>NC_083283.1:48793033-49449625 GCF_963506605.1 Zootoca vivipara
TCCTATGTCCAGTCCTGTACTGAAGTCCACAGCACCCTGAGGACACGGGACATGTACAAAGGACTTTTATTTCCTAGCAGATAGCATTTGAGGACTGTACAAATCCTCATGTATTGTTACAATTTCAGTGGGAAGCATTTCCTTTAAAATGATGATTACTGGCCCAAAGTGACAAGTATGGCTTGAGAATGGAGGAGTAATAAATAACTAGCAGAGGTCAAGAAGGCAGAGACATATTAACAATTACAAAGTCAGCAGGAACTGCAGCACTAAGGGCTAATATGTCTGGGGCATTATACTTTAGAAAAAAGATGTCTAATGTGGGAAAGTTTTGAGAGGCTTATAAAGTCATGCATAGTGTGCAGAAAGTAGACAGAGAAGTTTTCGTCTCTTTCCTAGTACTAGAACATGAAGCCATTCAATGAAATTGAATGGAAATAGGACAGCCATATATAACACATAATTAACACATAGAATTTGCTGCCCCAATATGAGGTGATGGCCACTGATTCTGGATAACTTTAAAATGGAGTATTTAGACAAATTCTTGATAGCTAAACGTAACTGCCCAATTCTGAAGCAAGGTGCTCCTGGGTACTAGCTGCTGATGGGCAAAAAACAGGGACAAACTGCTCCCTCCATGGCCTACTTGCAAGATTCCTGGAAACATGAGGTAGGCTGCAATGGGGAAACGGGATGCCTGACTTTTGTCTAAATCTAGCAGGGCCATTCTATACCAGCCAGCTTCTCTATTGGCTCTCTCTTACTAATTTGATTCAAATGCCATAGGGGAGCCAGTGGAATTTGCTGCCAAGGAGTGTGGTGGAGTCTCTTCCTTTGGAGGTCTTTAAGCAGAGGCTTGACAGCCATCTGTCAGGAATGCTTTGATTGTGTTTCCTGCTTGGCAGGGGGTTGGACTGGATGGCCCTTGTGGTCTCTTCCAACTATGATTCTATGATTCTAAATCTCTTGCAGTAAAACAGTAAAATGATTTTTTTGTTAGCTTTCTGGCACAAGCTTTTATGGACTGCAGCCGTTGTCAGATACATGAAGAGTTCTCCTTAAGAAGTAGGCACATTTAACTAAATAGGTAAAGGGATAAACATGTGTAAAAAATGGGAGTAAAGGGCCTTGAAACATCTGATTTCTAAGTGGAGCCTAATGTATACCAGTTTTCATCTTGTGTAAGTTTAGGGTCTGCATATTTTTGTAAACACTTCATGTAAGTCTTTAAAGGACTTGGTTGTTTATGTTGCTTCCGTCAATGGCATTTTTAAAAGTAGAGCTAGACTTTTAGTAATAAATCTCTCATCATAAATGAATAATCTCTTGGATCTAACTATGCTTTGTTAGGAAATTATAATAACATTTGAATATGTGTTGAGTCACCATGCGTTTTATTGGTGCAATATCCCAAAGTGGTTTATTTTGGTGTGCACTTCCTAGTGTCAATATGTTAATTTTCACAGTATTGAAATATACCAGCAATGTTTTTGATGGAAACAGATCAACTGTGTGGGCATGTCATGTCACAATCTTCTTGTAGCTAACATACACCCTAAACTAAAATGTGCAAGTAATTTTACAGCTTCCTGTTCAGTTCATCTACCTTCTAGTGACTTGTAACATTATCAAATACAACAAATAGTTATGATATTTCAATGATTACTGACAGTCTCACTACGTAGACACTTTTAGTTTATAAAAAAAAATTCATTCAATGTAAACAAGCATATGAAAAAATACTTCTGAAATGACTTTGCAGCATGTGCTTTATTTGTCAGTATGGAGTGAAAACTGCACAGTAAAACCCCCTTAGCATACCTTATCCATTCAGTGATTTTTCTATTGTTGAGAAATTGCATTTTCTAAACCACGTAATGCAAATTACATTGCAACACATAAATGTTCATGCTACACTGTCCTCTGCTAAATAGCCGCTGTTCACCAATAGTAATAATTTAAGAAAAGCCCCTTTTTCAAGCTCATTATATATATGTTTTATCATAATTAGGAACTTTAAAAACACATCTTGGACATAAAAATGAGAATTTGCATATGTTAATATTTTTGTATACCTGAAACACTGGGAGGAAATACTAGGTAGAAGTCAGATGGTTTACATTTAAACATCAATATAGGGTGATCTTTTTCTTTTTCTTCCTACAACATGCTTTCCCCTATTTTGTCTTTAAATGTTTCCAAGAAATCAAAGGCTGGGTTCAAATGAAATGCAAAACCATGATTAATGTTATTCATCATTTTAAAAAAAACACCACACCATGGTTTTGACCTTTCCAAAGTACAACAGTAATACAACAGTTTAAAGCTTCTTGTCCTTTCCCAGCTGGCCAAGACTCAGCTTCTTAAATTCACTCTAATTTCCATGGTGCAGCAGCCTCTTAAAGCAGAGCAATGGCCCCTAACTGTGGTTTGTCAATGGTCTGTGAATTCAGACATAACAGCAAACCACAGTCGGCACACACTGTGGTTTGTAAACCAGCTCTAAACTGTGGTTTCAGGTGCTAGTTTGTCAGCTTCCAACGAACCATTGTTTTTGGAGAGGCTTGAGTTCAGATATTAAAACAAATCATAATTTGTTTTGCCAAACGTATTATATCTGAACAAGCCAAAGGCATCATAAAGTTCAATTGGCTTATTTTAAAAAATACCTGCCTACTTAGGAGCAATTGGCCCAGCAAAATATTACAACGTTTCACCATAATCATTATTCGCTAGTTAAACTTTTGACAGTTTTTATTTTCCTGAGTAAAGTCACTGATGTTTTCAATGCCTCCTGTTAATTGTTCAAATAAAATAAGGCAGTTAAAGATAATGTCAGTGAAGTTTTTTTTTCCTTCCAGAAGTACATCTGCAGATCTGGTTTTCTAGAAATGCACATAACAAAGTTGCTTTCAGCACCCACTGTAATCCATTGTCTTGGATTTTCTAGAACAACTCAGATCGCTGCTCCCCCTTGAAAGTGATGCAAAGCAGCATATTGCACATCACTCCAGAATAACTGAGGATCTGATTAATTCAGCTGTGATATCCTTCTTTCCCCCTTGAGAATGAGAGCTGAAGCCCAAGTCAGACATGGATGCAGAATATTTTGTTCATGAAAATGAAAAGCAGATTTCTCTGATGTTAGAGTTGTAGTATTTGAAAACAAAGGCTAGCTTTCTTCATCTTTGATTTGAAAGGCAGCATATATTTCTATGGAGCTAAATGGACTCCACAAACAGAAAATTCATTGCTACCTAATTATAAAAGGCTTCCCTCTTAAGAGAATTTTGTGCTTTGTTTCGTTTTTTTAAAAAATGACAACCAGTTGAAGTCATCTTGAATTTCAATGCAAATCCTGAAAAGATCAATTTGTTTTTTCTCTAGTCCATTTGATCATAGTCTCTGGGGAGCGGTACAGGAATATTAATTTGGCATATAAATCTTCTTCCAATTCCAGTTCACCAGTCTCCCGCACTAAGAAGATGTCAGTGCACAATTTGAGGATGCGATCTACATTGGGAAGCTCTTCAAACATTATGGAGTGGGAAATCCCACTGAAGAACTCACGGACAAATTTTCCTATTACCAGGACGACTGAAGCATATAATCCCATGATGCTGCAAAACAAGGGGAAAAAAGGTAATAATATTTAAAAATGTGAAAAGATTTAAAACGTAATCGCAAAATTATGAAATGTGGATACTGAGAAGAAATTAAAACATAAAATTAAAGTGAATTATAAATTGGGTGTATATTTAATAGATTAATTCCTCCAAATTACTTTTCTTTCCTACCTCACAAAAAAGAAATGGCCCTGTCCTGAGTGAAGTATACAACATAAAGAAAGACATAGGAAAGAGGAGGGAAGATAGGGCACAAGTAACAGGGGAAGAATATGCAAGTACTGTGACACATGCTAGAATGTAGTTTCTGTAAAGGTAAGGAGCCAGATGTTTACAAAGTCATTAAGATCTGGGATTGTGTTAGCCTGCCTGTATCAACATGGTTTCATCAAATGAAGGCTTAGCAAGCTGAATGATTAGGAGTAGGGCTGGGCGATATTAGGATCAGCGGTGTAGCTAGCCGCTTGGGCACCCGGAGCGGCAACCCACTCCATACGGTGCATGCCAGCGTTGCTCCGTATGGAGCGACACTGTGCATGTGCCGTACAGAGCGTGTTGCTGGCGCTCGAGCGCCGTGATCCTCTGCTTGCGGCTGAGGATTCCAGCGCTCGAGCGCAGCCGCCAAACCGCGGATTGAGGTTTTTTACCGGGCGGCTTGGGAGGCGCCATTGCCCTGCCGCCCTGTAAAAAGCCTCGCTCTGTAGCTCGCTCATTCACCTGCTCAGTGCGCGCTTTGCTTGTTCCAGGGCGGGGGCGTCAGCAGCCAGCCACCGAGCAAGGCTTTTTACTGGGTGGCGGCTGGCTGCTCGCTCACGGGGGGGGGCACTGAATGTCACCCACCTCCAGGGTGCCACCAGGGGCGGATCGCCCCTATGTCCCCCTTGCTACACCCTTGATTAGGATTTCAACCTCACGGTGTATCACCATCTAAACATTGCGGGCTGGCAAGGTGTGGGGTGAAACTGCCTCAGCTCTCACTGTGGAAGCTGAGGAGCTTTTACCCCAGTGCCTCGCAGGCCAGGGCCAAGGCACCTGCTACCGGCCTGCCACTCAGCTGGGGGGCAGAAAAGCTCCCACCCTCCAGCTGAGCAAGCCCCAATGTCTCCATTGAGGGACAGGCAGCTGCGTGCCCCTCAATGGAGAAGTTTTTTTTTTTTTAAAAAAACAAACTTTATTTTATATCACAACAAACACAATCAATGACAATCAACAATAAAATAAAAACAATTTACAACCATAACAATGTTGCAAATGTCTTGTTTTCCCACCCACCCTCCCCCCCTTCCACCCCCTTCCCCAGCGACTTCACAACCTGGCCTGAACTAATCCCCTTTATCTTCCTTTTTATTCTTAATATACATACCTTATTTCAATATTTACAATAAGTTCATATCATTTTTCTCATCTATCAAATTTCCTAGCTCGATCTCTCTTATCCTACTACAATTAACCCATTATATTTCTAAAGAGAGAAAGAAAAAGATAGAACCTTTAAACATTGGAGGTAAGGCTTAAATTATCTACCTTAGTTTGCATATAATCTATAAATGCTTTCCAATTAGATTTTGAATCATCCTCTTTCATTCCTTTGACTTCTTCATATTTTGTGGCCAGAATGTAATAATTATAGAGTTTTTTTTGCCAATCTTCTTTTGTTGGGACAGAGGCAGTTTTCCAATTTTTTGCAATTAACACTCTTGCGGCAGTTACGGCATAACTTATGCAGCATCTATCTCTGGGTTTGACATCATCGGGCACCATTCCTAACAGGAGCATTTTGGGGCACTTCTTAATTGGGTATCTCAGAATTTTCTTTAATTCGTTATAAATTATTTCCCAGAAAACCTTTATTTGTTTGCAACTCCACCACATATGTATGTGGGTTCCAATTTCCTGATTACATCTCCAACAGATGTTGCTCGATTCTGGGTAAATTTTGGCCAATTTAGCTGGTGTTAAGTGCCATCTATTTTGCATTTTCATTATATTTTCTTTTATATCATAGTTTGGCGTAAAATTTGAATCTCTCCTCCACAGATTTCCCCATTCTTTCATTGAGATAGGTTTGCCTAAATCCTGACTCCATTTAATCATATAATCTTTTGTTAATTCTTCTTCGGTTTTCCATTGTAATATAATTTGATATAAATTTTTTATATATTTATCTTTATTTACCAACAGTATCTCCTCTAATTTAGATACTTCTTTATCAAAGCCAATTTTTTTATCGATTTGAAATCTCTGATTCACTTGAAAATATTCAAGCCATGTATTAAAATATCCTTTTACTGCCATATATTCTTTTAATTGCCAAATTCCATTTTTATTTTCTAATAAATGTTTATATGTTGGCCAATTTGCTTCCATATTTTTCCTTTTAACCGCAACTATCTCTAGAGGGGAGATCCACCAAGGGATTTTAGGCTCAAAATATCTTTTATATTTTTGCCAAACTGCATATAGAGATTTCCGAATAGTATTTAACAAAAAGGTGCTCCTTTTTTCTATTTTCTCCTTCATCAGGTAGTGGTGCCACCCAAATGCCATCCCATATCCCTCTAAATCTAATAAATCAGTGTCTTTCAAAGCCATCCATTCCTTTATCCACCAGAGCGCTGCCGCATCATGGTACGCTTCAAGATCTGGCATCCCAAATCCTCCCCTTTGTCTCTGATCTATCATAACCTTATATTTAACTCTGGGGCGCTTCCCATTCCATATGAATTTGGTAAGATCTTTTTTCCATTCTTTAAAGATTTTTTCTTGCCCTAATAACGGGAGGTTTTGAAATAGGTAGTTCATCCTCGAGAGTACGCACATTTTCACTAAAGAAATTCTCCCCAATATTGATAATTTTAATTTATCCCACGTTTCTAAATCTTTTTTAATTTTTTTCCAAGTTGTCTTATAATTTTCTTGTATTAAATCAATCCCCTTTATAGTGGTTTGGATGCCCAGGTATTTGATTTTTTTGACAATTTTCAAGCCTGTATTTTCCTGGAGAGCTGTTCTCTCATCTATCTCTAAATTTTTAACTAGCATATTGGTCTTCTCATAGTTAATTTTCAAACCAGCTAGATGTCCATACTCTTTTATCTTTTCAATTGCAACTGGAATGCCTTCGACAGGGTCCTCTGTCATTATTATTATATCATCAGCGAATGCTTTAATTTTGATTTTTTTATTGCCAATTAATATTCCTTTAATATTTTCTTCTTCCCTAATATTTTTTAACAAAATTTCTAGCGTGATTATAAAAAGTATGGGAGATAGAGGGCACCCCTGTCTGGTGCCTCTCGTAATATCTAATTTGCTTGATACTTTCCCATTTATTAGAATTTTTGCTTCTTGGATATTATAAATTGCTTTGATTGCATTCACCAATGTCTCCCCTAAATTTAAATTTTCCAATGTTTTTATCATAAAGGGCCAGGAGACCCTGTCGAAGGCCTTCTCGGCATCGATAGAGAGAAGAGCTGCTCGCTTGTCTCTTCGATTCTCGAGGCATTCCAGAATGTTTACAATGGTCCTTATATTGTCCTTTGCATATCTTCCTTTTATGAATCCCGCCTGGTCTCTATGTATTATATCCTCTAAGATGTTACTTAGTCTTTTAGCCAGGATTTTTGCAAAAATTTTGTAGTCGCTATTTAATAGCGAAATTGGCCTGTAATTGCCTGGATTGTCTGCATCTGCTTGTGATTTAGAAATTAATATCATCTGGGCTTCATTCCAGGTTTGGGGTGTCCTTCCCTTTTTCAAAATTATATTCATTAGGTCAGTGAGGGGGGCTAAGAGTACGTCCTGTAATTCTCTATAAAACTCTATTGGTAACCCATCAGGGCCCGGGGCCTTCCCTTTCTTCATATTTTTAATTGTATCTAAAATTTCCAGGGGCGTTATTTCTTTGTTTAATATTTTTAGTTTTTCCGTTGGTATCTTTGGTAGGTGGTGTTTTGCTAAGAATTCGTCAATCTGTTCTGTGGGTATTTCTTCCTTTTGATATAATTTTTCATAGAACTTTTGGAAGATTTTCATAATTTCCTCCGTTTTATAATAATATTTCCCTTCCGATCGTATTCTATTAATCATTTTTTCATTTTTCCTTTTTTTAATTTGCCAAGTCAGCAGTTTACTAGGTTTATTAGCCCATTCGAAATTTTTATATCTCCAAAATTGTATCTGTTGTTCCATTTCTTTATCAATTAATTTTTCGAATTCCAATCTCAATATTTTAAGGTCTTGTTCCACTGACTTGTTATGGTTTTTATAAAATATTTTCTCTTTATATTTTATCTCCTGTAGGAGTTTTTCTTTCCTTTGTTCTCTATCTTTCCTTACTTTTGAATTTAATGAAATAAAATAACCACGTACCACAGCTTTGCCCGCGTCCCATACCGTTAGGGGATCCACCTCATCCTTATGGTTTAACTCAAAATATTCTTTTAGGACTTTCTTGGCCCCCTGAATATTCTTATTATTGTTTAACATGAAGACGTTAAGCCTCCAGTTTTTTTGTGTTTGTTCGTTTTTTAATGAGAGGGTCACTGGATTATGATCCGAGAGGGTCTGGGGTCTTATTTCTATTTTATGTATTCTTAGTGCCAATTCTTTGGGAATCCATATAATATCTAATCTGCTGGCTGTTTGGTGGCGCGCCGAAATATGTGTATATTCTTTTTTGATGGGATTTTTATATCTCCATGCGTCTAGTAGGTTTAAATTCTCCATAATATCCATAAACTTTTTTGGTAATTTTGTCTTATTTCCTTTGTGGCCTCCATTTTTATCTAATTCTACATCAACGACTCCATTCATATCTCCCATTACAATTACTTTTTCACTCATATAGTCCATTAGCTGGGTCTCCAAATTTTCCAAAAAGGTCGTTTTACTCCCATTGGGGGCATAAATTCCCACCCAAAACCATTGTTCTCCTTCAATCGTAGTTTTGACTATAACACTCCTTCCCTCTCTGTCTGTCCAGATTAATTCCGGATTCCATTTATTTTTAATATACATCACGACTCCTCTCTTCTTTTTTGTATCTGCCGCCACAAATTCTGATCCTAATTTCTCGTTTTTCAAAATTCTCACATGTTTTTTGTTAATGTGCGTCTCTTGGAGACAAACCACATCCCAATTCTGTTTTCTTAATATATGTCCCACCCTATTCCGTTTCCTTTTATTATTCAGGCCATTTACATTCCATGAAATTGTTCTTAAATTCATGTTTATTTATTAGATATTATAGATCAATTTAGAAAAGAAAAAAAAAGAGAAGAAAGAGAAAAAAAAAAGGAGGGGGGAGGGACGGGAGGGAGGGGGAAAAAGGGGGAAAAAGGGAAGGAGAGAGAGAAAAAAAGGAAAGGGGAGAAAGAATAAAAAAGGGAGAAAAAAAGGAAGGCAAAAGAAGAAAAAAGAAAGAAAAAAAAAGGAAAAACAACCAAATGTTTAGACTAAGCAGGCTCAAGGAAATTCATTTATCAATATTTCTCTTGAAGTGACTTGTCTGGTCAGGCACTCAGTTATAGTTTACAACATTAGCAGTCTAGATCAAATTTTATTTACCGATGTCAATCAAACTTCCAATTAATTTTCTTCTCTTTCTTCGTCTACCTCTCCCTCTTCTATTTCACCATCAAGTTCATCAGCGCTGGAATCTTCCAAGTTTTCTTCATTTAAAGGGGTCTTATCTTTAATTGTCCTTGCTTTATCTCCTCCCAGTTCCTGAGAATAAGTTCTTAAAAATCTGTCCGCTGCTTCTTGTGTGTCGAATCTTCTCCACCTTCCTTTGAAGGAAAAAGCTATTCCTTCTGGATATTCCCATTTAAAGGGTATTTTTTTTGCTTTTAGAGGCTTGGCTAGGAACTGGTATTTCTTCCTCTTGTGGACCAGCCGTGGTGGAATTTCTTTCATAATGTATATCTCAGTTTCATTCATAATTAGTTTCTTTTTTCCTTTCATTTTCAAGATTTTATTTCTCAGCCACATATTTGTAAATGTCACAAGACAGTCTCCTGGCCAGTTATTTTCTTTCGCCTTTTTTGAATTAACTCTAAAGGCTTCCTCTATTCGCGTTTCGACATCCAATTCTTCAAGGTCTAACCATTTTGCTAGTGCGCTTACAAGTCGTTTTTCAATTTCTTCATTAGGTGTTTCTGGGATATTTCTAAATCTGAGAGTCTTCTCCTTGATTTTCATCTGCATCATCGCAAGGGCATCTTGTGACGCTTCCAATGCTGCTTTCTGATCTTCCATGTCTTTTTTTAATTTTTCAAACTCTTTCTTCCCCTCTCTCCTTTCTTTTGATATATTTTTCAATAATGATTCCAGTGTTTGATTCTTGTCTTGTGTCTCCTGGATCAATTCCATTGCTTTCTTAGTATTTTCTTCTGTCCTATTTATTTGTTCTTTAATTTCTTGTTTATCCTTTTCATTAATCTCCATTTTCCTTCCAAATTTTCCATTTTGTCTTCCATGTTCTTGATCCTTTCACCCATTTCCTTTTTGATCTCTGTTAAATCTTGTCTAATCTTTCCTATATCGTTTTTAAAGTCCTGTTTAATTTCTCCTATATCATTTTTAAGACTTAGAATCAGTTCTTTGAGATCCAGCTCATACTCTGCTGTTGAAGTCCTTCTCTGGTTAGAGCTTCCTATGTTTATTCTCTTTTGCTTATCCAATTTAGGTGACTTACATGATGGCTTATCCAATTTATTATGTTGTCCTACTAGGTTTTCCATTTTGATATATTGCCCTGCTATATTTCTCTTATCCACACGGTTGCCCTTTGCTTCAATATCTCTTTTGAGTGAGTACTTTGTCAAAAATTTATGTCGCCACTAGGGGTCACTATAGTATAGTCTCTTATAGATTTTCCGTGAATCGGCGTGTGCTTTAAATTCTTCTCACTCAGATTGCATCACTTCTGGTTTCTTTGTATCCTTGTCTGCTTAGTCATGAGTTTGTTTAGAGGATCGTCGCCATTTTATTTCAAGTTTCTTTAATATAGGGGGTTGCAACTGCTTCTAAAAGGTAGCTTATAAAAAAATTCCCAGAGAGCCACCACTCATAGGAGAATCAAAACAAGTCTTTCTTTCACCCCCTCCAAACTCCGTTCTTACAATAAAAAAAACACACGTTCTATCTGTAATGTATGTACTCCAAATCAAGTCAGAGTTCAGCCGGTTCCTTGCTTCTTTATAATTTAGTTTGTCCCCAGTTTGGCGATTATGAATTAAAGCCCCGGCGGCGTCTTCTGCTTAGCGCTCTACGTCTTAACGCAGTCCTTCCCACACCCCACTTTCCTCTTTAGCTTCTCCGGTTTTTGAGTCCGATTCGGTGGGGGGGATTCTTCTCAGATTTCTTTAAATCACCGTATTGTCTCTCTTTCACGCCCCGGGGGTGTCTTGTTAAAAGGGTTTAATTAAAAGGAATTTTACCGTGCACGATCGCGTCGGGTTGCGGCTCTTGCTGGTTATGGTCTCTGTTCTCACGCTGTCGCAGTGCCCAGCTTCTCCCCCTCCTTCTGCAGTCTGCGAAGGTTTCCGGGAGAAACTTTAGGGAACCACCGACGCCTCAGACAGGAATCACCTTCCAGTCCTTTTTTGGGGTGCTGCCTAGCCTTGCAAGCGCCCCGTTCCCCCAGCGAAAGATTCGGGGCCGCAGAGCTCCCGTTTTTAGCCCGATCACGATCCGCGGTCAAAACCGGAAGCTCAATGGAGAAGTTTAAAGGTGCCTCCAGTTCTCATGAGGCGAGGTGGGGGGCTCTGTTACACTTGAGGGAGTTGTCTTTGCTGCATTGAGGCAGGCGAGCTACTTCTTTCTCCCAGGCAAGAGGCAGCTCGCCCACCCCTCACTGCCCAAAGATGGAGGAGGCACTGCTGACTGAGCTGGACAGCTCTGTTTGCAGTGCTTTCTCTGCCTTTGCTAGTGCAGGGAGTGGGCGAGAAAGAGGCAGCCCGCTTGCCCCCTGAAGGTGGACTAGGCGGTGGTAGCTGCCTTTACTTGTGTGGGTGCAGTGCCACTTTCCTTGTTCACCCCGGGAGGAAAGATGCAGCCCACCCTCCCAGGCGAAGGCACACAAGCACATGGAGAGGCTGCCTCTTTCTCCAAGGAAAAGAGGTAGCCCACTAGGCCTGCTCTGCCGTCTTGGCACAGGTGGGAGAAGTCTAACGGACCCCCCCCCCCCAATCTCCAGCTTGCGCAAGCCAGAGGCGATGTTAGACTTCATCTGGGTAGTGTGAAGCCTCCTGCTCCCCGGCAAGCAAGCAGGAGAAGGATCAGGGCTCCCTCAGCTGGTGAGCGGGAGCACTTTAACAGAGCCCTCACCCCCCTGCTGGCGCAGGGGCTCCATAAAACTGCTTGGCTGAGGCAAGGAAAGCTGCACGCTCCTCAGCCAGGCTGCTTTAAAGGAAGTGAAGGGAGGAACAAGCTGTATTGCAGTTTCACTCAGATGCACCTTGTTTGTCCCTTGGCGTGCTAGAGGCAGAGGGACTCAGTGGCACTTTCGCACACAATATGCCACCAAGTGAAGTCATCAGCATGGTCTGCCCCCCATTTTGGCCAATATATTGCTACCCAGTGCTTTTTTTCTACACCAAAAAGTGCCCGAAAGCACCACCCTCAGAAGACCCACCCTAGAGCCCATCTTTGGGAGGGGAGAGAGCTCCTCATAAGGCAAGGGCAGCCCAAGCCACCTCTTCCTCCCAGGAGATAGAGGTCACCATGTGCAAGCTGGCTTCTTTAAACTGCTTCTCTGCAAAACCCCCCACATGATATTTGTAGAAGATGGTTGCTTACCCATAGCCTGCCAAGAATCCGAGGCTAGGAGGGCTAACTTTGTCACTGAACACAATAAGTTCCAGACTTGTATTTCCTGTTCCCAGAGTTTTTTTAGTCTGGTTTAGAACCCACCACTCAGTTTCATTATGCCTGGACAGTGAAACAGTGATGTCTTCATTTTTTCCATCTGCAAAAACCAAACAAACCATTTTGTCAATGCCTCTTGGCTTATGTGCAAATTATCTTAATTTCAGCTGTTATCTGAGGAATTTTGCCTCAGCTCCTATAACCACCATATACATGCAATCTAGACAATGAAGTGTCTGAATCAAGGGTGCATTATGAAATATGTTCTTGTTAGAAACGAGCAGTGGATCACTCCATACCTGTCAATAGCTGCTTTATGGGTTTTGCAACAGAATCACTAGGTGCCTTGATATAGCGTGGATACACTTCATGCAGTATTCTGCAGAAGAAAAATAAATTCACAACACAGTAATTCAGCTTTACTAGCAAACCGGAGGTTAAACTAACCCCTTTCCAGCCCCAGGAGAAGTGTTCACATGACACGCAAACAAACTAGTGTGTCGTGACACAGTTTAGAAAGCTCTGTTTTAATGGAATTTACAGTATTTTTCTGTCAGTAGCTAGCCCTGCCTCCACTAAATATTCTCCACTTAGGGTAGAATGAGGGCCACATGAGAGCTTCAGGTTGCCCAATCTTATTGTATGCATTTCTACTTTTCCCTTCAGCACCTCATCAGGTGCCTCTGGCCTGCAACAATTCAGCCTTTTTCCAATAGCTAATTGCCAAAGCTGACAACGTCAACATCTTCGTTTGGTTGCACACAGCAGATGGTAGATACGACTCCCCCCCACTTAATAATAATAATAATATATTATTATTATTATTTATACCCTGCCCATCTGGCTGGGTTACCCCAGCCACTCTGGGCGGCTTCCAACAGAAAAATAAAACACAG
Organism: Zootoca vivipara; assembly: GCF_963506605.1. NCBI lineage: Eukaryota > Metazoa > Chordata > Lepidosauria > Squamata > Lacertidae > Zootoca > Zootoca vivipara. The sequence continues at coordinate 48,806,433 of NC_083283.1, forward strand.
TAATCTATTAAACTATTAAACATTAAAAGCCTCCCTGAACTTCATTACAAGAAAGTGCAGAAGGATAAATAGAGTTAAATGAGGTGATCTTACTGAAAATTGAAAGAACTACAAAATGCAGTTTTGGAAATAAGTCAACAGTTTCAACACATTTTACAGGAGTTGCAATATTGCAATTTTCTTTCCCCAAGTCAGTAATTTGTAGCTCTGCTTATAAGAAAAATCAACATATAATAAGCATAGAAAATGACTTACACAGTAGCAACTTGCTTTTGGTCGTCCATCATTTCAGCAATACTTTTTCTTGCTTTCTTTTGTAGGTTGTGACTCTGTTTATCGGATGCTATTTCTGCTTTTGCTCCAAGGGAGAGGTTTCTATAAGAAAATGTATTCAAAATGCCATTCTCACTGGGCGATTGACTATGTTATATTTCATTGAGAACTAGGAATGAAGGCCAAGACCCAATTCTGGCAGATCCCAGTTCTGCAACAGACAGGAATATGATGGGGTGGGAATCCATTGGGAATGCCTCCCCCGCCCCCGAGAGGGACAGAATGTAATCAAGACCCTTCACTCCTAGGGGACTTGCTTTCTTTTCAATGTAGGGAATTGCAGGAGCCCCGAATGCTGGCCAAATAGCCACAAGGCATCTGCACCTCCTTTTAACATATGAGAGCTGTATGAGGTATGAGTGGAGGATCCAGCAATGTGCAGATTCAAGAGCAGAACCAAATCCAATCCGCACATTGGTCAGGATAGTTCAGATTGGGTGAATCTGCATTAGATTTGCTCTTGGGCAAATTACCGCTTCATTACCATAGACAACTCAATAAATTATTATTATTTTATTATTATTATAGGATTATTATTTATGTCTTGACTGGGTTTCCCCAGCCACTCTGGGTGGCACCCAACTGAATATTAAAAACACAATACAGCATTAAACATTAAAAACTTCCCTGAACAGGGCTGCCTTCAGATGTCTTTTAAAAGTACTGTAAGTTAATTGCTTATTGCCTTGACATCTGATGGGAGGCGCCACTACCAAGAAGGCCCTCTGCCTGGTTCCCTGTAACCTCACTTCTCACAGTGAGGGAACCGCCAGAAGGCCCTTGGCACTGGACCTCAGTGTCCGGGCTGGACAATGGGGGTGGAGACGCTCCTTCACGTACACAGGACCCATAACTGCAATGTTTCAAAAATAATTGCTCTGCCCCCTGTTGAAGCAACATCTACATCCAAGTACTATCAGAAAACCCAACTGTCTTTTTATTTGATGCTAATAATTTTGCTGCACCTAGAATGTCATGGTGGGAGACTTTTGTCCTTGCTTCTTTCCATTTTCTAAGAGATGACAAACAAGTGATCCAGATTTACCACAATTGTACCAGAATGTATGTGTTCTGCAGGGAGCTCATGGATTTGGCAGGGGGCTTATAGCTGGCTCCTAGTGCCAGGGAACCTTAGACAAAGTGATCCCTAAACAATGATATGTAGGGATTGTGTCAGTCACTAGACAAACAGCAATAACACTAGCAATATTAGCAATGAGGCCATACCTTTGAATACTCCATGAAATAACTACAGAAAATTCAGCATTCTCTGCATTGAGCTCATCAATCATTTTTTTCCTGCTGGGAGGGCTGATGGTCCATAATGAATTTGAATTGCCTTCTAGCTGTGCAACTGTTATATCTTCATTACCATAGTTTTCTAGAAACTGTAGAGCAGCCTAAAAAAGAAAAGGAGGAAGATGAAGCTTTTATCCCTTTGCCTTCAAATTCTTTTTGGTACTTGTTGCTGGTGTCATTATTTAGTAGCCTACAGAAAGATGGAGGGAGAGGCAGTTTGGAGAAAATATTATGTACTATGACTAGGGCCATAGCTGAATGCAGGGGGAAGTGCTGAATCGGCAAAGCAAACAATTGCAATACATTTTTGTCAGTGCAGCATCCTAAAACTTTGCAGGTTTTATGCCATGACAAAGATTATGGCATTAAAGACAGATGGAAATAACTCTACAGTTGATGCCAGTGCTTTTGCCATTACAAAGTATGAAAATTCTATTAATAATAAAATCAGTTGGAAATATGAAATGGAGAATTTACCTCACAGAACGCTCACAAAGAATGTCTCAGCTCTTGGCGCTTTAAAACTACAACTAAAACACAGTTGCTGTGAACTACAGCCTTCACTATTGTTTGTTTCAAAGCACTTCTAAATTACTTGATACCTTAAAAGTTCAACAGGCACTTAAAAGAAATAAAATTACTTACCGTATTAGAGCGAAAACTGTTTAGGAAACTTCTATATTCTGCTGATGTCATATTTTTTAGTTGACTCTGCTGAGCACTCATAGTAAAAATAGGCTGGAGAGTAAGAACACAAAGTTTAATAACAGAATTAGGATTTATTTATTTTTTAAAAATCAGAATTCAAGGCATTTATCAAGGCAGCCAACCTTCTCTGGACCAGCTATGTCCTTGCTGGTCCAGATTGTGGAGCTCACAGAACATTGATTTTACACACACTGAAGCAACTGGGAGAATTCCTCAGTGCCAGGAAAAATATACAAGGTAGGCACTCCACACTCACTCCTATTTCACAGAAATCACGTATCTTGCCTTGGGTGTTTGTTTTTTAAAATGAAAACTTTGAGTCTGGGGCACCTGCCCAGGGGCAGAAGTAAGAGCCTTCATAGCCATGGGTACTGGGCTGGCAACTCCTGACATACATTTATATAAGGAATGTTTAGTATTTAAAAGAAACCGATGAAGAGAAAGATGACATTTTAGTTTCTTGTTCATACCTGATAACCTCCTAAAGTTATTGTGATGGATACATCAAGAGGTTTATTTGTGACGCCTGCAACAGATTTAATTAGAGACATGAAGAGCAGAGGGAACCAAACGATGCAAATCAGCAAGACGATAATCATGCCACCCATTCCGTATTTCACAACCTTCTTCTTCTTCTGGCCCCTTGGCTGTGGATATCTCTGTAATTAGCAATATAAAACATTAGGAGACTATATTGCGCTTTTCTAGAGTTTTTAAACATTATTTTACTTTTGGATTTTATGAGCACTCTTCTAAACTCAGAACCTTATTTCAGCATTTTTTTTAAAAAATGTGCTATATGTTACAAGCATCTTCCAAAATTTAGTGTATACTTATTTCAAGGAGCCATAAGCCCCTGTCTTGCCATCCACAGTTAATCATTTAACTGTTATTAGAAGGCTGCAACTTGCAGGATAGGTTGGTCACCCTTAAGAAAACCATTATCATCCAAGGACGGGGGTGGACAGTGAGCTGGAAACATCTTAAACCTAGTATAATAACATGAGGCATCATAAACCACAACTTGTTTTGCATAGGATAGCAATTAGTTTGATGTAAAAAGCCCTTTGCAGTATACCTTGTCTTAATCTATCTGAGTAGATTTCTAGCCAGGTTTTTAGGGCTCTTCCTTCAGTGATTGCTTTGGGTCTTATTTTCAGAATCACTTCAGCATATGGCAGCCACAGGAAACAACCATTTGTGCATCTTGAATATATTCTGTCATGCAGTGAATTCAGCTTTTGGCATTCCACCCACATGTTGGAGTTTGCAGTGGCATACTAAAGTCTAAGGTAGTACAGGGCAATGGTAGTATATTACTACTTCAGCATGCACCGATCTCAGATGATATTCAACACAGGCTGTTTTTTGGGCATCAAGCCCAGAAGCAGTTGTGAGAATAGGCCTTTAGACAGTCCCTGGGTCTATCAGTTGAGGAAGAGGAGTTATTAAATTAGACACCATAACTCATAAAAAGGTGATGGTGGGGTTACTGTAATCTTTAAAATGAAAGAAAGCGAAAAGGAAATAACTGGACATACAGGAATTTACAGTATTGGCCTATACTGGCTCAAAAAAGCTAACAATGCATGCAAAATACTGATGGCATGCCAAAAATAATAAATTAGAGTTGCAAACTAATTCCTACTGAAGTCAGTGGCAACATTTCAAATGCTTTTAATGGATCTGGAGTGCACCCATAGTTGAAATGTTGCAGTGGTCCATTTAGAAGCTATTTCCTGCAGTTCACATGAATTTATGTTGAACAGTTCTGCTTTTGGTTAAGAGTTCCTGTTTCAGGTAAGTAAATAAGGAACTTTTTGGACCATTGCATTTGAACCAGGTTCAGCTGTTATAACTTTTTATGCCCTGGTCCTAAATTCTTAGCTGTTTTTTTTAAACTACTGTTAAATTTAAGACTTCTGAAAAGAAGAGCTGAAATAACGTTTTCTGGGACCCTTCAGTTTTAATTCTTCTCAGGCTTTTAAACCACCTCTGGAATATGTGTATACAATTCGAGGTTTACATTTGCAGACACAATTGTCTATTTATATGTGAAGGTACCTGAAAGAAAATTAGATGAGCACAAAACTACTTGAAACACCATCAGTGTAAGAACATGAGATTCCTATTGGATCGTACTGGTGCGATCACGAGAAGAATGACACATTAAAATATTAGAATATATAGAATTTGCCAGCATGACAAACAGATTGAGATATAAAGATGATAAGGATTTAAAAGAGGTTTGGACATTGTATATAGATTATATGTAAAGATATTGCAATAAGAAAATAATTGTAACAGGCTGACAAAAAATACTCAGCAGTAGAGGTTATAACGTGGGATAGTGTAAGTAAGGTAATGAAAACACAACTGAAAAGATAGCAGATAGGAAACCAGGGAAAGAATGGAAGGGGAGTAAAGGTTAAGGTTTATAATAGAGAAACAAATTAGAGAAATAAATTATGTTACCATTGATATTAATATATTTGTGTATGACTTGCAACACAGTATGCATTGATGATATGATAAAACAGAAAAGCAAGTAATTTTAATTTTCTTAAAGAAAAGACCCCTATTGGATCAAGCCAAAGGCCCATCTAGTCCAACATCTTGTTCTCGCAGTAACCAACCAGATGCCTATGGAAAGTCCACCAGAAGGACAGGAATGCAACAGAACTTCCCATTTGTGACCCCCAGAGGCTTTCTCTAGCCATCATGACTAGTAACCATTGACAACCTTATCTAATCTAATCCCTTTTACAGCAGGACATGGTTGGTAGTCGTCACTACATCTTGTGGTAGTGAATTCCATAGCTTAGCTATGTGCTGGGTGAAGAAGTACAGTACTTTTTATCTATCTTGAATCTTCTAAAATCCCAACACGCAGCTTCACTAGATGACCCCAGGATCTAATATTATGAGAGAGAGAGAAAGCATTTCTCCCTATTCACTTTCTCTGCACCATACATGTTTTTACACTTTCATCTTGTCGGTCTTTACCTGCCTCTTTTCAAAGCAAAAAACTCCAAAAATTGCTATCAGTGGCTAATAATAAATCCATGGCTATCAATGGCTACTAGCCAAGATAGCTATGCTCTGCTTGCATGATTGGAGCCTTTATGCTTCTGAATACCCCAGGAAGGGAGAGTGCTCTTGTGCTTGGATCCTGCTTTTGGGTTTCCCCCAGACATCTGGCTGGCCACTGTGATAACAGTATGGTGGACTACATGGGTCATTGGCCTAATCCAGCAGGCTCTTCATATAATAAGAATCTAAGAACCCAAAGTTCTTAGGTTCTTATTATAACTTTTCATAAGGAAGTTGCTCCAGTCCTGTAATCATTTTTGATTGCCGTTTTCTGAATCTTTTCCACCTTACACAATCTCTCTCGTGAGATGTGGTGAATATAACTGTGCAGAGCAATACCATCATAGATTTGTATAAAGGCATGATTTTCAGATATGAATTTTCTATCTTGTGCTTCTTCAAGATCTTACACTATGATCTATGCCCTCATAAAACATTCAATGAAAATAAATGTTTTTTTTTAAAAAAAAAATCTTACTTTTTCAGACTCTCGCCAGCACTTTAGGATGAATATATGAGCATAAATATCTTCAACACAGATCCAGCTAGAGAGACTTAATGTGGTATCTGTCCACACCCAGTCCATTACTGCCCTCAGCTCAGTTAAGAATGGTACCAAGCGGAATCTAGACAAAGAGAAATAATCACAGGTGAAGGTTCTGTTTTAACTGAAAAATATTAAATCCAGTATGTTGTAGCATTTAAGATTTCAGGTGATTTATGTGCTGATTTTTAATTGTTTTCGTTAACTTTTGGGAGTTCTAAAAGATTAGTTATGTTTCTGATCATTCATGGGTTCTAACCCAAAATGACTAGTTGCTTTGACTGCACAAAGGAGATTAAAATTTTTCTATCATGCAGCAGCTCTGTGGCCACTGATGATTATCAAATCATACTGAATAACTCCAGTGGCGGAGGAAGTCACTGTGTCACCCGGGGCGGCAAATTGCCGTGCCTGGGGGGGGGAGCAGGGCGTCGCTACCTAATGACGCATGCGTCGCTATGTAATGACACATGCATCGTTACGCAACGAAGCTGCGCATGCATACAACGTAGAGGGGGATTGCCCCCCTCCGCAACTTCAAAATGGAGCCTCCAGCCTCCTGGTAGAAAGTGTTGCTCGGTGCAGCGCGCCTGCTCCGCCAGCGGGCTTTCTACCTGGAGGCTGGACGCTCCGTTTAGGCTCCATTTTGAAGTTGCAGGGGGTGTGATCCCCTCCACGAAGCACGCATGTGCAGCGGGATGCTGCACATGTGTACAACGTAGAGGGGGGTCACATCCCCCTGTGACTTCAAAACGGAGCCTAAACGGAGCCTCCAGGTAGAAAGCCACGCTCGGCGCAGTGGGCAGGTGCCACCCTCGAGCTGGAGGGGGGTGTCAGTCGGCGCCCCCAACTCCTGAGCCTCCAGGTAAAAAGCCCGCTCGGCACAGCGCGCCACGCAGAGCAGGCTTTTTACCGGGAGGCTGGAGGGGCTCGGCTTGGGAGTCGCGGGGTGGGGCGCCAACTGTCACCCCCCCCCAGAGTGGAACCCGGTCGGACCGCCCCCCCTTGCTACTCTTGAAGACCCTATTTTTTTGGGGGGTGTAAAGGCAGCCTATGAATGTCACTATAGCTAAATAAATGTGTGACTGAAAAGAAATATCCATACTCACCCCTGAAATAAGAAGAGGTTTACATAATTGTAACTTTTTGTGAGGAAATTGCCAAGTACACGAGTTGGGTAGCCACAACGTATCTGATATGCCGATAAGCCAAAATAAACACATTTCACAAAATACCAAAGTTGTGCAACAATATTTTGGCTAAATTTCCTGCGACATAAAATAGATGGGAGAAAATTAATATAGATAAACACACATACTTTGATCACATTTTTAAGGGAGTAGACTAAATCACTGCTAAATTAAATTAAAATAATAATAATAATAATAATAATAATAATAATAATTTATTATTATTAATACCCCACCCATCTGGCTGGTTTTCCCCAGCCACTCTGGGCGGCTTCCAACAGAAATATTAGAATATTAAAATTAGAAAAGCATAATATTAATATTTTTTAATTAAAAAAAACCAAACATGTACCTTTCTGTCACTCCAGGCAAGATAAAGAACATCCAAAAGTGTATACCAAAAACAAGTATGACCTGGAAGATGACTTTTCCCATGACAGTCTTTCTTAGATACAGCGCCCGATCTACTACCATGGTTCCAAATTGAATTAGCACCATCACTAAGAATGCACTTGGCACCTGGTCCTCTGATAACGAAGAGGTGATATCTGCTGCTGCAGAGTGTTTCTGCAAAGAAAAACAGGAGCAATAAGGTACAGGGAGAATTTGTCATAAAAGATAGTCATTTATGACACACACACACACAAAAATCCAAGTACAGCAAATTCATTATAACATACCCCAAAAGCCCAGAATCCAAACACAATGATAATGAAGTCGACAGTATCAGCAAGGAACATCAGGACATAAACATCAGTCACAGCACTGTAATCTGGGTGGATAAGATTGTAGAAAAACTGTTTGATGGGCACATATACCTGAAGGGTCCTGAAATAACAGAAAATACAGTCTTACAAATAACTTTATGTAAAGAACTATGCAGTTTAAAATTTACTACTCCCAAGAATGTATACATTTGGTTAGGGATAACTACAAAATGCATGAAGTCAGACATGGGACCCATGATGGCCCTTCAGTCCCATATGAAGGAGAAAAGCAAGTGAGCCGAAGGTCTGGCTTGCATTGCGCTCTTGCCCATTCCTAGGTGTAGAGAATGCTGATAACGACTCAGGCCTCTCTCTCTCTGGTCCTTGGTATTCTCCCCAGGCCACACCCCTCAGCCATTGTACTTCACACCCTCATTGAGTGTTTTCGATTGACTTGGGTGTGTCCTTGAACTTTTATAATGCAATTTGATTGTTCAGATGGAGAACAGAGTGTATGTGTGTGTAGAAAGCCCATTGTTTTGCTCTGCCAAATATTGTTTCTGGTCTTTCCCACCGCTGACATGTGGCCCTTTGGAAGGTTGCTCAGAAGGGACTGTGGCCCTCAAGCTGAAAAAGGTTCCCCTCTCCTGCTCTAGAACATTTAGGACAAGTGAAAAAGCACACAAGACACAATGTGGGAGAATATGAAGATGAACAATGAGAGAATCAGTGCACTGGTAAAAGTACTTAGAGCCTCAAGACTGCATAGTGCTCTGTTACTAAACCTTCAGATTAGCCTTTTATGCAGGGTCATCTTAAGGGTATCCAGCGCCGTGGTGCAAAATCCCTCCAGCACCCCCACTTGCTAGGCGCCATTGGAACGGCGGCTAGCAAGCCTGCTGTTGCGAGGGGGATTGGCGGAACAGCATACCGAAAGGAGTCCTTTCGGGCACTGCTCCTGCCGACCCCCTCACCTAGGCGGGCTTGCTAGGCACCATTGGAACAGCGGCTAGCAAGCCTGCTGTTGGAGGAGACGTGGTGGGAACAGTGCACCGAAAGGAGCCCTTTTGGGCTCTGCTCCCGCCGCCCCGAACATGAGCAGCGCGCGGGGCTGCTGGGCACCCAGCCCAGCGCCCCTGATGGGGAGGCGCCCTGGCGCACCGCGCCACTAAGCCAAATGGAAAGGACAGCCCTGCTTTTATGGAATTGCAATCTTCTAAAAATCCTACCCAGAGCATTGCAGAATCAATTCCTCATTTCATTTAAACTGATACAAACTTTAATTGCTCACTTTTTAATGGTAAATGCCTTAGCTATGATAAGTTGTTCCCGCAGCTTGTCCATGAGAAGTTCTTTTCTTGATTTTTGTTTTATGCTCAGCACACTGCTTCCTTTTTGACTGCTGTTCCGTGTGCTGGTACTTCCTGAGAATACAGTAGGGAGGAGAAATTACAAACTGATACATCAATCTTAAACCTCCATTTACCCTGGATTATGGTAAGTACATGCAATTCACAGAGTTTTGGCATGGTTCAAATATAATCCCTCTCCTCCTTTGTACCTGGTAAAGAGGAGATCAAATTCTGATTTTAAATAAACCACAGTTCCTTGTGATGTCTTAACTTTGAAGACTGTGGCATGCTGAAACAATGGTGGGCAAGAACAGGCAGGATCTACAAAGTTCCATTGATACTTATCTGAAAGGTAGTTTTCCATTGCCTGTAGAAGTCATCAGGTTGGGTAACATCTCTATCTTAGCTCCCATAGTTCAGTTCACTCCTGCCTCCATCCAAACAGTCATGTATTTCTTAAGCTCCCATTATTTCTTATCCTTGGGCCAGTTCATATATCTTTCCCTCCAGTATTTGTGAGTTTTCTTTTCCTCTGTGAGTCTTCCAGCTTCCCCATTTCCCCCTCCCTCTTGTGCAGCTTGGCAGTCCTTCCATTTCCCCTTCTGACCAACCTCCTCATCTCTCTCCGCTTGTCTCTTGCCTCACTGTGCTTTCCGCCCACTGTAGCCTCTCTCACTTGTTCTAGCCTTTAATTTAAAGAATCCTCACTTGCCTTCTCTGCTTGCCTTGCCCCTGTCTCCTTCTCCTGTCTCCCCTGTGGCTGCTTCAGTGGAGGGTGGAAGCAGAGTAGAATGTGTTTCCTGCCATTGGCAAGAAATCAATGACTAAGCAAGTACAATGTGTAATGCCACATTCTGTTTTAGAGTCTTAGTTGTGGACCAAATGCATACCTCTTTTTGAACGGTGTGAGGAGAAGCTGGATCTGTGAGAAAGCTGTGAGCCACTACTTGAACTTTTCCTACGGATGGCAGTCTGCTGCTCTGGGAAATGAACATGTATGGATTCAACAGATGCTGCCAAATTGACTGATGTCAAAGAGCCAGCAGAACCTCTCCTGTCCGACTCAACTGACTCATCATCAGAGTCGTCTTTACTGGTGCAGTTTTCTACTCCATCATCTTCATCCCACAATCCATGACACTGAAAAATAAAGTTAAGTAATTATATTTAAAATTATGTTATATTTTTAAATTGGCTATTGTTGGGATTCATTCTCTTTATAAAATACACATGCTAATGGTATTCTTATCTTCAAGTCACCTAACCTCTTGTGCACCATATTTAAAGAATAAAGCTACTGAAATACTTCATTTTAACTTTGTGTGCTGGTTCATTACTTAACTTCTAAAATTCAGGCATTCTTCCAATACCACAGCCTTAATCAAGATTTGTGGAGCTAGTTATGGTTGAAAAGGCATGCAACAGCATTGTAAACAAGTTTTAGGGCCAAACCCTGGTTGACAAAGATCAGTTTTAAAGTCTTGGTTCTTTCAAGTTGGTTTAAGGGCACAAACAGATGTTCCTGTGGATCTGTTTGCTCACAAAAGGTTATAAGCAATCCATGCTATAACTTTAAGAAATTAAGACAGCTAACTAATCATATTCAGATATGATTTTTTAGTGAAAACATTTCATTTAGTCTAATTAAGTGTCTCCATGACTCTTAATATTTATAATTTGGAAACAGCAATTCAGATATGATGGGAAGTCAGCATGCTGCCAACCACATCATTATATACAAAAATCTAAGTTTAAAAACAATAAAATACATTTTTAAATTCCAAAATACCTTTAAAATGGATCGATGAAAAAACAAAGCAAGTAGTTGAACAAGGTCATAGTGAACATAACCCTCTTTCTTCTCAACACCAATAATATTGGGAGGATGGTAAGGCTTGTCCTTGTTTAGTTCTAGTTGCTTATTCCAAGGGAAGAAGCCAAACTGGAAAAAATATTTTATAACAATTGTTACCTGTGCAAAAAGAGAGAGAGAGAGAAAAGAGAAAGATGAAAATTAGCTTCATGTTAATCACTGAAAATTTGGTAACATTCCATAAAAATGAGAAATTATCATTAAAATATCAACATACCTCAGTGTAGACTATAGCTGTCATCCAAAAACGTTTGCTAGGCCTCGGGACAGAAAGCATGGCCCAAAGGAATATAAGAATAGGAAGCACAAGGGTAATCATGGAGGCAGAGATCATGTGATTAAGAATAATTACAAAAAAACACACCATTTCTGAACGGGCCACAAGGGTATTATACAAAGCATAAATTAGCAGCAAAAAACGAGGCTGAGTAGAGTAGAATTTTTCTGACTCATCCAGCTCCTCATCTTGAAACATTCTGTGGGGACAAAGTTAGATCACATAACTTGATGTTCCAATATTTTAACTACTGCAGAATAATCTGTAAGTAACAACAAATAATATATTTCTACTTAACAAAGAACCATGTAAACAAGTTTCCAATACCCAGTTTTAGATGTGTTTCTTTACCAGCCACACTAGAGAGGTGAAGCATTTCAGGACTGGGTGGCTGAATGTAGCCCTCCAATGGAGCCTCTGTACTTGGCTCTCAGAAATCTCATAAGGCCAGACACTTCACAAGCCCTGCTTTGCAACTGAAGTGCAGGCTATCAAAAGTCAGGCATAGCGTTTCATTAACCACACATTTATTTCAAAAGAATGTGTTACCGTATTTCTCAGTGGGGTGGGGTGTTTCAAAAGAAACAAAATATCGCCTGGTGCAGAAAGCCTTGGGCACATGTAAAGTAAGTTTCAGAATCTCACCCATTTTTGAGAAATGAAGTTCAGCATCCAGGCCTTTTCCAAAGTTAGAATATTTGCATATACGTAAAGAGTTACAAATCATTTTTTTCCTTTAAAATGCAATCTGTTTTTCTTGGGTCAGGTAAGTAGCCGTGTTGGTTTGACACAGTCAAAATAAATAAAAAAATGTCCAAGCTTATACCCAGAACAAACTTAGTTGGTCTCTAAGGTGATACAGTACTGGACAATTTATTTATTTCTACTGTGTTTCTTGGGGTGTGTACTTGTCATAAAATGTCATAATTAGCCGCAGTTTCCCATCAGGTATACACTATGGGCACATATGGTGAAACACATGTGTGGCCATCACTGTACCTTTCATGTAACAATTTTGCGATGTGCAAATGACCCCCCCCCCAGTAAATAATTCTAATAAAGTTCTTGCTCAATGTTCATGGCATGCAAAATCATTGCATCCCATTGCAAATCAGTCTAATTCTGTCTTACATTTGTGAAAAGTAAAGGAAATCTTATCAAAAGTTTCTTCATCTGAAAGCACATGACATAGTTCTATTTTTGAAGGTATGGCCAGTGCCCCAGTGAGAGACTACTGAGTACCACATGCCTGCTATTGTAATCTGCTGAAAGGGAGACCAGGGTACAAGTGCCGTAAACTGAATTCATCACATGAAGCAGCACAAAACTAATGTAATCATAATGATCTGGACATCAGTGAATTTACTGCAATTCATTTAAATAACTTGAGCACCATTAAAATATGATGTTTTGTAACATAATGAATTTGCATTATTTTACATGCCTGTGGGGAAATTATTTTATGATTCTTACTTGTTCAGAAGTAGTTCACTTGCAGTAAGCTCATGCGTCAAAGGAGGAAGTATAGAATCTTCTGGTTTGTCAGACTGATTTTCATCTGGGCTCACCATCATATGGTTTTTGACAGAGGAACCATCTTGGGAACAATCTAAGGGGAAAAGCTCCAAGCTCACAGCTTTGCTGTAGGAAGGAGGGGGTTCAGCAATGCCATCCAAACCAGAATAGGATGGTATATCTGTATCAGAAGTATATGCAGCTCCTTCAGAATCTATGCAATAAACTTCCATGTCATGCTCCTGCCTCGATGCAGTATCTACCCCCTCTTCTTCTTCTCCTCCTCCTCCTCCTCCTTCGTGCTCCTCCCCTTCAACTTCTTCAATAGTTTCTGCTGTCCCCTGACGAGAATACAGCATGGTGATTTGGGTAGCCTCACTGTCAAGAACAGGGGGAACAATATTATTTTGTCAATTTCTTATTTCACAAATGAAACACTGATGTGTTCAAGGTATGTTCTATTGCTAAATTTTAATGTTGAGCCAGTGAAGACAAACTCAATCACAGTTAAAAGACTGGGAACAGGCCATGGCGTTATGTGTCATATCCTCCCCATCTTTTTTCCTCTTAAGAATGAATTGCCTCTTTCTGCCTTACCTATGGTTTTTAGTGTGTGTGTGCGTGTGTGCGTGTGTTTGGCCAGCAATGATATTAGCTGCTGTGGCTAAGGCTAATCAGGATTTTATCTGAACCAGGAGCTGAAGGCAGCACTCTAAGCTCTCAGCTAAAATGAACGGATCAATAAATAGGTATCTAATTTAGAAACTTGAGACCAAATGTATAAGGATCAAACGGGGGCTACTAAAAAGACAGAAAGCCCCGCCCAAAATTAGAGATATTGGTATGAGCCTAAACAAGACAAATATGCTTCTATTAAGTACTCATGCACACCTACATACATACAAAACACACACAAAACACACCTGCGCTGGCAAAATCCACAGTGCCATAATTTACAATGGTCAGGGTAAATGAATGAACAAAGCATGCATGGGTTAAGCACCTTGACACCATACTGCCACTGTCAGCAGATGAGGAGGACATATCCATGCTGTACATTTTACGAAGCCTAGGACGCGCACGCTCACTTGTTTTAGGAATAGGGTCTGGTCCATCTAAATCATCAAGGGTTGACTGCCTTGACAACAACAGTGTGGTTGCTTCAGTGCAGCAGCTAGCAGTGCAAACAGTTACAAAAACAGTGTTATATACCAACAGCATCCTGAAGTGGTTCAATAGTAACCATGCAGGCTAGCCATGCACTATACAGAGACACATAGACAAGGTTTTGAGTGGCGATACTGGGCTACCAGTATGCACTGGTTCTTATTCAAAAAGATGTTTTGATAATCACACAAAATCAATAGTAGTTAAATGGGCAACCATGGTGTGAAGGCATAGGGCTTTCAGCCATTTTGGCACACAGTTACAGGTTACAGCCTGCAAAAGCACATAGAGTGGCTCAGGTTGCAATCCTAAATTCATTTGCTAGGGAGTAACTCAGATGAACAACTGAGTTTGAAAAACAGATTTATACCCAGAATTTTAGGGTTCCAACCCTACCAAGCTTTGCTGGAATTTCTTGCGTCTAACTGGCTTGTGTATTATTATTTTTAAAGAAGCTCGGCTAATTATATGAAAATTGTCTGGAATAAATACATATATAATATGTATAACAGCCCAATGCAGTGCAGCATTTCTGCAAAGTAATTGTATAAATATTTTTATGCAGTTATATGCATTGTTGTATATAACTGTTAATGTAATGGTCACTTCAGGAAACCTGGAGTATATATGCATATTTATATGTTCCAGCACATATGGGGATTGTTCTTATCTTTAGCAGAGCATGCTTCTTGTCAAGATTCAACGTGTGAGATGGGAATTAGAAAAAATCAATATGCATAAGCTCAATATCAATGTTTTCAGACAATCTGATCACTAACTCAAGTGAGTACTCAAGTGTACTCGTGAGTAAACCTACTTAGGATTGCACTGTCAGACTCTCAAATGCTTCTTGGATACAATGGGTATTAGTTGTTGTAACTTTAGGAAAGGTCTCCCTTTTGTCTGACAGACTAGACAGTTTCCATTTGGTTGAAGATGGCTGTTTTGGAACTGTTTGGAACTTTTTTGTTAATATAACTAAGAGGCAAACTTCTTCCCACAAGATCTACAAGACCTGTTATTTATTAATCAATCAATCTGCTTTCAGAGAAATCCAGACTGTATAGGTTAGAACACAAATGTTTATTTTATTCATTAAACAAAATGCAAGCCTTTTTACTTTTACTTAAAAGGAAAGTTTTCTTATTTTCAAAATATGTAAACCAATGTGCAGCTTCTTACTATATGTATGATATCTGGAAAAGCCCTGGAGTGGCAGTAAACTATGTTTTACTCAGAGTAGACCCAGTGAAATTAATAAACATGACAAAGTTAGGTCCCTTAATTTCAATGGGTCTACTGTTAAAAAAATGTTGATGATGTGCAACTGTTTTTCTGCTTTCATAAATCTTTAACATAAGGAAAACGAATAGCTCAAACAGAGGTGCTGCTTATACTACCCTTGTCACATATTATCACCCATAGAAGATAGCTACTAGGTCAGACTACTTTTAGAAAAGCAGGGCTTCTTTCTCTCCTCTCTACCCACTATGCCATCTCTGTGCACCTCCAAAATCTGGCCGGACCATCTGGCACAGACTTGGGAATGGGGTGGGAGGCACAGAAGAATAGGAAATCCATTGGCCCTCCACTTGAATAATGTTGGATATCATCCTATATGCATTGATTGAATTTAAACAAAATACCTGGATTCGCTGTCACGAGAGACTGCCGATTCTAGACTTTCTGTCCTTTCAGCCTGTCCAGGTTCATAAATTTCATCCAATCCTGATTCCCTAGAAAGTTTCATTATATGGTTCTGATAATACATATGGATACTCTCTCGAGTTGGAACATTCCCCTAAAAAGGAAGGGATAGAATTTAGAAGTCTAAGTAGGGCCTGCCAATAATCTCTGAGATCTGGCGATTATCTGGTGCAAACTAGTGAGAATTGTGCAGCATATCAAAAATTGAGGAGTCTCAGAACTATACCATAGAGGTGTTTCATTCTTTCTCCCTTACCATGCTATTCATAAGGTTTCTTCCATCCTCAATTATAACAATAAGCTAAAATTAGCAGGTCTTTGTTAATATACATCATGTGTCCAAAACATTTAAAATTAAGGAAAAACCACAGTTGCTAAAATCTAAACCTGCTCCTACAAATATTTTCAAGGACTGGCTGGATGCAGCGGAATGGTGGGAGGCACCAGCTGGGGAACCCCTCATGGAACCCCCAGAGGAAGGAGGCTGAGCCAGGGGACTGGGGGTGGGATGATAATGATGATGAGTGGTCAGAGGGAGAAGAGGGAGCAGACTGGGAGGAGGAGGAGGTGTCAGTAGCTGAAGAGGCAACAGGGTTTAGGTGAGCAGGATGAGGCTGTGGCAGAGAGCAGTCCTAATTCAGAGGAGGAGAGGAGTGGGGTGGGAGACAGATGAGACAGGCTGTTGAAGAATCCAGGGAGTCTCTCCCTCCTGCTGCGACCAGCTCCCCTCCCCCCCCGTCTCCCAGAACACACAGAGAAATGAAAAGAGCAGAGGAGAGATGGGTTGTGTGCAGATGCAGTATCTGATTGCTTGGGGGGGGGGAAACCTTGGAGAACAGAGGACTTAGGCAGCTGTGGGAAGGTGGGAACCTTCAGTCCTCACAACTGCTTCATTGGGGCAAGACCTACTTGGAAGAGTGGCTGGGATCGCTAGTCCTGTGCTGTTTTGGTTTCTTAAATAAAGAGTGAACTTCACTGACACCAGGGGTTTTTAAATTGCTGATCTACACCTGACTCCAGCTCCTGACAAGTATCTAGAACAATAGTTTTGGCCAAGGGTGGGCCCGAATTTGAAGCCTTACTAATGGCAT
This sequence comes from Zootoca vivipara, assembly GCF_963506605.1. Taxonomy (NCBI): domain Eukaryota; kingdom Metazoa; phylum Chordata; class Lepidosauria; order Squamata; family Lacertidae; genus Zootoca; species Zootoca vivipara. Next base: position 48,823,289 of record NC_083283.1, read on the forward strand.
CAACTACATAATATGAGCATGTCCTATTACCTTTTTGATTTCTCTAGTAAGCATGCACCTCTCGATTCTTAGCACAGTGGAAATATCAATGTGTTCTCTTGAAATCGAATTGAGCCAAGCTGTAAAGCTGTCTATTGTTGCCAGAAACAGAACCCAGGTAAACTTCAAAATATTATATATTCTTTTGATAATGTTATCTGGGGGCAGGAAACAAGAAAAAAAGAGAGATTTAGTACATAAGCAACCACCACAGTAACAAATTATTTTGAATGAATCAAGAAAATCTAGCCCCTTAGGAATCATTGTTACTCTCTGACTGCTACCTCTATTCAATTACCTGAAAGTAATATCCGCTGACCTTCATACAACTTTCTTTTGAGTAGACTTATAAAAGATAGCACTTTCCTGGCATTTCTAGTTTAAGGTGCCAAATTATTGGCTGATCATTTGAACCAGAATTATTCTGCTTCATTACCAGTCAGTGTAATTGTTTGCTGACCTCTGCGTCCTTCTGGCTTTAATAGTATCACTTGTGCTAGTAGAGTGGTGAATGTTGATATATAATTGTAAATAAATTATACAGAATTTGTTGGCTTGCCTTTATTTAACACACTGTTGCACCGTCTAACCAGAAAATAAAAGAATACCTTTCTTGCGTCTTTGCTTACCGGGTCCATCTGAGGACTTCTTTTTGACAGGTTCCTCTCTTTCTTCACACTCCACATCTATACCAACTGGCAAATCAATATTAAAGAAATGAGCAAAAGCTTTTCACAGATCTGAATTATTCAGCCAAAAATGATGGAAATATATAGTGAGCTGCAGCTTAGTAACCTCAAATTTTACAGTGTTCTCTAATAATTATATTCAAATTAACTGGAGATATAGCCCCTGAGTGATTATATTCTGCTTTAATTGAGACAATGATGTGGACCTTAATATTGCTTGGCCAACTAGCATTTGGGTTTATTATTTACCACCTCTCTCCTTCTCAAATTAAAAATATAGTAACCCATTTTCCTGTCACCCTCCACTGTATCTTTCCCTACAACAGTAATGTGTGTTTGAAGGGGAAAAATATTTTGTGATTTCTTTGTAACTGTCAAGGTTTGAAGCCTTGTCCTGTTACTATGTTGCAAGCCCTTTTAGCAGTAGCTGTTTGGGGACTGTGAAGGAGAGAGATTACAGTCATACCTCGGTTTAAGTACGCCTCGGTTTGAGTATTTTCAGTTTAAGTACTCCGCGGACCCTTCTAGAACGGATTAATCCACTTTCTATTACTTTCAATGGGAAAGTTCGCTTCAGGTTAAGTACGCTTCAGTTTAAGTACAGACTTCCGGAACCAATTGTGTTTGTAAACTGAGGTACCACTGTATAACTTCCAGAATTTATTAGGTGGGACCTGGATCAGGTTAATTCATTATGATTTGTGTGGGACAGCAGACTCTGCATGGAGGTTTTTGTCATTGGGGAGTTAACTGTCAGGAAGAGAGTTGAAAATGGTCGGTTGTGAAGTTGATAAGATAATGGATGAAGGAAGAATGAGGACAAGACGGGGGGGGGGGAATGAGTGGAAAGCTGAGGTCTGAATATTAATACTTTGTTATTTGTGGGATAACCAAACTCATATAACCAATATGCTTAAGATTAATTAATGCATGAAGGAGTTGATGCCATAGAGTAAGCTGCCCTGCCAGGCTTAGCTATGTCACTCCCCCTTACTTTGGAAGAAAGGTAATCTAGCCCAGTGTTTCCCAACCTTGTGCCTCCAGATGTTTTGGGACTACAACTCCCATCATCCCTAGCTAGCAAGACCAGTGGTCAGGGATGGGAATTGTAGTCCGAAAACAGCTGGAGGCACAAGGTTGGGAAACACTGATCTAGCCCATTGTTGTACCTCAGTTTACCTAAGAAGCTCAGCATGTGAAAAGGCTAAACTGGCTAAGCTAGTTGCTGCAGCTGAGCCGCATGTTTCTAGCATGCATTTCTTGTGTTCCTATATCAATAATTTAGGAACTTTCACCACTGTAACTAAGTCAAGTTTCACTGCCTGTGTTTTCTAATTGTTGTATGGAAAAGCATATGAATCTGACCTTTGGAGAGTTTGTAAGTAAACAATTTCTTGCTTACCAAATGTGTGGTCTTTTTCTATGCTAAGGGAAGATGGGAAGTTTGGAAGGCACCTAGAAGGGCAAATTTTAAAGGTCTAACAGCCTATATTTCCATGCTTTACCTTGCTGAATATTTTGTGATTTTAAATTTCTGCTGGGGCTCTCTCACAAATGAGTACTTGCCCCAAATCTGGATATTGACATCCAGGGAATTCTCATTTTATAGCCTTTATATGTCTGTGCCAACCAGCCTTACTCATACTTGCCTGGTGAAGAGCAGAGAAAGTGAGATGGTGATTGAGTTAGTAGGAGAGGCTGCCCTGTGTAAAGGTCTTACCAGAAGAAAGTGACACAAGCAAGTTTTTAAAGTTGACTAAACTGTCCAAGCAGCCATAAGTGCAACCAGAGCAGCTTCGGAGTTCAGAGGGCAGATTGCCCATAGTAGCTGTTGTGGGAGTATTTGACTGGGGCCACTTATGAGGCTGGCATTAGCAACAGTCTCTGTGGTCTTTAGAAATGGTCATCAAGCACCTTTAAGACCCCATGAGTGCAGGGGGAGAAGCCCTTTGTGGAAATGGAAACCCTCATGCATGGCTCACACTGAAGGGTCATGTGAGGTGCACCTCATCCCTAATATCTCCAGTTTGATGTCCTGGTTTTTAGCAGTAACTCGAATAACAGATTTTTCGTTTGGACTTCAGCTGAAACTATGGTTCAACAAATTAGGAGGTACTGAGTTAAGGGAGGAGAGAGTATGCAAGCAAACACCTTGTTCCTGGTCCAAGAAAACATGGTTTGATGAACTGAAATGGTTGCGTCTGAACTGGACCAATGTTTTGTCTATTATATCTGCCTATAGTAGTAAGCCAGCAAGGAGGAACTAGGTAAAAATAAATCACTGTTTCCTTTCTCCTGCCACACATGAAAGGGTAATTGTTGTGTTAATATGGCTACTCAGGTAGAGGTCTTTTTCATTACCCACTATCTGGTTCTTTTGTGACTGCAGATGTTATGGAATTTACCTGGGACCTTCCACATGCAAGGCATGTAGCTGAATCACTGAGCTGTGGTGTCTTCACCCAATAAACAGAGGAAAGATTTGTGTTTACAAGAAATAAGTATGTCCTGGCATACAAGACGACTGGGCGTATAAGACAACCCCCAACTTTTCCATTTAAAATATAGTTTGGGATATACTCGTCATATAAGACTACCCCTCTTCCTACCCCGGGCATCCCAGATGCCTGCAGCTTGCTCTTCACCAGCTTGCCCTTCCCCAAAATGTCCGCAGCACCAGAAATCGCTTCTGCACATGTCTGGAAGCCAAAAATCGCGTCTGGACATGCACAGAAGTGATTTCCGGCGCCGTGCTGCCTATATCCCAAATGTCTGCAGTGCCAGAAATCGCTTCTGCACATGTCCGGAAGCTGAAAATCGCGTCTGGACATGCGCAGAAGCGATTTCCGGCACCGTGCTGCCCATTTCCAAAATGTCTGCAGCGCCAGAAATCGCTTCTGTGGCTGCGCAGACGCGATTTCTGGCGCCACTCGGCAAGTCCTGGAGTATAAGAAGACACCCGGCGTATAAGACGACCCTTGACTTTTGAGAAGTTTCCTGGGTTAAAAAGTCGTCTTATACGCCAGAAAATACGGTAACTGACAAAATTACAGAAGCATACGTACCTTCCCCAGATCCTTTCCGCCTTTGTCTCCTTTCTTTCCCAAACTTTTTTTTCTCTTTGCGCCTCTGTCGGAGGGCAGTTTTAGGATCAGTAATCCAGGCCTGATAAACGAACTGGAGGGAAAAACCAATTTATTCCAAGCTCCTCAGTAAGTAAATAGGAATGCAATATATATTTGATGAAAAAAATGTAGGTTTGTGAGTTTAAGCAAACATTCTTAATTGCTATCCAAACATTTCAATGGAAGTTTGAGATTTTTTGTGCTATTTTTGTTTGCTAAACAAACTAAAACATTTGAACAGAACGATGGATTCATGCGAGTTTCATAGGAATACACAAAAGCTATGTTCTGAACTCTGGTAATGCAAATATAATTTACATATGAACCATTTCCTGCAACTAGCCTAATATAATTATCAGTATTCCAATACAATAAGAACATTAGACTTTATCCATTGTTAAACATTGTAAAATGTTTCACTCTCTCTTAGCAAATTGGTTGATGGCATCTTTTAAAGTAGGAACACAATGAGAATTCATAATGCTATACCATCACATATTATGCATTTCCCCCCAACACCCAAAGATATGGCTGAAAAGAACAAAAATTTTTACTGTATGATAGCAGTTTGAGACAAAAGATGTTGTGATTTTGTCTGTATGATTTTCATCACAAAATGAAAACCATGTTTTGCTGGCACTGCATCATTGAAGCATTTCATTCATTAAAGAATAGCTACAGCCAAGGAACAAGCAAACATACACATGCAAAGGGTAGGGGAGAGAGAAACAGATAGATTCAAAGAGATACTACTACCAACACAAGCATGCACAAACTGTCTCAGGGAAGCTGGAATGGGCCATTATTGGAAAAGCTTTTATTTCATCTGTTTCTCACAGTTCTGAAGTACAGAAATCACCTTGGTACTTTATTAAGATATTTGTCTGTAAAACATTAAGCCTCCTGCTTTTTATCAGTGAATATGGAAGGTTACTAACAGATGGTAGAGAGAGTGCCTGTCTCCTATCTGTTTGAGGCACTAACTTGGTTTATGGTAATTAGTAATGCGTAATACAGCTGTTATTGCTGTACTAAAATATATTAATTCCTAAATCCATAGATGTCTTTTGCAATCAGGAAAACCTGCTCATGTAAGTCAGATTCATGATGCCAGACGATTTCTTGCCCTATCTGCAACCTTTGTGGTATCACCCACACCATTCCTGTGGGTTCCCTGATCTTCATAATTGACTTTTGGGGACTGCTAGGGGCTGTACTGAGGCAGATCAGGCAGGAAAACACCATTCCATGAACAGATCAGAATGGGCTGTTTTGCTGCTCATGATTCTTTGGATCCAAACCAATAGCTAAAGTTTGAGATTCACTGAGTTCCTGTGAGAGCAGGAAAAAAGCCGATAATAAATAAAATTCATAAATTTTGCCAAACATTGCTCTAGTGAAAACAAATATGGAGAAATATAATTTTGAATATCAATATTCACTGCATCTGGTGCAGTTCAACAGCTGTTATATAGTCAGCAGTTGCTACAGAAATTCCAAGCATTTGTTCAATTGATTCTGAGATTTTGTTACTGTAGATAGTTTTAAGGAAGACTAGTTGCAACTAGTAATGAAAATGTTGAAAAAAATGCTACTTTTATCTGTCAACAGTTAAATTTAAACATTAAGGTACATTAACTTCTTCCTGATCTGTATTTCAGCACTAAAGTCTACAAGCAAGCTCATTGGATTTGAACTGTTATAGTTAATCCAAAATGTTTTTAGTGCTTCTTGCACATAAGTGACATACTGTATACATTATGCATAGCATCACAAATACTACTAAAGGAAGTCCCAAGACAGGCTAATGGATTACTGATACCAGAATGATGATGCACATGGACAGGAAGTGTGAAGGGTAAGCATCCTTAGCTGCAATATTTTAAGGTTTTGCCAGCTTTCTGAGAAAGATTACCATGCCACAGGAAATCCTGCTCTCTCTCTCTCTCTCTCTCTCTCTCTCTCTCTCTCTCTCTCTCTCTCTCTCTCTCTCTCTCTCTTTTACAATTCAGCAATTTAAACAGGGTCAGCATTTGACCCACTACCTATAAATGCATGCAACCCATGGAATCCTCTCAACACAGCTTAGGCAGAAATGCCAAGATTATGCCAAGATGTGTCTGCATTTTCTCTCTGGGATCACCGTTAAAATGAATTATATTTCCTTGTATGATTTAGTTTTTTTTAATCTTACACATACCAAATCCTTGACTCTCATTAAGTCCTCACAAAGTTCCTATTAAGAGTGAAAATGCAGAAAAGGGATACCCTATGCCAGAATAGTATGGGATGAGATCACATTCTACATTGTATGGAACATCAAATACCTTTGCAGCTCTGATTAAATACTGAAGAATAGTTTTGGGCAGTTTAATAATAGACTTTGGCAAGGCTAAAATGGCAGAAGCAAATTTCGCAATAGCTCTCTATAAAGAAGGACAAAGCAAGACAAATTAGTGAAAACATAACTGTTATTGTTGTAAGAAATATATTGCATGACACTATTAGAAACATTAATTTACCATGGGCTCATAAATGTGAACTGTTAATAATCAACTTAATAGTGGACTAGTGATAACATAATAGTATAATGGTTATTAACTACACATGTAAACATACTAATTAGTAATATTTATTAGAAGAACACATGCTAAGTGAAAGTTAATTTTTAGTACATGACAGACAGTAGTAATTACAGATTCCCATCCCTACCCCTATTACTGTTCTTATGAACAAATAATACTTATGCCACCAAAAACATTTTTATAATAGTTTTGCTGCTTGGATTTTCAATTGATGTCTTTTACCAGAAATGTATATGCTACAAAACACTGATGCAAGGACTAAAATTGACGACCCCTGAACAGAAGACACCAGGGAAGATCAACATAAACAGAAAATATTGACACAATTTTTTAGATTCCAAATACAGAACTTATTTGCAACACATAAACAACCAAATTGACATCTATGGTAGAACAAAAAAATACATTGACCCTGTTCACAAATGACACTGAGCCAAACTAGGTTTCAGTGCAAACCTCTCTGTCTTTTTAGTTTGGTGTAGCATGACAGCTAGGTTAAAAGTTTTTTGGTGCTACAAGCATGGTGAAGGAGATACAATCCTGATGACACAGTAAGTCAAACATTTCTGTGCCGAGCTGAAAGGACTGGGGAAGAGGAAAGTGGGTGCAAGCTCCTCTCTGGGAGCCAGCATGTTCACATACGCCTGGTAAGCTACAGTTTGGTTTCCCATGACATATAGACCAGCCACTATCTAGTCTCTGAAGTTCATGTGGAAACCTATTTTTGCATCTAGATCTCGTGAATATAAACAAATGAATATGATTCAACATAACACTTTGGTAAAACCTGTACTTTCTATATATGACAGCATTGCACGGGAGCTACTTGAGGTGGTGTGCTTTTGAAAAGAATGTTTCTGCTCATTTATGCACAAGCCTCGTAAAGAATGAAGTTGCAATCTTGGATTGCGACACCATGCATGTAAATACCACATTGTATGGCAGAGGGATTTAGACAGCTCAATATACTATGTGAGTCTAGATGAAAAATCTGATATAGCTCATGGCTATTATTATTGACAGATAGTTGCATCGTTGTGAAAGAACTTAATAATTGTGACATTGTTTTTCTATATGTACATGTTTGTAGCAGCACTCCGAAAAAAGGAAACCCACAAGAATATAACATTAAATCAGATTCACTTCTATTGCCTTAATCCAGAGGAACTAAAGGAAGACCAAGATGCTTCACTCTGAATCAGGATATGCATGCATGAATCAAGTTGCCGGATGCTGGTGCAGCTAAATACTTACCTTTCACTACCTATGATAATAAATTTCTTTTGATTACCTCATGACCCCCCCCCCCTTTGACTATTACACTGAATAAAAAACTACTTGTTGGGACAACACCATATATAAAACACAGTTTTTATTACAATAAACAGATTGTTGATTTACAAAACAGAAAAGCTTCTAAGCAATATCAAGCAATGCCAGTGGAAAGATGTTTTATTCACTTGTCTCCAATGCAACATCAGAAAAATAGAGTTCAGGATATGAAACTTTATTTTTTTAAAAAACATGCTACAGGTGCAAGTGAATGAAAATCCATCTCCAGTATCACTCTTGCATTGCATAAATGTGACAACAGTATAAGCAAGCAACAAAATTAGCTTGTTATCATACTTTTGTAGGAGGCACAGCATATGCAAAAACACAGTACCTGGAATGCAGATCTTTTTGGAGCTGCTTCCTCTTCTTCTTTTTCTTCATCTTCCTCTTCTTCACTGTCCGTCTCAAACAAATAATAATCTCCACTTCTGACCACTAAGCAAAATAAAATATTTGTTTTTTTATTTCTTGCAGGAGGCCGGGAGATCCCTCATTAGCTCTATCCCGAGCCACCACAAAAATACAGAGATGCATTCTGTGATTGTGGGACTCAATGAAGGACAGGTAGAAGTGGAGAGAAAGCAAGAGATAAAGAGAATTTGTGGCAGGAAAATCATTTGGTGTTTGGAGGCACGAAAAAGTGTACATTTTTCGCAGGGAAAATATAAAAAAAATACTGTAAGAAGAAACTGGACAGATAGAATGCAAAAAGAGTTGGCAAGGTATTACTAAAAATGTGCAGTATTATTCTTTCTTTATTTTTTTTATAAAAAAGTTTCCATTTTGCCAGTTTGAGAAATTCTAATTCTATTGGGTATCCAGGGAGTAAGCTAAATTTAAAATTGTATCAGTGAAGGAAAATCAAAATCAAAATATAATGCTGTTAGAAGTGTTGAGGCATCTCATCACATTAGCTTTTCTTTTACCATATTCTTCAAGTTTAAACAGAGAAAATAGAAACAGTGTGTATGAATGATCATAACTACACATTGATTTTCCCCTGTAGATTTAAAACAGTTCCGAGGCCTCCATATGTTCAAGATGTGCTGTGAATGAACTGGGCCTTATATCCTTGAACAGAAGCACAGTTTTTAAAAACTTCAAATAAGCTAACAGGCCTAACTTGATCAAACAAGGGAAACAAAGGACATGAAAAGAAAAATAATAAGCAAGATAAAATAAAAGCCAGCATTACATTTGCCAGAGGAGGCTATTAACATAATATCTGTAAGTAAATTAAAAGCCCTTAGTATAGTTATAATAATACACTTACCTAGCAATAGATAGAATTACATTCAGCAATACATTTTACCCTCATTATATAACATTCTTGTTCAATCATACCTGACCCTCTGTTTTATCTCAAATATATACTGAAGCCATTTTCATATTAGCACTTTATCTTAAGGCAGGAGTAAAGTGAGAGTTATGAATTCTCCCCTATCTTACCTACACTGGAGAAAAGTTACAGTGTGGAAGGTCATGTTACTTGCCACTATTTGAGATGATGACTTGCCCTAGTTCTGAGCCACAGGCACCAACTTTCCCGTTAGAGGAAAAGGCGGAGTATAAATAATGATGATAAAAATAAGTTTTAAAGCTAATAGTGACACTCTCCACTTGCTCTGGTATAAGCACTAACAGCAAAAAATAAAATAGAATACTTTATTATTATTATTATTATTATTAGTAGTAGTAGTAGTAGTAGTAGTAGTAGTAAACTGCCCTTCATCCGTAGATCTCAGGACAATTCACAACATAAAAATTTTATTATTTAATATAATCTGCCACAGAATAGTGTCTCCCAGGACAGTTACTTTATACTAGGGGAAAGCAATGCAGATCAATGCTTTTTCTTGGGTGTTTGTTTTCAAAACAGCAGGCCCTGGCATTACCACTAGTGAACCCTATATTAACATTTAATTGCTGAGATATGAAGGCATGTGGCATGATTAAACTGCAATAATGCACCCTTGCAGGTATGAATTAGGATGGGGGTGAAGTAATGAACCAATTGAAAACAGTAGCCCTTTTTTCAAGAGGATCAGACCTCTCCACCCACAGCCCACACTTCCTCCAGAAGAAAGTTAACAGTTCTTCACATCAGTTTAACAGATTAATCAGAATGGTGGAAGCACAATGAGGAGGAAAGCACAATATTATTTTCTTCTCACCACACTGATTTTTGATGTTATTTTATAAACTATCAGGTAGAGACAACTGTGTGAGAAAGCATGTTTCTAGCCCCATGCCTTCCTTGGAAGAAGTGAAGCCCTGAGAATTCCATGGAGGCACAGAAGTAAAAGATAGCGATGTAGATAAAATACATTTTAGATGTCAATGTGACAGTACAGGAAACTTTGGATAGTATATTACAACATTGAGCTATAAAAAAATACATGACTCATTCAACTACACAAGCTACTGTCCTGAAACGGAACAATTATTTTAGAAGGATAGAGCTAGCGGGTAGCAATCATTTTCAGGGCTTGGCTGTATGGTGCTGTTCACAACAAGTGTGTGCATTATTGCAATAATAGGTACTGTGCATTTATTTCCTAAAACATATAATGAGAGTAAAATGTGTAGGAAATACTGAATTAGAATTGGAATAATTTAACAAAAGTTGCATGGATATAGGTCTGTCTCACACAGTGGATTATAGCAGAAAACAGTGGAATTGTGCTATTCTCTATTTTCTGCCTCAACTGATCCACTGCAGAAGATAACCTGGGAGCCTGCTAGTCTCCGAGTCATTCTCATCACGTTAATTTCAACAATTATTCTGTAGCATCAAAACTAATTAGAATTAACAGACCATATCCATTCTGAAAAGCTATACCCTTAAAACACATTATTTGCAATGATTTCCTCTGAAGACAAAAGTAATTTGTCTTCAGTAATAATTAATTTCTCTTCAGAAACTTTTGAAAAAAGCATAGGTCTCTACATTTTCATCCTGCCCTTTGTAAAAAGAAATATTTAACTGTATATCTATAGGCACAGTTTACTTGTGACTTGACAGAAATCAATATTCAAAATGCTGGATAGTTGGATAGATAGATACACATAAGCATAGATACACAAACAGATTCTACAGATACACAGATGCATAGATATGCATGCATAGAAACTACCAGTACATATACGGCTGGAAGGGCAAAATGTATTTTAAAGCTGGGTTGAAAGACAGAAAACCATATATATGTTTTGGACATTTTAACTTTGCACTTCAACCAATTCCATTAAAACATATAGCATTTAGCAACACTCAAAACTACTTATCTTGTGTGCCATAGCATTCATATAACTATCAAGTCACAATTATAAAACCATGCATAAAACAAACAGGTCTTGGGAATGCCTTCATTCTGGTCAAGGATATAAGGGTTAAATTCGTGTATTTTAAAAATTATTGAAAAACCTACTAGAAGCATGATCAACCCAAGGCCGCCACCACTGCTTTTTTTTGCCCTTGGCTTTCTCTTTGTCTGCTTCTCCTAAAATGAAATATGTCCAAAAATTAATTTTAGAAAGTGAGAAACACATTACTACTTATATTTTCTCTTTCTAGTAGCTGCACACTTTGTAAGAATTGATCCAATTCTAATAAACTCAAGAAAAACACCACCACAAATCAGGCATTTATTTATTGTTGTTAATTAGCTGATCAATACCACATGGTCAACGTGGATTCAAACTACAAGAAAAAAGATTCCACCTAAACATTAGGAAGAACTTCCTGACAGTAAGAGCTGTTCGACAGTGGAATTTGCTTACAAGGAGTGTGGTGGAGTCTCCTTCTTTGGAGGTCTTTAAGCAGAGGCTTGACAGGCATATGTCAAGAATGCTTTGATGGTGTTTCCTGCTCTGCAGGGGGTTGGACTGGATGGCCCTTGTGGTCTCTTCCAACTCTATGATTCTATGGTCATTTTTATATGCTGTTAAACTAGAATTTTACTTCAAGAAATTCGTGGAAATTAGAAGAAATTCCGGGAATACTAACTTTTTTCCTCCCTACAGAGGCTTTTCACATGCCACATTCAGAAACATGGCTGCCTTTTTTGTTTTTTAAAATAAGAGACACAGTACTTTGTTGTGCAGTGAACCCCCCGCTAAAAATATATATACTGATATAAGATACTTGAATAGATTCCACAGATTTAAGACTTTCTGCAGGGTGTGTGTGTGTGTGTGTGTGTGTGTGTGTGTGTGTGGATCCCGTAAAGGCTTTGAGGAGACACTGTGCAGTATCACTGTGTGAACTCTGGGCAAAGAGAAAAACACACACACTGACAATGGGTTGTATCTAAGTAAGTTCTATTCAGAGTAGAGCCGTTTATAAATTAATGGACCTAAATTAGTCAGGCGCATTGATGTCATTGGTTGGACAATGAGTACAACTAAATTGGATGTAACCCAATTTATTGGAGAGAAATTGTGTCATCTGTGGTTGTGGGGAGTAAATTTAGGGTGTTTTTTTTAAAAAAAACAATCACTATTTGATAGTTACTTAATAGCAAATATGAATTCAAATATAAACCTGCAATGAATTAAATTTTATTGCATATAAACTGAAATATAAGGGTGATTGAAAACAGTAGCAACCATTTTTTTCTGAATTCCAAAAATATAATTCATTCATTTTGAATTTGTTTCTATACTGTACTTTAGTACAGTGGTACCTCTGGTTAAGAACTTAATTTGTTCCAGATGATGGAATTTATGGAACTGGCTGAGATGACCGGACGAATCCGCAACCAGGGAGAAGAAGCGATGGAAGAAGAATGGAAAGATTTTAAATTCTATTTTAAAAAGTATGCTAAAGTAATATTCTAGATTAGAAATTAAGTTGTAAATAAAACTGTGGAATATGTGAAGATGTTATTTAGAGGGGGGGAAAAGAGGTTTTTAAAACGTGATCACTTTGATATAGAATTTGCTATTTGGAAATGTATATAAGAACCACAGGGACGGGAACCCGAGGAGGTCCCAATTTACATTGTGAGGGAGATAAGACATAATGCTTTATATGTTTTTGTTTCTTGTTTTCTTTTTGTATTTGTATTTCTTTTGCTATTTTGCTTTTTTCTTATTGTTTTAAATGTTTTGTCAATCTTTTTTGGAAAACCAATAAAAATATTATATAAAAAAAGAACTTAATTCGTTCTGGAGGTCTGTTCTTAAACTGAAACTGTGCTTAACCTGAAGCACCACTTTAGCTAATGGGGCCTCCTGCTGCCGCCGGAGCACAATTTCTGTTCTCACCCTGAAGCAAAGTTCTTAACCTGACGTACTATTTCTGGGTTAGCAGAGTTTGTAACCTGAAGCGTTTGTAACCCGAGGTACCACTGTACTCTAATCCAAAATCCTGGATTGTCTCACATTTACTTCACTGAAAGGGACAATCATGTGACTGCAGATCTCAGGTTGTTCTTCCACTAAAGTAAATGGGAAGGGTTAGTGAGCAGCATATGTGCCCTAAGACATCAATCGTATGCATAATTTTGGAATAAGTCCCATTGAACACAGTGAGATTTACTTCTGTGTAAGTATGCATAAGATCGGGCTGTGATCAGGCCCCTTCTTTGAATGGTTGGATTGCATATAATAGTTCCCTATACACATTCTTGTTGATATTGCCAAGGTCCAAGCACTTAATACCAACACTGGATATATTGAAGGAATAGTACCATCATCATCTTCTTCTTCAGCAGCAGCCTTTTCAATTGCTTGCCCATCTGAGGTTTCTTGGTTCATGCTCAACACCCTTTCTTTACCCTTTTTATATTTTTGTTGCCTGGCCTTGATACGATCCATTCTGAAACAGCAAATTTTACATTGTCAGAGTCACAGAACAATCTTTGTGCAAATGCAGTGCAAATGCTTTCAAAACCATCACAATGTATTCTTACTGCATTATTCCCCACCCCACTCCTTGTCACAAAGGCTAGTTATATAGAGAGGCTATGTATAAGTGTATACAATGGGGTTGTGTATGCCAGAACTGTTCTTTAAACCATGCCACCTCCCAGTTCTTTATATTGATAATCTGCATATCAACACTACACTAAATTTTATTACGAAAAGAAGAGTGGGGTTGGTCTCCCTAAATGATAAGCAGAACAAAAATACCTTATGCTCGTATGTTCCCTAGACGCTATATATTCATTGCAACAATACACAATTAATTTTTCATTAACTAATTCATTTGTTCTTGTTACTTATCTTAAACAATCCCCCTACACACTGTTTCCCTCTTCTGATCCACTTCTCCTGTGCCACCCACATTTCCAGAGCAAGAGCAAAACCAAAACTAATCTTCCAAAATTCTTTGAAAATCAAGTCCTTGGAATTATGTTTCTTTCCTTATCTTGTATAATTTTCTCAGCTTATGTAATTTACTCTGGACAGCAAAATGGATTTTTAATTGCAGCAAACACACACATTTGCATCACATACGCAAAAGGCATAGTGCCTCTTGTTTATGCTCGTTAGAGATGGGTGAGGCAATGCAGATCAAGTTGACCAGGCCCTTTGTCTTGTCATGGGAGCAATGTGGAATCAATCCTGGAGGAGAGACCAATTCCATGGATCATGCAAGGCCTCCCCCTTCCACTCTAGCTGTCTCCCACCATGTACATCAGCTGGAAGGGGTGAAGTGTTGTGCATCAGTTGGGGTAAGTAAAGTAATGAGCACATAAAAACATCTTTAAGGGCTAAACTATAGCCATATTCAGGCTTTGGATACCAGTAAATGCTGAATCCATGACGGGGTTAGCAAGATGAAGTGGGCTAGTTATGCCCCCTAGACATGGATATGTGCACTGACCACACCCAACACTTCAACATTAGTCTGTATGTTAGTATAGATGTAATTATACAGGGCTCTCTCCACGAGGATTGGAATCATGACCAGGATTCTGTTACCACAGAGGGAACTCCATAAATATACATCTGTGCACCTATATGTGATGTAAAATACAGTAGTTTCTTTCCTGAAGTCAATAACAGTTTTAGGGGAACAGGGAATCTTATCAGGACCAGGACATAAAGACCTACTGTGATCTGAATAGTGATTGGGTTTCCCCCATTACTCCTACATTAAAGAAAAAGAAAAGAGATGAAGTATGTTCAAACCATGCATTTACACAACATAAGTTGGCCCTAAAATGTTAAAGATACTGTCCCAAGTCAGATGCAACATTCCCAGTTTCCAAATCACAGATTAGCAAGCCAGGAATGAGCATTGAGCTTATCAACTTCCTTCCTTGCATTCTTCCTTTGTCTACCGGCTAAATGTGCTTAGTTCTTGAAATGGAGAACTGTGAGTTAGTTTACTAACTAGCAGTTTAAACCACATACAAAGGACATAAATGCCTACCGTGTAAATTTAAAGTACATTTTATAAGATTAATGAAGTGGTACTATACTCTAACCAACTAATCTAGTAGCAAATTCACTAGAGTTAATAGTTAATCCCTCATAAAAGTGAAATGGCATTGCAGGGGGTTGGACTAGATGACCCTTGGGCCTTGTCCTTTCCAACTCTAAGATTCTAAGAAGAAAGAAAGGCGTACTGTCTCTTGAGCTGATCCATTGATTTTTTCTCTTCCTCAATTCTTGCCTTTACAGCTTTCACAATTGTGGCCTGGAAAAGTTCAGCACCTCTGTAAAAAAGAAAACAATCCACCAATTCCCCAAATGTGGGTCAAAACAATGCAACACAAAACATGTATGTTCACTTGTCATAGTTCAGCATGTCGTGCATGAGCTGTAGGGAGCCTCACAGCCATCCCTTCCCCTTTCCTTTTCCTTGCACGCAGCTGGGAGGAAGTGTTTAGAAGCTTTTTGCTTTTGGCTAACTTCAGTTTATCATGTGTCTGAAGTAGCAATCAGAGGTTAACTAACTATAGTTAACTTTTTTACAAAAGCCAACTTCTTATAGCCAAGTGAACTGGAATTAATTTTGAAAAATCAATGGTTTCTGAAAGTGTTTTTTAAAACAACAACAACAACAACAACAACAACAACAACAACAACCAATGACAACAAAACCTAATCATAGTTATTGTTAACTACAATTCTGGATCCACACAACAAGTCGACTTAAAATAGAAGCAAAAGCTTCTGAGCTCCTTCTCTTGGCTACAAGGGAGAAGAGCAAGGGGTGGGGAGCACTCAAGTACAGCTGTACCTTGGAAATCAAACAGAATCTGTTCCAGAAGTCCATTAAACGTCTGAAAGATTCAGAAACCAAATCACGGCTTCTGGTTGGCTGCAGGAGGCTCCTGCAGCCAACCAGAAGCCGCGGAAGCCCTCTCAGACGTTTGGGTTCCAAAAGAACGTTCACAAACCAGAACAATCACTTCTGGGTTTGCGGCGTTCGGGAGCCAAAATGTCTGAGTTCCAGTTATGCATGCACAATGCTTTTCACTGCTTTCTAGTAAGATGCAGGCCAGACAGCTTGCCCCAGAATGTAGCTAGAGTTGCTATATTATATGGATCTGTGTAAAGATTTAAACAAAATGCTTCAGTTTACCTGGATGCCAGAATCTGTGAAGCTTTAATATCTGCAACCACATGAAGGAAGTAGTAACTCATGAAGACTCTTCTTTGCAGCAAGAGAAAGGCAAAGCAAATGCTATCCCAAATTATTCCTGCCTCCCCACTGGGTAGTTTGCAGTCTGGATTTTTATCTAAAGCTGATGAGAGTAAACAAAATTCCTGAATAGTAAGCAGTATTGTATTTATATTCTGCAATAATTGTCTGAAAAGGGTAAAGGGTGCAAAATGGTTAATGAAAAGTTGGGCTCGATTTCTTCCCTTCTCCAGGTTTCCCCAAGTGAGGTGTGGCAGATGGTCATTGGGTAAAAAGTATTTTAGGCTATAGAATGCTCGCTCCAGAGAGGCTAGCCTGGCACTCACTCAGTTTTCAGAACTAAGTAATTACTTTATTAAAAAATGTCCCAGGTCTTTTAAACTCTTAGGGCTGCATTCAATGATAGTCCTAATCAGAGTAGACGCATTGACGTTAAGGAATATGACTAATTTAGCTTCATTATTTCAATGTATCTACTACTTTGAGTAGAACTTAGTTGGATATACAACACTTAATCTTTTCATTCTAAAATTTGTGGAATTTATTTCTTGGAGTAACTGAGTAGCAGTTATAGTGATGTTGTTACCTGTTTAATATTTTATTGTTTTATTAATATTGTAAACCACCTAGAAAACTTTATCATTTATTACGTGTTGCAAAATTTATATGCTACCGAGTAAGTATACTTCACAGAGGTGTGTAGGAAGAAGGGAATTTTCTTCTTAGTGTGCCCCTACATTTTAAACCCTTTAGGTTTCAAAGCATTTGTGGCTAAAACACTTATTTTTCTGCTTTATTCCTCACCAGTTCATGTATACACTGATATTTATGAGGCCAGCAGCCTATGGTGGCTGTAAGACTAACAACTCTAGTTGTACTGAACTGATCAGTATTTTGTGAAAGGAACAACATGCAAAACTAAAAGTGTTATGCAGCAATCAAAACAAGATGCAGAAAAAAAAGAATGACATATAGAATGCCACCTAAGATGCCACAGGAATAATGGGGAATACAGACAGTTGGTGAAACAGGTAGGGAACCCAGAGATCTGACCCTAGCAAACATCACCAACACATATTGGCTTTGGTACCATCTTCTGCTTCATGAGTACTACTATCAAAAATACAATGAACTACAGTATAGCCATCTTATTGTAATTAGAGATCACTATTACCATTGTGCTATCTTTTAAGAAAAAAGTCATTTCCCATCAAATGTTTCTCATTATAGTTTTCAAAAAACTCCAATTCTATCTATTTTAATTTAAGTTGAATTATATCTATGCTTAATTAATGTATTCAGATATTCATTTCTCAGCATCAAAGCAACAAAGGAAAAACAAAATAAATGGCCATTGCTTTTGAAACAATAGCTATTTAAAAGCTATTTAAGTTTCAGTAAGTTTTTAAAATTATTGCAAAGGAATTTAGATGTCTGTACTTACGAATTTTGTAACCCTTAACTGTACAGGCCAGGCTAAATGTCTGAATCACCCAACAACTGTTCTGAATTAATGACTCGATGTAGCCACATGCGCCTATCTGCAATACATAGATGGATATATTAAATCTCAGGATGACAAAACAAAAACAATGTTACAATTAAAGTGAAAGTCCATTGGTCTAGCCCACTGCTAGATTGATCAATGTAAAGTTAAAGAAAGTGCCTCCGCACCACCCCACCACATCCCACTCCACCCCGCTGAAAAGGAGATTGAATGACATTTCCCCAGGGATGGTCTTCCTTGAAAAGTATAAGCACTATGCAATGCATTCTGCTATAACTGCCTTACTAGCGTTTTCCACTGCAATAGTTTACCACTTCTTTTTTCTCTGATATAAAAGATAAAACAAGATTAAAAATAATAATAATCAAACCTCATTCCATGGTCCATTCTACAAGCTTTCCCTTCTCTCTTGTGCATGAAATAGTGCCCATCGAAGGCACATACAATGCATAGCTGACCTCTACTATCTTGTATGGTAAATATCTGGGAGCAAGTGGGATCCTTGCAACAAAATGCTGCAGTGCATTAACAGCCCCTAATAAGAGCTCTTCTGTTCTGGCTGTGGCAAATAAGAACAGTGTTTACAGCAGCATTTAAAACAATATCTAAATACTGAATACATTTCTTTGATTTGATTTTTATTTTATTTTTTTACATTTCTCCCGCTGAAACCACAAAGGGCTAGAAAAACAGTGCCTCCAATCCAGAGGTAAATATTAATAGGCTTTGGACTTAATAATGAGACACTTACCGACAATATGTTTTTCATTGTAATCACAAAGACATTATATGCTATCAGCCAATCCCAATACCGAAGAATGCTTCTGATAGGCTTGAGTAGCAAATCTCCTCCAAAGAGCAGGAAATAGAAACAAGCTACCAAGTAGCCCATACAAAATATACTGATCCGAGTGGTTCCTGTTATGAAGATGATGGTTAGGACAAACCAGAAGAGGTAACTGAATGTTATCACTTTACCCATATCTAGGTAAGATCTGCAACAAGAGAATACAGGAGTGGAAAATGTTAAGCATCTATTTGTTCCGCTCATAGGGTTTGTGTGTGTGTGTGTGTGTGTGTGTGTGTGTGTGTGTGAGAGAGAGAGAGAGAGAGAGAGAGAGTTGTTGTTGTCAACTATTTGGCATGCCTTTCATTTTGCTTAAATGACTACCTGTGTGAGAAATTAGGCATCATACTATGGTGGCAAATCTTGATTGGCTTGGATCCTAACTGCCCATTGCCCAAAGTCTGCTCACAGGATGCTCCCACTGGAGGAAAGTGCGGGGACAAGGAGAGGTTTTGTTTTTTTGTTTTTTTGCCACTGCAGCCCCATCCTCCCTAAAAATCAGGAACAGCATGGGAGGTGGTGCTAGACTGCAGAAGGAAGGGAAATCAATGAAAATTGCCTGCCTCACTTTCTTTCACCAGCTGAAGCCTCCCCTAGATCAGAGTCCTTTCTCCAAGCAAAAGGAGCCCTCCTATTTGTGGAAGGACAACAAAGTATTTATTTCACAAGATCTATATACTGCTTGACTGCAATAAAACCTCAAAAGTACTCAAGTCACTGTCTTCTTTACGGAAACATAGGAAGCTGCCTTATACTGAGGCAGATTAATTGGTTCACTTAACTCAGTGTTGTCTACATTGACAGGCTGAAGCTCTCTAGGGTTGCAAATGGACGGTATTCCCAGCCCTACTTAGAGATGCTTGGGAACAGAATCTGGGACCTTCTGCATACTCTACTACTGAGCTATAGCCCTTTTAAAGCTTTCCATGGAAAACACAACTCTTTTCCTTTTATCATAACTTATTAAAGCTTATTAGTAAAAAATGGTAAGTCTTTCCATGAGCATCATTCTAATCAATGTGTTTCTGCACAGCTTTTATTTTGCAGCCAAGTGGCAACAGAATAAACATATACCTTATACGAGTTCCCAAATGGCATAGTATAATTTATCAATAAACTGATGACTCAGTGACACTAATGCAGGAACTCTGGCTCTTGTCATTTCCTCTGGTTTCTTCCTCTATGAGAAGATCATGTGTACTATACACTATCTAGTTTTGTTTAGAAAGCAACAAAATCAAAATGCAAACAATCCCATACAATAGGCTTGTCATTCATACATAATGTGTTTGTGTGTGCTTCTCTCCAACGACCTATAAACTTAATATATTCATTTCTCCTTCGAGATATAATGCAACACTGTGTGACCTGCTTCTATTCCTCGATTGCAACAGCACCAGCTAATGTACGGTGCAAATTTTCCACTGCTTATGCTGATCTACATGGCTGTTGCAATGTACACCAACTTTTTATCTTGGGTAATAATGATATGAGAAAACATATTACATGTCTGATTCCATCAGTGTTGCTCTGCAATTTTGAACAGCATAATTCAGTAGCCATAAAAAGAAAAGAGCACCTGTTGTCTAAATGTCTGGGAAGAGGACAAATGAACCAGATCTTTAGAAAGTTGTATGACCTTTAGAAATATTTAAGATCCAGTCCTTACCGACAATGGATGAAATCAGGGACAGGGTTGTGTTGGCTAAATGATGCTGCCTCAAGGTTCATGCAAATTTCCACATTGTCTCCAGCCATGATACGTACAGCAGCCTTGTTCTCATCTTCAAATGTTTGCCTTTGTAAGGATGCACATAGCAGCAACATGAAATCATCTGGCAGGAATTAGACACTCAAATTAAAATGCAAGCCAATAACTTTGGTTAGACATACCCTTATCAATTTTTAAAAAACCTATGATAACAAAGATAAGGACTACAAACAACTAATTAAATAGGGCAGCAGCACACACATGCACATAAACACACACAGGTAGGGAAACCATTAAAATACGAGCCATGTAGACCTATGTGGGGTGCATGCTCTCCAACTTTCGACTACTGAATTCAGGTTCCACACAGGTGTTGTTAATTCAATGGATCCCCCCCCCTCCAACTCTTTAGCAGGGTTCCCAGGAAAGGGTTTTTCCTATCTAAGGGTTTAGGAGGTGGTGAGTGGTCGTGGGAGAGGCCAGGCTATACTTCAGGGTCCAGTGCCTGAATTTTAGAGGTGGGTGAACACCATAAGCCGTGGACTAATCTGGAAATGAGCAGGTGTGCTTCTCAAAGACTCAAAACTGGTTCAGATTCAAAGCCAATCTGAGAGACTTGGAAAATGCAGAACGACCAAGTTTAGCAATAAGATACTGTTATCCATTTGTATGCGCCATTGTGCTTCAGAACGTTAATTTCAACATGTGCTACAAGAAATGAGACTAGAGGACAAGCTACTATTAGGAATGCACTAGAATACTTACAGACAAGAAAGACTGGATTGGGTTCCTTAATAAAATCTGGAAAGTATAGCCATTTGATGATATTAGAGTTGAAGTTGGCATTAGGATGTCTCCATGGATAATCTATGAAGGTAGAAGGAAGAACAATTACAGGAAGTAATTAATATCACCATGGCTATTTTTCAATGGTTACTGTGAAAATAAAAGATAATTGCAATCAGCGGAAAGCAAGAAGTACCCTTACCTATACAAGGAGAAGGTGGGATGCCAATACAAATAAAGTACTGGAATGTAATGATGCATGATAGAAAACAGCAGTACTTTGGCCAGATCTCTGCAATGGCTTTTCTTCTGCGTCGATATAACACAGCAATTAACGCAAAGGCATGAACCATAGCATAGAAATCCATTCGTTGACCAATGACATTTACTGACAAGAGGAAACAGCTCTATGACAAGGAAAAGAAAATCAGAATTTACATCCTCTTAGATAGCCCATGACTAACAGATATATTGCTTCACTCTTAGAAAATTGAAGTCTCTTACTTTGTGAGCTTCTGTTCACTAGGGATCCTGGAGGGCAGGGCAGACTATTTGGTTGACACCTCCTACAGAAACAGTCAGAGGTGCCCCATGAACATTCAACAGCAGGAATAGCTGCTCCCTGACCATACCATAGCTGTCAAGTTTTCCTTTTTCTTGCGAGGAAGCCTATTCAGCATAAGGGAATTTCCCTTAAAAAAAGGGAGAACTTGACAGCTATGTCCCTGACTCCCAGACCAGTCTAGTAGACATATAAATCTGGATGACAAAACAAGCCTCAACTCTGAGTCAGGGGACAGCTGCTCCTCCAGTTGAAAGTTCTAGGCTCTGCTTCAACGTTTGTGTAAGAGGCGCCAACCCAGCTGTCTGCAACGTCCTCCATGGCTGAAAATCAATGTAACACTTTGCTTACTGGCATATAACAGGTTCTCTCTCAATCAGTATTTCATACTTAGCTTACCAGTAGTGAGTACTTCCGAGTAGCCAATGTGGTGCCGTTCGGATGTTGCTCATCATGCCTGACCATTGGCCAGGCTGGTTAGAACTAATGGGAGATGCAATCCAACAACATCCGAGGGCACCACATTGGCCATCTCTGGATTACTTTGATAGCTCAGTTGGTTAGAGTGTGGCGCTGATAACGCCACAGTCACAGTTTTGATCCCCGTAAGGGACAGCTGCATATTCTTGCATTGAAGGGAGTTGATGATCCTCAGGGTCCCTTCTAATTATGATTCTATGATTCTAATATATAATTGGATAAAAGTTCCTCTTCTTGCAAAAAGAAGTTATCATAGTGTCACTGATAAATGTTTGGAGTCTACACTCTGTAGCAGCCTTTCTCAGCCTTGGGTCCTCAGATGTTGTTGAACTACAGCTTCCATCATTCCCAGCTACTAGGACCAATGTTCAAGGATGATGGGGGTTGTAGAATTGTATAGGCCTTTAACTGTATAGACCTTTAAAATACAAAGATATTATTTTGTAGAGTAGGGCATTAATCCCCAAATAGAGAAACAAGTAATCCTTAAATATATAATTCCCTAAAACAGATAAATAAGTAATAAATAATATCAAGTTGGAATCACCATAGGAAATCTTGTTTTAAACATGCTGGCACTAAATTTACCTCTAAACCAAACTTATAGAAGAAGTAGTTGACAAAGTACTTAAGACAGCTAAGTACTCCATCATCTAAATGTAATCTGGTAATATCATGAAAAATTGTTTTCGTCTCAGGAGCTGTGAGATTGTTTCGACATCTGTAGTATTCCTGATGCCGGTAAATGGTTACTTCAAAGGCCAGAATTGCCAACATCAGCAGGTTATTCTGCAAGAGAAGGAAACCATATGAGCTACAAAGAATCAGCCAATATTATTTTGAAAGCAAGCATACTGCAACTTGCAATATGCTCCCTAAAAATATTGACATCTCAGTGACTGTACTGTCTGAAAATAATTTATTGAGAGTGAAAATAAATTCAACAGAGAACAAGTAATAATAATTACCCTCAAATATACAAGAAGTGGATAAGACTTTCTCAATCCAACCCACTCAGTTGGATCAATGGGCTTTCTGTAAAGTAGTGATTCATTTATGTCTTCTAGAGGCTTAGTTGTATTAGGCTAAAATGAAAAAAGAGAGATAAATTTTAGTTTGACTTTTTCAAGGTGGATGCTTTGATTGAACAGAGCCAGGGTCAGATCTACTATGAAACTACTATGAAGCTTTAGTTTCAGGGCCCTAATCCAAAAGGAGCCCCAGAAGCAACTTTAGTCCACATTCAGGGCCGGCTCTAGGCCCCTCCCGGTGGCGCAGGGCGCCAGGCCACCAGGGGTGCCGCTGCGCCCGCTAAGAGGCGTGGCTGAGGCTGCCGCAGGCACGCCTCCGCTGTTCAGCGACTTCAGGCGGCTCTCCGGAGGTGTGCGGGCCTGGGGCCGCCTCTGGCACACGCAGGGGCATCGCAACAGGGGGCGGGCAGCGCCCCCTGACCCAGGGCTGGCCCTACGGCAGGCTGGGTGACGCAGTGCAGCTGTGCCCACCCCCCTGTCCGCGGCGCCCGCCTGCCTCGCTGGCAAATGGGGTGGGGGGGACGCCAGAGGGATCCGGTGCACCACGGCGCCAGGGCGCCGGGCATGCTTAAGACGGCCCTGTCCACATTGCTGAAAAGGTTCAGATCTAGTAGACCCAACTTGAGTCACATGACACAAATCATTCTATGATGCAGCATGCATGTATATAACATTCCCATAATTTTCATCTCCTTCTCAATAACTTGAAAACTATAAGGCATAGGAATTTTTTTATTCAAACCAGTGATAATCCAGGGCAGCAATTTTATTCAAAATATGAGATGTAGTAGTTAATTTTTTAAAAATAAAATTGTAGTGATATGTCATGGAACGACTCCACTGAGGAAGGTAACAGTGGTTATCCAGACCTCTTTGCTGGCTGTGAATGGCCCCCAAAATGTAAGTTTGCCACTGAACAGGGCTGAACAACACAGGCACCTGAGAAAGGCTTCATCATAGACTTTATAAAGCCCCATTAAGGCACCTACCACTAATAGCTGAAACTGAAAAGAAGCAGACAATGAAGTGGCTCCATCAGTGCTAGGAGAGGTTCAACTGGGGCCTCTCCATGCTACAGGAAGCACCAGTGTCATCAAATATACATACAGCGAACAAATTGAATACTTGGCAGGACATGTGATTCAGAAATTCACTGAGATATTTCCTGATGGGGGGCAGGGATAACTTGACTAATTTCTCACGTGAGAGAGGGCCTGTCTCCATTCTTGTTGATCCACAATATCCACAAATTGCTAAATTATTTATTTAAAACAACTCTATTTTACTTTTTAAAATATTAGATAGCTACTACTTGCCATTGTACAGTTGACAGAAAACATTTCAGGGTTAATAGTTCCAAGCTGATACAACATTTTGCAGATGATAATTACACAGGTCCAAACAGTGCAGACACTGGATGCCAGTGGGCGGAACTGAGAATATGGCAAAGCAAAAGCCCAGGCAATCACAAACACATAGTTAAGGAGGGAAACCTGTAAGCACAAAATGAGAAAATATATTAATTACTTGACAACATTTTGAAAGGTTTTATTACTCTGAGAAGGAACATTGTGAGAAGGAATTCAAAGCATAAGGAAGCAGCAAAAGAGAGAGCATTGAAACATTCAAGATAGCAGGAGTAGTCTTGGAAGAATGAAGAATTATAGGCTGGGGCTTAATGTGAAACAATAGCATAAAGATAATGATGAGAAAGGGTGTGGAGAGCTTTCTGAAGTAAGGACAAGCTACTTGTGCTAGATGTTGAAGGGAATATTCTATGTGATCAGTGGAATTTGGGGGGGAAAGCTGAACGTTGCTAAGATGCAAGAAAGGAAAGCAAGGGAAAAGGTGCAGTAGTCAAAGGGTGGCTATGGCAAGAGCACAAGACCAAGATGATTAGGAGAAGGGGTGGATTTCTGCAATAGTATATTAAAGTAGTTAAGCAATTTGGGTAGCTTGGTTTACTGAATCTGATAGAGCTGGAACAAACTGAATTTCAATTGCATGCAAAACTTCAAAATATCAAATATAGTTTAGAAGTTTACATTTTGAAGTTTGAATGTTTCATGTGTACCTTTTAGGGACAAGCCTAGTGTTTTATATCACTTAGTGGACAGGAGGAATACACATTTAATAAACCAACCAAGCCAACATTTCAGAAATTCAAAAACATCCTTGTTTTTGAATTCAGTTGATACTGAAAGAGAAACTGATGACACATCCATTATTTACTTGCCTCTTTGACTGTGACCCAGATAATATATGATGAGACAATTTTGATAATGTGCAGTTCCAAAAGCCACCACACAAAAACTTGCAGTTTATGAAAGCATTCGAGAAATTTCAAGAAAAGTACGGTGAGGCGATCAATTACCAAATGCCATTTGTTTCTTAAATCTGCAAAGACAAGTCAAACATAATGATGAAACTTATTTTTGGATTTGTGAACAGGGCTACTTTTATCTTCTGTTTGAAATATGAAGGGGGAGGCAATTTTCCCCTCTAAATATAACTTTTCTTCCCCAGAATAAAACAATATTAAAACCAGCTATAATTCTTAATTAAGAGAAAATGTGATTGTGATTCATTTGAAATCATTCATAGATCCCCAAAGTGTCAATTTTTCCTGCCAAATGTGTTTATTCCTAATTGTATTTCAGCAGGGATGTCCAACATGTCGATCACGATCTACTGGTCGATACCTGCAATGTTTTTGTAGATTGTGGACAATCGCTGCCCCCCTTCCAGCCCTCTCCCTGTGTTGGCGTCTATTGTTGCAGAAGGGAAGCAGGAGCTTAGAAACGGAGGCTGTTATATGGCCAGCGATCGTAAGGTTAGTGGCTGCTTCTGTTCCTCCCCCTCCCTAAAAAAAGGTCAACAACTTTGGCCTCAACCCCTAAAAAAACGGTCATTTCCCCACGGTCAACAACTTTGGCCTGAACCCCTAAAAAACAGGGGTAGATCACTGCCAGATTTTAATTTTGAAAGTAGATCGCAGTCTCTTGGTAGTTGGCCACCCCTGTATTACAGAATGCAATTGACATTCCTCAGAAACAGAATTCCAGAGCATAAGACAAGAAGTAGGTTTGAAGAGTTGCCATTCACTCCTGCAATGAAAAAGGCACTAGCAACCAAAGTATATTGAGCCAAGTTTCAACTTAATCATGTTGGGATAACCTTTGAGTCCTTACGGGTCTCTAATGTTGTTTTGTCTCCGTCTCAAGGTTTTTAAAAAGACTTTTTGAGCACATGTAAACGTCAGGGTGAACCCAAGTCTGCTTATTCCCCCCCTCTCCCCATTTGTATAGAAATAGAGGGAATGATTTACAGTACATGTATCCCAGATGAATCACCTTCAATCAATAGTAAAACAAAATAGACCAAGGTGAGACTCTCTCCACAGACTACCTGATATATCTTCTGTCTCCGATTCATCATCATCTTCTTCTTCTTCCTCCTCCTCCTCTTCTTTTTCATGCCCTTCTTCCTCATCTCTTTTCTCCCTCCTTTCCATTATGCGTTGTTCCGGTTCTTGGAACATGTTTTCCTGCTCTTGGAACATTTTTTCCGGCCCTTGTAAAATGTTTTCTTGCCCTTGTAAAACATTTTCCTGCTCATTTTTCCCCTGCTCTTGTAACACATTTTCCTGCTCTCGTAAAATGTTCTCCTGTTCCTTTCCAAAATTGGCATTTAAATTCATCATTGTGATATCAGGAAGGCTTCCATCTTGATGAACCAGCCTATTGGTAGATAAAGTAGGCATGTCAACAAACCAAGCAGTTGCAATACAAGAAACAATCTTCTGATTTCATACAGCAAAACAAACAAGGAGCGCACGAATAAATGGGTCAAACACTGCTTAGGAAACTCCACATGGTATCATACCATAGAAGCAATTATCTGTCACTTTGATGCTAATTATTTGCTTTAGTAATTAGTGATATTGCCACCTAAACTTGACATTTCCCCCGCAGAGGAAAAAATGGTCAAAGTTTAAGATGTAGAAGCATGAAATGACATGTTTTAACAGCAAGCATTTCATGACTTCACATGGGGACTTACTCATTTTGGCGGATTGGTAATTTTTTCTTGATGCTGCTCAAAGTAATTGAAACAGAAAGAAAAAAGGAAATGAGAACACAGGAGTTACAGAAGAAGGTCAGAGATAAAGATATCATGCTATATAACTCACTAGCATTCTCTTAATCCATCTGTGTCAGCCTTCAGATGCCAGGAGCATGCCATCCTGGCATTAAAAGAGTGCTTCTAACAAGATGGAAAGCGCTTACTACATTTTCAAAGAACCTTTTCATTAACCATTCTTACATTATGCAAGCGAATTCTTTCACATAAGTTACACTAGTCCGACTCGAAATATATTTACATATTTGTAAAAAACAAAAGCTAATGTGTTAAGATTCACATGGCAAAATCTTCTATTTGCAAGTAAGCAAGTCTGTTTATTCAGTTCAAAATTCAGGTAGCATATAATCTTGAACCAGCTCTTCATATCGTCTCAGCTACACTTTCAATAATTCTATGGTTAAAAATCAATATAAAGAGTCGAAAACAGGAAACACCAATTGAATGAATCAAGACATTAAATTAATCTCTATTTATTCAGCTTGTCAAGGTACATAAGATCATACAATGTATTCAGAATTTTAGTAATCATTCTCATAAAAGTAATTTTCTATGACAACTATTTTCAAGAGATTAAAAAAAAACCCTGCTAAATATTATTCAATGTGCCCCAGAGACCTTGGGAACGACTCCCAAGGGTTCCTGGCTCAAAGGATGGGCCAGAAAGGTACTGAAAACACCATTGCTCAGGTTTCCCATAGACAAAACTGTGCATGAGTCTTCAGTTCTTAATGTTGAGCCATTTGTTGCTGCTGCCTGCCTTTCCTCCCATTGGACCTCCCTTCTCTGTAAGAATGGTAGGGCCAGTAATGAAAAGACTGTCTGAAGGCAGAGAATGGGGTGCCATAGAAAGCCTATTATGAGCTGGGCCAGAATGTCATGAGTAGCTCATAATGGCTTGGTGACTTCTTTCCCCAATTCTCCTAATTCCAAAAGTTGGCACTGTCAATATTCTAAAGGTCACACTTTGATCTTAAGCATGTTACACAAAAGCAATTGAATGATTTCTGTGCCACTTACTGCCACATGTGCTCAGGATCCTAGAGAACAGCATGCTAACTACACTGCCTACTTAAGCAAATATTATGTAAATATCTTAATTTCAGGGCAACAGGAACACACACACACACACAGGGCCGGCTCTAGGGGTAGGCTGGGTGGCGCAGGGCGCCGGGTCGGCAGGGGGGCGCTGCACGGCAAAGCCGCGTGGAAACCACGCTGCGCCCGCCCACCAGCCGCAGGAAGAAAGGGGGCGGGGCGGGGGCACCGGAGCGATCCGCGCACCACGGCGCCCGGGCGCCTGACCCGCTTAAGACTACCCTGCACACACACAAGAAAGGGTTGTAATTACTGAGCAAAAGCTGTTGCACTGATCTAGCAAGATGTAAAACACAAGTGCTAGTGACCTGGATTTATAGAGAGCACTGTTGCCCAGACTACCAATAGTGGCTTGGACACTGACCCAGGAAGATAAGGGGTTTGCTGAGTCAGTAGGACCACTCACAGAATCGCCAGATCTGGGCCCCAACACTGAGCTAGAGCCCAGCAACCAAGGAACAACAGAATCAGAGACACACCAAATCTCCTGAGCTAGGAACTTCAGAGATTGCAGCACACTGATGAAGCAGCATCCTTGCCCCTAAAGACCTCATATGTCCCATCCACCACCACCACTGGCAGTTTGCTTTGTATGAAATGATTGAGAAACAACAGAGTGCTAGGCTCCAAGGCAAAACTTCCACCACATTAACAGTATCCAACAAGGAGGTAGACCTAAGTAAATTTAGTGAAATACAAATAATTTAAGGGACTGTTTTATGTAACTTGCTTACTGTCTAAAGTGTGGAATGCACTATTTTCTTTTGGAGCTTGTTAGGAGAGACTAGTGCTGCGCCACTACCTATCCCCCACCTTCTCAAAACCTTTCTTACCCTGTCTCATTCTCAGAGTCCTTTAAAATGTCTTTATAATTTTGTTGGCTGTGGGATTGAGCTTACCTTATCCTTGTGAGGTATCCGAGAGTGGTGTGTGTAATTTCCTTTCCATTAAACACTTCTCCAGTTCTCTGGAGCATCCCTGGCTGCCTGCGTTTCCTGATCTGAAAAGGCACCGTGGGAGGAGTTACCTTACAACACCTTCCCCTGAGCTTAAACTAAAGTGCGGGAAGCCGGGAAGGTTGGCTACCAAGTGCCCCTGGATTGGTGTGCTCACTGCCTTTGTTTTTAAGAGATGTCATTTTGACGATTAAACAAAAAACTACATCAAGCAAACACACATGCCATTTAAAAATCAGCAATAAACAACTGTTAGGAGCACTGTCAACAGCCCGCTCAGCTTCCCACACTTACAGGAAAGCCCTGTTGAGGACATCATGGCGTTTTTAAAGGAAACACAGGCACTTGGAAAAGCTGCAACCTGCCAGGGAGATGCATTGTAGAAAGAAAGGACACTCTCATAATCCCTTGGCCATCTCAAAATTAAGGTAAGCAAAAACCCAGAACCAACCCGTGAGCATTTCACCAAACCTCTCTCCTCTCTTGCCCTAGCTACATAATTTTTAAATGCCATTTATTTTCTCATTAATTGATGGTGGACAGTTTTTTTAAAAAAAAACAACTACTGGAGAAATTTTCAGTACTGCATTAGGTGAAGTCCACCCATCTTAATTCAAAATGAACTAGGTCTTTCCAAATCTTTCTCAAGAATTCTTAATAAAATCCTGGATTCCCCCCCCCCAAAAAAATCTCCCCAAAGTTTGGAAAACCCAACCTGGAAAATCTTCTTCACTGCCACTCATTTACTAGTTTCCCTCCTACCCCTTTTCCTAAAGTCAAAAGTTGTGGGGTGGGGTGGTAGAGAAGAGACAGCAGCTGTATTTCCAAAAACCAAACCAAAACAAGGAATCTTCCCTCCTACAATAAATGATTCTGGAAATCCTTGACCCCCTCCACTGTCGACAGGAAGTCTGTGAACTGCAGTTTCTTAATCACAGAAAATAAGCCAGGAGACTTATAAAGTATTATATTTCCCAGAGTCAGCAAACCAGACTCAAGCATGCTTAGATGTAAGTACACACCATGTAGAGTGAGGAACTGTTTAAAAGATGCTGCCTTTGGTTCAGTGTGTGTGTGTGTGTGTGTGTGTGTGTGTGTGTGTGTGTGTGTGTGAACATACACATATGGGAATGGGGGAAAGGAGAAACTGGCATATGAAAATGCTGGTACCAAGTACAAATTCAGAGGAAGTCAGGTTCAGTTCATAAGAGATTTTACACTTGATATTTCATGATAACTGTCCCCTTCCACAATTCTTCAGTATTCCTAGGGTAAGCTTATCATAATGGTGTTGCTTTGATGCACTCTTGTAGCCAAGATATAACATCATTTTCTCTTGAATGCAACACATAAAATATTTGAGGGAGAGTAAAGATGGTTTAAGAAAGCAGATGTTTAAAGAACTCCTATTTGGTTTTCTATCCTTGCATTTGTAATTTTATATATATGAGTTGTAACAGAGTTCTGAAGTATTAATAATTCACAATTATATGTCTTTCCCTTAGAAGTCCAAGCTTCTCTTTCTTCTATCTCTGACCAATGATCATGACGAGAGATGTTAAGCATACAGGCTGATAAAGAGTAAAAAATGCCCCCCCAAATGCTTCTCCTCTAAAGGGGAGGAGGTTTGCTAACTTTTCAGTCATGTTGAATTCCACTTTGGAGGGTCCCTAATATTCAGTGGTGGAGCTTCATACTCTTGCACTGGGGGGCGGAGAGCAGGCAGAGGAGGGGCTGGCATGCGTCCTGGAGGTGTGGCACACCGCCTGTGGGGGCGTTGCACCCAGCAAGGGTGGGGTAGCACCTGCGATGGCACTCCACCAGGATCGTGCTGCCGGGGGTGGTGCGCTCCCCCCGCACTCCTCTTCCTCCGCTACTGCTAACATTCAGGGCAGTGGGAGGGGGGGCCATGGATTAGAGGTATTGCAATGGGAAGGAGGCATATAACTAAGCAAGGTAATTGGCAGACAAATAAGTTTCAGCAAATCTGTACAATTACTATGCAAATTACAGAAGGGAAAAAAACCTCCATCTGTTCTATATATGAGCCAAAATCATTAGCAATAAAAAATGCTGTCCTAAAGTAGCTGTCAACATATGTTCAACTATTTTCAGGTTTTTCAATTCATGTCTGATTATGACATGGATATTAAAAGTATTTTATTCCAATATGAGCATCAGCCCATCATATTGTGCTCTATTGTTATACTGATATACATGCCAACATCAGAACCAATGTCACTTTTATTTAGAAGAGACTTGCATCCATAACCAGCAGGTTTTTTCAGGTTCCTGAGATGCCACTGTATACAAAGGAACACCACTTCCTAACTCTCATACCCACACAGGCCTGCTGTGACAAATTTACAAGGCACTTTGAAGATAAAGTCACTCGCTTTTGCTCCAATCTTTAAACCTCAGTTGTCTGATGAGATGTCTAGCACACCATCATGTCATATTGTTTGGGATCCATTATTATCATTGGGGCTTCGAGGTGTGGAGAAGACACATGCAGGAATGCAACCAACTATCTGTTTTTTAGAACCTTGCCTACTGTTGCTTCCAAACGTTAGCTAGAGGGGGGTGACTGGAGATTACAGCTTGTGCATAATGCACCTGCTGGATCACTGGCCAATGGACATGGGCAGTCATATAACACCTCAAGGTCCATTTCCCGAATTACCCCAAACAGGAACCATTCAGCGTTAAACAAATTCCTAGATGCCCATACCAAACCTGATACTTCTCATTGCTTCTTCACAGTGTATTAGGACAACTTAAAGCACTATGCTATTACTTTTAACAGTTATGGATCCCCCCAAAGAATTATAAGAGCTGTAGTTTGTTAAGGATGCTGAGAGTTATTAGGTTGCCTCTATTCTTCTCCCAGAGCTACAATTTCCAGAGCTGGCTGGGAAGAAGGATTGTTAAACTACTCTGGAAATTGTAGTCTTTGATAAAAGATGAGCCACTGAGCCTAGGGCTTGCTGATCAGAAGGTCGGCGGTTCGAATCCCTGTGACGGGGTGAGCTCCCGTTGCTTGGTCCCAGCTCCTGCCAACCTAGCAGTTCGAAAGCACGTCAAAGTGCAAGTAGATAAATAGGGACCGCTACAGCGGGAAGGTAAACGGCGTTTCCATGTGCTGCTCTGGTTTGCCAGAAGCGGCTTTGTCATACTGGCCACATGACCTGGAAGCTATACGCCGGCTCCCTCGGCCAATAATGCGAGATGAGCGCGCAACCCCAGAGTCGGTCACAACTGGACCTAATGGTCAGGGGTCCCTTTACCTTTATTCTTCTCCCAGAGCTACAATTTCCAGAGCTGGCTGGGAAGAAGGATGGTTAAAGTACTCTGGAAATTGTAGTCTTTGATAAAAGATGAGTGTCTCATTTAATGTCTTGCTATCATTTACTGCTGCTGTAGCTTTCAAATCTACTTGTCCACCTCTTTACTTGTCCACCTCTTTCGTGTGTGGACAAGTGGAGGTGAATGGTGGGTGGCAGTAGCACCTGTTGCAACAATGCTGAGGGGGATGCAGGGATAGAAACATGGGGAGCCAGGTTTACATTGGCCAGGAACCCATCAACAGCACTGTTCTAAGGGCTTACTGAAGTCTGGCGCCAACTGAGATGAGCAAAAGTGTGCACAGACACTACTGTGTGCTAATGAACTAGTTTACTCGGACAATTGTGTTTTACATGTCTAGATGCAAATAAAATTTATTTGAATTTTTTCAACTTGGATAACATTTAAAGTCAATCATTGTACTCACAGCTTTTAAAAACAGGAGAACTCTCAGACCTAGAACTCCATTGTGTTGACCAATAAGCTCTTTGTTCACTGGAAAAATTGAGCACTAGGATTGTTTTATTTGAGGTTAATATATAGCCTGATATTCCTCTCTGCCCCCGCCCCCACCATCACTTCCGAGTGAAAATGTAAGCAAGCAAGTAAAAGAAACATTTTGTTAGGAAAGGAAAGATTGGAATACCCACCTATTTATTATTAGATAAACACGACCATTGACTTTGGCATGGCTTTGGTGAGAAAGATGAAAGCACAAGAATGCATGGGATGGCAGCAGGAAAATTAGTTAGAGAAAGAGAGAGAAAAGAATAGTGTTAAACAGGAATGAAGGTACATAGCTGTCTTACCAGAGGAAGAACATATTGCCAACAGTCACAATGAAATAGTAAGATTATTGAAGGATTATTATAAAACATTCAGTAACAAACACTTGTCAGCATATAGGTTCCCATTGTACCACTAGACTTCCAGCTACTTGGATTAAAAGGGCCAGAGAGTGAAATACATCATGAGAGAACAAGCCATGCTCTTTCATTAAAATGAATGACTTACTTCCAAGTAAAATTCATACAGGATCGTTTAAGCTTATAAAGGATATGTTACTTTAACTGTTTCGAGTTCTGCAAATGTCATTGTGAAATATTATTCTGGAGCAACCAAATAGCACCAAGCAAGTTGGCTGAAACCACTGATTTATAGTGAAGATCTTCATTTAAGATAGTACCTAAACATGGGAGTTCAACTCATCTGGAAAGACTTGAATTTCACTTAAATCCAAGCCCCAAATACTAATGCTCTTGAGTATTTCATATGTGCAGAAAGAGACTGAAAAGGACAACTATTATTTCTGTGCTTACTTATGTGGCAGGCAGGTAGTTTTTAAATATTTTGTAATAGGCCATTTCCCCCTTTAAAGTGATGTAGTGCAGATTAATAAAGAGGACAGCAAAGACTAAAGCAGAAGCAGAATAGCATAAAAATAAGCAGCATCAGCATCAGTATAATGATCCAATAATATTAATCCCCAATTCCTTGGTGACTGCAAGCCAGTTTAGCTTTCAACATAAGGTTCATGCTTTGACATCAGAGCTATATAACCAACCATATGGTGGTTGGGGAAGTAGAAGCTAAGAACCTGGTGACAATGAAAGAAATAACATTTCTCTGCTTGCTTTACCTGTAAATGGCACTATCCTGTTTGCTGATTATGGCTTTCAAATCCGTGAGTTCAAGGAAACGGTCATGGAAATAATGTAGGTGTAAGATGCACACTAACAAAAAGGAGGTTGGAATAAAGATGCGGGTAAACAACTCTGCTACAGAAAACTGCTTTAAGCCAAGATCTTCTAGTCTGAAATATAAAGCAGTACATGATACAGCTAAGTTAATGGTCAGAATGAATTTGACAATGTTTATTATTTGTCAGAAAGCACATTCTTAACTGGTTGTAAAACAGAGCAGCTATAAAGACTATTTGGTGCAGTTTTGGGAATCATGTTCCACATACAACAGAAAACTAATAATATACATATCCACTGTATTGGTCTATGGCCAGAATAATTCATTCATTCATTCATTCATTCATTCATTCATTCATTCATTCATATCAATTATAGCTACAAGAGGCTTGCAAAAAGAACTTTTATAAGTAGTCTTCTTTCTTCTTTCTTGTTCTTAAAATGCATTATGCCAGTGGTTTTCAACCAGTGTGCCATGGCACCCTGGGGTGCCTTGAATGATGGTCAGGGTGCTGCAGGTCCCTCTTTCCTTCCCTCCCTCCTCTGATGCCCTCTCGCGTCTTTGCCTCCCCTTCAGAGGCTTGCACAGCTGTTTGTTGCAGCAGCCCTGGCTCTGAGCTCTGCAGGTGAATTATGCCTCTTCGGCTGGCCAGGAGGTGCTGGGTGCCAGGAGCTGAGGCAGCCTTGGAGTAAGCAGGCAAGCACATGAGAGGGCCCAGCCAGCCAGCCCGCCAGCCCTTTCTGTTGGGAACAGACAAGTGGGCAGGCAGGCAGGCACCACGCTGGCCTTTCTTGCACTTACTGTGTGCAAGGCCTGCCTGGGAGGCACTGCTGAGTGCCTGGCACTGAAGGGGAGCCTTTCCACCATGCAGTTCTGGCAGTGCCTGTTGCTGCCACCAAGGTAAGATGCTGGCCTCATGTTCACCTTCGGCCAGCCTCCTTTGGGCCACTAACACTGGGGACATCCTCTTCCCAGGCCCCTGTGGGGCAGTGTGAAGAGGCACCTCTCTTTGGGGCAGAGGGGTAGTTCAGATCATGATAAGATTAAACCATGGCTTACTGTGTCTGAGTGAAGTGCACCCACCCAGCCAGGATGTGAAGTTTGCTTAAACAAACCACAGCTGGTAAGCTAATAACTAACCTTGGTTCATCACTATCCCTAAGTTAAGCCAGGGATCATGGCTTGTTTCCTCCCAGTGCTAGCAGATATGAAGTCTATTGTGCATGGGAAGCTATTGTTTGTGTATTACCATCATGTGCAAAGAAAGCTTGTCTTGAAATACAATACAGTGTAATGAATAAAATACAACCAGCCAGGAAACTTAGCCTCACAACTGCAGCACTTTTAAAATGATCAGCCGCTCAAAATTAGGTAACAGTGAAACAGCATTGTTTATGATGCAGAAAAATGAACGAAACTGTAGCTAATGGATGGTGAGAAAAAGAAAGGGGAGATAAATATAAAAATTAAATAAATATGGCTGAGAAGAAAACAAGCAACCAATTTCACAGAGGAAACACTGTTCTTCCCAACTTTGACTCACGTGCATAACATGGGACTTCCCCACTTTAGGGCTAGGATTAGAATGATAGACATATTTTTGTTTTCACATTGTATATAGTGGACACTGCTTAAGAGATCTTTAAAATAAAAAGCAGTTCAGAAATGCTTTAAACTAAAATAAAATATAAAATAAATATTGGTTTGCAGACATCTCATATGTGTGGTTGAACATATACATGAATAAGAAAAATCCATCACCATCCAGTTTAACCTGCATTCATATCAGTGGGGCTTCTGTGCAGGACTGGCAACACCCAAATCCACAATGCATTTGTTAATAGAAGGTGAGACTAAGTTAACAGAAAATACTCACTGTTTCTCATTCATCCCTGTCATGTTTTTCCACAACCCAGGAAATGATTTAAACTGATACGTGTAGATGAAAACAAGTACTAGCATCGTGTAAACAACCACTGACATCCAAAAATATTTCAGAATTCGCCGCCACCATTCATAGTGCACCTGGGAACCAGAAATTCATGTTGTAAAGCAAATTGTTAGCTTTTTATAAATAGAATTGCTTATATTCAACTCAATTTGGACATGACAATTTCAATGGATTGTGGTTGGATTTCTTGTTTACTGAGGAGGTCGATAATATTGTTTGAAGGGATGTGGTCTGCCTCTTGTTTGCCTGGCATATGAAGGCCTGTTAGAGTAATTATTAACTGCAGTGATAAATATGACACTAAACTAGGGATAGGGAATACACAGTTTAGTTGGACTGCAATTCTCATCAGCCCTAGTCAGCATGGCCAGTGCTCAGAGGTAATGGAAGTTGTAGCCCAAATTCTGAAGGTTCATAATTAACTTTTCCTGCACTAAATGAAAATTGCCAAGACTGTGAACACAAGTTGCAATTTGTCTGGTCTTTAAAGTAGCATAGTTAATTCTCCCTGCATGCAGTAACCCTCCTGAACTCCACTATGCACCATTTTAATTGCTGCATAGGTGAGTAGAAAGAGGAGGGGGGGGGGAGAGGGAGAGGATAAAAACTTCTTGATTACAGTTCCCTTTGCTTGACATGAAATTGGTTAGCATTTGGAGAAGATTATTTCCATGGGGGCACTCAGAACTATCTGCCCCCAAAGGTCCGTCAAACTACTTCCTGTTCTTTCTAACCACCAATGTAAGAGCTTTTCTTGGCTATGGTTGGTGTTGCCACCATCAATTTTATTTTTTATATATATTCACAGAATTTTAAAATTTTATCTTTACTTTGATCTATTACCTTCTTTTAGTAGATAAGTAACTAGGAAGTTTATTAAATTTTTATATCCGGGGGGGGGGGGGGAGATATGAAGAACCATTACTATTTTTCAGTTACAACACTATGAGGTTACTGAAAAACTACAGCAGTAATCTAAGAAATCTGTCTCTATTCCATTGAAGGCTGAGCCTATACTAGAATATGTAAGTGGGTGCATAGCTACAGTCTGCCAAAAGTTCTTTACATAGAGTTTGGTAAACAAAACTTCATTGACTTTGTCAATAGGTCAGGTCTTCAGACATCATCTTCAGTAGGTGATGCCACCCAGTTTATGTTAACTGCCAAGGACATTGTCAAGTAGACATGGTCTAGGTAAGAAGGGGCATGGAGACCAAAATTCATAAAAGAGGAACTGGAGCTAAGCATTGCTAATAGGGGAGATTCGGCATAAGACATTGCCTGAGAGCTAAACAGATTGTCGGCAAAGGACATGTTGCTGAACCTTTATAATCCCCGTTGATTAATAATAATAATAATAAAATTTTATTTATACCCCGCCCTCTGCAGTCAAAACCGGGCTCAGGGTGGCTGACACCAGTAAAATTACAATAAGATGTAAAAGAAAGAAAAACAATTAATCAAAATACGGGTTAAAATACAATTTAAATTTTAAATTTTAAAATGCAGCCTCATTTTAAAGTAGCCCAAATCTAAACCATAAGGGAGGAAAACATAGGGGTCAGACTGAGTCCAGCCCAAAGGCCAGGCGGAAGAGCTCCATCTTGCAGGCCCTGCAGAAAGATGTCAAATCCCACAGGGCCCTGGTCTCCTGTGAGAGAGCATTCCACCAAGTCGGGGCCAGTGCTGAAAAAGCCCTTATAGCTCGGGATCTCCAAAATGTTATTTGTGGGCCTTAAGGTCCTCCGTGGGGCATACCAAGAGAGGCAGTCCCGAAGGTACGAGGGTCCTAGGACTCACAGTTTTTCTACTGAATTCTGTATTGTTTTGCTGACATTGCTACATAACCTCACTATTGCAGGAAAACATGGGGAGTGGCAACCCTCTGTAAAAACTGGCTTTGATGTAAAATAATTAAAAGGGGCAGCTAATAGAGGGTCACATGTGTGCAGGGGGGGAAGTATAAAAAGAAGTTTCTCATTGCCGCAATGCCCAGGAGAATGTACAGGTGCCAGGAGAATGTATGAGGCAACGTTCACCCTAATGGCCAGCAAACTCCAGACCCGATAGGCCCTTGGTGGTTAGGAAATGTGTGCTTGCCATTGTCTTGTGCGGTACCCTTACTCTTAGAATCACAAGAACACTGAATAGATGGTTAAATCCACACTAAAGAGTAATCCACACTAAACTAAATTATTAAATTGTTTCTATTGCTTAGAACAAACAATTGCTGTTTTAAAAATATAGTAAGGGTAATTAAACATATATCCTGGTTACATTAATTGAAAAGTAACAAGCTGAAAAAACCCTACATTTTGTTTAACTTACCTGATATAGGACTACACAGAACAAGAAGAGCATCATATAGATGATTTTGTACATGACAATTTTCCCTTCAAAGCTGACAAAAAAGAACATTCCTCCACAGACATAAATCCAGTATTTAATGAACATAGCCATCACCAGGTTTCCCAGGACCTTCATTACATCTTCTTCTTCCTCCTCTTCCTCCTCCACCTCCTCCTCCCCTCTTTCCTCCTCTCCCTCCAATTGCTCCACTTCATCCTTTTGGGATTCTTCTTCATCTTTTTGGGATTCCTCTTCTGTAAATACAAAATGTTAAATGAACTTTATGTTTGCTTAGTTCATATTACATGGGCAGGACACATAGCACAAGAAAAGCTAAAGCAGGAAAGGGAGCAGAGAGAGAAGAGTTCCTTTTGAGGAAGAAAGGTAGACTTGGCTGTTAAACTACTCATGTGAGGTGAGCTAATGCTAGGCCAGTACCTGCCAGCCTCCTTCTCATCCCATGGTAAAGGAGAGGATGAGTAGCAGCTTGGAAGTTACCAGGGGTAGTTTAGGGGAGCGCAACTGGTTCGCCCAGACTGAGCACTGCAGGGGACACCGCAACAATGATATAGAATGGAAGGCTTGCATTATCGGGATCTGATTCACATGATGTTTGAATTCCCTATATTTGCATTTTATGCCATGGAAACATTCACCAACTTTGTCTTAGCTTCAGTGCTAATCAACTGAAACTGAGTCATTGT
This sequence comes from Zootoca vivipara, assembly GCF_963506605.1. Classification (NCBI taxonomy): domain Eukaryota; kingdom Metazoa; phylum Chordata; class Lepidosauria; order Squamata; family Lacertidae; genus Zootoca; species Zootoca vivipara. The sequence continues at coordinate 48,862,835 of NC_083283.1, forward strand.
TTTCTAGATTCTGATGACTTTTACTATAAGATGCATGTATATGGGATTTGACCTCTATAGCCTGCCTCACTTGAATCATCCGATCTACATATGAGTTGGGTGATTCAATGAAAACACGAACCTGTAGACTTATTTTTCATTTTCATATATAGCTAATATGTTCTATATCATTTTAAATATCATCTGGTAAAATTTCATTACTGTATTTGGCAAAAGTTCTTCAAAATGGCATTTTACACTTGAGAAAAGAAACAGAAGCACGCCATGCAAAATGACCGAGAATTTCTCTAATTCTCCCTGCTAAATTTCAGTTACATTCCTCACTTAGTAAGGCAATAGCCGTTTTATGCTTGTCCAATATGTGCGCGACCACACACGTGTGCATCACCACAACCTGGAAGTGGCCAGGAAAGAGGTGGAGAGAAGGGACATAACAGGGCAGAGCAGACTTATGCACACTCTGCCGACACGCGTAGGATCCAGGAACGTAACCAGTGTTAGAAACTGAGATATGAAAGCTAAGAGCTAAATGGCACCTTAAACCTAGGTTATAGGCCTAACAACAGAATGTCTAGGTGCACTTTTTTATAACAAGAATACAAAGCTGAAAATGAGTGAACTGCAGCTAAAATATTATGTTCATTTTTCACATGGTCTAGTCCTTCCCCTGCCCACCCTCCTAATATTCTTAACAGGGTCTCTTCTCCAGTCTTCAGAGAGTACCTGGAAGTGGGGAGCCAGAAAAAGCTCATCCTTTCCTTCAACTCTGCAGTTTTAATCTGAAATCTTAGGCATAGTACTGCACCCAGAGCTTAGAAACTGCTCACGCTAATGAAATTCTGCCACAAAATGAGCCTAGAACAATGGGAGTTTCGAACACTGAACGTAACCCCCGTGCAAAACAGTTGTTGCCTGTATGTCCCACCTTGTTATGTCACACTGTCTTTTCCTCATTTGCCCTGTTGCACTTTCCTATCAGCCGAACTCCCCACACAATGTCATTTCCACACACAAAGTCACTTTGCCCTTTGTGCCTTCTACTACCGCTTCACTTTCCTCTTTGTCTCACTTCCCTCTCTGTCACACTTTCTCACATTTGTCCTTTTTGGGCTCACAGATTGCGTTCAGAATGCACAGTATAATCTGCATTAAGCACTCAGATATCTTTTAAATGAAATATGTATTTACCTTTTTCTTCACTCTCTTCTTCTTCAACTTTTACCTCTGATAAAACAGCTTCTTTTAACTGAAAAGCTTTCCGCTCAGTGAGATGTTGTCTGAGCAGTAGCCAAAATGTAATTGCAAAAAGAATCTGCAAGGAGAGATGGGGAGGAGGAGGACAGAGGGGGAAAGTTAGAACACCTATTATGTTTAATATTCATTATCTAATAGAGTTACCTACGACATTGTACTTAGAGATGGACACACTCTGGTTGACACTGTAATTCAAGGATGGGGCAACAGTGCCTCTATAGATGTTTGATTACAGCTCCCAGCATGCTATTCTATGCTGCTTGAGGATGATGGCACTTAGAGTTTATGAATATATGGAGAGCCACAGGTTTCCATTCCTGCTGTTAATAATTTGTGAGAACTGGATGATATTGCTGAACATCTTCCAGATATTTGCCAACATAATCTGGCCCCCAAATGTCTCTAGAGCCATCTTGATGCTAAGACTGCTTTTATTTGGGAGTGAATGGTAAAACTATATAACTTTCATTCCAAGAACTCTCCACCTGATTTGTGGGCAAAGAATTTGCTAGAACCATTAGTAGTAGCAATAGCACAGCTGCTTTGTCATTTTAAAAGGATTTGATTTGTTGTTGTTTTGATGTTGCAACGACTATGTTGGTGGCCTGGCCACCATTACGCACAAAGCTCTAGATCTAGTTTAATTTTACAGAATTTTCTCTAAGTATTCCCCACTATTTTTTTGTGATGGTCACTAAATTTAGAGAAAATTTTGCAAAATTACCCTTTTTTCCACAAGAAATTTCAGCTCAGCTCCAGTGACAAGACATGACCAATGGACACAAATGACTCTCAGTGAACAACTCCTTATTCAGTGCTGTTTGTGCCTTTTAGCTTCAGTTTGCCAGACAACTGGGCATGGCTGCCTCTGGTGGAAGAAGAGAAATGTAGATAACTCTCCAGTCCTCTACTTTGCTTCTAATTTAGTTTCCTTTTCTTTATGAGAGACAGAAAGAGAGGCAGAGAGACTGAGACAAAGGGGGCAGGATTGTGCTTGCTGATGGGTGCAAAATAGGTCCTCATCTTCTTCCAGTTATGTTGAGATACTTTTATATCCTTGATGTACTTCATATGAAAACACAATCTTTATTTTCAGTGATTTGCAGGTTCTACTTATGGTTTTGATAACAGACTACACATCTATCCACTGCCTGCACTCTCCCTCATGTTATGTTGTGTCCTGTCCTTTGAGAATTGATTTGTAGTCAGTTCCCCTTAATTCCCTGGATTGTTGAGCCAGCAGCACTCTCACCTACTTAGGAAAAAGGCAGTGTTTTAAAAATATTGTCATTCCCTGGTTGTTTTGTGCCTTGCATAGACAGTGAGAACCATACCACCCATGCCAAATTCCTACACAACTTTGCCTTTAGAATGCATTATCTTAATTCATCACTGATTGCCAACAGTTTTTTTTATTTAAAAATGTAGGATTATGTACTTTTAAGGTGGTTACAACATTTAGAAATTAATGTAGTTAAGCAGTTATGCAGATGACACAACCTTAATGGCAGAAAGTGAGGAGGAATTAAAGAACCTTTTGATGAGGGTGAAAGAGGAGAGCGCAAAATATGGTCTGAAGCTTAACATCAAAAAAACTAAGATCATGGGCACTGGTCCCATCACCTCCTGGCAAATAGAAGGGGAAGAAATGGAGGCAGTTAATTAAAAGACGCCTGCTTCTTGGGAGAAAAGCAATGACAAACCTAGACAACATCTTAAAAAGCAGAGACATCACCTTGCCGACAAAGGTCTGTATAATTAAAGCTATGGTTTTCCCAGTAGTGATGTATGGAAGTGAGAGCTGGACCATAAAGAAGGCTGATCGCCGAAGAATTGATGCTTTTGAATTATGGTGCTGGAGGAGACTCTTGAGAGTCCCATGGGCTGCAAGAAGATCAAACCTATCCATTCTGAAGGAAATCAGCCCCGAGTGCTCACTAGAAGGACAGATCCTGAAGCTGAGGCTCCAATACTTTGGCCACCTCATGAGAGGAGAAGACTCCCTGGAAAAGACCCTGATGTTGGGAAAGATGGAGGGCACAAGGAGAAGGGGACAGCAGAGGACGAGATGGCTGGACAGTGTTCTTGAAGCTACAAACATGAGTTTGACCAAACTGCAGGAGGCAGTGGAAGACAGGAGTGCCAGTTTGTTATTGTTGAATTTGTTTTTAAAAAATTGTTGTTGTTGTTGTTGACAGGAGTGCCTGGCGTGCTCTGGTCCATGGGGTCACGAAGAGTCGGACACGACTAAACGACAACAACAACAACAAAGCAGTATATAAACAATAAAATAAAATAAAAATAGAATAGAATAGAATAGAGCATTGTACAACCTTATCTTCAGAGGCTTAGGTGGTGCCTTCATGTATAAAGAGTAAGTGAAACAGCACTTTATTCTCCTTTCTTGAAGACAGCGATAAGCACATTTACTCTGCGACTGACTAGGTTCTATATCTCATGGTTCCTCCTTTTTCTCTTTTGCATTTTCTAACACGTACAAATGCCTACACAGAATATTCACTGTGCTTCCATTTTCAAAATCTCTCTGGAGAGCAGTCTCTTCTACAAAGCAACTCATTTTCTATTTAAGAGCACATACTTTGAAAAACGAAACGGAGAGCATTATGGTCTATTTATCTGTCATTTTCTATTGAAAGCAAAATTAAATTTATGTCTAAACCCACAGAGTGTCTTTTATTCAGTGAAATATATATAGGGTATGTCCCTCACTTACTATGGTGTATAAATTTATCTTTTTTGTTGATACCATAATTTCATTTTTCTGATAGCCACTACTTTTAGATAAGACATTTTACAAAGCAGCCAATCAAAGTTTATGGCAAAGTTGCTGGCAACATATTAAAGCAGTTAAATCTCTTGAGAGAAATTTATAGCATCAATGAGAGAAAGTGTACAACATATCCAACAGAACCTCTGGACCATTTAATCTGTTTTAAGAGCACTAATGCTGCCTTTGAGAGAAGATAATATAGTGTTTGCTCATTTTCACATTCATTATAAATTAAGGAGTAGCCAGCAGGGAATAAGTAGTACAGAATTCACTTTGAGAGAGAATCTAGTGCATCATAATGAAGGTGCTTAGGCTAGTGAGACAAAGGAGTAATGAAATGCAATACACATTTTATTGGTGGGATTCATGAAACATTTTGTACCTACTTTGCTTCAGAAAAAAAGACTATTAAATGTGATATTATATTTGAGCTTTCACACAACATAAAAGCCACTTTTTGAAATCTAGTATAATACAGTGAAAGTTTAGCATTCGTTCCCATGTTAATTAATGACATGGGTTAAGCCAAAACATTGTAGGAGTAAAGTTATGAAATTTGGGTGGTATACTAGTATAAATTTATTTCCTGCTGTTTTCATAGATAAATAATGGGAGAACAGAAGCATGTATGTGCGGAAAGAGTGGGGCTATAGTGACATTGTCCAATGATGGTGCCATTCTTCTGCCATTCTACTCCCACTAGTGTAAATTAAATTTAGTGTGACATGCCGTTATATCGGTCAAGAAGTCACAGTTCCATAACGCAACGGGTACAATAATGTGAAAGGAATTTTAGAAGATGGGACAGAAACAGCAGCATTAAAATCAAGGAAACGAATGCAATATTCCCCACATCTGAATGCACCCCAGGTATACCCATAAAGAGGAGCTTTAGGTATACACAAACAGGAGTTTTAGATCCTGCTCATAACTTGCACATTGTATTTTTTCAACAACAACAACAACAATCATTTCACTTCTTTTACTTCTAATGTAAAATCCTGCATAAACTGAGGATCTCATTGACTTCATATTGATTCCATTTTAAAACATTATTTACCTTTGATGCTAATTCTGTAGGAGCTTTCCGTTCTAGAAATCCTGAAACCGTTGGCAGTTCATTCTCATTCAGATCAATACTCCATATGTACTGGAATGTTAATAACAAGTTTCCATATACCACCATAAAAGGTGAACTGATCATAGCATATTTCCTTCGGTCACGCAGCATCCAAAGTATGCAGGACCAGATCAGCATCACAAATGTCAACCAGCTATGGTAAGTAATACTCCAGGCCTTAAGAGAAAAGAAAAAGAAATGGAAGCATTATGTCCATTATAAGGAAAACATGAAAGCATATGGTTTTCTTAACAGTGCTAAGTTTCTAAGTCAGAGTTGTATCCTATTCCCATTAGTTATCGAGAACTGGGAACCTGCTGTTTGTAAAGCTGACATAAACTTTCACAACTGAGAAGTTTTTCTAGGAGAATTACAGTTAACACTGAGGCACTTTTCTCCTTTATTTTATGTCTTTATATTGCAACAGCAGAAACACTCCAGTCATCTGAAGTCATCCAGCAAAGATGAACAATGTACATGTGTTTTCATATTAATATAGACAATGGCATAAATAGCTAATAACTGGAATTTATATGGCTTTTTATTTTAAAAAAACCACCATGATTTACTGTTAGCTTAAAATTGATCAATTGCTAAAAAAAGATGACCTAGTTTGAGTTATGAGTTTTACATAATCAGGAAGCCTCAGGCTCGTGAGCTCCCCACCATCCTTCTTCCACAGGGCCAGGAGAACTTCTGCATCATTTAGTTTCATTTTTAGAAGAAGAGCCCTGTTACTTCAGCATCCTATTCTTACAGAATCACAGATTGCTGTGCCATACTATCTAGAGATCAAGGTTTAACAATTTCAAAATAAGATAACTTAAAACCATGAATTATAATCAGTGTTTGCTTTAAACCATGTTTCTTGGTTTGTACAAAGACATAATTGAGCACAACGCTAAGCATGAATCATGGTAACTTTTATTTGGATTGTTTAGGACTACAACATATTTAACAACAAATTTAAACTCCTGCTCTTTACTACCTAAGAACCAAATGGAAGTTGTAATAAAAGTAATATTTCTACATTACAGCAGATTAAGGGTTCCAAGGGACAATATACAAAAGGTTGAAGAATCAGAGCAGTAACATGAGGGAAATATTTCATTAGATTAAGCATGTTTGTTTCTATTGCTGAGTGAAGAATTACAAATTTAAAAGGAATAACAATTATAATGATCAATTGTAGGACTTTGACCACAAAATAGTCTTGTTACCAAAATGGACAAAATGGACATTTTGGTAACACTGTCCAGGTACCAAATGGACATTTGTTATCAGAGCTGAAACAAAGATGTCATAAAACCTACCATCATGGCAATCAGAGCACAAACATAACTTTGCTTCATGATAAAATGGAAAACTGTGACCATTGCATGAACTTTGGGATTCACTTCTTCCTCGACATTTTCTTCCTCATCCTCTTCTTCCTCTTCTTCTTCCTCTTTCTTTTCTGAGGGGACAAAAAGAACTGCATGAGTTGCAAAACTCAACATTTGGGCATTGTCTCATTCATAGAAGATTTCTATTTATGTTAGATTTCTGTTAACTGAAGCTCATTGAAGAGAACTTTTGGATCTATTCATGGTATGACCATGAGGCTCCTAATCATCATTTTCTCATAAGGATAATAGTAGAAGTGGCCATCATAGTATAGAATATTCAGGTGATTGGTAATTTAAATTGGATATGTAAATTTGTAGTACTGTGTATATAACTTATCTTACTGTCTCACTCTAAATGTGAAAGAGGCCCTTTCACAAGGACATGGGGGACAATTTCATAACAAAAGACATGGATGGGGAGTTTCTAGGGCATACGGAGTTAATGAACTGTCATGTCACATGGTGAACAAACAGCTATTGGGGTGTTTCTGCTTTCAGCAAGGCACTTTTGCCAATCCTAAAGTGAGTGAGCTTGGAAGTTCTCAGGAAATGTCCAAAAGGAACACTCTTGATATTCTCTACATAATCTATTAGCAATGTGTTCTTCCCCTTGCTGAAAAGGGGACGGGCTTGGACTTCTCAGGAAATCAGAAAGGGCACTTTAGTGTTAGCAGGGTATGCTTGCTGGTGGGTATTCATTTATTCCCAGTAGATCCCAGAATTAATTCAAGCAGGTGCTAACTGTCATATGTTTGGATCATCACTGAATCACACAACAGGACCTTCTTCTGCCCACCACAATCATGTATTCATTGCTCATAGCCAAGCCAACCACACTTCTTAATAATAATGTATTCCTGTTATGCATGTGGGACAGAACAAAATGGACACAAAAAGAACAAGTGTTTATTCCCAAACAATTTTCACTACTACCTAAGTCATCAACTGTTGGGTCCCATTTGTACTGCGGTCTTGAATACATATCTACCCTCGCAGGCCCATTCTCCATGGGACACAAGGGGTGTATGCTCTGATAGTCTACAGGTGTACCATTCACTGTCACTAGAAGGACCTGTTGAATGAAAGTTAGAGAACATGAATCCTTTTAAAATAAACACTATGCTAGACATTTTTATCACGTTTATTGTCAAAAATATCAATGATGCATAGTAATCTATCCACAGTTGCCATACACATTAAATATCAACTATTACATTATTAACAGCCAATCAGAACTCCAAAGAATTCTAACACATGACAAAATTCAACATCCAAATTGGTCTAACACTACTGCCCTAAAGGTAAAGGTAGATGACCCCCTCTTGTCCCCATATCTTCTCCAGAGGGTTGCAGTAACCCCCAGAATAAATTTAGGAGATAAATACAGAGATAGGAGAGAGAGAGGCAGTTCTGTTGCATAGTCAAAAGCCTTTGCACTGTTTATTTGGATGCTGCCCATGATCTGTAAATAATAGAAAGAGTGGTTGTGGGCACCCAGGTATTTCAAAATATCTCAAAGTCTGGCAGGAAGTCACACACCTACTTCTGCTTCTATGCTGTTTACAGGCAGATAACTTGAAAGGCTAGGATCTTCTATAGAGCCAGATGGTGCTGTTGTTGCGCCTGTTATTATTAATTATGGGCTGTATCCAACACTGCAGCTCTGCTGGTACAACATACTTCAATGCACACAATGGGACTTCCTGTTTCCTCTAACCCCTGTACTGTTTGGGAGACCATTAGGGCCAGATTTGGGGATGTGCAGGGGGAGGAAAGGAAACTGAACTCCTTTTGTGCTAGTGAAACTCTGCTGGAGCAGTATTGGATACAACTCAGAATTTGTAGCCTTCCCATTAACAAAACGTCTCAGGGAAGCAAACAACTGTTAATAAAATACAAAATAAAAATCAGTAATATAATCACAATATCATAAGAATAATTGAGTAGTACAATACATAGTGATACAACAGCAAACAGCAGCAGCAGCATGTTATTAAGCCTCATAAGCCAAATGGAAGCTATTTTTCCCCAGCAGGTGTTTAGAAGATGTGCTGGGGGACTAAAAGGATATAAAAGTCTCCTCGCTTTAGATGTTGCTGCTCAACAGATGAGGACTGGGAGGAGCATGGCCTTGGGGATGGGGTGAACTGCATGGCCCCACAGTCCCTTTGGACTGTACCTCTGTCCCTTTGTGTGAGTAATGTGTGAACAAGGCTTATCTCTAAACAATATAATCAAAATTCACAGTGCAAATTAACTCCAAAAATGAGACAATGTACTAACTTCAGATGGCTTGTGATCATCTTGAGTCATTGACAGAAGCTGCAGAAGCAAGGCAAGAATAGCTTATTAGTTAAGAATTATAGCTGAAGCGTTAAATATTCTTAATAGCTTTAGGCTTTGGTTCCGAATGGACCATTTGCTTTGAGGAATGTGTTAATCACTGCATGCATCTCTTCTACTACTATTCTGCCACCGCCACTGCCACTTACCATTATTATTATTATTATTATTATTATTATTATTATTATTATTATTATTAACATCTATTTTCCAGGCTACAACATCGTTTCTAGTTGAAGGTTCAAATGAGTTGAAACACAATTATGATGCTAACTACTTTTGATAAATCCTGCAATGCTACATACCATCATAGGCGGCTATCGTTAAAAAGAAAAGCAGTAAAAATTCCCACTAGATGCATGCAAGTCCACCTAAAACAACTCTTTTATGCAGCTTTTATGTCAAATGTTTGAAAACCAAGAGACTAGTTAAAATTAGGAGATGCTAAGTGGTACATTTATACTGCAATATTTGTGTTTTTAGTGGTTGTAACAACATTCACTCCTATGTTGTGCTTAAAATTGTACAAATTGTATCACCGTACAAAGTCAGAAACATGAAACATGGCACTCCTGATCATTAACTGGGTAATTATAATCCGACTACTTTATATTTGACCTTACTTTTCTTTCATCAGTTGTGTAGCGGCTTGTATACCACAAACTGCGCCTTCTCTCTGCAGTCATTTGGACATGGGTGCAGTCTGTTTCCTCTTCCCTGTTACCAGATTTATCATCATCATCATCATCAGGTATATGCTAAAGAACAAATGGCTATGTTAACTCCAGAATAATCAGTTATTTAGCTGCTAATTTTCACTTTAAAAATGGGGGGGGGATATTTTCTTGCCAAGATAAATAGGATATTATATACCACCTTTCATCCAAGGCAGGATTTTGCTAATATCTAGACACGGTTGGATTTCACTCCATATCTTTAAAATGGAAGCCACATCCATTTATGCAAGAATAATTCATGCAATCAGTGCAGGCAAGAGACCCATGAAGCAAACAGGAGTTTCACAGGTATTCTTCCAGTCTAGATGCATGAACTGCTGTCCTCATGTTACAAATGTACCTATCTTCAGAAGTGGCTGGGCTCATGTAAGTTTTCATTTTATTTAAAAGCATACCTAAACTGCTTAAGACTTTTACAATCTCTAAGACGTGTTCATTATGTACAATATAAAAACAATGTTGTAACACTAAGGCAACCAAGAGGGCCATGTCTACTTATTATGCCAGCTCCACAGATAGTGAATTAGTAATCAAATCCCACAATTCATGTTTCTGTGACTATGGCATGAACTAAATCCCTGAACTATATGAACAGGCAAAGAAACTACTGGAGGGGACTTATTTATAAATCCATTACAAGATAAAACTTGCCTTTAAGCAGTACCGTGTGCAAGTTGAGGCATTTTTCATATGTGAATTGTGTACAAATGGAAAGATCCATTTGTGCTAATTTATCTGCTCATTTCAAACAATTTTTCAGCAGCATATTGAAAAAGGCTAATTAGGCTAGTTTAGATTCAGATTGGACCACTAAAATCCTGCAAGCGTTATGACATGGCTTGCAGATTCACTAGTCACTGTGCAGAGGAAACAACGTAGAGGCCGAAGAAGCCTGAAAATATATACGGTACACATTATCAGGGCCAGAAGTGGTGGACAATGAGCTCCTTGGAGCCTGGACCTGCCGCCCCTGTGGATCCTGCTGCCTGAGGCTGCTTGCCTCATGGGCAGACCAGCTCAGCACAATATACTACATGTTTACTTCCCTTTCACCCCTGGGCATGGAGAAAATAGGGAGGTTACAAGGGTCAGACAAATGACACATGAGTGTGTAAGAGTATTTATCCAGAGCACACATCACAATAATGATTAAGTAGAGCATGCACTCATAAATGCCATGTTATGTCACACCACATATAAGGTATCTGAAGAAGTGTGCATGCACACGAAAGCTTATACCCAGAACAAATTTAGTTGGTCTTTAAGGTGCTACTGGACAATTTTTTAAAAATTGTTTCACATATACGGTAAGCTATTACTGAGCTAGTGAGCATCTGAGCAAGCCCTCCATTGTGCAAAGCACTCTCTCTAGCCTACTCTGTCTTCCCTGAAGCGCCCACCCCTGGCATTTACATTATAAGGAAATTACTGGGTTAATAACTTTTCTACTAACATGTAGTTCTGCCCTGAATTACATACAACAGGTCATCTCTTTTTAGTAATTCACAATGCACATTTGTTAAATTTTGTGCACAAATATTGCCACATCCTGAAATGATGTCTACACTCTTTTCCTGAAAATTTTCTCATTACTATATAGGAAGAAGAGAGTCGTTTTACCTGCACAATAGGTTCATGGAGCCAAAGTCGAATGAGAGTTGCTAGGGTATAGTATAATAGCAGCACCAAGATGGGGCTAGTATGATGATACCAAGACAGATTTTGGTTAGTTATAATTTTCCAAGTGCTTGAACAGTTGGTCTGAATAACTGAAGTGACACCAAATAATCTGTTGAAATGATAAAACAGGAGACATTACATAAACAATACAGATTATCATTATCAAGACATTTTGACTGTCTGAATTCATGGCTTCTTATTCAGTCAGCAGAAAGTCCCTACATTTGTATAAGGAATTCGGATTATCAAATCATTCTGGCTATTGCCTTTGGTAACTGAGACCTCATTCAACTTCTATATTTTTGTGTGTGAATATAATTAAGCATGAAGATATTATCTGCTTTGTCTTCTTTTCTTGGGAAACATTTCTCTTTAGTTTCTTTGTCTAAAACTTTGTTTTATTTGGTGTACTAAAGAAACGAGAGTTTGCCAATCTACAAAGAGATGCCTCTGAGTAATTTTACCAATTCTAGTCTCAATTAGATTTAAATCACTGGTGCCTATGTGCAAGCCGTTTTGATGGGTATGTAGTGCTGCAAAGCTGCTGCATATAACAGCTCGTCCACACCTTACATTTAAAGCAAATCCAATGCAGATTTTAAACCCATGACTTCCAACAAAGAACCCACTAAACCAGGCTTCCTCAACCTCGGCCCTCCAGATGTTTTTGGCCTACAACTTCCATGATCCCTAGCTAGCAGGACCAGTGGGTCAGGGATGATGGGAATTATAGTCTCAAAACATCTGGAGGGCGTAGGTTGAGGAAGCCTGCTCTAAACAGTAGTCTTCCCTCTTACAGAGCCACAATTCCCAGCAGTATTAACAAGCTGTAATTGCCAGGATTCTTTGGGGAAGTTATGTGCTTTAAACGTGTTGGATATGCTTTAACTGTATGGTGAGCCTCTGCCCTCAGTCGTGGGCATAAGTTCTTACCAGCTGCACTCTGATCCAATAGGTTCATGCCTATGAGAGATTCAATGACGATGCAAAGCCACCATATAACCAGTTGGCTTCTGCAGTCACTTCAGTGTTGGCATCCCCTATGTATGTTCATGCAGCTGCATTAAACTTTTGAAAGAGTTGTGCATTTCTCAATAAGATGGCTGCTTGCAGGACCCAATTAAGGGAGCTGGCTGAGCAAAGACCTCCTGCCCTTCCCCAATTAGTCTGCTTGTGCAATTATCTCTATATGTTTGCAGAAAAAGAAAAGTTCGTGTTTTCCAATGGTAAATGAATATTCATAACCAATCTACAGAGCGGCCATAACATGAGCAGTATTTCAGGTTATACAAGCCATGAATAACTTTATTACTGTTCTGAGGAACATTAAACAAACATCAAACTGGAAAATAGTAAAGACAAAACAAAAAAAACAGATGGCTGACACATTTTTGCTCTGTCAATTCATTTCCCCAGCAAAAGCTTACTGAATTAATGCAATCATGTCTCTGGTGTATATGTGCTGTGATCTGCTCTTCCTGACACATTCACAGCCTATGACCTTGATAAATGCAAGATACTGACTTAACATTAAAGTGCATAATGATGTAAGCGTGGAAATATTGCTGTTCTCTAAAAAAACAAAACAGGAAAAACGTTTTTCTTCTACTTCCATCTATGGCAGAGTAGCCAACTGTGGATATAGCTATCATCACAAATACCAGACTACTTTATGATGAGTTCATCTGAAAATGGAGGCATGCACACTACTTTTGCTAATATTCATGTCTCCCTGCAGGTTCCATCCCCCAAAAAGTCTTAAACTGGGGAGAGAAGAGGTGGCGGGGGATAACAGACAGAAAAGAAGGCTTGCTCCCACACACAATATGCATTTGTGGGTCTCACGTTTGCTGTGGCTTATTGGCAGAGGGCCGTCTACAGGAATGTGGATTTCACCAGGTGCCCACCTGTACCAACCCCACACACCATTTATTTATTTATTTATTTATTTATTTATTTATTTATCTATGCTGCTTCTGCTGTCTTATTCTTGTAGTGTATAATTACTGTTTGATTGTACAGCCTAGAATTTTAATTTTGATTAAAGGTTCACATAGAAATCTTACTTTAAAAGCTTCAGACAACAACTATCATTTGCAGATTGGGGGGAACCAGCTTTGGGATCACACGTATCAATGCTAACCATACTTTATATCTTAACCAAGAGGTTGAAGATTTGCAAATCCTGGTCGAGAATAATCTAGTTAGCACTGCCTTATTTCTTCCCATATAACACCTGCTATGTATCCTCTATGTCAAATACTCAAATGCAATAATTATAAACATTTTAATAAGAAATGGTGACACTGAAGAAATTATTAACTGTTCTAATGCATGAAAAGCAGCACAGCTTTACTTCAAGAAGATGCATTCAATTTTCAGTTTTCTAAATTTGTGCAAGCATTTCTGACACCTGGATTGCATGCTTTCTAAATGACATCGTATGTTTCAGGTACTGTATATAAATATATTTGTAATGTAAGTATGCAAAAGATTTCACACACATACATAGGTTATTACGTCAATATATACAGAACAATCCTGTAAGGCAATGTCAGTATAATTCTCTTATTAACTACTGATACATTTCTTTCATCAGAATTTATCTTCACAAAACAGAATGACTGTCTCCATACACAAACATCCATCACAAGTCACTTGAGTACATTATTACTTAATGACTGAGGTCATCCAATGTTGTTAACCATTATGCTCTGACAAGTATCACCACTTTACACTAATAAAAAGCCACAAACTCTAAATCTCCATGACATTGTATGGATACAATGTTTATCTATGATAAAAAAATGCATTTTGTTATAAAACATATGCAACATCATGACTGCATTCGTCCACAAAAGCTGGAAACCATAATTAAACAGCAGCAATCCAGAAACCTCTATTGACTTTCGTCTACATTACATACTAAGCAAAGCATACCCACAGGTTACAAAAACCCCTATGTTGGGGTGTGTACAAAGGTTTTATTCACTCACTTGTGAAATCACTGCTGTAACTAAAGAGCTCTTGCTCATAGAATCATAGAGTTGGAAGAGACCACAAGGGCCATCCAGTCCAACCCCCTGCCAAGCAGGAAACACCATCAAAGCATTCTTGACATATGGCTGTCAAACCTCTGCTTAAAGACCTCCAAAGAAGGTCGCTGTGACAGTGCTTGTACTTTAAAAATCAAAAGTCCTATCCCTCTTGTAACTATAGTACAGGCATCCCCAAACTCGGCCCTCCAGATGTTTTGGGACTACAATTCCCATCATCCCTGACCACTGGTCCTGTTAGCTAGGGATGATGGGAGTTGTAGTCCCAAAGCATCAGGAGGGCTGAGTTTGGGGGTGCCTGCTACAGTGTAAATAGTTACACTATACAAATACACTGTTACAGTCAAGAAAATACAGTGTGTGCGTGTGTGCGCGTGCGCGCGCGCACACACACACACACTCTTTTGATTTAATATCATGTTTTTTATTGCTCATTCCCAGATTCCTCTATACCTCTTTTCTACTGAGTCCTAGTTTCCATTGCTTTAACTGAATCAAAGTTTTTCTGGCAATGGCAAAACCAGCACTATTATAACATTCCTTCTGGCAACACTTTTTCTATTATACAGAACTAATCTGAAATGCAGAGGGGCTGAACATAAAACTCTGAATAATTTTAAGCCTGTGGGTAAATGTCAACCGTGTAATCAGGGCGAATGCTATCATTAGGCCAACTAGGCAGCCGCCTAGGGCGCAGACCCCAGAGGGGCACCACAGTAAGGGTAAAGGGAAAGGAGCCCTGGATGGTTAAGACCAGTCAAAGGCGATTATGGGGTGCAGCACTCATCTTGCTTTCAGGCCGAGGGAGCCTGCGTTTGTCCACAGCTAGCTTTCTGGGTCATGTGGCCAGCATGGCTAAACTGCTACTGGCGTACAGAGGACCGTGACGAGTGCCAGAGTGCATGGTAACATTGTTTACCTTCCCGCCACAGCGGCATCTATTTATCTACTTGCACTGGCATGCTTTCGAACTGCTAAGTTGGCAGAAGCTGGGACAGAACAATGGGAGCTCAACTCATCACGGGGATTCAAACCACCGACCTTCTGATCAGCAAGCCCAAGAGTGTAAGTGGTTTAGACCACAGCGCCATCCCTTGTATTGACCTTTGACGGGCACATCTTTATTAATTTTTCTTTTGTATTTGAATCAAATATTGCTGTATTACTTATTATTACAATTTAATTTTTTAGCAGTTTCAAGTTTTGTGCTTTTCATTTTCTACAGGACATTTGTTTTTGAAATTTGAAGTTAGCAGGGTGCGGGGGGCATTGCAAGTAGTTAGTTATGTAGTTGTGTAATGTTTTGAAGTTAAGTGGAAAAAATTATGAACCATTATTTCAGAGATAACTGCAAAAGAAAAGCTGTTACATCCTGAAAATGCCGCAAAACATAAACATTAACCAAACCAAGTGTTGCTCAGTCACAAACTTATCTAGTGTTACTTATCAGTTTGTTTTCTTTGTATGTTTTCTATAGAGGGTAGTGCTGCTTTATGCATTTATTCATTGTTAACTTTTTATGACATGTTTTTAACAAACTTGGTGGCAGGCAACAATAACACACAAGGCTTATTTATTTAATATGACCTAGAATCAACCATGAACCTTTATTTGCCATCAAACCTGCTATGCTTAGAACAAGATTTCAATATTCAACTTTTTAAAAAGATAATAGGGTTTTTTGGCTGTGTAGATGCAGGATATCAAAACAGCATATTTCTTGAATTAACTTTCTGGCTGTCGCATTTCATTCAAGCAGTATTAATCTGCCAACAACAACAAAAAAGTTCTCTTCTTAGATTCTGACACCTACTAAAGATCTATACTGTCAAATAATCCTAAGTAGTTTTGTTGCAATGTAAGCACATTGCATACCCTATTTCCTTCCTGCTTAGCCAAACCAGGTTGTGTCACCACCTGCTTCTGACCCAGAAGCACAGCAAGTTACCGTATCTCCTGCAGCTATGCACACTGGCCTCCAGTTCTGGCTCTGAGTAGACATAGTGATGGGAGGTGCTCCCACTATTGCTATATCCTGCAGGAAATATTAAGCACAAGGAACAATATTCCCTGCTATCATCTAGAGAGAAGACCACCCAGATTAAAACATGCAACCACAAGGATCTATATAGATTGCAAAGGGCTATCTTAAGACATTACTAGCATTTTATTGCTACCTAGATGCATAGGCACTAACAACACAAAATATATTTTATATCAAATCATGCCATTAGGGAAATGCCATCTTACGTTCCCTGAGGCTCTTAAGTAAAACTCCGAAAAGTGGTAATAAGAACCAATCTAGAATTTTTAATATTTTCAAAATTTGTTCTACAAAGCTATTTTAACTTAGTGAGGAAGTGATGAATAAAGTGATCGACGAGGGGCTATACCATTACAATGACTTGAAAGCACCTTCCAGATGTTCTATAAAAAATAATAACAATGAAAATCTGGCTTTCAAACTTCAACAGATTTTAGGATAATGGGAATAGTTTCTACTATTATTCATGTTTTCATCCACTTTCTTTTTGATCAGAAATGTGTTGATGATTCTTGTAAGCAGCGGGCTCCACATTTATTTTATTTTATTTATTTATTTTTTAAAGCCTACACAAAGAGAAAGAAAAAGGAAGAGCTAACAGAACTATGTGCAAGCTGGTCTTAATCTTTCAGCTTCTATAAATATACTCATCAGAATGGGTTGGATGAGATATGATTTTTACTATTAAGAGGAAAGTCAGCAAGAGATGTCACCTGAGGAGGAGATGTGGCTTGGCCTCGGGTCTCAAGTGCCAGATGGAGAAAAGTAGAAGGCTGTATTGGTCTCTGAGTGTGGTTTCTCACTCCTGGTTTAGAAGCACCCAACACACATCAGAAAAAAATCTTGCTTAACAAGACTCCAAGGGTACTGCTGCAGGAGACACGGTTTCACCGTACAGTGCTAGCCCAATTCGGAGCTATTTGCTTTTCCAAATTAATTGATAGGCAGCAGTCAAGCACTGTATCTTAGGTGTCTTGCCTCATGCCAGCCTAATTTATGCTATGTAAGTGTTGTAGATAGATAGAGACATTGTGGTTGGGATGCCTTTGCCTCCCTCCTCCTCCCTGCTGTTGCCTCACTACTGCTACACCTCTTTATCACCACCTCCAATGCAGTACCATTCTCACCCATTAATGTTGCATACTGAGGAAGGAAGGCAATGTGGCTCAGCTGGCTGTGTCTGCACCATTTTGTTGCAATTGTAGCAAACAAACATTCTAGCTGGAGGAGGTGAGAGGAAAAGGCAGTGGAGGGGCAGAGGTGGCAACTATGAGCAGCCTCAGTATAATGGCTGCTTCAATACCGCTTAACATTCAGGACAATCTTAAAAAAAAAACCCAGATTAGATCTGGTTCAGGATCATGAAAAATATACTTCCCATCAGCAATTATGCTAACTGCAGTTCATGGATCAATTACAAGAAAGGCCCCAGATACAATGTACTGCAGCAATCCAGTCTTGAAGTTACCAATGCATGGACTATTGTGGGTAAGCTATCCCCACCCAGTAATGGCCACATCTGTTGTATCAGCAGAAACTGATTGAAGGCACATATTCTTTTAAGAGCCAAAAGGTTGCTACAAAAAAGTGGCGAGTTGAAAGAGCTTTTTTCTTCTTCTTTGAATTACTTCCAAGTATGACTCAATACATCTCTAGAAACCTGTCTGCAGCATCAGGTTGTGGGCAAATTAAAAAACGGTGCAAATTATGTGCCTTTAGGAAAAGTAGTTCAGAGCCTTACATGGTTAACTCAGAAAGCCCACTAAGCTGGTGTAAAATACTATTTTGAGATGTTTGAGAAGTGTCAAAGAGCATTATTTCTGCTCTACAAAATGATGAACAGGCAGTTCCTACAATAAACCTCAAACACAGGAGAGACTATGAGAAAGAACACAAATGAAGAGTGCAGGGAAGCTATATTAGGAGGTGTATTTTGGAATTAAGAGGTACATCCTGGTGTGTCCTAGAATAATGAATCAAAATCAACTGAAGAGCCTAGCAACTGTCAACCAAAAGAAACTGGAGCTAGAGGCATCAAATTTCAAGGCTGCATAGCAAATTAAACTCTTCAGCTACAGACATTAATCTCATTGGGTCAGTGTTCTTTGTACATTGCAAAATAATGTCCATGATCTATAGCCAATTTGTTTTAGAAGAAAAGGTACACCAGTACATGGCACACGGGAGGGTTTGTCCGCTTTGCTATTAATTGTACAAACAAGTCAAATAGGTTGAAGCTCTGAGGCATCTGCAAATGTGAGTGGTATTTTTCCTTTATTAGGGCAGGTGGCTACATACCACAGAACATTTATCTAATTCCAATCTATTTCAGAGCAAAATATCCCGATTTCTGGTACATCTCAGGGAAGTGACTTAAAAAGTTTCTACAACAGTCAAGAGAAATATGTGTTTAGTTCAAATACTTTAGCATCACAAATTGAGGTTCAACTAGACAGGGTCAACTGTGGATCTTCATGATGTAGTCTGAGACTATGTGGGACTATTCTAGTTCTGAAATAATCCTGGGAAACATGAGCAAGAGACTGGGGGCAAGGAAAGCCTTTCAGTCATTAGCTGATACTACCTAACTTGGCTTTTACTAGTTCCATACCTATTGCATCATTTATCATTAATTTCCAGTTTTGTTAATATAAGAATTCCCACTTGCTTTCTTTACGTTTGCTCATTGCCTTCAACAAGTGCCAGAGATAAACATCTGCACAGGGTTCTTTTTTCTCATCTACAATGCTCAGTTTAAGTGTTGGACAGGATTTTGGGACTGGTCAGATGAGGATAGAGCTATCAAAAAAGGTGAAGAGATACTCCAATTGAATAGTTGCAGTTATTGAGCAGTTGCTAGGGAGCTGAGTGCTGACAACCTATTGAAGGCATCCTCAGTCTCTTTCCAAACCTGCAGTTTTCAGCAGTTTCCAAACCTGCAGTTTTTCTAATGAAAAAACCTGCAGTTTTTCTAATGAAAAAACCTGTAACAGCTAGACTGAACCTCCCTCCCCTGGCAGTAGATTCTGATTTGAGTAACTGTGGTGACTTTTGTTCCCCACCTTGTATTTTCAAAATTTTAATACAGTGGTACCTCAGGTTACAGACGCTTCAGGTTACAGACTCTGCTATCCCAGAAATAGTACCTCGGGTTAAGAACTTTGCTTCAGGATGAGAACAGAAATCATGCTCTGGAGGCCCCATTAGTTAAAGTCAGGGCCGGCTCTAGGGGTAGGCTGGGTGGCGCAGGGCGCCAGGGCGCCAGCCCGGCAGGGGGGCATCGCGCGACAGAGCCACACGGAAGCCATGCTGTGCCCTGCGCCCGCCCACCAGCCGCAATAAGAAACGGGGCGGAGCGGGGGCGGCGGAGCGATCTCCGCACCATGGCGCCCCGGCGCCCGACATGGTTGAGACGGCCCTGGTTAAAGTGGTACCTCAGGTTAAGAACAATTTTAGGTTAAGAACGGACCTCCAGAATGAATTAAGTTCTTAACCTGAGGTACCACTGTATAGTAATATATTTTTATATTACTCTAATTTAATGTTTATATTGCTGCAAAAGCAGCTTATTTTTATTTTTTTAAAAAAAGTAAATAAAATTGTGTGTATGATTGTCAATAGCCAACAATATTCTGTTTCTGATCTGATTTCATTCTGATGTAAAATCATCTCTCCATATTTATTTCTTAATATTGAAGATGATGTAAAGACCCTCTGTAGTTCACTCACAGGTTTTTTATTTTATCTTCATTTATTTCTGACCTTTTATATCTATATTCTCAAAAATAAAAAATACCTTTCTTTTTTTTAAAAAAAGTTAGTATAGGTGAACAAGATCATCCTAATCTTGCAATAGCATTTTTATAATGAAATTTCATTCAGTGCTTCAGCCAAGAAGTGTTGGTCTTCATACAAGACATCTAGTTATACAAATAATTAAATGCATATTGTTTTCCTCTTTTCATTATAGTTTGACAAAATGAAGAGGATTGCTTTCCATCAGTCAAGTTTAAACGTTTCAGCATCAGTTCCAAATTTCCAACAACCTTTCTTTCCTTGCATACTTTCCACCAGCTTCTCATTAGGTTGGCAGTGCTGCTTCTGCTCTGTCAATAGTTAAACAAATATTCCATAACACCGAAAGCCAAATTCTGCAAGTTCATCAAATATAAAATAAATTATGCAAATATAATTTCATCCAATAACTTAAGTAATTTGTATTAAACTCAGACACTAGTATTTAAAGTACAAGTCAGAACAGCAGAAAATATTGCAGGCACAATGATGGAAACCTATTCTGCAGCTTATGGAATATGTATTCAGAGCCAAGCAGTAAAATATTGTGTCTTCTCAGAAGTGTGCAGTCATTTGCTGGACTTAATGGCAGTATATTTCATGTTTGCTGAACTAATCTGTAAGAATACTAGGATCTTGAAAATCTGTTTGAAACTCACTTATATCATTATATTAAAAAATGGTGACCAGCATTTCTATATATATGTTAAGGGTGCCTAGGAGATTTGTACAGCTAAATTTTTGGAAACTGGTTAAGACAGTGTACTGGTAGTTGGAAATGTAAGTTTATCCCTTTGTTAACAAAAGAAAGCATTTATCCTCACTATTATGTTAATCTCTTGCCTTTACTTTTTGCTTTTATTTTCAAAAAAATATTCAATGGCCTCAGGCATGTGCTGTTCTGAAAGGTGGGATTCTTTCAAGATGTTTTGTTACAGGTTCTCAGTAGCTGAGCCAATTAAGAAGACAGCAGTCTTACCCTACACAGCAAACTAGGATTATTGTAAGTAGTTTCATACTCTGGAGTGCATTACTAAAAAAACTATTTTTTTTCAGCAACTCCACAAAGCACGGGGATTGACAATTTCTTCAGGTAGGCAAGGTAAACTAATTTCACTTTGTACAGATTCAAAGCTTTATTATTTATTCCAAACATAATTTCAAAAGTCATGTCCCAGATGGATTACACTATTTAAAAATAGAGATGGAAAAGTCACCATCAACTTATTAGGGAATTACAGTATCTTGTTGATTTTAAGGGCGACTAAGCCAGAGCTAATGGACTGACATATGCCAGCCACAAAGCAGAATCCTAATCCCATGGTTTTGGCATATTCAGATAAATGAAACCAGTGGTGAACTCACAAGCTACATACATCTGGCCTGTGACACCACTTGGAGCAGCTCGCCTGCCCTCTGCCAAAATCTGGGACTTCTAATCTTCTTTGAGCCATCAGCTCACCTTGCAAAGGTGCCTCTTCTCCCACTTGTGAGACACCATTGCTGGTGCCTTCCTGCTTCCTGGATACCATGACCTTCTAGCAACGCTGCTGCACATTTTTTCATTAAATCAAATACATTTTGTTAAATAAAATATATAAATTTCAATAGTACTATCAGAGCAAAAATGACTTCTATATTTTCATTATACTATAATGTACTTATGACATTGGTTTGTGGATTGAAGTTGGCAAATCTCTTTGTCTCTTCCTTGTTATTAAAGTAAACCTTACTTTTTCCTACGAAATACTAGCTAAAGCACACACACAGGCAGACTAGCAGCATTACTGTTGCTTTAAATGGCATTTATGCTAGATGTAGATTATTGAACAAACTGCACCATGCATTCTTATATAAACAAATTAAGTACTTTTTAAAAACCTCATTGAAAGAGTAGGATATATTCTCTGCATATTGATTTCTGCTGTTTTTTGAAAAGTGAAATATAAATGACCATTGAACAATAATCAACTTTAAAATATGTGCTATTTTCAATGGGTGTTTATAAATATATATATATATTTCTGGCCTGTAGATGGCAGAAAAGCACTTATATCTTCACACACCTTCTCAAATTCACAGATGAAAGCACTTTCTTGCTGCTGAGAATGCCAACTTCCACAGTACAGAAACAGCAAATTTGACAGATAAGTGTCAACAAATGTAAAACATGAAAAATCAAAGAAAGTAAGGAAGAATTCAACAGTAGCTGAACACAAAGAATCTGTCCAGGTGACACCATCCTTTCCTATGAGAGACACATTTTCTAATTCCTGTAATAAACCTTGCTCCTCACTTTCAGGCAATTCCCCCCTCCCACTGCAGTCCTGTAAAGCACAGCCCACAATGCTTCATAGGCACCCCTGACCCTCTAAAGATGCTTTTCAGGAGGGTCCAGGCAGCTGCAGGGAAAGAAGGGGAAGATCAGTTGCAGGAGCTGCCTCTCGTTCACACAACCACTGGATACAACCAAGTACGGTATGTCTCTTTACCCCAGCATTTGACATATAAATTTCAAATATTTCACTGTATACAGTACTGCTTCATTTATACATTTTGCATATCTCACACAATGTGACTCAATCTTTTTGCGGCTTTTCTGTCACAGTCCCATTTACTGAAAGATGCAAATAAATAATAATAATAATAACAATAATAATAATATCCTACCTGGCATAAAAGTCATCTGGTGGAATAATTTCCTGGAAAAACTGTAACTGGTACAGGTAAAGTCCAATTAAGTGGCCTGCACTGAATATAGCCATTAACACACAGAGACAGCTGAATATCAGCGGATCAAACACTCGGCAACAGGACCACCATGTACACAAACCCAAGAATAAAAAGAAATACACAGCTGAAGTCAGTGATGGCAACATCATTCCTACAGAAAAAAATGAATGGAGGGCAATTATTCTCTTTTGTACTCATGATATGTCTACAATGTGAAAGCTAAACAAGATGACTAAAAATCAACTTCTTTGAAAATTCAGTTGTTTAAAAAAATCCCTAAGGTCACTTTAACTAAAATCAAATACATTTTTCCACTTTAATTGAAGTTTTTGGGAGCCCTGCAAGTAGCTGGATAAAATTATTCATGGTAAGTACATTTCATTGCATCTCAAAATGTGAACTGATTATCTAATCATCTAAAGAACATGATTGTGGACTGATATCAATAGGTTCCCCCCCCCCCATCACCACAAAATCCCCAATGCATTTATATGGATGATTTATATGTGTCAACCATACCTAGCTTGCATTTCTGGGGAGTTTTCAGAAAGGAAAATTGGGGGTCGGGGGTTTGAATATCTGCACATATGCATTCAGTTCTGTCACTACCACTTGAGTTTAAAGATTAAATATTCTAATGGGTATCTTTCGTTTTTAAATTAAATATTCTAATGGGTATCCTTTGTTTTTAAAGACATACACTCTATGAGGTGAACACCAAGTTAAATAAAAAAACCGCAGCATCTAATGACATTTCACTTCTTAAATACTTAATCTGTCTATAATAGGTTCTTAAAAAATGCTAGAAGTAATGGCTCTACAACTGTATGTAATGTAACAAATTAAGCAACTTTTTTTTTCATGTACCAGTAAATAAAATCAACCTTAACTATGGAAGGGCTAAAATCCCTGTGGGATTTGAGAAATTGTTCAAAAGAGGAAAACCCACCTGTTGTACCAAGTAAAATTGTAATAACAACTTTTCCAGCTGTGGTTATAATGTTGCCAATAATCTCCTTCACTTTTGAAGCTATTGAGGCAATTCTACGCAGCAGTTTTAATTTTGTGGTTTCTTCAGATTCTTCTTCCCCATGTTCTGCATCATCTAAGTCTTCATATATTAATGCATCATCTGCCTCTAGTCTCTCCCCTTCATTCTGGAAATAAGAGAATATTACAAATGAGGAAAGATGTTCTTTTGCTATACTTCCTGTTTTCAAATCTCAACACTGGCTTGCAGCTTTAGTCCTTTCTATGTACTACCCAGACAGCTAAAGTCACCAACATGCCAGGAGCACTCCAGTGGTGCAAGGTAATTGTAGACCCTGGACCCTGGACTTAATGGTTTAATGCTACAAACACACACACACACACACACACACACACAGAGAGAGAGAGAGAGAGAGAGAGAGAGAGAGAGAGAGAGAGAGAGAGAGAGAGAGATATTATTATTATTATTATTATTATTATTATTATTATTTCAGCACAAAATAAAGTTGTTTTGTTTCTTTGTTCCCATCCTGTAACTGCCACACGTTGTTTCATAAATGCTTCTACATTTGATATGTTAGAGGAAAAGACAAACTAAATACAGTTTACGAACCCAGATTTAAAAATGAAAGCTCTGAGCATGTGCAATATTGTATTTTAAAGTCACTTAAATCATAGCAACCTAAAGAAATTGTACTACTGCTGTCAGACTCCAAGGACTGGAGCTTCAGCAGGTTTGTATAAGGATTCATTTCAAATTCAACTGAATCCAGGAGATATCCTCACTCCTAAAAATCCATTCTGTTTCATTTCACCATTCTGTCTCATTCTCCTAGTCTGCTGCTGGGGTTCCAGGCTGGCCTACCAAATTTCATGTTTGTCAAAAAACCCAAGTTTGTTGCAATTCCACCATCCAAGTATCATGGCATCATCACTACTGGTACTTGCTAGTATGTTCTGCTATTGAGATGCTCAGTTAGTTTTTTCTTTGAGGCGCCTTTAGAACGCAACAGCCTTCCTCCGTCCATGCTTTGACCCTTGCAACACCCAGGGCTGCAGAAACCTCTCTCATTAGTGCTGCCCCAAATAGCTACTCAGGGGTTGCCCAGCAGGGAAACACATAATTAATCATTCTATATATCACTCCTCAAAATTGTACAAAGACATGTAAATGGTAAATGTATACCCACAAAAACACAAAACATAAATGTGAAATTGATTCAGTGTGTATGTATGCATATGTGTGTGTAATAGGCATCTATTTCCCACTTCTGTTTGGGACACTTTCTAAACCCATCTTACATGTCTGTCTCCTACCCAAATCCTTCTTCTCTTTGCCTCTCCTTTCACCTATTAGATGTCCCACAGTTTCTCTTACAGTAGGAAGAACCTCTTAATTCTGAGCCTAATATACTGAGCTGTTATGTAGTCCATGCCATATGGATACTACTACCTTAGGCCACATTATCTAGAGCGCATAGAAATAAAAAAGAGGGGTATAAGGCAAGTGCATCTGGCTGTGAACAATGCCGCAAAGAAGGATCTTTCTGGGTGACTCAAAATTCTATTGTGCAGCTAAGTCCCAAGCCTCCCATGAAGTAGATCAGAAACATTGTTTGATACAGTATTAACAAAACCCTTCACTTGTTTTATAGAGTTATTAAGTGATATTATAACAACATGGATTCATTTCGCCTATATGTAGAAGTGTTGCTCTTTGAATTAAAATGGTAAAAATATGTATTTCTACACAGCACTGGGGTACAAGATGGCAAAAAGAACATTAAATGTATTATTTGGTTCTTCAATCATTGGGGTAAGCCTAGAAACTCAACATTAATAAATAAATAAAAAACCTGTCAAATGCAGATAAAATACAGACAGGAAGCAGCACTACTTCTATAGCAGCTGTGACTGCTACTACTGTGCTCAGAGCCAGAATGTCCATTAGTTATGTTTGAGGCTGCTTTATTAACATCCAGCTTTTAATGTTTCCTCTGATACAGTATAAACATTGATGTGCTGAGATAGCCTCTCAGATCTCATTGACACATGCACAAGCAAGCTGCCCTGGTGAGAATTAAAATCCATTCATGCAATCCATTCTTGTGTTGTACTGAGTGCTATGAGTAGGACATCCATAAACATACCATACAATAAAACTTGGATTGTCTGGAAGAAATAGAAATATGTTGTTATCAACATTAACATTTTAATGAGTCAACAATGCTATTGTTGGAATCAGTTGAACCACTACAGTCTGCAATGAATCAATCAAACAAAAAAGTTTAACATAGTATACTAATTGTTTTAACTCCATGAGCTTTCACAGCTGGACTGGTAAGCTTACACAACAGGCTCTCTCAGGGATACAGGTGCTTCCTTAAGATATCTGCTTTATTCATGTTAGACAAATTGCCTTCTTTGAAGATATTGCATTTCCTTCCAGATACAAGTTGAGCATTGAATCTTTGCAAATTATTCTCGACCCTTGATAATGGGTTTTAGGTTTCTGTTTTTCTGTTTATAAATTTTTAAAAAATAGCCACAAGACCAAAGAATAATTCAGGCACAGTTTGTACTTACTGTCCACCTATGGTTGGACAGCTGAACTGGTGGTTTTAAAATGCATTTAAGAATTCTATATAAAAATGCATTTGAAACAAATGGCTTTAAACAAATCACCAGATTGATACACTGTTTTAATAGAAAGCAACGTTTTCTATTAAATTGTTATATAATAACAATGTTTTACAAAGCGGCAGAATTCAACAGAAAATTGTATGCATGGTGTAGAATTCTGCAGGACGGTGATGACTGACATGCAAGTGTTTCAACAGGATGCGCAGTGCCTTGAACAGCAGACAGTTTAACAGCTCTGGGCATCAAGACGAATGGTT
Source organism: Zootoca vivipara (assembly GCF_963506605.1). Taxonomy (NCBI): domain Eukaryota; kingdom Metazoa; phylum Chordata; class Lepidosauria; order Squamata; family Lacertidae; genus Zootoca; species Zootoca vivipara. The sequence goes on from NC_083283.1 coordinate 48,889,666, forward strand.
CACATTTTCAGAAAAGTCAGTAAATGAAAATGCTTTAAAAAGCAGTGTGCTATTGTCTTTGGTTAACCATCCATTTAAATAAAAAGAGATTAAGATTGCTCTTTTTCCATCCACAGCTCTTTTTAAATTCTAAACTGTCAGACTCAGACGAGCACTGCCCTTCGAGTGCAGGAGAATAATCAGCTCCCTCTTGAAAAAGGAAGAATATTTAAAGAATCTTTGGCTCTCTCCAAATAACTCCCAAAGAAGCTTGACACAAGCATGGCAGTGTTTCTCCCCACATCACTTTTTGACTGTACTGAAATAATAAGGAATGGAAGTGAATATGATATTTCTAAACCAGCATAAAGGCCCTTTTATACTAGCTCCATGCGCAGCTTTGTTTGCTGATTCCCGCCTCTCCTCCCAAATTTAGCAGCAATGTTGTAAATCACAAATGAAGGAGCAGTCTCCCAAACAGCATGCTGCATTAGGAGCCTCTAATGCATGTTCATTTCAGAACCCAAATCAATTAAGGGCAACCATAGGATGCTGGGCATACATCAATGCCAAACCTAAATGCAATATTTATCAGTTCCACATCCTTACTCAGTCGAACAGCTTCTGAAGGGCAAAGTGAAAACAAAAAACAAAACAAAACTACACTCTTTTGAAACTCATTAATATATTGCAGGGGGGGGGCGGAAAATAGAATTTCAATATTAAAGTATTTCAGTATTTTATTTCTTTCCTTACAGCAAAGTTTGATTGGTGCCTATCTACAATTTTTAAATCTTTGTTTTTTGAAATATTATTGACCTAAATTATTGTGTGTGGTGAAGAGCATTATATGAACTTCTTCACCATCTTATCTGCACAAGAGTATGTATAGCTGAGTTGAAATTTCTTGGAATATACTTTTGGGGGGAAATTTCTGAGATTTTTCAATTAGTTAGCTTCCTGGGAGAAGGCAGCCACTTTGTATAATCTTAACACATTTTTATGTGTGTGAGGCCTTCGTTATTCCCTTCCTAACCAGCCACCACGCTGCAATTACACTACAGCCCAGGCATGAAGGATGCAAAATGGCAGCTGATCTGCCAGCACAGTTGCTGCTGTTGCCACTTGCAGCAACAGGAGGAAAAACCTTAGGGAAAAAAGAAAGTGCAATGGATTTGGAATATTGTATGTGACAATTACACCAAGATGTGAAACTGAGATGACATCTGGACCTGTTCACAGATTGCTCTCTTTCTAAGAAGCAGTCTAGACATGATGATAACACAACTGTGTATTTCAGAACTGGGTAACTGCCCACTCTACTGCTTTCAAGCTGTAATGGTATGTATGGAATTCAGTGGAGCTGTACTGATGGTTTCAATACCAAAGAGGAGTACGTAGCCCACTCCGAAATGAAATAAATAGTATACAGACCAAGAGGAAACCAGGAACCTGTGAGGCAACTATGCTAATCACAATGATAACAGCAAGGATTCAGGAATGCAGCCCAAATTAGGTGCCGAATAAAAAAAATCTAGGAGCATAAGGAAAGAACACACCTATATACATGGCCTGCAATAGGCCAGGGTCACTATACAGTTCATAGTAAGACCAGCTAAGATGGAAATAGTTTGGACTGCTTGGTAGATTTGCTGCTGCTAGGGGACTGTTGAGGAAAAGTTGAAGAGTTTGTCTCTCAGCACAGCTGATGAATAAGTCTGCTCCCCTAGTCTCCCTTGGCAAGACTGAAACTCTCAACAGAAAAAGAAGTGGGATGAAGCATGCAAGCAAAGGAATGATTCACTGCCTTCTCCCACCTATCCATGTTGTGCTTTAACTTTAAAGGAAATATGCAAGATTCATATTCCGATAATGTGTTGTGCTGCTAAAATATCTACTTTGCCCTGAGTGGAACTTTTAAGGAGTAAGCTTAAGAAGACTAAATAATAATGAGCAAAACTGCACAATACAAAACAAAGCACTGGTTAAGATCAACAGAAAGTTAAAGATATGAAATCTTTTCCGATTGTCTTCATTTCAAGGTTCTTACTAATTTGGGCTATTTATCCATATGGCTGTAAAAGAAAGCTAATTTTGTTCCAAAACCCCTTCAACAGTTAATACTACATCTGCACCAAATCAGTATCTTAATTCTTGCTTGCAGCTGTGAAGTTAAATGTTCTCTCTCTTGCTTTTTTCACCTTTTTCACCTTTTGAATCGCATTGTACTTCACAGAGCCTGCAGTCTGGGCATTTCTCCAGCTGAATTCACCTGCTTTAAATTGTCTAAGCCCTAATAAAAAGGGCCTGCAGACAAGCTTGCTCTAAATGTGCAACCATTTAAGAGTGGTAATGAACTGGATAGCAGCCTAGGATCATGTAGAATTTTAAAACTTTATAATTCAATACTAATTAAAAACACACCCTTGGCTCATTGCAGGCCTGCATTTCATCTGTCCACTAATTTCCCCACTCCCATTAGTCCAGCTCATATATGTTCTATGTTTTCCTTGTGGTTACAATGAAGCACTAGGGATGAAAACCTACATATTCCCACTGAACATTCACCAGAGAGCTTGGGACTAGCACCATCGTGTCTTGTCAGCTATGTTATGAGATCTACTAAGGGGTTATTGATAGCTGTCTATAAGTGAAGAGCCTTTTCACCCAAAGCCTTGCCAAAACCCAAATCTCTTTCTGAGGCACCTGAAGAAGCCAATGATGGACAATAACCCTTGGACAACAGAGATACAGTGCCTTCCTTTGGCACCACCCCTCACCCCTTTAACAACACACCTCTGTTTCCTTCCCACCACTCCAGTCTCACTCTTTCCTCTTATCCGTACTCTCTTCCCTCCTTAAAGCTAAAACAAGTACAGTATTATAATGTGGGAACTGTAGTGATATGCTATATATACTGGACAATTGCTTTAAAACAAAGTGTAAATGTGCCTAATTACTTCACTGATTATACTGTGTTTGTGTTGATGGTTTTATAGCTTTCAAGCTGTGCTAAATCAGTCACAGTGGCTGCAATTCCAAACACACACACACACACACACACACACACACACACACACAGGGGTAAAAATGCTGGGGTTTTTTAAAATTAAATGTTTAATATAGCATACATAGGTTTTCATAAAATTGAATGAAAGGGCTTTGCTAAGGTAGGCTTAGTGGATACAAAGCACTAGGCCTACTTTTGCACTATGCTTCCTCTTCCTTCTTGACTTCCCTATTGTCTTTCCCCAGCTCTCCTATCTGCTACCTGTGACAATCTTGTGGGCCATTTCCTCCTTCACCTATTATGATTCTCCTTCCTATGATACTCTCTTCCCACAGAGATATAAAGGGTTAAGCATACTACATTCCACCTTAAATTCAGCTTGTGGGGCAGGTGGCTATTGTGGAGAAAAACATAGACCTCCAGCAGGGCTAATTGGACCATAGCTGGAAGGTTTCCTGTGCCTGAATTATAACTGCATATGTTTTAAGAGTCCAGCTGAGTTTCTGTCATGAGATAACAGGTTGTTGGACCAGGCATAAGGCAGCTACCCTGCATTCCACATGACCAGCTCATGCCATTTCCTCAACTGCATAAGAGCTTCTCATAGGGAGCACAGCTGCAGCACACACAGAAGGGATGAGGCTAGCGACTGCCCCCTTAAGCTCCATTTTATGGGCTATTTGTTTGCCCAGGAGCCAGGAAACATGCTTATGTAATCCTGTTTAAAAATACTTACACTGAGGAGTTTTATGGAAGTATGTGAAGATCTTTCTATTTACACAACTGCTTTCCCCACATTCACTGAAATGCCACACTATAGTAGAACAGAGTTCCATAAATTGAAATACTGCCTAAATCACCTATTAAAAATGGATATGTAAAACTGAATTAAACTCCACTGTGACACAAAAAAGTATTTTAAAGGTAAACTTTATTCTAAGTCAAAATGCAATGATTCCATTAAACAATATCCTGCCATTTTAATAAATTCTTAAGGCATTTATATATGAACCACCTCATGTAAAACCACATGAATCCTGGTACAGCCAGTTGCACTGCAGATTGCTTTGAGCTACTTTAGAAATAAAAGATCCCCCTTAAAACCACAATCTCTCCTACTTTAGGCAGTATTTTCCAATTAATTATACTTAACGTACATTGCACACCACAACTGTCATTTTTGGCCTTTTCAAACTTTAAAGGCTCCCAATGATTAGGTTGGGAGCTGGTCTCATCATCCATCTCTTCAAAAACCTTAGGGATAAAGTATTACACCCTCAACTAAGAGCGTCATTGACTACATAGCATACTCTCCTGCTCTTCATATGTTCCTTCTCCACCCTTGCACCATGTGGAGAAGTATGATTGCCAGGCAATGTGAACCACTGGAATATGAGAAGCTGAATGATACAGAGTCAGATCACTGGACTATCTAGCTGAGTAAGTCTAAATTGACCAAAGCAACTCTTTAGGTTAGATCTTTCACATCATGGCAACCTGATCCTTCGGTGATGCTAGGAAGTCCTCTACCAATACACTACAGTGGTACCTCTACTTACGAATTTAATGCGTTCCAAACGCACATTCATAAGTCGAAAAAATGTGTACTGTAAGTCGAATCCCATAGGAATGCATTGGGAGAAAAAAAATGTAAGTAGAAGCAACCCTATCTAAAGATTCGCAAGTAGAAAAAATCCTATCTAAACCGCATCCAAGATGGTGGACGGAGCTCCATTCGTAAGTAGAGGTACCACTGTATATATTTTGTCCCTTGGGTTTTCTTGGAGAATCAAAGTTTGAAAAACTTTCATTTAATTGTAATTTAATTGCACTCCAAGAAAAAGAGGTATTTAAAAATATAGGATAGAGCATATACAAACATACCATGTCTTCATTTTCAAACTGTGTGTTATACTGTCCTGCATCCTCTTGCGCTGCTTTTTGAACAATGTTTCTGCAGACAAGCCATATGGTAAGGCTGGCAATGAACATGCCAATATCAGGAACAAAAATTCGGATCCCATTGCCAGCATCTGCCCCTTTGACACTGTATAGAATTAAAAGAGGGGGAAAATGCATGTTAGTTCTTATTCCATTACTCAAACCTAGCTTGACATTTTATTAAAAGGAAAATCTTGATACGTTTTTTGCATTAATCTTCATGATTTTGTACCTGAACTAGCGGGGCTTTGTTTCTTCCAGTGGAATACAGTATGTAGTGGAGAAGGCTGTGGTGCACATACTACCTGGCTTACTCTCACAGGTGCACCCCACCACTTCTGAGTGCACAGTAATGTGATCAAAGTGTAACACAAGTGATACTGGCTTGCAGCAATGTCTAACTTCAGAGATAATTTCCAGCCTTTGAGGTCCTACAATAATAATAATAATAATTTATTGTGACAAATGCTGTCACAATACCTATGGTCACCTGGTTCACTAGTGCAGAGGCCACATTTCATTTTTCCAAACTGTAATTGAAACCACAGTTTGAAGAGAGTCTGAAAACCATGATTTCGCCATTAGTCCTAACCATGATTTCACAATTTAGAAGCCACATAAAAAAGAAACCAGAAATGGTACCAAGAATCACAAGAATCAGAAATGAGCCACCATTGTTTTCAATAATCTTCACTTAGAAATGAAATAAAATGTGTTCCAAACAAACCTGAAAACCATTGTCCACTCTCCTCACCCCTCCCTCCACAAATCCTGGATAATATTACCAAACCACTTTGCCATGCTTTTATTTGATCAGGCACAGAACCAGTATATGTAGGGCAAATAAAAAGTTCCAAATACCCGAGACAGCCAACCATAGCTGACCCTGGCATTTCTTCAATTTATTTATTTTAACGTGCCACATTGATGGAAATAAGAGGAGTCACCATCATCTTAATTCCCCCAGAATGCCTCTGGGCTGGGCAATAACAATGGCATTGTAGGGTGAGTCTATGTCAGGGTCAAGCAGCGTTGTTGGGAAATTTATATGGTGGCAACTCTGGTCACCTGGTTTACCCTCTCATTGCCTGGGTAAAGCTGAGAAAAGAGCCAGGTGGTTGGAGCTATCACTACTTTCAGCGCCACCACTGATGCCTGATGCTACCTGCCCTCACTACCTCATAAGGGGGCAGCAGAGTTCTTAACTATCACCAGGAACCTTTATTTTAAAAAGTTTTTTTGCTGCTGTGAAACGGCAGCAACTTTCATTATACAGGCTTCCAACTGCCTAACTTGTTTTCCTCTCCACTGAGACTGGCACATTATGAAGAAACCGGCATGGCAGCCAGAAACCAGTGGAATAAGAGGTGTGCTACTGATGCTAGAAGTAAGATTGGCCCATGGGATGGAGGTTCCCCACCACTATGCTTTTAAGAGCTGCAGCAAAAAACAAAAAACAAAAACCCCACACCTTCTAAAGAGAAGGAAAACCACCTAAAGGGAGATTAGAGCTCTGCCACAACAGAAACATGTTGCGGAGGGAGTGGAAGGGTGGGGTGGGGTGACAGGCTGGGGAGAAAGGATGAACATGGGGATTTATGTAGGAGAGGGCCGTATTGTCAGGCACTGTGTGAATACCACTCCAACTTCCCTCCAAGTTGTTATTTGCCTTGCATTGGGAATACCGCTGTTTGTCAACTCAGATGTCACACCAAGCCATGGTTTACAGAAACCACGAGGGTGATGAAGAGCAAGTTAGTTACACTTTGGTCCCCACTGATTTAAATGGGAGCAAGTGTGACTAGCTTAGTCTGGATCCAACCCTAAGTGTGAAAACCAGTTTCATACCAAGGCTCCGTGTTTGTCATACACCTTCATACAAATCATACAAATCATAGTTTGTTATACACCTTCTGTGTATAACTTCTGTAGCAATTAATAGTTAAATACTGACTAGGTACAAATCTCATCCCAAACTACCTGGAGGGCTTGGGAAATTTATTGCAATATACTGTGGTATTCTTTGCAATTCATATCTTTATGATCTTGGGTGATGCCTTACACTTTATTTAATAAGTAACAGAGCATAAATTTTGCTCTTGCAGCAGCTGACATATGTGGTTTGATTTACTGTCAATGACTACAGTTAGACAGAATAGAACCTTTAAGGTAAGGGTCAGTTCACACAATCTGTAAAATTATTGTAGAAATCAGTTTTATGCATGTGCATCCAAGTGCTCGTGTGTGTGAGAGAGAGTGTGTGACACACACACACACACACACACACCATCTGTTCTATGGCCTTTTTAGATTAGCTCTTAGTTTCAAATCATTTATTACAAAGTGGATTTCAGAGCAAGGGTGGGGAATCTTTTCTGGATGGCAGGCCAGAACCTTATTTCCCTTCCCCTAGGAGCCTAATTTGTCAAGGGGATGTCTGAAAACTCTGCACAAAAGGGAGACATCCAGCATGCACCCCACCCCTCCACTCCCCAGTCGGAACGGGAGAAAAAGAAAAGAGAGTTGTATTTTGAAAACATTGCCTGGATGCAAGTAGCCAATTTTTGCAATGGGTACCTTCTTGAAATGGCTTTCAAGCATCCCCCAATGCTCCTTTTTGAGGCTCAAACAGAAGAGGTGGGATGTATGAAAGTTCCTTGCACCCTGTACTTCTTTCCATTGGCTGATGTCATATGGGATATCAGCTGATTGACAAGTGGGCCTCGTGGGACATCTGGAGGGGGAGATTGGCCCACAGGTTGTTTTAGACTGATTTAGGCAAAAATCCATACACCCCTGGCCCTTTGAGCTACAAATCAAAATCAGTTCATTTTGTACTGATATCTAATTTATCTTTATCTTTATCTTTGGAAATTTCTAAATTCTTTGCCTCAGAGTTCTCTTAAAGTTCCATACACCTTTCATACTTAACTTGTACTTTATCTCCCTCCCCCCAACTGCCAGTTTCTTTCATCTCTCTTCCATTTACATTCCCTTCTTAATCCTATACCTTTCCTCAGTGCTTTTTTTTGCTAAGAAAAATGGTGGGGAACTCACCACCTTAGTGGCCAACCCAGACACTAATGCCATCTTGAAACTAAAATAACATGACAAAATGCCAGGCTCGCCACTCGCTGTTCATCTCCCCCCTGCCAACTGATCAGGCTGCTTCCGCTGCCATCCTGCACACTTCACTGCTTGGGGAGTGAGCAAGCTTCTTGAACAAAGCAGGGCAAAACAAGGATATCCTTTCCCCCTCATTTTTATTCCTAGTTTATATATAATAAATACACAAATAAATAGTAATCTATCTTATTTTTCAACATCTCTTTCCCCAAACGAGACCCACTTTCCTTCGTTCCCCCATTTGTGAAGTTTTCTTTCTCTCAGCCACCTTCACTCGGCATGCAAGGCGCTGCTGTTGCTGGTAAGTGGTCCGACTAAAGTGCTGTGGCCTGGCTAGGGTAGAGAGGGACAGGCAAGTAAGGAAGCACTGGGCAGGCTGTGGCACTGAAAAGGATCCAAGGCGCACTAGCAGATCCCAGTTTACTGTTTAAGAAACACTGTTCTAGGCAATGTGGATATTTTAATAATTGTATTAAGAACTGGATACTATAACTGTTCACCATATAGTATAAAGCTATTTGTTCACTTGGGTTCAGTTAACACCATTAACGTATTCCTAAGATTGTTGAGCTAGACATATTCAGATCTACAAAGGAGTGAGAGAAAGACTCCTTTGTCTTCAGCTGTAATTACTCTTCTTCTAATTCATTTGCAATTCCAGTGCATGCACACAGGGTAGAATTGTACATGTAGCTGGAGATCCGTCTGGACTTCATGCTACAGTCATACTGCTGAATTGGCAGGCTGCATTCCCCTTCAGCCATATGAATGGGTTCAGCAGAATCTTCAAAGATGCCTCAAGCTGCACTCAAGGTTCATGCACATATCTTTCCAGAGTTACAGCCATTTGTAATCTTGTGCTCAAGTTACATTTCCTGTGCCAATGAAGCACAGTGCTTCATCAGCAGAAAAAAAATGTGTTGCCAGTGCAATGACACTCTGGCATCAGCTATTGCAGAGTGATATGCAGGGGAAGCAGATGTAGGACAACAGAACTCTTGCGTGCTATTCTGGTTCTGCTAGCACAAGGATTAACCCTAACACAAAAGGATTTGGCTCATCCTCTCCCCATGCGTACCCCATGTTGTCCTACAACCTTGTTGTTGTTGTTGTTGTTGTTCTTGTTGTGTTACATTTTGAACACAATTAATTGGGTGAAATAAGAAAGTAAGGATCCGCCACCTAACTACATTGTGCTCTGCATTTGTCTGCAAGACAGTCCCAAAACATGAACACAAGAATAAGCAAATGCTCCCCCCTCTCCCTTGCAAAAAAAAAAAGCCATACCACCATCACACATAATATAGTACTGGGACAGTGACAAAAACTTTTTGATGCATCATAGCAATATATTTTAACTCCTGATATTTTAATATAGAAAAAGTTTTGTGTTCTGAAGTAAAATATAGGGAGAAATCAGAGAAGTATAAAATGCATAACATTAAAAAAAAAAATTGGCGCAGACTTTAGCAAGCATAAAACTTCCAAGTTTCTTGAGAAATATGCAAAGCCTTAATAATTACTCATATATTTTCAAACCAAATGCACATCTCACTCTCTCTAGACAGCTATATTGTGAAATGGGGTTGGGGGGGGGCTGTTTGGCAAAAGTGTTCACCCACATATCAACCAAACATTTGCCAAATGTTTGCTTTCCAAACATCATTATGCTATTTAACAACTTGAATGCACGTGCCAAGGTTGGCAGCCTCATTACTGACATAAAGCATGCAACATTTATAGGACTGTGCTGCATACAAAAAGCAGACTTGTGCCAAATGTAAATTCGGACACTCCCCTCCATGCTATTTCTTATGCCTCATCTGTTTCCCCATACAAGCCAAATTAGGTGTTCATTGCACTGCCCAGATTATTTTTTTAATGGTAGATCTCATGCTGAGCATTGATTTCCTGACCATCACAATCCTGGATAATTCAATGCCAATACTATATTCTGTGCAACACCTGCAGCTGTGCATTTGTTTCTATACCTATTTATTCTTCATGTACCAGCAGTGCACCTGGAGTGGTAAAAATGCAAAATTGCAAATAAAACCTGCCCAAAAAGTGGGGGGATCCACGATATACAAAAGAGAGGGTAGACAGAGAAACTGAAACTGGCAGAGTCCGATGAACACATTTATCATTACAGCAAAAGTTCCTGAGTAACCTTGGGGGGAAGGAGCTATGGAAAAGAAGGAGCAATAGTTTTAACAATAAATTTGGAAACTTATATTGAGGGGGACTGCTGTAACTTGAAAAGCAGTTCCAAGATGAAGGAGTAGGAAGGAGATAAAAATGACAAGCACTAACACTTGGTATGAACAAGCCACCATTGCCACCATCACTCTAAGAAGAGCCCAAACCTCCAGCTGGAAAGGGCAAAGGGTATGGTCATGTCGGAGGAAAGAACATTCAAATCTTGGAGAGTACTAACAAACAGAAAGAGTGAGAAGTGCATTCCTACTGAGATTTATGGTCTACTGTATGCCAGTTCTTACAAATTTACGGCAAGAGCAAGCCAACATGGGAAGCTATTTATGACAGAAGCATTTAAAGACTTGGACTTGGTTGACAAGGAGACATTTGTTCAGATTCTACTAATGTGGAATCAAACTCTTTTATCTGCCGATAAGCATGCCTGGTCTTTGAAATATTGGCAGCAATTTTAAATTTGTGAATTCAAGGACCTAGGCTGGACCATGTGGTAGTTGCTGGTGGTTTCTGGGAAGTCCTGAGGCAAAGTCTACCACAAAAGTATCTCTTCACCCAAGGTGTACATTGTATTCAACTAACTTTTACTCAGAGTAGACCCAATGAAATTAATGGACCTCAGTTATTTGTTGTAATTCTTCTCTGAATAGGACTATCACTGAATACCACTTGTTGTTGGCATCTGTCTCGAGAGACAATTGAGGAGTGAGCCTTTGGGGGCTGAGGTCAAGCTGTTGGAAGGTTGCAGCACCTGCTGTGGCTGTAGAGATGGATATGGGAGATGTTTGAACCATCAACAAAAAATGCATTTCTACTGATCATCTGAAATTTTTACACCTAGCATCTTCCTCCATTTTCAATTGGTTTACTTTACTTTCCTCTCCTGTAATTAATAACTAATCCTTGGCTAATTAACCTACACACAACAAAATCAATATTTCATCAGCATTTCCATGCTTTGAATTTTTAGACCAGAAACTATTTAACCAGCAATAGTGAGATCACAAATGGCTTCTTTCTCCCATTTTACCAAGCAATTCAGCCACTGGTATTAATGTACATTCATTTATTATGCCTGCAAAGGTTCTGGATCACTCTACTCTCATAACCAATAAACATACAGTTATGGTTAGCAGAAAGGCAGGGCCGTCTTAAGCATATCGAGCGCCCGGGCGCCGCGGTGCGATGATTGCTCCGACGCCCCTGCCCCGTTTCTCACCGCGGTGGCGGGCTGGCACCACCCGGGCTTGCCTTAGAGCCGGCCCTGCAGAAAGGTTGCCTAAAAGGCTGCATAAAAGACATTTTATAATATATTTCGATATCTGTCCCATGTTTGCTGAAAATACTGTATTTCACTACATAATGGTCATATTTTTGTGTCCATTTTTCCCTTTCCAAAAGGGGGGGGATGCAACTATTATGCGGGTAAATATGAAAGTGCAACCATTATGCAAGGGGGGAAAGTGGGGACAACAACAAGTGGATCAGAGGAGCTGGGAGAGCGCAAGCCAGAGACAAGTAATTGTTGTTACTGGGACCATAGTGAGATAAAATGGAAAGACACTCGCATACCTTTCTGTAAAAATGAAGCCTCCCTTGTAAATATGATCTCTTGTCCAGTCTACTTACATGCAGTGGCACCACTCATTTATCAGAATCTCTATGGTGAACGAAACTGATCTATACTTTGCATTGCAAGAGCAGAACAGCCATTCAAATTTGGACTGAAGTTCCAGCAATGAATGCCGTGGGAACAGTAAACAAGCACTGACAGCAGCACCTGCACCTTGCCGATGCCCGCTGCATCTCCCCTTAGCCTACATGGCCAAGCTGTCCCTGGCATCAGTTCCAGCTGAAACAGCAATTAAAAAGCAGCAGCTGGAGGATGAGGAGATATATTCCCCCCCCCACTGCGCTCAGCCTAGGAGCTCATGGCCAAGATGGCGAGGTGTGAGGGGAGCAGGGGTGGCAGGGGCTGGAGGAGGAAAGGAATGAGCCTGAGGCCTAGCGGAGCCTCAGCAGAGCCCCCTAGCAGGGAATGCTCTGGGACCACTTTTGGGGTACGAAAAAGGGGGTGCCAGTATCGCACGCTGGTGACAGGATGCAGTGAAATAGGTAAAGGTAAAAGGACCCCTGACCATTAGGTCCAGTTGTGACCGACTCTGGGGTTGCGGCACTCATCTCGCTCTATTGGCCGAGGGAGCCGGTGTACAGCTTCCAGGTCATGTGGCCAGCATGACTTAGTTGCTTCTGGCGAACCAGAGCAGAAAATGGAAATGCTGTTTACCTTCCCGCTGTAGCGGTACCTATTTATCTACTTGCACTTTGACGTGCTTTCGAACTGCTAGGTGGGCAGGAGCTGGGACCGAGAAACGGGAGCTCACCCCGTTGCAGGGATTCGAACCTCCGACCTTCTGATCGGCAAGCCCTAGGCTCAGTGGTTTAACCCACAGTGCCACCTGCATCCCTTTTTGCCAGTATTGCACGCTGGTGACAGGATGCAGTGAAATACAGGTATGCATTTTAGTGATTTTTTTTTGTTTTGTTTTAGCTGAAAACTCTATTGAGCTGTAAAAGCTAGCTTGTAATTAAGTTCTGATTCACACATTACTCTGGGAAATGCAGATGAGGTAAGTTCATATAAGAGTTCATAAACATCAGCTTCCTCAGGCATCACTGATCTATGTTGCTGGATCACTAATCTCTGACAGAGAACTCTCAGCTTCTAGAGAAATTAACAGCAGGCATGGGTGTGCTAAAAGCAACTTTTCTGGGGAAGCAAGCATAGGAGTTTGGGAGACTGATGTGTTGCTGGAGAGGGCCAAGCAAGTTTATATTGTTGAGGCATAAATGAAATATGAATCATTTGCAATAATAACTTATACCACAGACATATATAAATACATGGAGCAGTGTCGTTTTTCAGAAACCCTGGACATATTATGTAACCACAGTATACCAATAGACATGATCATCATTGCTCGTTTGTGCTCCAGTTTTTCTTTGAAGTCTTTTTATTATTTATTCATGAACAAAAGATAAAGAACAAAATTAAAAAGACAAAGGCAAATTATTATAGCATGCAAGCTGTAGCTCTTTGGACAAACTCTAACGCCAAATTGCTCTCCAGATTCCAACAAAGACCAGTTCATATGCTGCTGGTGGTTAATCACTATACATTCCCTAGCTATTGGTGTCCACAGGAGGTTAGGTGATGCCAAGAAAAACATTGGCAACAGTCAAACAATTCACTGGTCAAAACAACACCAGCAATAAAGTAGCATGTATCAGATACTTGATTCTGTCCAAGACCTGAATTAAACGGCAGAACCCACCCCCCACCCCTCCAGAAATTAATATAGCTGAAAGGAAAATAAGCACAAGTAACAGCAGGACCAGAATCACTTAAGAAATCATATGCAAATATTTTGCCAAATGCTCTACAAGCAAATGAAGATGGGCAAATGTTTCGTAGTAGAACTTCTTTGTACTGAGGCATCTGGCAGAAACAATCATCTAATGGTTTTTAAGTTCCTTAGAAACTCATAATAAGGTTAGAAAATGTGTAGGTCATGAAAGCATTTAACTTTTGTACTTAAAATGATTTTCGTTACTAGCAAAGCTTGCATAATTGACTTCCAAAATAATTTAGATTGAGTATTTATGTTGTGAACCGCCCTGAGATCTATGAATGAAGCATGGCATATATATATACCTCAGTGGATGACAAGCAAGAGCCTCATATGATGTAGCATTTTTGTTGCTGCCATTTGGTGCAGGGACTTGTGTTACACAGCTGTATCTCTCTGTGGGTAAATTCTACACACAGAGACACAGAGAGAGATTGTTTGTAAAGCATCAAACAGCACTTCAGACACGTTTACTCTGGATTCTGGTAGGATGAAGGCAATCATTAAAGCTGTATGTTTATTTCTGTGACTAACAAAACCTAAGATAATGAATTCTTATAACAAAATGTTTCAGCTTCCACATTGTTTGGCTGCTCTGATGTGATATATATATACACACAATCTGTCTCACACATTGCTTAAAGTAGAAGTTTAGCATCAGAGAAAACGGCAAAATGTTGGCAAATGGATTTGGACAAATGGATTTGGACAGAGCCATGGGTGACTGAGATGGTGGCAGAAAAGAGCATTTTTTTAAAAAAAAAAGTGGTGGAGGTATACACTAGAAATCCGTTTATTGTGAGGACCATGCCTGTACACAAATATCAACACAACAATAATTAAAAATATTAAAATTCATTGCATACTATCCCAACAAAACCTTCATCCCACAAAACAGGAAGAGAAGGGAAACAAGCGACGAGTTAAACAGACGATGAAGGGGTCTTTACTTTATCATCCATAAATGTTTCACTGGCTTTCATGGCCTTCATCACCGCTACCACATGGGTAATTCGTGGGTTAGCATCAACTAACAAAAATTTTACTCTATCTTCAGGATTGATTATAGAGTTGGGTATAATTTGCAGCATCGCATCTCTAAAGCCCGAGTAAATGGGGCAATAGAGGAGGTAATGTATAAGATCCTCTTTAATTTTCATAAAGCAAGGGCATAAACGATGTTCTACTGGGGTTTTTGTGAATCTACCGGTCAGATATGCAGTTGGCAATGTTTGAAACCGGGCCATAGTGAAAGCTCTCTAAAGGGTGGGATCAGTGATCTCCACCAAGTAGTTGGCACAGGTTTTGACTGCTTTTACTCGGGGAAACCAGTAGGAAAACCCAGAATTTTTTATCTTCATGGTGTCCAAAAAGGCGTCTTTTTCAAAGACCCATTCCCGAACTTTATCAGGGCTCCACAGTTTGAGAGTATTAAACTCGGGTAGATTGTACCTGGATAGAATATCTAATAGGTTTTGACACCAAGTAGTATTATGTTGTAAAGATACAAAGGCTTGTTTAGCCAATAAGGTGTTCGAGACATCTGCGAGGTTGGTGAAAAAACGCAGAAATCTTAAGTGGGCCCTGGCAGACACAGAAGGTAATCTTACTTCCACTCTTACTGTGTTTCTCATATTTTAAGACGTGCCTATAAAATAAGCCATGGCACGATTTTCTGAAGCCTAAAAAATATAAGGCATCCCCCCAAAATAAGACATGCTGGACCCGGCAAGGGCAGCAGTGCGCGCTTTGCCGAGCTCCAAGCCGGCGGCGGGCTGTGCTTTTGCTGGTTCCCGCTAAGTCGGGGCTCAGCAAAGCGCGTGCTGCTGCCTTTGCCGAGCCCCGACTGAGCGGGACTGAGTGGGAACCAGCAAAGGCAGCAGCCCGCCGCCGGCTTGGAGCTCGAGCCGGCAAAGGCAGCAGCGCGCGCTTTGCCGAGCTCCAAGCCGGCGGCGGCCTGCTGCCTTCGCTGGTTCCCGCTCTGTTGGAGCTCGGCAAAGCGCGCGGGAGCCGACTTCCGGTTTCCTCGCACTCGCATCGGACGCGCTCTGCGGGAGCTCCGAGAAAAGCTCCGTGCACAAAGCTGCTGCCTAAGGGGTCTAGGGGCAACGCGAGGCTAAGTGACCCCCTAAAAGCCCTGGGGTGAACCAGGGCGAAACAATAGCCTGCAGCGCGGCTGGAGGAGAAGCCCCTGAACCCTAGATCTCCGACGCAAAGCGGGAGGAGAGAGAGGAGGAGAAAGAGAGACTGACGTGAGTGAGTGATAGCGACGCCAAGAGGTAAAAGAACAGACTCACAAGGAAGGCAAACCCCAGCCCAGCGGGCTGCTGCCTTTGCTGGTTCCCGCTCAGTCGGGGCTCGGCAAAAAATAAGACACCCCCGAAAATAAGCCATAGGCTTATTTTCTTGAGTTAAAATTAATATAAGACGTGTCTTAAAATATGAGAAACACGGTAGGAAAGCTGCCGGAGTACCCTGCTGAGGGAGGCCTAGAATTCTTCTGGGATAATTTTTTTGGAAGATTTCAAACCGTTGTAGCAGCTTCTGATTCCACCCCCAGAGTTCTATCCCATATAGCATCTGGGGAATCACTTTTCCAACAAAAGCTTTTAGTGCTGGGATCACCAGTCGTCCTGGTGGAGGTATAAATTAGCTTAAAAATAAATGTAGCTACAGTGGATGCAGAGTGTCAGCTGTAAACCTGTTAAGTTAGGTCAGTAATTAAAAAGCAATGTGAAAGCCTTCCCCACCAAATCCTATCATCTGCCACAATGCTTCTGAGGCAGGTGACTTGCCCTTTTCAGTTTACCAGAGCCAGCCCTGGTGTGACAAGGCACCAAAGTGATACTTAGTAAAATAGCAAGACCATAATGTGACCAGCATTAGTGAAGTAAAAGTGAATCGGTAGTTCCACCACAAACATTTAGTGCATATATCATAAGATGCAGCTGACAGATTTAAGTAATTAAAGACAGTGTATTATTAACCCAGTTTAGCAAAAACCCATAGCAAACAAGTGAATGGTTTCCTCTGGGGCATTGACTGTTATACTCAACTCCACTGCTGCACCTCCACAAATACAGTATGAGCTTCATGCACAAACAATATCAAGTCAATATCAATATATTTCAATAAAGGGTAAGCTCCCACAATTAAAGAATTGAGTTTCCCCCCGTAAGGGGGTAAAAATGGTCTTCATAGATCTGATCCCACAAAATACAGCGTATTGTAACAAGAGTTTGGCTGTCAGAGAAAAAGGTTATGAGCTGTTTTGCAACATCTACAACCACAGTGACATGCACAACACAAGTGACACATGTTAAATGCCAAGAATTATTATTTTTTGTTATGAGACATGCTGCAGCTCTCTTGGCAAAAGTGTTTCTTTATGTCATCTAAAACGATGCATCATGAATCTGGGCTGTTAAATCAGAGTTTCTCAAGAGCTATTACTTATGTTTCACTTGGCAACTTATCAGTTGTGTTTAAAATGCTAATCACAAAAAACTTACTTTAGTGGAAGAACACAGAAAATTCACTGAATTGTCCAGAATGATATCCTTATTATGCAAATATAAAATTTTCAGATGCATCTTTTTGTTGCCTAGTTGCTTCTCTCCCTACTCCCCTGGGCCACAGATATAACAAGCATGCATTCACACATACACTACTGCTAAACTATTGGCTTTATGAGGATGAAATGCAGTATTGCGGTGTTTTTTATATTTATTTATTTATTAAATGTGTTTTTTATTAAAGATTTCTTGATTTACAAAAGTATGTGCAATGTCTCTTTTTTCAAGTTACATTTTCTACAGATCAGTTCATTTGTTGCGACATTAGTGTTACATTAGGAAGAAAAGGGGGAAAGAGGTGGAGGGGGAATAGTGAGTGGGAGTGGGGTTGGGTGGCGATGTCTCTATTTTACTTAATATATGTGGGGGGTTTTGTGTCAGCGTTGCTTGTGCAGGTTCTCTTTGCTATTCGCTTTCCTTTGGTGGTGAGAAAGGTTGGGGTTGGCCTAGGGCAGGTGCATAGGAGTCTCAAAGAAGGAATGTGTGTACAAATAAGTTGCACCTTTACTTGCTGTCAGTGTGAACTGGTTCACAAATCACAGGTGTACAAACAAACCCCTGTGCTTCACTCTGTCCTGTCCTTTCACAGAAACAATACTGCAATATTTTGCAGCATTTTTGCAGGAGTGTAGAGAAAAGAGAGGCCTGTAGGCAGAGCAACACATTCTGCAAAATCTAAATTGGGGGAAAAGACTTTTCTAGATGAGAATTGTAGAGGAGTTCTGATGACCTTCCTGTTTATATTCCTATAATCCCACTTGATATAAACATTATATTGCATGCAGAAGTTGTTGATTGCCAACACACACACACATATTTGTCTGTATGAGTGCTTCACATGTCCCTTTTAATTATCCTATGATTATGCAGCATCTCTAACAGTGAATAGTCTTATGACTCATCTGTGTATAAACTTGCCAGAACATCACTAAATCAGTTTAGAAACATCTTCATTTAAACAAGGAAAGTCAGTGTACACGTCACCAGCTATTATCCTAAACAAACAAGTGTGAAGATGCACTGGGGTCTGTGTACTACTTTCAGCAACCCATACACTCTAAATATGTGGTGTCCTGTGATGCTGTTGTGCTTTACTTGCCATACAAAAATAACCGGATTCATTATTTTATTATGCTAAAAGCCACAGGCGTTTTAGGTTAGATCAGGCACCCCCAAACTGCGGCCCTTCAGATGTTTTGGCCTACAACTCCCATGATCCCTAGCTAACAGGACCAGTGGTCAGGGATGATGGGAATTGTAGTCCAAAACATCTGGAGGGCCAAAGTTTGGGGATGCCTGGCTTAGATTGTATATGTTTCATACAAAACGATATGCAGAAAATATGGTGAAATATAATACTCTAAGCTTTTGAGTTCTACAGAGCTCTTCATCATAGATGGTAAATTTAGACTAGATGTAGCAATCCAGCATCCCTTAACATACATTAAATAATTTTATTTGTATGCCGCCTTTCAACAGTTCAAGCCATGCTCAATGCACCTTACATTATGAAAAATTACGTAACTACAACATAACAAAAGTAGCCATCAATAGTAAATACAAAATAGAAAATACAAAACCAAACTGAACAATTTCCACATAAATCACAGCAAAAGATACAAAAAAGAGAAAACCCTTCAACAGCAACAAGAGCAACAACTCCCTCCCCAACAACACCTCAGCAGCCTCAGGCCCCACCATCCCATGATCAGGTATAAAACGGCCAGAGCTTCGTGGGATGTTCAATTACCACTCCCAGTAGAAGAGCCAGTCTGCCCAGGTTAAGTACAGTGGTACCTCAGTTTGCGACCGCAATCCGTTCCGTGGAGGCGGTCGCTCGCCGAAGTGGTCGTTCCCCGAAGGCATGCTTCTGCGCATGCGCGAAGCGTCGATAGAGCGCTTCCCTGCACGCGTGAGCTGCGCAGATTGCATCTGCGCATGTGCGAGCTGCGCTGATCGTGTCTGTGTATCCGACACCGCGGAACCCGGATGTAAACACTTCCGGGCCACGGCGGTCACTCGCCGAAGCGGTTGTTCCCCGAGGTAGTCGTAAACCGAGGTTTGACTGTACCATCTTAAGATCAGGGCCAGCATCAAGGATCTGGGCAGGCATCTGCTGAGGGCTCACATCCATGCCACACACTGACCACAGCCCCCAGACCTGCAATTCCTCTTTCACCATTGCAACCTACTAGTTTGCTGCCTTTCATTCTGGTCCTGACAATGGTGAAGCAATAAACTAAAAGTATTGGTAGATGCCGTTGCCTGCTTGTTCATTGGCTTGCTGCTTGGCAATCAAACAAAAAGTAGCACTGTGGGCCCCTCCAAAACCTAGACTCGCACAAAATCTAGAATTGTTGTGCTTCTAGAGATGGGAGACAAGCAATGGATTATTCCACCTTCCCAATAAGTCTTGTGGCAACCAGAAACTTGCAGAGAATCTGGCAGAGTCTCATTTGAATACCTGCTAACTCCCCCCACACCCCATCTTCAAACTCTTAGCAGATACAGACACAACAGTCTGCATATCATTTTCACACATACATTTTTAATTTTAGGTCATACAGTGACATATGCTTGGGGCTCTTAAAATTTATATCTAACTTCAGAAGCGGGAGAAAGAGAAGTCAAACATTCACAATTTTAGGTACATACTTGCATGCCATAAGCTAGTCTGAAGCAATATTTATGTTGAATTGGATTGTCAACGCATTTCAGGAGTGCACTCAGGGCCAACCAGATGTAAATTTAAAAGAGTGATTAGCAAATTCTGTTTTTTTATTTTAAAATTAGGTGCCAGGCATAGGGGGCATGTGCTCTACTGGCACCAAGAAAATTCATGTAAGAGATTCTGTTAAGAGTGATTCCTATTACAGTACATCATGTTACAGTCATCTTTTACTGTCTCAAAAATCAATACATATACAACCTCCATTTAAATCTATGAAACATAGGTACCTTCCATTTAACTAAAATGCTCTTTACCCAAGACATTTCCTGAATATTAAACTACTTTGCTCAAGCTACAACATTTTGTAAGATTATCTCATGTGAAATAGAAAATCAAAATGGCCAGTGTTACTATTCTCCAGGGTTAGAAATAACAACAATAGTGTCCAAAATAAGAATGAATTATCTAATTACAAAATGGTGAGCCTCACAATAACTCTGTGATGTAGATTAGGCTGAGATGCAAAGACTGGCTCAAGATCACCCAGTGAGCTCCGTGGCTGAGCGGGGATTTGCACCTTGGTTTCCAAAGTCCAAATCTGACACACTAATCACTATACCACACTGGCTCCCAATGTGTGTGAATATAATTAAATATTCAAATATTACAAATAGTGTCAAGAGTAAATCTCAGTTGCTGAACATGAGCATTTGCTAATTTTTCTATTTATTCTTTCTCTCAGTTTCAAAATTTGGTTGTGTGTACAGAAGAAAATCAACACCCAATGCTTACCTTTCAAATCCAATTTGCCGGAGTGTTTTTTCCCAGGTCAAGCCTATAGAAAAACATAAAGGAAGGGGATTCATTAACATTCTTTTTCATTTTTCATTTAATTGTTTTCCATTCATTTATTACTATTATTTGGCAGCTGCACCTTTAGCCTGATACTTATGCCACAGTTGCTAGAATGGAGAGTGTACAGTACTAGTCCTCAAGTGGCTTGGTAACTGGAAAAGCCAAGGCCCATTCAGTGATGGGCCCATGACCATGCCAGTGTTAATCCAGTTTAATCAGTATTACCATAGGCATAGGAAAGAGCCACAGCATGGGCTTCTCTTGCTTGATCCTGGGCTTCTCATTTTATCCATGTGGTACAGGAGCAACACCCATAACACTGTAGAAGCAGCAACACGGGGTTCTGTGGTAAACAGCCCAAATTACATGGCTTTTCAATACACCAGTTTACAATATGGTAACCCAACAGCACAGCAGGAGGATACCATTCCACCAATTGTTATTTAACAAGGTGTGGCGTCACTGCTCAAACACAAATGAGTACCCTTGCATTCTGAATTCATCCATTTTTCATTTAACACCCCCGGCTTCTACTTGTTTTCCTAATAGCAGCTCTCTTACATTCATACCAACTTACTAGCAGTTTATTACAGTGAAATCTTAGCAGGAGGGAAGGTTGCGGGCACCATTGGCCATGCCCCGGGCGCAGCGCTCCCTGGCGCGTCCAACCCGGACGTCCCGGGGGGCGTGGCTCACGGACTTAAGTGAGCGTGCGGCCGGGGCTCAGTCTCTTTGGTTCCTGCCCCCAGCCTCCCTTTAGGCAGGGCTTTCCTTTTGACATTGCTATGGACCTCGGACAGTCACCGTTGAGGGGCCTGGTAGGAATTTTCCCACTTGGCAAATTGGCTCTGGCCTGGTGGTTTTCGCCTACCTCGTAGCAACTCGTCACAACTTTGGTTCTGGTGGTTAGGCATTGGATTATCTCTGAAAGGGTACAGCTGGGGGGGGGGAGGTTGCTGCCATCACCTCCCCCAAAATGCTGAGGGGCACTCCCTTAAGGAGTCCGGGGGCATTGCCATGTCCGAAGCCGTGGAATTTGAGCACCTAAGGCATGCCCCTTATCAGTGGCCCCAGGGTGAGTCCCTAGTTGATCTGCATCGCAGGGCTCACCCAACGGTGGTTAACCCTTCCCAGACTGCCAGCACATCGGGCTGGAGTCGGATATAGTCGGTTAGATCCAATGCCTAAGCCAATACCTCTCTACATCTTTAACCAATAAAGTTGTGGCCTTTTATGCCCATTAACCTTATTCAACGTGTCCTGTGTCTTTATTTACTCCGGGAGGGATCTGGGTATCGCCACACAAGGATTATTCCCTAGCACAGGAGTGGCTAACCCCCACCCCACCCCAAATCTGGAAGCCTGATCCAGCTTCCAAACAATATTTCCCAGACGTCCCCAACCCCCCTGATTTTGGTGGAAGCAGCAAAAAGAAAAAAAGAAGAAATAAGGCAGACACATAGCCCAGCACCCTGATGGGGATGCAACTCACCCCTTCTCCAAATCATCAGACCAAACATTCAACAAGCCAGAAGCGGGTGATATGCACAGAGATGCTGAGGACGGGGATGTGACTGTGTGCAAGAGGGTGGAATGGCCACACTCACCACTGGCTGGCAGGTTAGCTATACTCCTGCTCTGTAACTGTTTAGGATTATAGCCTTATACAGTCCCGGAGCTGGGTATATGGATAGATGTGGTTCATAAACCAAATTTTGCTTTGGTAATATTAAAACAAATGGGTTAAGTCCAAAGTTAGGATAACTGTGGAACAAGTCCTGAGACAACAAAACTGAAGAAAAAAACCATATATTTTACTAGTAATCTAGTAAGAACAGATGTAACTTTCCCGCCCTCCATGTTTAATTTGAATATATTTTTTAGATTATAGGTTATTTTTCTGATTGGGAAAATAGAAATGTTACATTCACAGATTTTCTTACCCATGAAGAAATAAAAGCATGAGCGGATGACTGCTTCTCCTCCCTCTCACCCCCAGATTCAAAAGATTTCAGGTAAAATATTTTGTACTAACTACACTGGAACTAAACTTTGCATAGGAGTCTAAAAATAATAATAGGAAAATGAGCACTCCTTTAATGTTAAACAAACTAAAATATAAGGGGGGGGAGGTTTTTTTTAGGAATTACCATTTTACTGCATTTGTTCCATTACAATGTTCTCAATTCGTTATAGCATACAGGAAGTCCATTACAAAATGATATATCACAGGTATGTTACTCAAGCCAATTTTTTTTTTAAAAAAGCAGTATTTTTGTCAGAGATAGAATCAAGTTATAGAATTGCTTAGCAGAATGATGCCGTTTCAGTGAGTACAAAATCCTGCTTGAAGTATGCTGGCTGTTAGGCCGTAATAATAAACATTCATTCAATCCTGCTCAAATTTACTGTTTCAAACTGTTGTTTATCAAGCAACTGGGGTTAACTTTAGAATGGTTCCTCTGACAGTCTTAATCAGGGGTCCCCAAACTTACCCGGCTTTGGGTCGGAGGGTGTGGGAGTGGGGGGGGCGCGCGTGAGCGCGCGGCTATGCGCACCCATGCACATATGCTATTTCTGGCACACTCCTGACCTGGAAAGCGCTGGAAATAGCTTGTGGGCATGTGCAGAAGGCTCCTCCGACCAAGAAGTACACCGAAAATGACGCTTGCGCGTGCGCACAAGCTATTTCCAGCGCTTTCCTGGGTCGGAGGTCGGCAGCTGTGCTGCACCGCGCTGGTAAGAGTGGGCGGCGGGGGTCCCCAGGGGCCGCATAAAAGAGCATTGGGGGCCGTATGTGGTCCCCAGGCCATAGTCTGGGGAACCCTAGTCTTAATTAATTATGTGGAGGATAATTGCTGGCCTTGTACTTGACTGCGAAAACTTGCACATGCAAGACATTGTAAATCTGCAGTCTTTCTTAAGGGATATCTAATTTAAATATTAGATACAGTCAACAGATAAGATCTATTCAGGGTGGATAAAAATCAATGATTTTTTTAAAAAAATCAAAAAAATCGGATTTTTTTGATTTAAATCGGATTTTTTTGATTTAAATCGATTTTTTTGATTTAAATTGGATTTTTTTTAATAAAATGCTTTTTGAGGAAAACATATTACCATCCAAAGGTTATTCCATCATGAAATAAAGATTAGTTTTTTAATTTTGTAGTATAAGGTTGTATATGTTTAATTTTGGGGGTAAATAAATTCCATTAATCCATTCACAATGTCATGCTCTTCCAGAGGTTTTTGTAAGATTATTGGGCAGTTTCTCTGCCTACAAGATATTATCACAGATGCTTGGTTTACTTTTGCAGTTCTCAAAACTGAATTTGACTCAGCAGAGATCACATGCCTCTTCTTCACAGCAAAAATGTTATAACATGAACAGAGTTGAGAAAAAGACCTTAATCCTATTGTTCTACAAACCTATGAATACAGAATCAACCCCTTCAGTGCTAAGTTTCAAGAAGTTCAGTGAATAGAATAGAAACAATATTTTTCTGATTGTTTGGAGTGGACAATATTTAAGTTTTTCATGTGTAGGCTGGGCTGACAGTCTAAGTTTCTTAAAATATATATATTTTGTTTTTGTTTAGCCAAATTAGTTAACAAACATGGATGTTTGTTTAAGCAAATAACATTTGCTGAAATGTTATTGTTTCAGTTGAATAAATCTATTTAAATTGTTATTATTAAGGTAATGATTATTTTTCTCCTTCCTAAGTACAACAGTAAAGTTGTCCAAATATGAATGATTAACCTATTAAACTGGGGATAAAAAAACTAATATGAAAAGTTGTTATTCTAAAAATCTTCATCTACTTGCATATTAAAGTTATACCAGCAAGAATTAGTCTTTATGATTTAAATCAACTATGATTTAAATCAAGCCTTACTGACTAGTGATTTAAATCGTGATTTAAATCGTGATTTAAATCAGTTTGATTTAAATCAAATCCACCCTGGATCTATTGCAGGGACAAAATTAGATAGCTGACGCCGATGGTTGAGAAAAGGAATACAACGTTGGAATATAAACTATAATGCTATTATGACTAATAGACATATTTGTCTATATTAATAAGAAAATACTTTAAATAATCAGTAATCGAAAGTGAGTGCAGCAAGGATAATCATATCACAAGCAGATACCCTGGTTTCAGTTAAAGCTAGAAAATAAACATGCCTCATGTATAATGAGAGTGTTGGTGCTCGTAGTTTTCTGCATTATGTGCAAATTGGTGTTCATAATATTCTACAGCATGTGCAATTATAAATGAAAAAATATGAAACCTCAAATGAAAATGATTAGACCCAACATAGTTTCTCTGAAGAGCAGGGTGCTTTAGTTATCCTTTGAATAGTTTAAATATGTTTCCACAATTTATCATTTTACAGTGGACCCTCGGGGTCTCCTTTCTCTTCATTTCCTCAATTACATTTAATCTAAAACTCTGCATGCATGAATCTGCCCAACTGATGACTAATCTGAGGTTGATCCAAAACGGTGGGTTGCATGAGGTGAAGGTTAAGATGCCATGCCCTCCACCCCGCCCCCAATTCCACACACTGCACTGTACTAGCAACTGAATCTTAATTTAACACTGATGATGGGGCAGCACCCTCCACCACACCTGGGAGCAGCAGGCAAGCGTAAAAGGCGACATAGTATAGCGCATGTGGCACACACAGCTCTGTTGCCCAATACCTTCTTGCTGCTCACCACCATTTACTGCCTGAAGCAGCTGCCTCACTCTGCTTAATGGCTAGGTCAATCCTGACCAATGATGTTGGATATGACAACAGCCTCACCTATTTGGGGGGTGGGGGTGGACACATGGAGTTGATACCCCAGCCAGGCTATCAATCAACCTGGAAAAATTGTCAAGGTTTGTACCACTGCACATACTGCACAACCTGATTTAGCAGGCTTGCATTCAGGGGACTGATGCACATAACACTGCATGTGTATGTCCAATGCAGACAAGGTATCTGCAGAAATCTGCTTTGGAAAACTATTCCTTAAAGCAGGGGTGGGAAACTTATGGCCTTCCAGGTTTTACTGAACTCCCATCAGCCACAGCTAGCATGACCAATGGTCAGGGCTGATGGAAGCTGGAAGTCCAGCACCATCTGGATGGCCAAAGGTTCCCTACCCTCGAGGAGTATATCTCCCTCTTCTCCAGTTATAATCCATTCCCAGCTCCAAATTAAAGGAATAACATTGGGAGAATGTTGCTAACAAGCTGCAGAACATTGATTTTTAAAAATCCTGAAGCAAACTGCATTAGTTAAACCTGCCTGTATACTTTTCAAATAACAAATCATTTTGGGCCTCCTCCAGTCAACATCTCTGCTTTAACCCTTGCCATTTTCTCTATAGACGTTTAGAGTCTGTATTTTGGTGGGCATTGGTTTAACTTTTCACTTCAAGCTCCTCATATAGAAGCATGATATCATCAATTGTTTGGTTGCTGTACTTAAAATATAAGGTTCCTATGATTAAAGTTTTGTTTCAGAAACTTGCTGCAGACTGTTTAGCTCCTAAATAATTCCCATCTGTTTTCCATGCTCTGTTTTGCATTAAGTTGGGCACATATATTGACAAAGAGAGGCTAAATCACATAAGATTTCAGTATTTACTAGATATACAGTATTTAGTATATCTCAGTTTATACTTAGTATATATAGCAACAATTGAATAATAGCACTTGATATTATGCCTACTTTCCAAAATATATCCGGCGCAGCACTTTTTTGCTAATATGTATTTACCACATTGGCAGCCAAAACAGACCATAGATGGTAACTCCAGACCCTGCACATGACAGTCTTCCATTGTAGTAGCCACAGTGAAAATTTTAAAAACACCCAGGAAAAACAGTAGTTAATGATACCATAAAACCTTAAACAACAAAGACAGGAGCAGCTAATGATAAGAAAAATAACAAGGGATCAGCCTATTTAAAGTATTTTAGCCAACAAGCTAAATGTTTGCCAGAACAAAAATGTCTTGATAAAATGATTAAATATTAAGATCAGAATGGATCATAACTTCTACTAGTATACAACAAACAACATTTAACCGCAGCCAAGCACATTAAACTGCCTAGGAATCTCATCCTGTATGCGCTTGTCAGGGGGAAAAGTTTTATTGCTGTTATATCAGTAGAATATCTGGAGATAAATTAACAGGCATATCTAAAATTATCTAGGAATCTCATCTTGCATGCCCTTAACAGCCAGGAAAAGAATAATTTCAAGTGTCTTCCACATTTCATGAGACTTGAAGAAAAATTAAATAGCAAAAGCCTTTAAACAGATCCATCTCCTAACAACCCAACCTAACCCAACCTTCTAGGTAAAGGTAAAGGGACCCCAGACCATTAGGTCCAGTCGTGACCGACTCTGGGGTTGTGCGCTCATCTCGCATTATTGGCCGAGGGAGCCGGCATATAGCTTCCAGGTCATGTGGCCAGCATGACAAAGCTGCTTCTGGCAAACCAGAGCAGCACATGGAAACGCCGTTTACCTTCCCGCTGTAGCGGTTCCTATTTATCTACTTGCATTTTGACGTGCTTTTGAACTGCTAGGTTGGCAGGAGCTGGGACCAAGCAACAGGAGCTCACCCCGTCACAGGGATGCGAACCGTCGACCTTCTGATCAGCAAGCCCTAGGCTCAGTGGTTTAACCACAGCGGCACCTGGGTCCCTAATCCAACCTTCTAGTATGATACTAATCCTTTCTGGGGATAAAGAACCTCTAAGCTTTCAGATGTTGTTGGACTTCCAAATCCCATCAGCCACCGCCAGCATAGCCAATGGTTCAGCAACATCTGGAAGATAACACGTTCTCCACTCCTGATTTTGAAAAGATCATATCTGCCTATGCATCTGGGAATGGTGTATACCTCAGTACATTTTGAAATGCTACACAGAACTCAACCGGTAGAGAGGAAAAATACTGCTGGTATGGGTAACAGATGAAATCCAGGAAATGCATCTGATCTCTTACACAGAGCCTGTTTGATCATCAGACTTCTGCACAAAAAGATGCAAGAAAGATAAAGATACCACTAGCTTGAAATAAAAGGGGGAGGTCTTGTATAAAAGAAAAGAATGGTAAAGGAAAGGGGGGGAAAGAAAAGAAAAAGAAAAGAAAAGCATAGCCTTATTTGAACTAGTATAGGAACTAGATTGCCAGAAGCAGACATATAAGAAGTTTTAAAACTAACTTCTAGAACATAAGAAAACAGACAGATACCAATAAGAATCGGAATACCAATGAGAAACTGCAAACACTTCAATTTACACTCTTCAGAAAGGAACTGAAATTAGTGAAGAGCCTAGCCAAAATGAAGAGGGGATGACACCATTTTCTGTAACTAAAATTAATCTGCCAACTTAATAAAATGTCAGCTGATGTAGAACAAGTATAACTATTCCATTTTCAAAACAGTCAGTGTACTACAGGGTTAATATACCATTGTCTACATGGCTGTGCATAACCACAGTGGGATGACTTCCTTTTCTTATAAACTACTAGGTCATCAGGTTGGCTACTTTAAGAATAGGCAGCTCTCTTGACTGCGAGCATGAAGATCATGAGAACTGTCATGGTAACTGTAAGGGGGAAGGATTACAGAGGAACCCCCCCCCCATCAGAAGCAGCCCGTCTCCAAGTAGTCATGAGAGCGAGGGGTCTGAAGGGGTGAGTCAGGAAACGAAGAGGGAGTGCCAGGGCTCTGGCAACACTAAAGAGCCCCTGCTCCATAGGCAGGAAGAGAGGGAGGCGGAAAGAGTGGACAGGAATAGGGCAGACAGAAGACCCGTCCCTCCGACGCCGGAACTGAGAAAAAGGAGGAAAGGGAGGCGCTTCTCAGTTCCGAGGCTTTTATGCTGGTCGAGAACGCAGAAGGATTTAGTGCAGGAATCTGACTCGAGCGGGTAGACATGAAATGAGCAATCCGTTACACTGTAAATAATGTGCACCAATAAAAATGTCTGAAAGACAAGCATGTGGACGGTCGTTACTCAAGAGTAGTCACAACAAACCCTGACAGTAACAATTAGAACAATAAATAATAAATGCATTCGGTAGTGAAGAAAAGCATGGATAATGAATAGTTAACTACATACATGATCCCAGTCCTGGTTTATTTCAAATTAGAAACACTAAACAAAAACAATTTACAAAAGGCAAGAGAAAGGAACCCCAAATTATTTGGTTCCACAAGATCTGTGTGAAGAAAGTATGCAGAGCTTATGGGGAATAGTTTTGTATATCAAATATTCTCTCTTCATATTAGGTTTTTGAACACTATTTCCATTGTACGCTCTGCCTAAAATTTGGCAATACCTCCTGAAATGCATACGGTACAACTTCTCAGGTTCTAGCTAATGCCAGCTACAACCCATTAAAATGTATTTCATATTGTTTAAAATATTGACTATATATCTCTAAATGACAGTGTTTCAGCATGCACTGGGAAAATCAGAGGCATAAACTTTTAAAAGGATATATTTTAAGCAAATCGGTATCTGTAAAGCAATGGGTCATATAACCCTTTTCCTGCCTTATTTGCTACACGACTAGTGTAGACATACACTAACAGGTAAAGCAGCAAGCTGACCCAGATACGGTAAGAGAAGCAAAACTGTCCTGTCTTAGTCACCCCTAAAACCTCATCGTAAAAGTATTTCCTGTTATAATGGTATTCCACCTGAGTCCTGGCCTACATTGATGTGACAGTCTTTAATCAGCCTTAACTCCCACAATCAAGGACAAAAGTGGTAAGGACCTAACAGAAGCAGAAGACATCAAGAAGAGGTGGCAAGAATACACAGAGGAATTATACCAGAAAGATATGGAGGTCTCGTACACCCCAGGTAGTGTGGTTGCTGACCTTGAGCCAGACATCTTGGAGAGTGAAGTCAAATGGGCCTTAGAAAGCACTGCTAATAACAAAGCCAGTGGAAGTGATGATATTCCAGCTGAACTATTTAAAATTTTAAAAGATGCTGCTGTTAAGGTGCTACACCCAATATGCCAGCAAGTTTGGAAAACTCAGCAATGGCCAGAGGATTGGAGAAGATCAGTCTACATCCCAATTCCAAAGAAGGGCAGTGCCAAAGAATGCTCCAACTACCGCACAATTGCGCTCATTTCACACGCTAGCAAGGTTATGCTTAAAATTCTACAAGGCAGGCTTAGGCAGTATGTGGACCAAGAACTCCCAGAAGTGCAAGCTGGATTTCGAAAGGGCAGAGGAACCAGAGACCAAATAGCAAACATGCGCTGGATTATGGAGAAAGCTAGAGAGTTCCAGAAAAACGTCTACTTCTGCTTCATTGACTATGCAAAAGCCTTTGACTGTGTCGACCACAGCAAACTATGGCAAGTTCTTAAAGAAATGGGAGTGCCTGATCACCTCATCTGTCTCCTGAGAAATCTCTATGTGGGACAAGAAGCTACAGTTAGAACTGGATATGGAACAACTGATTGGTTCAAAATTGGGAAAGGAGTACGACAAGGTTGTATATTGTCTCCCTGCTTATTTAACTTATATGCAGAATTCATCATGCGAAAGGCTGGACTAGATGAATCCCAAGCAGGAATTAAGATTGCCGGAAGAAATATCAACAACCTCAGATATGCAGATGACACAACCTTGATGGCAGAAAGTGAGGAGGAATTAAAGAACCTTTTAATGAGGGTGAAAGAGGAGAGCGCAAAATATGGTCTGAAGCTCAACATCAAAAAAACCAAGATCATGGCCACTGGTCCCATCACCTCCTGGCAAATAGAAGGGGAAGAAATGGAGGCAGTGAGAGATTTTACTTTCTTGGGCTCCTTGATCACTGCAGATGGTGACAGCAGTCACGAAATTAAAAGACGCCTGCTTCTTGGGAGAAAAGCAATGACAAACCTAGACAGCATCTTAAAAAGCAGAGACATCACCTTGCCGACAAAGGTCCGTATAGTTAAAGCTATGGTTTTCCCAGTAGTGATGTATGGAAGTGAGAGCTGGACCATAAAGAAGGCTGATCGCCGAAGAATGGATGCTTTTGAATTATGGTGCTGGAAGAGACTCTTGAGAGTCCCATGGACTGCAAGAAGATCAAACCTATCAATTCTTAAGGAAATCAGCCCTGAGTGCTCCCTGGAAGGACAGATCGTGAAGCTGAGGCTCCAATACTTTGGCCACCTCATGAGAAGAGAAGAATCCTTGGAAAAGACCCTGATGTTGGGAAAGATGGAGGGCACTAGGAGAAGGGGACGACAGAGGACAAGATGGTTGGACAGTGTTCTCGAAGCTACGAACATGAGTTTGACCAAACTACGGGAGGCAGTGCAAGACAGGAGTGCCTGGCGTGCTATGGTCCATGGGGTCACGAAGAGTCGGACACGACTAAACGACT
Organism: Zootoca vivipara; assembly: GCF_963506605.1. Classification (NCBI taxonomy): domain Eukaryota; kingdom Metazoa; phylum Chordata; class Lepidosauria; order Squamata; family Lacertidae; genus Zootoca; species Zootoca vivipara. Next base: position 48,920,874 of record NC_083283.1, read on the forward strand.
AAACAACAACAACAACAACTCCCACAAACCCCAGCCAGCACAGAGTCAATCCATTGGTCAGACGTAGCCCAATAGTTTCTGCATATTTAGTCATTCCCAAGTGGGTGCTCCCTTAAAGTTACTGGACTACAACTCCCATCACCACTGAAGATTTGCCATGTTGGCTGCTGCTGCTGGGAGTTTTAGTCCAAAGCACCTGGGGGGGCATCAGGTTAGGGGTGGCTAGTCTGTACTGTCCATATGTTTGTGAAATATCCCTGAAATAACCCAAACAACTCATGCACTGGATATACAATCCTATGCCCCTTTTCTAATTTAGGCAACACTTCCACATTTCTCCAAATGAACATTAGCAAAAGAGAAACATTAACTTTTCTCTAAAGTCCCTCAAAATGTCTATAAACACACTAACAAATGCCATCCACCCTCATGCTTCAAGTACACTGCCATTCTTCCCATTTAGTAAAGAGAATACAAAGCAAGGCTCAAAACAGGAAGACTTAAAGGCAGTGTGACCTTTATCATTATCAAAACTTCAGTAAGCTGTGCATTGCCGTGCCTTTCCACAAGCATTCAAGAGAAAGTGACAGTACACTGCTTGAAATCATAAAGTTATTCTTCCATGGAAACTTGACAGGTTGTCAGTTTTTGTTTATTAAGTTTACCATATATACTGCCCTTCCTTCCAAAAGAGCACACGGCAAAGATAAGACACCTGCCCATTTAACTCTTCACCTCAGCCCCTCTACTCCCATCTTACAAGATATGGATGTTAATGGCTGCATTGGGTCAAAGAGATACATAACTCTGGACCAAATGTTCTTTTTAAAATGTCATACCTCCATGACATTCCTCTCACTGGGGTCAGAAACAAACCAAATAAACTTTCCCACCCCCATGCGCTGGTAGCTGCTCAGGCATCACCCCAGATGACATTTATATAGCACAATTAATGTCACATCTAGTTAGACCCCATGACTTGCAAATACTGAATTAGAATGCACTGGCAAAGCCTGGAATACATGCAGATTAAGCATTTGTAATTCAGAAGTTACTAGGACCATGGTCATCGTAAGGAAGAAGAAGAAAGGGAGGGAGGAGGAAGCTATCAGGGTAAAAGAAAAGGAGAACTTTCAAATTGCTGGACTATTTATTAAAACACTTGGGGAACTGCTGTTTTATAGGCTGAAGTCCTTTTGGCAGGTTTATTTCTTTACATATAGATGGATTTTGCATCAGGAGTTGGAAATTGCAAGAGCACCAATTCCCTTTTCATAATGCAAACTTTACAGCTCATAAACTATTGGTAGATTTATAACAGAGGGGCTCTCTTTGGAATGTCTACTGCATCCTGTTCTCCTGGGATGATTTTAGTAATATTTTTAATGGAAAGAAAAAGTCCTATGAACCTACAGAAGCCAGTCTCATATGAAAGACAATACATTTGAGACCCAATACAGACATTATCAATCAGGGATCAACAAAAAGCACAAGGGTGGCCCACTGTTTTTCCAAGGAAATATTTAATAGATGTGTGAAAAACACACTTGTGGGAGCAGAAAATAAGTCACATTTCTGCTGCAGACGCTCTAGCATTTTGTAAGCTACTGCAGTCCAGTGAAAGAGAATCTTTACCACAGTGGCTGATTTTTGGGTCATAGAAGCAAGTTGAGTAATTGGACAAATAAAAACCAATGATGAATACAGTTACTTCTATATAAGCCATCACTGCAAAATGCAACAAAACCAATACAGGAAACTACACTGAAGGATAAAAATAGTACTTTTTTTCTCAGTTTCCATTGTTTTAGGTTGTAACTACACTTAAATCATGGAAATCTGCAAGCAGAACTACAGTTGTTTCATATCCCCTCTCTGTGATCCAGATAACAGATACTTGCAAATAACCTCCATTGAAATAATCGAGACTCACTTCCAAGAGTCTCCCACTGATGCTTTCACACAATGTCTCTCTTTCTGCTGTCTGGTGACAGATCCCTTTCCCCACAATCTTATTGAAAAATGCTAACTTTTCAGCTCAGCTGCCAAGCTGCACAGTGGCTTTTGGTGCTATTGCCGCTTGTGAGATGAGCATTGAGGCCAATGTTTTACAGTGATTCTGATTCTGTCTCTAGGGGTCAGGGCAGTCTCGAGCAGGTGGGGTGCCCTGGCGCTGAGGGGCGAAGATCGCTCCGGCGCCCCCGCCCTTGCAGGGCGCAGCATGGCTTCCGCGCGGCTTTGCCGCGCAGCACCCCACCTACCAGCCCGGCTCCCTGGCGCCCTGTGCCACCGGGACTCTACCTAGAGCCGGCCTGCTAGGGGTGGTTAATCAGTGTTAAATCTCTTGGTCCTCTTGCAGCTGTGCTGTGGAGTCCCACAAAGACTATCTTGTCTCCAATGTTATTTAACATCTACATGAAGCTGTAAAATGCAGCAGCTTGACTGCTCACTGATGGCAGAAGGAAGAAAAGTCGGGGCCCTATCAAACCCATGTACGAAGCATGCATCAGTCTGAATATTAAGTCACTGTTCAAAGAGTTTTTCTGGCTGCCAATTAGCTACTGGGCTAAATTCAAGGTACTCACTGGTGTACAAATCCCGATAGAGTTTGGGATTAAAGGTTAAGGTAAAGGGACCCCTGACCATTAGGTCCAGTCGTGACCGACTCTGGGGTTGCGGCGCTCATCTCGCGTTATTGGCCGAGGGAGCCGGCGTACAGCTTCCAGGTCATGTGGCCAGCATGACAAAGCTGCTTCTGGCAGACCAGAGCAGCACACAGAAATGCCGTTTACCTTCCCGCTGTAGCGGTACCTATTTATCTACTTGCACTTTGACGTGCTTTCAAACGGCTATGGTAGGAGCTGGGACCGAGCAATGGGAGCTCACCCCGTCGTGGGGATTCGAACTGCTGACCTTCTGTCGGCAAGCCCTAGGCTCAGTGGTTTAACCCACAGCGCCACCCACGTCCTTGAGTTTGGGATAAAAATACCTCAAATATTATCTCATCCTTTATATACCTGAGCAATCCCTGCAATCTGCAGCAGAGGGCAGCCTACAGAAATTATCTTATCAGTAGGTCCATTCTGCATGGTATTGGAACCAGGTCTTTAGTGTGGTGGCATCTAGTCTTTGGAACCCCCGCCCATTAAATATTAGGTAAGTTCTATCCTTATTGTCTTTCCAGTGCCTGTTAAATAAATTTGTCTTTCAACAAGCCTTCTAAGTAGAGATTTTTATCCCAGTCAATATCTGAACGTGTTTGAAATTTGAGGAGGTGCAGAATGCTGCAGCCAGATTGTCGAGAGGAGTATCTGGACACACACACACACCAGTTGTGATGATGGAACTGCGCTGACCTGAGATGAACTACTGGGTCATGTTCAATTATCTTGTTACTAAGACAGTAACTCAGGACTAAGGTACCTGAAAGCCTACTTTTTCCCTGTATAAACCTGTAAGAATTAAGATCATTGGGGGAAATTTACTTGTGGTACTACATCCTACAGAACATCAAAACAGTGATCCCCAAATTCCTACTTTGATTTGTTTTTATGATATTGTTCTACTGGTTTTTATGTTGTATCTCTGTTTTTAAATTGATATTGGGCGTTTTATGCTCTACTTTTGTATCCCACTTGCAACTATTTAAATAAATATGAACTTCAACTGCACTGTGCACCGTATTTCCTTATATTTTATTGCTAATAATGAAAAAATTATCATTATCTATGTAATAATAACTACAGAGGTAAATCAAGTCAGCTAGGAAGGAAGGTGGTTTTATATCGGGTTCAAATGAATTTATTCCAGGAAATGTACTGCACACTTAAGAACTTGGCTTCCAATTGAGAAAAATAACCAAATAGAAAAAAATCCCAAGATTTTTAGTTCCTGCCAGATGTTTAAAAGTCTAAATCAATACTAAAGCAGGATATGAGTTTTTTAACTTATGCTTGCCCCTTTAACATAGACAATGCAGCAAATTTCAATTTTAATATTAATACTCCAGAATGTAGCATCATGAACTTCAGGAAAAGAGGAAGAAACTGTACTGATATTTTTTTAAAAAAATGTTTTTATAAACAAGCTTTAGTATTTCTCTTTAAATACAGTATTTTAGAAGCAGAGAAAAAGGCAGAGGCTCTAAAAACTGTCACACAAGGAGCTATCTTTTCAGGGCTTGATTACACAGGGTGTGGCAACAATTCCACAGAGAACCTCTTAAGGGTTTATTTTTCTAGCTCAAATCTGCATCATAATGCTCTCACCATTAGTTATTCTCTGCAGTTCAGAGCACAGTTGATGGCACAAGTTCATTAATATCTACACTGCACACATGGGATCTATATGTTCAGAGGGAATAGACACTTATTATAGCAAGCCAACAAACAGTACCACCACCACTATCACACTGCTTGTGAATCAGGTGCATTTATTGGAAACAATATGCTGCATTGGAAAAGTCTTTGACTAAAGCAGCAAAACAATTCTGAACTTTATATCCTAAGCATAAGTGGCTGGATTCAAGAACATGCAATATCTGCCTGTGTTTTCAAGTTAAAAGAATGTTTAGAATATTCAGGTCTGGACTATGAAAATGAAGCAATATAATCTTTGCAATTCCTCAGTAAAGACTTCTCAAATGAGAATTTTATGACTTGCTGTTCGGGGCTGAAGCTTTAAGACAGGGGTAGCCAAGATAGTGCTTTCCAGAGGTTGCTGGGCTACAATTCCCATCAGCCCCAGCCAGCATGACTAATGGTAAGGGATGGTGGTAGCTGGAGTCCAACAACACATGGGTGAAACCACATTGGCTGCCTTTGCTTTTAAGATATTGCGTCAACCTAGCGGCTTCTAGGGTGAAAGAGGAGAGCGCAAAATATGGTCTGAAGCTCAACATCAAAAAAACCAAGATCATGGCCACTGGTCCCATCACCTCCTGGCAAATAGAAGGGGAAGAAATGGAGGCAGTGAGAGATTTTACTTTCTTGGGCTCCTTGATCACTGCAGATGGTGACAGCAGTCACGAAATTAAAAGACGCCTGCTTCTTGGGAGAAAAGCAATGACAAACCTAGACAGCATCTTAAAAAGCAGAGACATCACCTTGCCGACAAAGGTCCGTATAGTTAAAGCTATGGTTTTCCCAGTAGTGATGTATGGAAGTGAGAGCTGGACCATAAAGAAGGCTGATCGCCGAAGAATTGATGCTTTTGAATTATGGTGCTGGAGGAGACTCTTGAGAGTCCCATGGACTGCAAGAAGATCAAACCTATCCATTCTTAAGGAAATCAGCCCTGAGTGCTCCCTGGAAGGACAGATCGTGAAGCTGAGGCTCCAATACTTTGGCCACCTCATGAGAAGAGAAGAATCCTTGGAAAAGACCCTGATGTTGGGAAAGATTGAGGGCACTAGGAGAATGGGACGACAGAGGACAAGATGGTTGGACAGTGTTCTCGAAGCTACGAACATGAGTTTGACCAAACTGCGGGAGGCAGTGCAAGACAGGAGTGCCTGGCGTGCTATGGTCCATGGGATCACGAAGAGTCGGACACGACTAAATGACTAAACAACAAAAGCGGCTTCTATATCTTTAATCTGGCCTTTTGCACTAATATAATAATATGTTGTTGTTTCTAAATGCTTATTCAAAGGAACTGCAGTCATCTAAAGCAAAACGAAGTTTTCAACACCACCAAATCAAATGCTGTTTTAAACACTGAAGTGTGTTTCATCAATTCAATACTCTGAAAACAAAAGGAATAAAATATGCTGCATGTTGAATGTGACCAGTGGCTGAACTTCATTTTCAGTTGCCAAAGGTTTCTGAAAAACTGCTACTAGCGATATATTTTTCAAAGTGAAAGCAATTGAGTAATAGTGAGCAGCTGCATCATAGTTCCAGGCAGTGGTTCAGACAATGAATAACTGAGCATTAGCTGTTCAGGTTGTAATACTTCACATGCAGAGCATTTCACTAACTGAAGCCCATTTCAACTCCTCAAAAATGATTGAGTGAAGCAGTTGACTATGAGGGGCAATTAAAATAATTCCCCTGGAAATTCAGAAGTGCACCCCCCCTCCAGCATTTAGGATAAGATTGCAGGCAGTGATTTCAATGTGACAGTGATTGCAAGGTACAAAATAAAACAGCCGCTCTTCCTGACTGTTTGCGTGCAAGTTCCTATACACACAGATGTCATAACTAACCCCAAAGGGGGTTAAAAATGTAAAGTTTTGTCCCCTTGTCCTGTACCACTTCATAGTATATTAACTGTGGTGTTTCAACCCAAGAGGGCTGATGAGACTATGCTCAATGCACTTTTTAACATAGGTAAGGTAAAGGTAGCAGACTCCTGGACAGTCAAATTTGACTATGGGGTGTGGCGCTTTCAGGCCAAGGGAGTAGTGTTTGTCTGCAGACACCTTTTATGGGTCATGTGGGCAGCATGACTGAACCGCTTCTGGTGCATGGAACACTCTGATGAGTGCCAGAGCACATGGAAAGGCTATTTACCTTTCCGCCACAGCAGTATCTATTACTCAGTACTCATGCTGGTATGCTTTCAAACTGCTGGGTTGGCAGGAGCTGGGACAGAGCAACAGGGGCTCATCCCATCACATGGATTCGAACTGCCGACCTTACGATTGGCAAGCGCAAGAGGCTCAGTGGTTTAGACCAGGTGCTTAGCAACCTACTATAAATGAGAAAATGTGAGACCCCATGAGAATCAACAAAAAATCATTATAGTCCCCATCAATTATTAATATGTACAAGTTAATATTTTTATAGTTCATTGCTGATTTGGGCGGTCCAAATGACCCAATATAGGTTCAGGAAAGTTCTCCGTTACAAACACAGATGTGTTAACCTGAATCATCATTTTATTCTTTATAACAGGTTATTAAACTCCATAAAACATGGACACACCTTTCTAGTTTCTTTTATTTTGCACTAACGATCAATCACTTAATCATGCTAGAGTGGAAAATGCCTGCTCAAGTATGCAGCAAGTAACATATGGATATAAAATCATTATATTTTCTTCATGCACTCACATGGTCTTGTTACCATGGAATGCATATTTGGGGTTTGTTGGGCAAAGCTACTGTTAGAAAAAGACAGACACAGGTTACAGAACTCCCGGATTAATATTCCTGCTTTTCAAGACCCCACAGGTTGGTGGTGGTTTAAGACAAATCTAAAGTTTCATAACACACAACCATGATCCTTTCACTAGTGCAGAGACTCAAATTTCACGAATAAGAGATTCAGTCAAAGAGTAAAGTGACCTGCCATCATTCTTTAAAACATAGACTACAGTTAATGAGTCAAAGTTGGTTTTTAATAGCCTTTCAATTTCTTATTTCCACCTGTAGGGCGTGGTGGTCTAGTGTTTAACTACACACAGCTGTGACATAAAACTTACATTTCCACAAGACATACTATTATACATTTTATTTCCATGTCTGGGCTTCTTTGCCTCAGTGTTTATATAAAGGAGTTTTTTAATATATATATGTGTGTGTCAAAGTAGATTTTATACAACCCAATGTGGAAAAAAGGGCTCTCCAATGTTGCAATGGTATCCCTATGTGTGTACAAGTAAGAGAACAGGAGCAAATATTTGTACTTGGAGGTACCCTGATAGGGTTTGTTTTAATCTACTGCGTGGTTTTTTTAAGAAGAATCATTTGGGTGATTTATATTTATTTTGCAATTACTCATGTAGTTGCATAAGGCATGAATATGAGCATTTTGTACTCATCAACATCTGAAATAATTCAGTTTAATAATCAACTTCAAGGTGACATACTGAGTGGCCAAGAATATCTTCTAAAGCTGTATCAAAAATATGCCTCAGCAGTTGATGAATGCCTTCATTCATTACAAAACGAACTTTTTCACATTATTTCACTGCTTCTTTGAACACCAGCCTACACCCCATTTCCAGTTTGAAGCAGATCCGATTACCCAATTAGTACTAATAACTAAAGAAAATATTTAATTAAAAAAGAAAAACTAAGGTAGGGGCTTTCACTTGTTGTGTCAAGTTGAGAAAATTGCCCTTCTGTTGCAACTCTCCACAGATATAAATATGGGGACACATTTTGTTAAAGTAAATGTGTACAAAGCAGATGCTAGTTTTTTTTTTAAAAAAAAAAATCATGACCACAAACCAATATTAATATAAACACAATGCTTAAGCAGCCAAGACAGTTCCAAATGTAAGATGCATGTGAAATTCTTGTACATGAAACTTCAGACTAAAACATTCTTTACAAGAGACCTCTCTGAGAGATTTATCTAAAAGTGATAATATTTTGATGGCAAGTTATATTTTAATCACTTTTTGAAATTTGTTTTAATGGCTATGGCTATGTAAAGCCCTGTGTGACCTTGCCTAGATTAAGAATGGTATATAAATATTTTAGTAAGTAAAATAAAATCTCTGTTTAAAAAAGGATGTCACTTCCCACTGTCTCTAAATATTTCTACTAAAAAAGCATTGGGCATTCAAAGATTTGTTCTATCAGAACAAAACTTCTCAATCACTTTTCAATAGTAAAAGAAATCTACCTTCCTGTTAGCATATTGCCTAGTGCCACACCTGCCCATTCTGCTATCTCATATCATCTTCCTAAAAAGCACTATGATGAGAGCTTTCAAACATGTTTTTATTAATCATGGTGTGCTGTCTGAAATGTTGGCTGAAACCTCTCATCTGTGAAAGATACCTAAGAAAGGAAGTTAATCAGATATACAGCTGCATAAAACAAAGCTAGAATGCCAAATTAGTTCCCCCACCTTCTGGCAAATGTCAAAGATGTGTCGGCACATGTATTTTGTGTCATTCCAGATAACAATACGAATGACATCATACATCCTTTTCACAACTTCCCTCTACTCCTGTCATACTAATGTTTGTACAACTTTCTGAGAGGCAAAAATAAGTGGGGTGGGGAAGAGAATTTAAGCAAGTCTTAAAAATGCAAAGAAATATACACTGTATAGCAGAAACATGTATTTTCTGTATAAAACTTATTGTTAATGAACTAAAACTAGATCTGGGTCACAGTTTCCATGCCTTGCATTACTTTTATGCTATAAACAATTTTACATTTAGCTGAGTGGGAATGTTCAGAGAAAAATGCGGAAATGAAACACTCAAGTGCTGGTGATCAGTGTCACTTAAGGGAAATATGGCCCCTAGCTCCCATACCAGCCCAGGTACACTGATAGACTGCCCACATGGTTTAGCTTTCCCGTATATTTACAAGCATGCAAGCTATGGATGTCCCAAATGTGCTGAGTCTCATTTGTATGGTTTTCAAACATCACAGAAGGAATCCAGCCATATTGGCAGACATACTTAGCCATACCCGAACTGCTATGGTTGAGCAAGTACAAGGGAAATGGCAGCTCTGAAAGGTTTGTTCAAGGAGATTCTTAGGCAGTGATCCAAGTAAACTATATGTGCTCAGGGTTCTCTTGTAAAGCTTCCCTCGCTCTTCCACAATTCTGATGGAGTTTCCTACCACCACCATGCAGCTATTAAGCTTTGGAAATAGCTGGAGAATGGTTGCCTTGAAGAAAAAAGAAGGTTGGGAGAGAAAGAATGTGAAGTACCTCTGCAGACTGAAGACTGAATTTCTTAGCATTAAAGCGCTTTATATCATATAATATAAAGCGGATTGTGGTAGGGCTGTTAAGAAATTTAGCTTAGGGTTTGGTTTGTGTAAGGCCACAGCTCATGCTGAGTAATGGGGGGCGTGTGTATGCAAATTCCTTGGATCTGATTGGTCGTTGGGGCCCCTCTTAAAGCTGCGTCCACCATTTTCTGGTCACATTTTTGCCTGGCGTTTGAATTAGAGGTCACCTGACCTCTAAATTGAGGTCTAGGATATTGGATGGTAAATATGTAGACATTTTTGATTTAGCTCCACCAGAGGAAGTGGTCCCTGAACAGGAAAAGGCCCTCGTTAGCACTAAGAAGAAAGGCAGGGAGAGAAAGGTGGAGCGGACTTTCGAGCGTTGGCTCGATTGTTATCAAGTTTTTTCCGGGGTGGTCGTAGCGGCATATCCCCGCAGGGCTCTACACCTTATCGTGTACCAGTCCATCGTAAGGTCAGCTTATAACATGGCAGGGGAAGCAGCCGCAATTGCTTATGATGAACGATTTCGTAGGCGGGCGTCAAACATTGACACCGCCCGCTTTGACAGGAAAGACTTGGACCTTTGGACCACGAAAACCCGCCGAGCAGCAAAAGGCTAAGACCCAGCCTTTTAAGGCGGCACCTAAATTGCGCTGCTGGGATTTCAATAAAGGACTGTGTCAGCGCCCGCGGTGTATTTATGCGCACACTTGTGACCGGTGTGGCGGTAGCCACCCGGCTGTTAACTGCTATGCGGGCCGGCGGCCCTTTCGTGGGGGTCGGGGAGGATTCAGGCAGGCACCAAGGGGTTCCGCCCCTGCCCTCCCCGCTCCCCCCGCAGCTTCCACATCAAAGTGAATTGCTTCGGTTAGCTTTTTCTCCCATTAAGTTACCGGCCCTTAAACACTGGTTAGCCTCCTATCCCAATATTGAGGCGGCTGCATATCTTCGGGATGGTTTCTCCTTCGGGTTCCGGATTCCGATAGGTTCGGTTCCCCTGGCTAGGAATCCTAGGAACCAGAAGTCGGTGAGAGAGATGCACGAGGTCGCAAGGCGGAAGGTTAATAAAGAAATAGCCCTCCAGCGCATGGCTGGTCCTTTTGCGTCTCCGCCTTTTCCCAATCTGCATCTCTCTCCCTTGGGAATCGTCCCCAAGAAGGCTCCGGGTGAGTTTCGGCTCATTCATAATTTGTCTCACCCTAGGGACACGTCCGTGAACGACGTGATCCCTCCGGAGCTTTGTACGGTCAAATACGCTTCTCTCGACCAGGCAATTAAAATGATCAGAAAGTTTGGGCCGGGGGCCTTGTTGGCAAAATGTGATATCGAATCGGCTTTCCGATTATTACCAATTCATCCACATGATTTTTGGTTGCTGGGCTTTCAGTTTGAAGGCGCCTATTATTTTGATAAGGCCATGCCAATGGGCTGCTCCGTAGCCTGTGCGGCCTTCGAGTGCTTTAGTACGTTTTTGGAATGGGCCCTTCGCACGAAGACCGGATTAACAGGGGTCACTCATTATTTGGATGATTTTTTAATGGTTTCTGCGGCCGATACGGGTGACTGCGTCACCCTGCTACAGGCCTTTAACGACCTTACCAATGAGCTGGGCGTGCCCCTCGCAGCGGATAAGACTGAAGGCCCAGCTACCAGGCTCACGTACCTGGGTATCCTTCTGGATACCGTTAACCAGACTTCCAGCTTACCTATGGAGAAGATCACCACGCTTCGACGGGTGATAGAGGAAATGCTGGTGCCGGAAAAAGTGACGCTTCGCCAGCTGCAATCGTTGCTGGGTCACTTTAATTTTGCCTGTAAAGTTGTGTCACCCGGTCGCCCCTTTTGTGCGCGTTTGAACAAACGCACCGTTGGCCTGCGTCGGCCTCATCACCGGGTGCGCTTATCGCAGGGTGAGAAGGCTGACATGAGGATGTGGCTGGTATTCCTGGAGGAATACAATGGGGTATCCTTGTGGCAGGATGTTTTAAACCTGCACAACGATTTCCAAGTGCACTCCGATGCGGCGGGTTCCCTGGGATTTGGTTTGTTTTGGAATGGCAGGTGGTGCGCTCAAAGATGGCCCCCTGCTTGGCGGGACACTGAAATCACGCGGGATTTAACTTTTCTTGAGTTCTTTCCTATAGCAGTTGCAGTCCATATTTGGGTTGACGACTTCAAGGACCGCCGCGTATGCTTTTGGTCAGATAACCAGGCTGTGGTGACTGTCCTTGCGAAACAATCTTCTAAGTCAACTCGGGTATCGGCTCTGCTGCGGGCATTCGTGCTGCAGTGCCTGCGTTTTAACATTATTTTCTCTGCGCGTTTTGTCCCGGGCGTGGCCAACGATATAGCTGACGCTTTGTCACGATTTCAGATGGAGCGCTTCAGGTCCCTGGTTCCAGACGCACAACATCAGCCGGAGATTTTCCCAGATCGTCTTTGGAACCTTGGCAGCTGCTAGTCTTGCAGGGAGTAGCTGCTTCTGTTTCCCCCTCTACCCTGCGGGCTTATCAAAAAGCTTGGACTGACTTTTTAACTTTTCGCAGTCAGTCGCTCGCGGTGGAGGGAGCGGCCCGCCCCTCTTCTTCCCAGGTGCTTCAATATTTGGCACACCTGTTTCACCTGGGAAGGGCTGCCAGGACCATAAAGCTCCAGTCTGCGGCCATTTCATTTTTCTCGAAATTGTTTTTTAATAGGGACCCTTGCGCCAAATTTGTGGTGCGTAAGGCCATGGAGGGATGGGGCAGGCTTTGTCCTCCCCGTTCCCCTACCAGGAACCCGATTTCTTTTGACCTTCTCACTAAAATGAGATTGAAGCTTAGGGTGGTGTGTTGGTCTAAATATGAGGCCCGTTTGTTTTCGGCCGCCTTCTCAGTGGCCTTTTTTGGCGCTTTGAGAATTGGTGAAATTGTAGGGGGTCAGATGCGTCAGGGGGTGCCAGGGGGTTTGCTACTCCAGGACATACGTCTGTCACCAACGGAATTGTTAATCACGATTCGGAGTTCCAAGACCGACCAGGCTGGTAAAGGAGCAGTAATGCGACTGCCTGCTACGGGGCAGACGGGCCCCTGCCCGGTTAAGGACGTAGCCAAATTCTTGGCGGAAAGGCCAGCTGGGGAGGGCCCCTTGTTTGTGCATCAGGATGGTAACCCGATGACTAGGCTGCAATTTACTAGAGTTATGAGGAAGGTGATAGCGGCATGCGGTTGCGTGGCCGCTAATTACGCTCCTCATTCCTTTCGCATTGGGGCCGCCACTACGGCGGCCCACTGGGGTCTTTCGGTTGATGCTATTAAGGATTTGGGCAGGTGGAAATCTGCAGCGTATAGATCTTATGTTCGGAAGCGCTCCTAACTTTGTCGTTTGTTTTCCAATGTTTTTCCAGGGCTCGCGGACGTGCACATATGGATGGTGGGACATTCCATAGTCCATTGGGCAGGCCTTCGCGCTGGCCAAACGCCATTGGGTCCTCGACTTGGCCTTCCATCCAACATCCAAGTGACCTGGATGGGCAAGAGGGGCATGCGCTGGGGGGAGCTTCTCCCTTTGCTGCGGCGCAAAGCCCTCTTGCTCGGGTGCCCGTCCGCCCTGGTGATCCAGCTGGGAGAAAATGACATCCCCGCTGTGGACCCGTTATCTCTTCGCCTGGCTATCCTACGAGATTTGTTGGAGATAAGGACTTGGTTCCCTGATACCGTCGTTTTTTGGTCCCAAATGTTGCAGAGGATGCAATGGCGGGGTGATATTCCTCCTCTGGCTGGGGAAAGAGCTAGGAAGAGGGTTAACAGCGCAGCATCCAAACGGGTGTACGAAATCGGGGGGAGTTTGATTCGTCATCCCGAAATTAATGTTAGAGCCCCGCTTTTATATCGGGATGATGGGGTTCACTTATCCCCTGATGGGTATGACATTTGGCTGCGTGATGTGTCTGAGGGTTTAAAAAGTTGGTTAGGTCTCTGAGTGTTGGCGGCAAGCCAGGGCTGGCTTGATTGGCGGTTAGGCTTTTGGTTGGTTAATCGGTTGGTAGAGGGGGTGGCACACGGATGCCTACCCTCACCTCCGTTTGCTCCATATAGAAGTATTCCGTTAAAGGAATCTCGGGGCTTACACTCTTGTCCTTACCATCCCGCCATTGGTGGGAATGGTGGGCCCAATTTTAAGAGCAAGAGCCTTGAGGAACATTCTTGGTGAAGGTGAGGAGGGAATGACTGGGCGCAGCCACCTCCTCACTCCCAGGTATGTTTACTTGACTTCCATGCGGAAGTCGGAGCAGGAACTGTCCAAGCGGACAGTGGTGAGTCCTGTCCTATGGTGACAGCTGATGTGAGTCCTGCCACGTGGGCAGATGAGGTGAGTCCTGTCCAATGGTGACAGCTGATGTGAGTCCTGCCACGTGGGGCAGATGAGGTGAGTCCTGTCCTAAGGGGACAGCTGATTGAGTCCTGTCCTGGATGGACAGATGGGGATAGTCCTTCTTTAGGAAGGACGAGTGAATAACCAAAAGCCTAAGCCAACACTCGGATTAAAATTGTGTATTTAATAAAGTTGTGGCCCTAAATTATTTGCCAAAAACCAAACCATAATTCTGTTGTCAGTTGTGAGTTATTTAAGGTAATTTTCTGGGAAGCCTCGACACACAAAGCGCTTTATATCATATAATATAAAGCGGATTGTGGTAGGGCTGTTAAGAAATTTAGCTTAGGGTTTGGTTTGTGTAAGGCCACAGCTCATGCTGAGTTATGGGGGGCGTGTGTATGCAAATTCCTTGGATCTGATTGGTCGTTGGGGCCCCTCTTAAAGCTGCGTCCACCATTTTCTGGTCACATTTTTGCCTGGCGTTTGAACCCCTCCCACCCGCCCTTTCTTTCTTGCAGGTTAGCACGACATTGCTATTGCCTTCGGGGCCGCCTGTATTCAGGGGTCAGTAGGAATTTTTCCAATTGGCTGATTGGCTGTGCCTCTTGGTTTTCGCCTACTGCGCTAGCAAATTGTCACAACTTGTTAGGTTGGCGGTTAGGCTTTTGGTTGGTTAATCGGTTGGTAGAGGGGGTGGCACACGGATGCCTACCCTCACCTCCGTTTGCTCCATATAGAAGTATTCCGTTAAAGGAATCTCGGGGCTTACACTCTTGTCCTTACCATCCCGCCATTGGTGGGAATGGTGGGCCCAATTTTAAGAGCAAGAGCCTTGAGGAACATTCTTGGTGAAGGTGAGGAGGGAATGACTGGGCGCAGCCACCTCCTCACTCCCAGGTATGTTTACTTGACTTCCATGCGGAAGTCGGAGCAGGAACTGTCCAAGCGGACAGTGGTGAGTCCTGTCCTATGGTGACAGCTGATGTGAGTCCTGCCACGTGGGCAGATGAGGTGAGTCCTGTCCAATGGTGACAGCTGATGTGAGTCCTGCCACGTGGGGCAGATGAGGTGAGTCCTGTCCTAAGGGGACAGCTGATTGAGTCCTGTCCTGGATGGACAGATGGGGATAGTCCTTCTTTAGGAAGGACGAGTGAATAACCAAAAGCCTAAGCCAACACTCGGATTAAAATTGTGTATTTAATAAAGTTGTGGCCCTAAATTATTTGCCAAAAACCAAACCATAATTCTGTTGTCAGTTGTGAGTTATTTAAGGTAATTTTCTGGGAAGCCTCGACACACAAATGGAATCTGGAGGATGCATAGGTAGTCCTAGTAGTAAAATGACTTTTTAAAGAGCATTCACTCTCTTCTTGAAAAACCTTGTGTATTTGGTTAACGAAAGGCATACAAATAGCACCCAAAACAACAACAGCTAGCCAGTGGTCAGGCACAACAACATGTTCTGAAACATCTGCTGTATACTGTTTACATCTTCCACAAGGTAAACATGACAAACAAGATGAGAGACTTAGCTGAGTTTTCAAGCATTTAGGGGATGTGTTTAGATATTCTTTCCACCAGCCTCACCTCTTACATTTGTCATGTTTACATATCTTGTACTTACAGCATATCCCAATCATGGTGATGATGGTAGGGTCTGAACACCTGCTACCATCCCCTGCAAATCCAAGCAATCTCACTGCGACCTCCTAAACCCTAACCCACTCTGCTTTTCTTCCTCCAAGCTTTCCTGGCGGTGGGTCAGTTCTGGCATGACATTTTCACTAGAGGTTTCAGAGTGAGGCCTCTCTCTATGGTGCAATCAGCATTGCTGTAGCATGCATGCCCAAGGAGTCCTGGGATATGCAGTATATTTATCAGGATGCCTGGGGTGCTAAAGGATTGGCTTTCCTCATATAGGCCCAATGGAGGGCTAAGATAATTAGATGAGGCCTAGCTGATAGTACCACAACCTGTTGTCGCCTGGCAGCAGTGTTTTTTCCCTGGATGCGACTGCAATTGCATAAGGGGAATGCCCGCAATGGGCTTAAAGGTAAAGGTAAAGGGGCCCCTGACCATCAGGTCCAGTCGTGTCTGACTCTAGGGTTGCGGCGCTCATCTCGCTCTATAGGCCGAGGGAGCCAGCGTTTGTCCGCAGACAGCTTCCGGGTCATGTGGCCAGCATGACAAAGCTGCTTCTGCCGAACCAGAGCAGCGCACGGAAACGCCGTTTACCTTCCCGCCGGAGCGGTCCCTATTTATCTACTTGCACTTTGATGTGCTTTCGAACTGCTAGGTGGGCAGGAGCTGGGACCGAGCAACGGGAGCTCACCCTGTTGCAGGGATTCGAACCGCCGACCTTCTGATCAGCAAGCCCTAGACTCTGTAGTTTAACCCACAGCGTCACCTGGGTCCCTAGGTAAGTTTATTATCTGCACTGAGTACAAACAGCCTCAACTGCTAGACTATTAGCATTTATTTAAAAGGCATACATCACATTCCCAAGCCCATACTCCCAGCAAGTTCATACTTCTGGCTCTGTGACATCTACACTGGCTTGGTCATGTGCACAGAATGGAAGAAGGTAGGACCCCCAAGGACATGGTCTATGGGGAGCTGGTTTCAGGCACTAGGCCTGTTGGCAGACCAACTCTATATTACAAAGATGTCTGCAAATGTGACATGAAGGATAGCAACAGTGCCTAGAGTGCCTGGAGAAGGTCAGGTTGTATATCTACAGCAGTGACCAGAGGAGGAATGACCTCTGGGAGGACTGCAGAGAGAAGAAATGCCATGATGCAAACTTATATACCTTCGTCTGCCCCACCTGCAATAAAACATGTATCTCCTGCATCAGTCTTTATAGCAGGTGCTATATAACAGGCGCTATAACTCTCCAACAGTTTGACTTTACCCCTGAAGGCACATTCTTCCATAGTCTCCTGAGACAGATGGATACCGACACCACAGTTGTATTGTACCATCAATATTAGTATTGTCGCTACTGAACAAGCAGAAGCAAACACAGTCTGCAAATAGTGAGCTATTCATTACATGTCAAAATAACGGCCCTTGAGTTTTGCTAGTACAGTGGTACCTCGACTTACGAAGGCGATCCGTTCCGCAGCGCTCTTCATAAGTCGAAACCTTTGGATGTCGAAGCGCCCATTTTGCGCTTTGCGCATGCGCAGACCACGCGTGCCGCTTCGGCGCAGAACGCGCGCGGGGCAAAAATACTTCCGGGTTTGCCGACTTCAGAAGTCAAAACCTTCGGAAGTTGAGGCATTCGGAAGTCAAAGTACCACTGTATTAATTTTTCCCCTTAAACCCTAACGAGACACTTTTTCTGCTGCCAGATGAATTACAATAGTTTGATACGTTATTCTTCTGGGAACTCCTACATCCAAGCTGGTGCCAAACATATTGCTCTGCTTGCCTTTGGACCACATCAGTGATGCCGAGGGGGGGCGAGGTCTTGTTATCTGGGCGGCCCAGGACCTCCATACACACTGTCTAGGCTTCCACCCCAGGGAGGTCAATTAGTTGCTGCTAACACAGCAGTTTGACTAACAACAAATGCACTTGTTTCTGAGTAACTCACTAAGCCAGCAGAAATCAATTAAATAATAATAATTGCTGCCTATGAGGCAATAAGTGTTTACAATTTCTCTGAGTTGTCTTCTGAGAAGAGAGTCAATAATGCTGTTGTAGTTGCAGAATTTGACGAGGACTCTCTGCCAAAGAGTAATGAGACAGTAGTAAAAGTATTTTGAGCTCTGTATTAGAGACCACTATATTGGACTACTACCATAATGTACGTGAGGCTACCCTTGAAAGGAATGTTTGAAAAATCCAGTTACAAATTCTTATATGGAACTCTTCCCACCCCTCCAGGAGTTTCAAATATTGTTTTTTAAATGTTTGAACTTTTGGAGTTTCTGCCCTTTAATTAAAATTCATGATATTTGGTTAATCAGCATCATTATCAAACCTTTTATTGGCATCACATATAAACAGAAATTTGGTTAATGTACAAATCCAAAAGTATAAAATTTCCGTATGGTTTAATATTCTCTAACAGTGTGGCAAGGATAAATATCTGTGCTTGTTTCCCAGTACAAGACATATCACTCCTTATAGAAGATATCATATTGTTTCAGTAATGGTTTCTTATACTAAAGCAGAGTGTGGAAGCACGCATTCTTTATCTCTAAACAGGAGGTTTTGGGGAAAGCACACTTCGATGAAATTAGTCCTCACCAGCAACCACGGAGCACACAAATATAGGATCAAGAGCAGGTAAAACCACACTTCCTGTTAACAGTTGTAATACAACACTTATATAAAAACAGTCTGCAAGAAATCCCCCAAAGGGAATAAACATTTCTATAAGCAACAGAGCAGACCTTATAGTATCTGGTTACATTCCAGTGGCAACAGAAATGCGTTACAAGAAGATACTCCTCCTTCCTTTTATGCAGGAAACATCCACTGCTCCTTGTTTTAGACAGTTGGCAGTTTAAAGCAGCTTTCTTTCAGATAGTTTTTTGGGTGTTCTGATTGTTGGTTCTGAGCAAAGTGTAATAATGGAAAAGAAATTTGTTATTTTTTTTGCACCAGACCAGCCTAATTAGGCATTCCTCAACTTGCTCTGAGGATCTATCAGTCGGATTATGTACTTCCTGATTTTGCAATAGCATCTCAGTCCTAAAATATTATTTTACACTTTAAATTGAATACTAAACATAGATTTTAGGACAGAATAAGCCTCATAGTAATCTGGTAAACCGGGTTCACTTCTCTGCTTCTCCACATGCAGCTGCTGGGTGACCTTGGGCTAGTCACACTTCTTTGAAGTCTCTCAGCCTCACTCACCTCACAGAGTGTTTGTTGTGGGGGAGGAAGGGAAAGGAGAATGTTATGTATTAGTGTATATAGTTTTCCCTCAGGTCCTCAGGTCCTTGACAGTTGTTTTAGGAGGGAACTTTAGGAGGGAACTTTGAATTATGTTTGATACATTGTTTGAGCCAGCCTCTATAAAAGCAGGCCAGCTCGGCAATGCAGTTCAGTTCTGTTCTGGCTTCCGAATAAAGAGCTTCTTGAAGAACCGCTGTGTTGTCTACCCACTATTTAACACTGGCGACGAGGATGGGATTGAAGGACAGCAGAGCACAGACAGAATCGGACATGCAATGAGCTGATCACTGAGCTAAATCACTGAGCTGAATCACTGAGCAGAACCAATTCAGAGCTGACCGTTCCGGCTTAGAGCACTGTGTTCCATCCATCGCCCTCCACGTCAGCATCGGAATCATGGCTTCATTTGTGCCTCTACCGCTGTTCGCACCAGCCTCTGAATCACGGGACATGCTCCAAGAGAAGCTCCGTACCCACTACGCACCCAAGCCGTCTAAAAATGCTGCCCACCATGCCTTCTACCACAGGAACCAGGCCGAGGGGGAGTCCATCAGCAATTACATCGCTGCTCACAGGAAGGCCGCTCTACATTGTGAGTTCCGGGACCTTGCCAACGCCCTGATGGATCGAGTCGTCTGCGGAATCCGGAACATCCGTCTGTAGCAGCGCCTCCTCGCCAAGCCAGACCTCACGCTACAGAAGGCCATGGAGGAGGCCGCAGCCACAGAAGCTGCTGAACTCTCCGCCCAGGAGATCCACAAGGCCAGCAGCCCACACTCCACTAAGAAGCCAGCTCTAACAGAAGGCAAGGCTCAATCTACTCCTCCCTCACAAGCGGCAGAAATGGATCCTAGCCAAGCCACATCAGAGGTTCAGCAGGGCCCCCCAGAGACTAGAGCCACTGCTGTGCCTGACCATACACCGAGTCCGCACATGGTGGTTCCTTCGGCAGTCACGTAGACAGGAAACTTGGACTCACCACCAACATCGGTGGTGCCACAGGCTCAGCAGGAATCGGCCAACCCCCTGGACACTGGTACTGGCCCTCGGCGTTCCACCAGGGTCACCAAGCGGCCATTCTACTTACGGGACTATGTCAGTAACTGCACTTGAAACGTTGCATTGTAAATAGAAGCTATGTACCTTGAAACTGTTATGCTCTTGTACCTAATTGAAACCATTACGAATGTAACTAATACCTTTTCTCGGTGGGGAGGGGTGTTATGTATTAATGTATATAGTTTTCCCTCAGGTCCTCAGGTCCTTGACAGTTGTTTTAGGAGGGAACTTTAGGAGGGAACTTTGAATTATGTTTGATACATTGTTTGAGCCAGCCTCTATAAAAGCAGGCTGGCTCGGCAATGCAGTTCAGTTCTGTTCTGGCTTCCGAATAAAGAGCTTCTTGAAGAACCGCTGTGTTGTCTACCCACTCAGTCCTAAAATATTATTTTACACTTTAAATTGAATACTAAACATAGATTTTAGGACAGAATAAGCCTCATAGTAATCTGGTGAACCGGGTTCACTTCTCTGCTTCTCCACATGCAGCTGCTGGGTGACCTTGGGCTAGTCACACTTCTTTGAAGTCTCTCAGCCTCACTCACCTCACAGAGTGTTTGTTGTGGGGGAGGAAGGGAAAGGAGAATGTTAGCCGCTTTGAGATTCCTTAGGGTAGTGATAAAGCGCGATATCATATCCAAACTCCTCCTCCTCCTCCTCCTCCTCCTCCTCCTCCTCCTCCTCCTCCTCCTCCTTCTCCTCCTCCTCCTCCTCCTCCTCCTCCTCCTCCTCCTCCTCTTATCACTTCTGGGGATTCTCCTAACCCTCCAGAGCAGATTTACAGTGCACATGGACAGAGGAGAAGGTGAGGAAGTTCTATTGCACAGCAAAAACTCCTTGCACTAGCAGAACTGTTCAGTATCTCTTTTTCCGATTATCTCTTTCCACACAACTTTCATGCTTTTGTTCACCACTCATTTTATCCATTTCCCTGATTTGTCATTCAACATGTAACCCTTTAATTTTCCTCTGCTTTCAATATTCTCTCCTTTCTGTAGTTCACACACTATCCTTAAAACTATATATTAACCAAGGAATCCAAGTGTTGCAATTATTATTCATTCCTTTGCAAGACTGACATGCAAATGGAATACAGTATACTGGCAAATGTACACACACACACACACACACACACACACACACACACACACATGCATCTTACCCCTAAATAAACTTTGACTGACATTTACATTGGGTGATATTTCATGTTTGTCAGAGGAGATCCACTAAAAGAAATGGACCTGTCCATTGATTTCAAGGGTCTACTCAGAGTATCACTTAGTTGGACACATCACCCATTATATTAACACTTGACAAAAGGAAAAGCTTATCTCCAAATTATTTCTTATAATGTGATTGAAATGATATCCCTATAACAGCAATGATGTAAAGAAAGGAAAATTATGTTCATTTTCTTATTTGTAAGATAAATAAGTATACATAGAAGCCATTCATAGTACATATTGATAATCTTTTTAAAAAATGTGTTTGCATAAAAATATATATAGTGACGGGTCATTTATTTAGGAATTTGCTGGTTGACTGTTTATAAACTGAAAAACGATTTTAATGGTTACATCCTTTTAGTATATTTTAAAAAATAATATAACAAGTTTTATATAGGTCTATTTAACTGTCAAAACAAAATCAGGCTAATTTTAGATTGGACAGCTTTCTTTTCTTCTAAGAAAATTTTTGAAATAGACTGCAGCTTTGAAAGATTTTGTATGATTCATTATTCTGTACTTACCTATAAAGTTTTCAATCCACTTAGTTTATAAGAATGATGCTTAATATTAAATCCAAACAATATATAATTTAGAAAGCCAGAGATGTGTTACAAATCTAAGCATTTTGAGACACATTACTTTTTTTCTGTTGATGGATAATCCTTAATGGTTTAAAAGAAAACAAGATTTCCTTCAAAGGAATCTATATTTCTAAATAGCTGGACTGAGTTTACTCAACTGTCAGAAGAGTAGGGCACCAATAGTTCATGTTTTCCTTGCTAGTTAACCAAATGTTAAAACTGAATGCAGTCAAGCTCTATTTATGTTTACATTTACCTTTTTAAAAACAGATTTAAAATTTCAGTGGTAACTAGACAGCATGTTTCCCATTCTTTCTGCACTTCCATCTTCCATTCTATTAGCTAAGAGACCATGCAGTCTACAATGTACCTTAATATCCAAAAGGTTACAAAACAACTTTTTGAGGGTCAATGTCAACAGGAGCTGGGAAACATCTGTTTCAGAATTAATCATTCCTCTAGAACAAGAGTGAAATTGTATCTGATCATCCAAATGGCGATGGGGTAACACTCGGTCAGCCTTCCCCAGCATGTCATCTTCCATATGTTTTGGACTACAGTTATCATCATGTCTTAACACTGGGATAAATTTTTAAAAAACCGGAGGGCACAAAGCAGCGAAGACAGGAACTAGGCAACAAATGTAAAATAGGGCAAGGCAACTTGTAGAAGAGGCCAAAGGGCACCATGCACAACCTAGAGACTTTTGGGAAGAAATACCATGTGCTGGTGTTTATCTGACAATGGTAGAAAACTGCAAGCCAAACATATGATTATGTCTTGACATAAACTCTACAGAAACAGCAGGGACGAACATACAGTGAAGGCATGGAGTCAAACAAACTGGAAATCTCAAAACAATTGTTGTAAGTGGCAACAACAGACCCTAAAATTCTTACCTTCCATGTTCCGGACTGCAGAATCCGGGACCGGCAGCCATTTGACACCGGATGTTGCGTCAATGTAACTTCCGGTGTCGCTTTGCCCTTCTATGGGCACCCAAAATGGCCGCCGCCGGCTCCGAAAGTCGCTTGTACGCATGTCAGGAAGTCCGCCGACGCAACTTCCGGTGTCACTCCACCCATCTATGGGCACCAAAATGGCCGCCGCCAACACCGGAAGTCACGTCTATGCACTTCCGGACATGCGTAGATGCGACTTTTGAAGCTGGCAGCGGCCATTTTTGGTGCCCATAGAAATCGGAAAGGAAAAAAATGGCCACCGGCAGGAGAAAATAACGGAGAAAAACGGGAGACGAAGTGATACGGGGGACCACCGGGAAAAGGTAAGTAAAAAAGGGGTTTTCCCAGGGGAAACGGGAGACTTGGCAGCTATGTAAAATTTCATATGGAGAATACACTATCAGGTGATCTTTCTATGGAGAAAGGAATCAGAGGAATATCAAAGGTAATTATGCTTTAATAGCAGGTAACTTCCAATAACCATACACTGGATAAATGCATATTCTAGTCATGACAAAGAGGCAAATATTATAGGCACCCTAAATGACTGTCCCCCTAGAACATGTTGTCATGGAACTTACTGCAGAAGTGTGGCCCCTGTCTACCAAAAGGAAAGCAGTTATGCTCAGTTTCAACAGGTTCTGTAGAAGAAGTCTCCAACTACACATAGCTATTTTCTACACATAGTAGAAAACAAAATAAAACAAGGAAGTGAAAGAAATGCATCTTGAGAGCTTTGAAAAACTTAATTTTGTTTACAAATTACATAGCCGTAATCCTAAAGAAAGCACTTTCCTGAAGCAGAATTACGACAAATCCTAGCAACCATGACAACAAAACCACTATTGCTAATAGTCACAATATCCTTCCTACATAAAGAGCTGTGAAGAACATTGGAAAAATAAAAAGGATACTCACAGTTATAATCAGGTTTAATACTTTTACCAGCTTCAAGGCTGTTTATTGTGATTTGAAATATGATGTGCAGAAGCAGAAATGTTAGACTCATGAAGCACAAGGATTTTAGTAACCGGCCTGTATGCCCTAAAAGACACAAAACACAATTCAACACTAGTTAATGTGACAAAAAACATTGGCATACATAAAACTGCAAGAAGTGCTAAAATATTTATGCATATAAAATGTATTGTAAAAGTGGATGAAGCAAAAAAAAAAGCACAAACAAGAAATACTTCCAACAACGTTCCAATCAGTGTGGTCTTCACAGTTCTAGCACCCTGTTCCACCAAAGTTAAACATTATATATATATATATATATATATATATATATATATATATATATATATATATAATGGGATAAATTTAGGCTATATGAGTATCATGCCTTCTTCAAATTCAATTAAATATTGAGTAAAACATTTATTTTGATGATACACAAAACACACATTTGTTTCTATATGTTAATAAAAATGTGATTACACATACATTTATTTTTCCTTTCTGCAGATAATACATGATAACAAATCTTTAAGCCTGCCTTTTCCCATTCCTTATGATAATGTACTGATTCAAAAAAGAATAATTAATATGAATCTAAGAGGTATCTTCTTTCTTTCTTGAGAAGGAAGCTCGGATAAAATTTGTAGCAAAAAACGCACGATTTAAAAAAACAACTAGATTCAGAAATCCAAACAGAACAGGAGCTAAATAAGAGGAAAAAGCCTATTCACTCTAAACCTTTTGCAGGACTTCCTGTTTTTTTAGAGCTTTTCGTGCCCAGAATAGTATTAGAAGCTGCATCCTCTGCATCAATAGACAATTCCACCCTTCAAGCCAGTTACACTCTCTAACTCATAAGTTGGCCTAAGCAAATTACCCATTTTGTTAACAAAATATTATGTCAGACAGGACTTGCAGCATAACCATTCTCATTATTTCCAGAGGACTGTTTTCAAAATTCAAAACATAAAAACAGCAAACTTGTCATGTATCTACTTCTAATCAAGTAAGGCACATGAATGAAATAAAATCTAGGGGTAATACAGTGGTACCTTGGGTTACAGACACCTCGGGTTACAGACTCCGCTAACCTGTAAGCAGTACCTCGGGTTAAGAACTTTACCTCAGGATGAGAACAGAAATCACGGCACCACACCACGACGGCGGCAGGAGGCTCCATTAGCTAAAGTGGTACCACAGGTTAAGAACAGTTTCAGGTTAAGAACGGACCTCCAGAATGAATTAAGTCCTTAACCAGAGGAACCACTGTACAGTCATACCTCGACATCCGAACGATTCGCCTTCCAAAGGTTTTGACTTCCGAAGTCGACAACCCCAGAAGTCTTTCCCCCGCACATGCGTTCTGCGCCAAGCGGCGCGTGCTGTTGGCGCATGCGCAGAAGCAGCACTTCAACATCCAAAGACTTCGACTTATGAAAATGGCCGCGGAACGGATCATCTTCGTAAGTCGAGGTACCACTGTATAATGCATGATTATCACTGGATGACATCATAGCATGAACCCATTAGTATGTGAACTGCAAAATTGGTTTTCCTGCAAACCTCACAGCCCTATGTCTCAATCATTTAGGGCCCCCAAAGCCTTTCTACCTCCACCAGAGCAGGTGGAGGCAGGCAGGTACAGGCCAGAAACAAAATATGGTGGATAACACAGAGAACTTTACTCTAGGCCCATGCTCTGTGGTTTGGTGCTGCTGACTGGAGAGGCTGCAACCTAGAGACTGGGCAGCATGGCTGACTGCTCTTGACACAAGTTGGCAGAAGCTGTGAGAGAAGCAAGGAAAGACACCCTGGAGATGTAATTCTGTGAAATCTATTCCTCTCCATGTAATTCCAAGTGTATAGAGATGTAAAATAAATCATATATTTTAAAAAGCTACAACCTCTGCTGTGCCCTGAATTCACAATGGAAACATGACCCTGGGTGAGTGCCTGGAATCCCTGGAATCCTGCTACCACCTAGCAAAGACTGACGAGGAAATTTTAGAATAAAGAAGCATTGCTGTTAGATCCAATATGGTATTCTTAAACCTAACCCTTGATGATGTCCGATATAGTCACTGGGTGTGTAGTGTCATTATATCGCTTAGTCACAAAGGTAACAATGGGCTAAATTGCATCTGTGCAGAATCAGGGGTATCCAGTTACTGTTCTGCTTTCGTTGTAGAGAGACAATAGTTGTTTAGCTTCCTTATAGATTATTCTCTATGCCTTCAATGATAGCAGATTTGCCTCTCTTCTTCAGGCCGAACCAGGGTGGATTTGATTTAAATCAAACTGATTTAAATCACGATTTAAATCACGATTTAAATCACTAGTCAGTAAGGCTTGATTTAAATCATAGTTGATTTAAATCATAAAGACTAATTCTTGCTGGTATAACATTATTATGCAAGTAGATGAAGATTTTTAGAATAACAACTTTTCATATTAGTTTTTTTATCCCCAGTTTAATAGGTTAATCATTCATATTTGGACAACTTTACTGTTGTACTTAGGAAGGAGAAAAATAATCATTACCTTAATAATAACAAGTTAAATAGATTTATTCAACTGAAACAATAACATTTCAGCAAATGTTATTTGCTTAAACAAACATCCATGTTTGTTAACTAATTTGGCTAAACAAAAACAATATATATATATTTTAAGAAACTTAGACTGTCAGCCCAGTCTACACATGAAAAACTTAAATACTGTCCAAACAATCAGAAAAATATTGTTTCTATTCTATTCACTGAACTTCTTGAAACTTAGCACTGAAGGGGTTGTTTCTGTATTCATAGGTTTGTAGAACAATAGGATTAAGGTCTTTTTCTCAACTCTGTTCATGTTTTAACATTTTTGCTGTGAAGAAGAGGCATGTGATCTCTGTTGAGTCAAATTCAGTTTTGAGAACTGCAAAAGTAAACCAAGCACCTGTGATAATATCTTGTAGGCAGAGAAACTGCCCAATAATCTTACAAAAACCTCTGGAAGAGGTGAATGGATTAATGGAATTTATTTACCCCCAAAATTAAACATATACAGTACAACCTTATACTACATAATTAAAAAAACTAATCTTTATTTCATGATGGAATAACCTTTGGATGGTAATATGTTTTCCTCAAAAAGCATTTTATTTAAAAAAAATCCAATTTAAATCAAAAAAATCGATTTAAATCAAAAAAATCCGATTTAAATCAAAAAAAATCCGATTTAAATCAAAAAAATCCGATTTTTTTGATTTTTTTAAAAAAATCATTGATTTTTATCCACCCTGGGCCGAACCAAGCAGACAAACTCCAGAAATGTGTGTAAAGTCAACATGGAAGTACATGACATTGCTACAGATGACAACCAACGTTTTCAGTTCAAATATTAGTTAACATTATAAACAGGAAGTAAAAGTTCAGCAGACGGTGCCATATTCTTCACTGATGCTATGTTTCGAACAACAATAGACAGGCTCTTACTGGCACTCACAAAGGATATCATACTTTATTCTACATAATGTAAGACGGGAAATGATATATATACTTACATAATGTGGCTTGCAATCCTATGAACTCTTGCCTGAGATAAAGCCCCTTACCTGGGATAAAGCAATTATGATCATGATTGTAGCAGCTGGAGAAACTGCAGATATGATCATATGAATGGGTGCCAACTGCCTCTGTAAATTCTGTGGTTTTTTACTGTGCCATTATTTAGATGCATAGATGATCATATGAAGAAAATAAGTGGGGCCTACATATAAGCAGAACAGTGTCAACATAAAACTCCCACCCTTGCTAATTATGTCTTTATTCATTATTGTTGTTAATTCATCAGTCTGTTGAGGAGCTGCTACATTGGCATTCTATATTCACAAAGTATTCATACTTTCAACACTTAAAGATAAACATAACAATGTTTGACAGAATAAAAGCTCGCGGTAATTCTAAACACGTGTCAGAACCTTGACACATAAAAACAAAAGCACTGCTAGAATTGTTGGCATCCGTCTGTTCTGAGAGACAATCGAGTGTGCCTCCGGGAGTGAAGTCAAACCACTACTTTTGCAGCAGCAGAGTGACTTCTCTGGAACACAAGCCTGAGCAGTGTCTATGGAGGTCCTGGGATAATAAGATCCCCCTCTTGGAAACAACTCCTCCCCCACCAACATTTTGGTGGAGATACCACATGTTCCCTCTAACAGCAAACTCAGGAGGTTGAGTGCTGACAGGATTCGAGTCAAAACAGGGCCACTAAGAAACAAAAGGTGCCTATCAACATATTCAGGAAAACTATTGTGTTACACAGAAGTACAAAATATTTTGTTTTAAAAACTCACACAAGACAACAAATCAAAATCTCAGGAAAAAAGGTCAATGAACTTCTGGATCCATAGTTTTCAGATGGAAAAGAAAAACTGGTGTACAGAATGGCAAAAAGGAGAAGAACGAATGACTTACATGTTTGAATTTAAAATTTGAATTATATAGAATAGGCTTCATGGGATAGATGCACAAAGACATAAATCTCTTGGAAGTTACTGGGCTTGATGACCTTGTTGTCTCCTGCTTTAATTATAAAATAACCAGTTACCACAGTATGGTCATACTATTGCTTGGCATTCAACTCTGAACATAGACATTAAATGCTAAATTAAGGAAAGCAGTGAGATGGCTGGAGGTAAGAAGAGCAAACAAGACTGGCATTATGCTTTCTATTTCAAAGGAACAGATGAAGCAGAAGAACTCAATGTGGTAAAAGCACTATTAAGTATTCCTGCTGGTTGCCTCCGCAGACACAAATGAATTGGCAAGAAAACTTTTTCTGCTAATAAAAAGTATCCCATGGGCATTCTGGGAAATCCTGGCACTGCCACATTTCTATCTCGATGGCCTGCTTCACTGGGTTTTACTACAATGAGTAAAGAATCAATGCCTTGTAGACAGCTTGCTTCCCAGCAGACACAGAAGTGGGTGGTGCTATATCCTGTCCCCAGGGGATCTTCAGATTCTAATGGAGATAGCTGTACAGCCAAACTGAATTTCTGGACATAATGCTTAGAGAACAGCAGTGATTAAGCACATACACTACTCCCACCCAACAACACAACACTCACAAAAGAATATGACCAAGACAGCAAACAGAATAATTGCATATGCCAGAACATACGACCATGGGATCTGGATCAAATGCCATCAGATTTCAGGATATTTGGCATCACCAAGATGTGTCTGTATCAGGAAGCAAGGGACCCAGAATCTTTTAAATGGGTCAAAGAGAGAATATATTCAATACACAATGCACATTAACTTCTTTGAACTCATAATCAGGAGAAGGTTTCTAATAGAGCAGGAAACACCAGTTCATGAAAGGCCCAGCAGGGCAGCAGATGCAAAATATGCAAGACATGTTTTCCCAACAATAATTAATTATACCTATTCAGGCCCTGTGCATGCTAAACACAGCGTGGTGTATTGAGACAATGCAGAATATTCTCTAAACCTACCAATGCAAGGAAACAAAGACCACAAATTAACCTGAATACTTTGGTCAATAATTTACCATCTGTGTGTGATCAGTTCTCCCAGAATAACTAATCTATGGCATCTTACCCTTGTATGGAGCCAGACACAACAAGTTACAATCCGGCTCATGCACTAGTCAATCACACAAGATTTTGGTGATGAACTACAACCTTCACTTGAGTTCTAGTTACAGGTGAGAGTTCCGCTTCCGCTCGCAGGAATGGCTGACCCTTTTTCCATCCCTCCGACCTTCATGAGGAACTTGGCGGTTGCTAGGGGAGTAAATGGCAACCTCCCCACCTCTCCGGGGGTTACGGAGAGGGGCCGCAGGCCCGCAGATGCCCCTAAACCCACCCCGAATGTTCAAGGGGGGGGCAGGGCTGAAAGCACTTATGGAGGAGCGGAACTTCCCGGACGCCTACCTGTGTAGCGGGATCTCCATGATTAAAGAAGATAATTGGGCTTAAATTCATGGACTCGCTTCAAAAAGGAAGGGCAGAAGCTCTGTTTATTGCCAAGGAATTTTCGCTGCTGAGCGTGAGGAGTGAGGGAGTATATCATCGGCAAGAAAGATTGATTGGGACGCCACAAGAAGGGAAGTGAGTCTTTTTTATTTTTTCCATACACTCTACGAGTTATTTCATACCTTCCCGGACGTGATGTCCTGTTTGTTTGGAACAAATGAGAAATGGAACCTAACTGTGTGAGTTGGACTTTATAAAACTATTGATATTATATGGTCAGAAGCTGTAAAATTGTTGAAGAGAGGGCCCCCCCTCCAACTGGACAATCGGAGTGCGGCTGGAAGCGTTTGGATTTATGAGGTGTGACGCACTTGGAATTTGAACAGCGATCTGAAGTTAAGTTCAGCTATAGGGCAAGGAGAACTATAAATTTATTAAGAGTCTGTACATAATGTGACAGCTGTGCCTATGCCTGGAAAAGCTGTAAATTTTACTATGATCGTTTGTAAAAAAAACGTTGAGAAGAAAACGAAAGTGATCTGAGCTTTTTAAGATGGCGCTGTTTGGTGTTGAAAGACTGACGCAAGAGGAAAGCACTCCAGACAAAGAGGATTCATGGGGATTTATGGGGAGGCCGGACTGACTAAAACTCACACAGGAGAATGAATATATGGGAAATCTCGTTTGATGCTTATTTCAGCAGCGGTGGAAAAATTGGATGAAAGAAGAAAATATTTTAGTGACTGCAGGGGAAGATCAGGATTATCATGGATTTTGAGTGACTATTTGGACTTTAGAACAAAGACGGCAGTAGACAGTTGCGAGAAAACCCCAATTTTTGAAGCATGGGAACTCCAAAATTTAATATGATTTGGCATAATATTCGGTTTAATTGATATGGATTTGTATAATTTGGAATAATGAATGTGATATAGTTGTTTTTTAATTGGAAAATTAATAAAAATAGATTATAAAAAAAGAGTTCTAGTTACAGGTAGGTAGCCATGTTGGTCTGCCATAGTCGAAACAAAATTTTAAAAATCCTTCCAGTAGCACCTTAGAGACCAACTAAGTTTGTCTTTGGTATGAACTTTTGTGTGCATGCACACTTCTTCAGATACCTGAAGAAGGTATCTGAAGAAGTGTGCATATCTGAAGAAGGTATCCAAAGAAGTGTGCATGCATACGAAAGCTAATGACAAACTTAGTTGGTGTCTAAGGTGCTACTGGAAGGATTTTTTAAATTTTGCTTCAACCTTCACTTGAGTCAGTGCTGGTCATTTGTTCAGTATTTTATGACCCTATAATCTTATTCCCCCCCACAAAAATATAGTCCGGCCCACCACATGCTCTGAGGGACGGTGGACTGGCCCACGGCTGAAAAAGGTTGCTGACCCCTGCTTTACATTAACGTGAAGGACCAGAAGAACAATGACATGGGCAACCTACAGAAGAGTTTCAGACATGAAGTAAGTTTTCAGGAGCTCTCTGCATTTTAACAAGCAGAATCACTGAGGGAATAGTTGACAGGTAGTCAAGAAACAGAGGATGGACATAACTCAATAAGATTTTTTTTTTTTGCCTTCCAGGATGTCAAACATTAGCCATATTTTGTTTGAGAAGAGGATTTGAATAAATAAATATGCTACATTTGCTCCTGCTTTCTCCAACCATTTATTTTCTATTTAGTATTTTAAATTACCTTAATAATATAGGATGTTATCCAATTAACTTATTACAGCTGCACAAGATTTCTTCTCTCCCCATGTGTTTCTCACACCCTCCCCAAATCTGCTCCAGAGGGTTGGGACTGAGGAGAACCCACAGAACTGGTCATCAGTACTTCTGTCCTTTCTGAATTACGTCTTAGTTTGTTACCTCACATCCAATCCATCACTGCATCCAGACACTGATTAAGGACAGATTTATTGGCATTAGTTGGAAAAAAAGAAACAGAGTTGGGTGCCATTAGTATATTACTGACATAGCATTCCAGAACACTAGATGACCCAGGAGTTTCATGTAGATGTTAAGTGCCATGAGGGAAAGAGCAGAACCCTGCAGGGTTGAAACTATAGTCTCCCAGTGCCACCTTCTGGAATGTCCTACCATAAAGGACAAAAGTACTGCAGCAGAATATTCCTACTCTCATACCAGCCAAATATTCCAGAGCAGCATGGATAAGACTAAAAAATGTTGATTAGAGTATCAGCAGAAATACACTTTAAACAAAAAACAACAATTTTTGGCCAACAGGAAGCGCCTCCAGTTTCCCCCAACAATGCAGCCACAGACAATAAAGATGGTGTTTCTTGGGCAGAAATAGCAGCATCTAATCTATCTTTCCATATGCTACATACCAATCCATTCATATTTTCTATATCTCCAGTTTAAAAATTAAATCATTCTAAATAATATTTGTTATCTATAAAGCACCTCCAAAGAACAGGTTTTATAAAACAATTGAGCTGAAAGGAAGAGCTTTAACAATCTAAAAAAGGGTTTAACAATCTAAAAAGAGAAGACACTACAGAAAAAGAAAGGGATTTCCCCCCCCCCAAAGAAAAGTATAAAAGTAAGTGCTACTGTTAAGTAAATATATGTTGGTAGAAAAGAGGGCTTTTAAATCTGTGCTAACCACATACACTTCTAAAATGATAGTTTGCTAAATACCAGTAATACAAACTCTACTCATTTTTTCAAACTACGAAGTCAGAATTTGGAGTAAAATTCTAACTATGAAGCCAAAAACCAGTAATAATTGCACTAACAGTGCAGTTACTGTACCTAGTCTGATGGTTTTACCATATACAAAGCCTGACCATAAAATGGGTTATCAAGTTCTTTATGATATGCTGATTTCCTTGTGATATACTGCCAATGTATAATATTAATCAAACTGTGTAACAGGATATGCATGATGCTAAATGCACAGAGCATCTTGATATGTAAATACAATGTTCATGGTTCTTTAGAGTCCTTTCCTCATTGAGTCTAACCACAGCGACACACATTACTGACTTGTACAAGAGTCCACAGGTCAGGCCATTAGTTGCCCATGACTAAGTGTATTAAAAAAGAAATCAGTTCTCTGGACCATAATTAACTGCTTTAGTATTACTCAAATTCAAAGCAAAAAAAAAAAGACAACAGGAAAAATATCATCAAGCACATATATAAAAACTGAAAGAGAAAGTAATTTAACTTAAGAGATCTGTGGAAAGGATGACAAAAATAAAAGGAATTTTTACTGTGGTTCCCATTTTCCAACTTCCAAGAATTGCTGTAAAGATTTAAGCTTCCCTGTCACATACACCAATAAAATCCCAGACTCTTTCCATAACAAATAAAACCCATTCCTATGAACATCTGAGAACACCTTACTTATCAATTATGGAATGAGGAGGATCCACATACAGTATTTAGATATTTTCCCAAAGGTGTATAATCACAATTAATACAATACATATCATCGTGCGTGTTATTCATTGGGTTTTGGCCCAGGAAAGCTTGTGCAACAGTATATGTGTTAGGTCTTTAAATGCCACAGTGCAAGGCTCTGCTGTTTTATCTCATTTTATCATGTTCTCTAATGACTGAAGTTGTAAGAAAACTACAGGTGAAACTCGAAAATTAGAAGATCATCGAAAAGTGCATTTATTTCAGTAATGCAACTTATTATTTTTTATTCTTCTTTTAATTTTTACAAATGCTTTCTTTTGGAAATTCCACAGTAATAAAACAAATAATTACAAAAATACAAAAAATAAACAAAAATTAAGCATCGCTATTACATTTCATTAAATCAGATTGATTATATTCTCTGCAGCCAAAGATGGAGAAGCTCTATACAGTCAGCAAAAACAAGACCTGGAGCTGACTGTAACTCAGATCATCAGCTTCTTATAGCAAAATTCCAGCTTAAACTGAAGAAAGTAGGAAAAACTACTGGGCCAGTAAAATACAATCTAAATCAAATCCCTTATGAATACACAGTGGAAGTGAGGAACAGGTTTAAGGATTTAGATTTGGTGGACAGAATGCCTGAAGAACTATGGATGGAGGCTCGTAACATTATACAGGAGGCAGCAACGAAAACCATCCCAAGGAAAAGGAAATGCAAGAAAGCAAAATGGCTGTCCAACGAGGCCTTACAAATAGCGGAGGAGAGGAGGCAAGCAAAATGCAAGGGAGATAGGGAAGGATATAGGAAACTGAATGCAGATTTTCAAAAAATAGCAAGGAGAGACAAGAGGGTCTTCTTAAATGAGCAATGCAAAGAAATAGAGGAAAACAATAGAATGGGGAAAACCAGAGATCTGTTCAAGAAAATTGGAGATATGAAAGGAACATTTCGTACAAAGATTACCATAATAAAGGACAAAAGTGGTAAGGACCTAACAGAAGCAGAAGACATCAAGAAGAGGTGGCAAGAATACACAGAGGAATTATACCAGAAAGATATGGAGGTCTCGTACACCTCAGGTAGTGTGATTGCTGACCTTGAACCAGACATCTTGGAGAGTGAAGTCAAATGGGCCTTAGAAAGCATTGCTAATAACAAGGCCAGTGGAAGTGATGATATTCCAGCTGAACTATTTAAAATTTTAAAAGATGATGCTGTTAAGGTGCTACACCCAATATGCCAGCAAGTTTGGAAAACTCAGCAATGGCCAGAGGATTGGAGAAGATCAGTCTACATCCCAATTCCAAAGAAGGGCAGTGCCAAAGAATGCTCCAACTACCGCACAATTGCGCTCATTTCACACGCTAGCAAGGTTATGCTTAAAATTCTACAAGGCAGGCTTAGGCAGTATGTGGACCGAGAACTCCCAGAAGTGCAAGCTGGATTTCGAAGGGGCAGAGGAACCAGAGACCAAATAGCAAACATGCGCTGGATTATGGAGAAAGCTAGAGAGTTCCACAAAAACGTCTACTTCTGCTTCATTGACTATGCAAAAGCCTTTGACTGTGTCGACCACAGCAAACTATGGCAAGTTCTTAAAGAAATGGGAGTGCCTGATCACCTCATCTGTCTCCTGAGAAATCTCTATGTGGGACAAGAAGCTACAGTTAGAACTGGATATGGAACAACTGATTGGTTCAAAATTGGGAAAGGAGTATGACAAGGTTGTATATTGTCTCCCTGCTTTTTTAACTTATATGCAGAATTCATCATGCAAAAGGCTGGACTAGATGAATCCCAAGACGGAATTAAGATTGCCGGAAGAAATATCAACAACCTCAGATATGCAGATGACACAACCTTGATGGCAGAAAGTGAGGAGGAATTAAAGAACCTTTTAATGAGGGTGAAAGAGGAGAGCGCAAAATATGGTCTGAAGCTCAACATCAAAAAAACCAAGATCATGGCCACTGGTCCCATCACCTCCTGGCAAATAGAAGGGGAAGAAATGGAGGCAGTGAGAGATTTTACTTTCTTGGGCTCCTTGATCACTGCAGATGGTGACAGCAGTCACGAAATTAAAAGACGCCTGCTTCTTGGGAGAAAAGCAATGACAAACCTAGACAGCATCTTAAAAAGCAGAGACATCACCTTGCCGACAAAGTATAGTTAAAGCTATGGTTTTCCCAGTAGTGATGTATGGAAGTGAGAGCTGGACCATAAAGAAGGCTGATCGCCGAAGAATTGATGCTTTTGAATTATGGTGCTGGAGGAGACTCTTGAGAGTCCCATGGACTGCAAGAAGATCAAACCTATCCATTCTTAAGGAAATCAGCCCTGAGTGCTCACTGGAAGGACAGATCGTGAAGCTGAGGCTCCAATACTTTGGCCACCTCATGAGAAGAGAAGAATCCTTGGAAAAGACCTTGATGTTGGGAAAGATGGAGGGCACTAGGAGAAGGGGACGACAGAGGACGAGATGGTTGGACAGTGTTCTCGAAGCTACGAAAATGAGTTTGACCAAACTGCGGGAGGCAGTGGAAGACAGGAGTGCCTGGCGTGCTATGGTCCATGGGGTCACGAAGAGTCGGACACGACTAAACGACTAAACAACAATTACATTTCATTAATTACATTCCATTTATAATTGACCCGCCTAATGACAAATAACTACAACAAATAAAGGCTTGGCCTATCTTGCTTTGCATGTCATGCATCTATCTCATATATTGGTTTCACCTTTTAAGTTGTATTACTGAAATAAATGGACTTTTCGAAGATAGTCTAATTTTCCAAGTTTCACCTATATAGCAATGATAAGTCATTCAGATTTCAAATGAAGTCTATCATTACCCTTTTGCAGCTCTTGGTGTGCAATATAGAGTGGAAACAAAAAGCCTGTTCACATATCACAGGTAGTCAGACTTGAAGTGTGAGCACAGTATCCACCACCAGCCAACTATTCTCCAGTCATTGGTAAAGGGCCAGTAATGTATTTGGCCACCTGAAAACAATTAGGAGGGTTCTATAACAAAATTGACACTCTGTTTCTGACGCAACTCTAGACACAGCTGCAAACAGATCACAAGCTTTGTATTAACCTAAGTTTAGGTTTATATGTAACTATGACTTAGAAAAACAATAATGATAATGATAAACTGTGATTAATCAAAAATTGAAACAAAACCTATTTTCTTATGGCAACACCAGAAGAGAGGATAGGAGGGAGTCACATAAACCCAATGAATGTTAATGTTTACTGAGACTACTGACTTCATGGCTCCAACATAGCTGGAATACCACAATGAAAAATTCAAGGAGATATTGTCTTGTCTACACAGGAACTTCTTATCTACCTTACAAGCAAAGCTATTGAAAATTTGGGTTAAAACTACAAGATCCAATGGTTCCCAATAAGATTCCTGTGGAGGCAATAGGTCATGGTTGGTATTCCTATTTAATCAGAGATTACAGAAGGCATCAGATTGGAAAAGACCACTTCAGACCATATGTGGTTGCTGGCTGGACTCTGCAGAGAGCAGAGTTCTCCTGAAACACAAGATAATCTGACTTCTGCCATCCTGACTGGCCTCTGACAAATGCAGATTAACTTCACTGCTACCTCTGTTATGATGATGTTGCTGCTTCTACTGCAAATTGAATGTGGTTTACGTTTTCCTTTCAGATTGCAGCTGGTTTGAGAGAAAGTGCACCAAACACCAGTATTTCTCAAGAAATCACAGGATAGCTCTGCATTCATAGGCAACATGTGTACAAGGATTCAAAGTCCAGCAGTGGGAGTGCACTGCAGCCAGGGTAAACAGTAATGTGTACACAGCCTAAATCTTAGCTGAGAGAAAGGAGCTGAAAATGTATAATGGTGTGTTTGTGGGAGGGCATCTTGGCATCAAGGGCTATGCTGGGAACTCGAGAAAAAGCCTTCATGCAATATATATTTATTAAAAACCACTTATAAATGAATTTTTTAAAAACATCTAATCAATGTACAGCACAAGAGCAATGAACAATATAATAAAAAATACAACATAAAGCCAGTAAAACAGAATAAAAGCAAAGACAAGACAAAACAGGAATTCAAGAAATTCAAATAAATAAATAAAAATATTTGACCCTAGGCTTCTTGCTATCCCTCAAATGGACTACATCAGCTACAAATGAATACTATTTGAATAATATTCTGATGCTACACCAGCTTTCCTTCTTACAGAAACTCTGATGTCTGCTTCATTCACTGTTGTTTGAATGTGTCTGAATAATCCAATTTTGGCCTGGTGATTTTCCTCTGGAGGTAACATACTTTATTAAGAATATTTAATATGAAATGTGTTACTGAAAGTTTGGTATAAAGCCCTGATAATATATATTGTACTATGACACTATTATCAAACCTACAAGCACCAAGGCCTCAGTCATGGCACCTGATCTTTTGACTCCAACAAAAACGGCTACAAGTTAGGAGTAGGTCCAGGCAGCTACTGAAAAAGACAAAAATCTAAATCTTGAATTGAGCTGTGCCATACTTATTTTGGAAGAAGTAAGCATGTCAAAGCAATTTGGGAAGCCAAGCTAATATTCTGTGGTTTCTATACATTTGTTCTTTATTCTGGTATGAAGAATTACAATACCACTGCTTCTACCATGCCAGCAACACATGTTCCAATATTTACTCAAGTATTAGATTACATATCCAATGTTGTACCAATTTCTATTTTGGTCCTACACTTAATACGGTTGAGAGTGGATTGATCTGACATCCGGGTGATTTAAATAAATGTGTTAAATTACCCAAGAAAAACAGGCTGATTTGGAACCATTGATTCAATATCAACCCCTCTGATTTTATTTCCTGAACTAGCATGCATACTGGCTATTGACTGGAAAATGCATGTCAGTGAGTTAGCAGTGGCTTGGTGGATTTAGAGGTTACATCAAGAGCCACTGTTGGTTTGAATATTCTTTCTGCCTGCATATCAAATTGTGTTGCTTTATAGCATGTAAAATAAGCAGCATATTGCCATCTTATTGTTGTTGTTGTTTAGTCGTGTCCGACTCTTCGTGACCCTATGGATCATAGCACACCAGGGACTCCTGTCTTCCATTGCCTCCCACAGTTTGGTCAAACTCATGTTTGTAGCTTCAAGAACACTGACCAGCCATCTCGTCCTCTGTCATCCCCTTCTCCTTATGCCCTCCATCTTTCCCAACATCAGGGTCTTTTCCAGGGTGTCTTCTCTTCTCATGAGGTGGCCAAAGTATTATAGCCTCAGCTTCAGGATCTGTCCTTCCAGTGAGCGCTCAGGGCTGATTTCCTTCAGAATGGATAAGTTTGGTGTTCTTGCAGTCCATGGGACTCTCAAGAGTCTCCTCCAGCACCATAATTCAAAAGCGATCAGCCTTCTTTATGGTCCAGCTCTCACTTCCATACATCACTACTGGGCAAACCATAGCTTTAACTATATGGACCTTTGTTGGCAAGGTGGTGTCTCTGCTTTTTAAGATGTTGTCTAGGTTTGTCATAGCTTTTCTCCCAAGAAGCAGGCGTCTTTTAATTTTGTGACTGCTGTGATCAAGGAGTCATCTTATTAGGAACACAGAAAGCCGTCCTGTATTACATTGGCCCATATGTAGCTTAGTCTTGCCTCCCCAGGGTTTCAGACTGGAGTCATTCCCTGTCCTACTTGGATATATTTACCCTAAAAAATTGTTTTCCTGCCCACTGATCCCCCACCCACCCCGCCTGCCTGTCCACATCATGAAAATCTGTATTTGAAAAAATACAGAGCCTGTGGGACCCAGCCAAAGGCCCATCCAGTCCAGCATCCTGTCCTCACAGTAGCCACCCAGATGCCTGTGGGAGGCCTCCAAGCAGGACTCAAGCACAAGAGTACTCCCAGCAACTGGTATTCAGGAGCCATTGACTGTGGAGACAGACCATAGCCATCATGGTTAGTAGCCATCAGTCTCTTCCATTAATTTGCCTAATCCTCTTTTTAAGCTATCTAAGTTGGTGGCCAAATGTTTTACTATTGATTTTTGTTGTATACCAGTTCAAGAGGCATTTGAACTGGAAAGTGGTTTAAAATATTTATATAAATAGACATTCTAACATTTCTCCCTATTGTGACAATCCCAAACCTTCGTTAGAAAAGATTTTTGATTACATTGTTTTAGTCCTTTGACTACGGTAACCTAGCACCATAGAATAATATTTGAACAATATTATTATTTGATTAAATTTCAAGTGTATGGGCAAAGCTTCTTTCACTTTTATTTTTAAGACAATGCCTAGCATTTTAAAAAACAATATTTTCAAATTATTACATCTTTTTACAAAGTGGCAGAGTTCCTGATAAGTCAAGGGATAAATTAATCGACAGCCATGTTTTAGAAAGGTTAGTGGGCTCCTCCCTACTCCCTGCAATTACTTTCACTACCTGCTTTTTCTCCGGAAAAATATTTGTTTAGCATTTCTATACTGATTCTCTGCCATCAAAAGAGCACTCAAGTGATGCACAGCACAGCACATCACATCACATAACACAATAAAGGCCACATCAACAAACATTAATATCATTTCTAAAAATCAAAAAAATAAATGCACTTAAAACCAGCCCTAAAAAGTTTAAGATAAAATTAAATTTAAAAATAAAAACCTTCAATCAACTTTAAAGTTGTTCCTCAAGAGCCACATTTTGATAAGCTGCTGAAGCAATAAATAAAAAAATAGTCCAGTAGCACCTTAGAGACCAACTAAGTTTATTCTGGGTATAAGCTTTCATGTGCATGCACACTTCTTCAGATACACTGAAATAGAAGTCACTAGACCCTTATATATAGTGGGAAAGTGGGGTGGGGTTTTTCTCAGAAGGGTAGTAGGAGATAGGTGATTGACTCAATGGGTATGGTAACCCTGTTGACGACTGTTAACGACTGCAATTAGTCCTACAGGAAAAAGCAAGGTATACGATAAAGGTAAAGGGACCCCTGACCATTAGGTCCAGTCGTGACCGACTCTGGGGTTGCGGCGCTCATCTCGCGTTATTGGCCGAGGGAGCCGGTGTATAGCTTCCAGGTCATGTGGCCAGCATGGATAGACAAACGAAGAATGATGGATTGTGCTCTTAAAGAACAGCAAATTTCAAAGGGATTACTGAAGTATACAATACAAAGAGAAGACTGGTACACAGAGGAAATATCATACCATATGAAGAGAATATTTGAAATTAGTTTATGTTCCCAAAACATGCAACTATCTGTCAATTTATTTGGGTTAGGTGCATGCTTTCCTGCTTTTTGGAAGTCATGCTTTGGGTCCATCTTAGATCATATGGCCAGGCTATAATAGCTTGGACTGAAGAAGTACCAATGAACATATTCATATAAGCACATGACAATTGGTAGATAGATTTCTAAAAGTTTAGGCATCTTACACCTAAAACAAGTATAAGATGCTCTAAAGCTCAATGAGAAAATCCCACATTGCAACTCATGATAAGGAGAGGAATGCAATATCATTACATACACATATTCACCACAAATCCAAAATTCAGTGTACTGTACATTCTTATGTATTCTTATGACTGACAGCTTGGTTGTCTCAGTCTCTGAACAACAAGGGTGGTTAGCACAAGCTCACCTTTGAAATAACATCCATTTCCCATTTAACAGGATATGAGGAACAGGTCATAAAATATGCAAAGTCCCACAGCTCAATGGAAAAGAGAATTTTTGGGATGCAGCACTACATTGGTCCTAAAACAACATACCAAGTTAACAATATTGTTAATAAAGTAAAGCTTACTTCACTATTAATCCAAAAACAAATATCCAGTAGAAGAAAAATACCAGTACTGCAATGGCACAGGCCTGAATAAACACATGAGATCAAGTGTGGCAAAAATAAATAGCTGACCACAATTTTTATTTCAGTGTTTTATCCGCAGCTACATAAAAATGAATAAGAGGTTTTTTAAGTTTACATCTTATCCATTTATCTTTGTATTTACTTAGCATTTTATTTACTTAGCATTTTATTAAATATCTGCAGGAAAAGTAGATTAAGGTTGCAATCCTATACCTACCTACTTAGGAGGATGCCCCACAGGGCTCAGTGAAATTTAATTATGAGGAGACATGCACAGGATTGTGCCGCAAATTGCATTTAAAGCTCATTTGGGCATTACACATTGATTTGTTTCAGACAGATATTTATTAGCTATCTTTCCAGAATTAACATATTTAAAAGCCATCTGATACTAATACCTACAAACATACACACACACACACACACACACACACACACACACACACAATGAAGTTCCATGATTCTGAGCACACTTTCATAATGGCATGACACACACCAAAACTGGTTTCATTTCAACTTTAAAAGGTAAAGGTAAAGGGACTCCTGACAGTTAAGTCCAGTCGCAAACGACTCTGGGGTTGCGGCGCTCATTTCGCTTTACTGGCCGAGGGAGCCGACGTTTGTCCACAGACAGTTTTTATGGGTCATGTGGCCAGCATGATTAAGCCGCTTCTGGCGAAACTAGAGCGGCGCACAGAAATGCCATTTACCTTCCCGCTGGAGCGGTACCTATTTATCTACTTGCACTTTGACGTGCTTTCGAACTGCTAGGTTGGCAGGAGCTGGGACCGAGCAACAGGAGCTCACCCCGCTGCAGGGATTCGAACCGCCAACCTTCTGATGGCAAGCCCTAGGCTCAGTGGTTTAGACCACACATTGCTCTTATTTCATATCTACCTGATGCCTGGGGGAAGCACGACATAGCTAGGGTGAAATGAATCTCTAGACTTTCAAACTGTGATTTCCTAAAATGTAATTCCATATTCCACTAAGGATGCCAGCACAGCACTACTTTACATAATTACCATGTTTTATAATTTCTTTGTGCACCTATCAAATTATATTGAATAATATCAACAGAAAGACTTCTCCCTTGCTGCTAATTCGGTACTTGTCATTATGTAAGAAACCAGGGTAGCATAGGAGTAAGAAATGAGATATTGCTATTCATTTTGAAATGGCACCCTTTCTGGCTTGATTTCCTGAACCATGAGCCATTTCTGGGTGCTTCCTTGGGAAGGCACTGGATGTTTTAGTCACAGAAAAAAGAGGTTCTTTAATGGGTGGTGGGGCACTTCTAGCAGGGGCCCTTGGGAAAGCAATGAGGGCACTCTCTTTGTTGCATTACTATAGATCTTCACTGAATAAGAGCCGGGAAAGGAAGAGTTGCTTGTTGAGTCCTTCCTGTGTGAAAGGCATGTTGGTTTCATATATACACTGAACATTTGTGGTTACCTGGAATTGCAAAATAAAACCACCGATATCATAATGGCATTCTATAAACCTATGTTGTGGAATACTGTTTATGGTTCTGTTTGCCTTGTCACAAAAAGGGCAAAAGAAATATCAAGGAGATAATTTACGAGTCTGTAATATACCTTCCTTGTTCAATATGTACTTGGCAGTACAATTTTGAACAAACTGTGAAACAGTATTTTGAACTGTAAAAGCTGCAAATTTACCAGCAGAAGTCTGCAGCAAGACACTGAGTCATAATCACTACCTTTGGTGTTTGTATTACTTTGCTTCTATCAATCCAAATGTCAAAATAAACATAATTCACTGGAACTAAGCTGCCATTTTCAAATTATACACTGAAGTACAGAACAAGGTACACAGAATATTTGTAAAAGACTACATCCCCACCTGGGACACGGGTGGCGCTGTTGTCTAATCCACAGAGGAGCCTGATTTGAGAAAATAGTGCTAAGGACATGGGTTACTATTATCTTCATTATTTGTGGACCATTGGCAGATAGCATAATCCAAAGGCAGCATTCTACAATATTCACAGTAGCTTCAGTTTGACAACTTTCAATCCAAAGCATTCGTTTTTGGATTACTGTTTTGCTATTTTTGTGACAGCTGTATCTTGCATTAAATGTTTCATTCTCAAGTCTCAAATAATGTTCTCCTCTTCAGCTCTTTCTTCATGGTTTCCTTTATTCCAACTGCCTTTACCATCAATTCAAATTCATCCCTCACTAGAAGGGAAACAAATAATATTGATAGACTTAATCCCTCTTCAGGCATTTGGAATTTGTTGTAATGCCAGCATGTGCATTGACTCACTCCACTCCCAGCCTTGCTGAACACAACAAGGGCTGAAGGGGGCTGCAGTATAGATGATCAAGAATATGCCAATATAACAATATTGTTCCTAATGTATGTCAGAAGAATGGAATGTTTTACATCTTGTGTTTGATTGTTTGAAAGATTTATGCACAAACATAAAGTAGTCTGAAAATCTTTCTGGATTTTGATTTTATCAAGACAATTATATTAATACAGTGGTACCTCGACTTATGAATGCCTCGACTTACGAAGGTTTCGACTTCCGAAGTCCGCAAACCCGGAAGTATTTTCGTGGCGTGCACGGTCTGTACATGCGCAAAGCGCAAAATTGCGCTTTGTTGCATGCACAAAATGGACGCTTCGGCTTACGAAGGAGTCGACTTCCGAAGAGCACCGCAGAACGGATCGCCTTCGTAAGTTGAGGTACCACTGTACATGGTCCAAAGTAAAAAGGAATATAGAGATTTGGAGTAGACTAAATTTGACTTTTTGGGGACACTACTTCAGGATATTCTCTTCCCAGGCAATAAAGAATAATAAAAAATGAAGGCACACACACATCTACTTTTCTGAGGTTGATTATAACTTGTAGTTCTCACCGACAGCCACACTAAAAACAAAGTCAAAGTGATGAGATATTGGGTACGTTAACTTTAAGTACTTGTCCAAATATGATGGGGAAACACCCCCAAACATTATTGTGTACTTTTTTCACCCAAAGAGGTTGGGGAAACACACCTGAGTATGATTGTCTATACTTTAGCAATGAAAAATGGGAACATGTAACTGTGTTCCCTGAAAAATCAGCCTCTTGGGCTATACCAGGGGTTGGCAAGGTTTACCTCGCCTGGGCTGGTTCACTCCAGCAGAGATCCCTCCGTGGGCCAGATCGTGCGCGTGTGTGATCTCCAGCATCTGCACATACATTATTTTCAGCACCACGGAAGCAAGTCCCTGTGCCGCGTTGTGCCGGTTTAGTGCAGCACGCAGGGACTCACCGAGCAGGCGGCTTGGTTCAGGGGCAGCTCATGGGCCGGTTAAACAACCCCCGTGGGCCACTCGTGACCCATGGGCCTTAGGTTCCCAACCCCTGGGCTATACAATATCTGCTTTGGCAATTCATGACTGAACGCCCCTCCCCACCCATATTTTATGAATCTTTATAATAGCAATGGGTATTTAATGTAACTGCTTTTAGATGTTTTAATTGTATTTGTTTATAAAATGTTTTGACTGTTTTAGAATGTGTTTGTTTTGTTTTATTTTTAAATTGCGTATCTGTTTGCTGCCCTGGGTTCTTTGGGGGCTAACATTTTTAACAACAGTTCATTTTTTAAGACACATTTATTTATTTATTTATTTGTTACAGAAAACCTTTTCACCCCAACACTTAAATATGCACTTGAACCCATAAAACGAAGCCAAAAGTGACAAAAACCAAAGCATGCTTTGCTAAAACAAAAATGCCTTAGTTTTAGCAGTGTCCAAAGTAAACTTTTGACTATGCGTAACATTCTTTTACAAAATAAACTCAAGACTTTTGCCAGCAATAACCTATATACTGATGTGGTA
Source organism: Zootoca vivipara (assembly GCF_963506605.1). NCBI lineage: Eukaryota > Metazoa > Chordata > Lepidosauria > Squamata > Lacertidae > Zootoca > Zootoca vivipara. The sequence continues at coordinate 48,965,740 of NC_083283.1, forward strand.
TTAAAAGAAACTTGGACGCTTGAACTGGGAGACAAACTGTCAACCAACCACTAATTGGATTTTATGATGTGAGTCACAGCTTAGCAATTTCCTAGAATTTAATCACAGTGCACCCAAAAAGATCAATTAAAAAACAGCCTCAGAATTTGTTAAAGCCCTGTGTAGCATGGGGCAAAACAATGATCTCAGTAAGTTCACCAGAGAATTTTATGAATGAACAAAGAAAGGATTTTTAATGATAAAGGCAAGATTCATTTCACAGAATCATAGAGTTGGAAGAGACCACAAGGGCCATCCAGTCCAACCCCCTGCCAAGCAGGAAACACCATCAAAGCATTCTTGAGCCTCTGCTTAAAGACCTCCAGAGGAGGAGACTCCACCACACTCCTTGGTAGCAAATTCCATTGCCAAACAGCTCTTACTGTCAGGAAGTTCTTCCTAATGTTTAGGTGGAATCTTCTTTCTTGTAGTTTGAATCAGTGTCTGCTTCTCTGGAGCAGCAGAAAACAATCTTTCTCCCTCCTCTATATGACATCCTTTTATATATTTGAACATGGCTATCATATCACCCCCTAACCTTCTCTTCTCCAGGCTAAACATACCCAGCTCCCTAAGACGTTCCTCATAAGGCATCGTTTCCAGGCCTTTGACCATCTTGGTTGCCCTCTTCTGGACACGTTCCAGCTTGTCAGTATCCTTCTTGAACTGTGGTGCCCAGAACTGGACACAGTACTCCAAGTGAGGTCTGACCAGAGCAGAATACAGTGGTACTATTACTTCCCTTGGTCTAGATGCTATACTCCTATTGATGCAGCCCAGAATTGCATTGGCTTTTTTAGCTGCTGCATCACACTGTTGACTCATGTCAAGTTTGTGGTCTACCAAGACTCCTAGATCCTTTTCACATGTACTGCTCTCAAGCCAGGTGTCACCCATCCTGTATTTGTGCCTTTCATTTTCCTTGTTAAAATTCATCTTGTTTGCTTTGGCCCAGTTGTCTAATCTGTTAAGGTCATTTTGAAATGTGATCCTGTCCTCTGGGGTATTAGCCACCCCTCCCAATTTGGTGTTGTCACAGTGGCCGGAGTGGACTACTTCAGAGTAACGACGCTACGCAGCTCTGCATTTTATTCTTTTATTGGTGCTGCGTATTTACAGTGCTGAAGTCATTGCTATTTACACGGAGTGATGTGGTCAGTCGGTTTCAGAACCTCCTAATGGCTTTTGGCGCGTCTTTCTCCAACACAAAAGCTTTGGCAGACCCATCCTCTTTCCCCTCCTCTTTCTGCGTAATTCCGGAGTTGGGGGGATGGGTCTCCCCCCCTTATTCGCCCCTTCCTGTCCCACCTGGGACCCTGGCTCCTCTACCTTGCCTGAGCCTCGGACACGACTTCCTGCTTCCCCACTGGAATCGGAACTCTCTCTGCTTTCCCCTGTGCTCGGGGATTGGCTTGAACTCAGGAGGGGAGGGACTTCGCGATATCCCCTGTCCCTCACAGGTGTCGTCTGCAAACTTGCTCAGGATGCCCTCAAGCCCATCATCCAAGTCATTGATAAAGATGTTGAATAAGACTGGGCCCAAGACAGAACCCTGTGGCACCCCACTAGTCACTACTCTCCAGGATGAGGATGAGCCATTGATGAGCACCCTTTGGGTTCAGTCAGTAAGCCAGTTACAAATCCACTGAATGGTAGCATTGTCTAGCCCGCATTTTACCAGCTTCTTTACAAGAATATCATGGGGCACCTTGTCAAAGGCCTTGCTGAAATCAAGATAGGCTACATCTACAGCGTTCCCTTCATCTACCAGGCTTGTAATTCTGAGTAGCAACTAAGGTTTTTAAGTGAGCTATTGGACTCTGAGAATACAGTGGTACCTCGGGTTACAAACGCTTCAGGTTACAAATGCTTCAGGTTACAGACTCCACTAACTCAGAAATAGTACCTCGGATTAAGAACTTTGCTTCAGGATGAGAACAGAAATCGTGCTGTGGCAGTGCGGCGACAGCAGGAGCCCCATTAGCCAAAGTGGTGTCTCAGGTTAAGAACAGTTTCAGGTTAAGAACGGACCTCCGGAATGAATTAAGTTCTTAACCAGAGGGACCACTGTATATTGTTTGCTACTGTTTACTGATTTTATACACGGATGTGAGTACTTTCTGCAGTGAGTTAGCACAAGGTATAACAATTTGGGCTACTGCTAGCTGGGAAATGGAGTACAATTTTGTATGCCAGATCTGTATTTATTTACGGCACTTATACCCTCCCTTCCTCAAAGAGTCAAAAGGGGCTTACATACAAAGCCCATGTCATCTCCTACCGACAAAACTTTCAGGACCAGAGTGACTTCACTTTACCAACTCAAGATCATCCTGTGGGGCAAACATAGCCCATGGTTCTTAAGACTTCCCGGTGAAGTACAAGACGAGAGAAGTTTATCACAAATTATGAATTTACAATTAAGCACAGTAACATCAGAATTTTACCCCTTGCCCTAAAAAACACCAACATTCAAATAACGTTTATACTCTTCTGGCACAAAATATTGTCTAGAGTTGGTTTTTGTTTTGTTTTGTTTGTTTTGTCTTTCAGTCATACAATCTGTTTCAGGATTTGCTACACCAATTCACAGTGGTTTCAGACAGGCTCCTGTCTAAAAATTGAGCAGATGAAACCAATAGCGTATCCAAAAGTCAAGAAGGTGATTTCTACACGTGCTGTAGAGGAAAGTGAGGGGCAGATGGGTTAGTCAACCTTGGAAGATAACCCATCTAGGAGAAGGACAACTCTGATTCTAAATTTCTGCTGTCTTATGGGACATCTTGTGGGATGAGGCTAAGGAGTAAACCCTACACAAATTCAGAGTAGTGTCCCTAAGACGGTTGGGTGGCACCTTGTACGCTTCCTTCATGCAACTCCTGCAGCCAGACTGATGCCAAACGTATTGCTTTGCTACCCTTTGGACCACATCAGCAAGGCCAAAAAGTGGGCCTTGTCGTCTTGGCAGCCCAGGAACTCCATACACATTGCTCAGGCTTGCACCCCAGGAGAGGGTCACTGTGGTGCTGCTAATGCAGGTGTTTGCCTTCACTGCCAGAGACACACTCCACTGTCTCTCAAGACAGACAGATGCCAACAACAAGGTACAGTGAAGTGAAAACAGTGCCATATCAAGCCCTGTGGGAATCCTCCATGTGTGGGTACTGAACCTATGTTGCAAGTGTTACACTATATGGTACAGGTTTAGAGGTGTGTGGAACTGTACTTAGTTTATCTATCCTTTGCAGAGCGAAAACAGTCCTCTTAATCTCATGCCACCCACTTTTTACATATAGGACACTGAAGAAGGGGCAGAAACAATTCTAGAATGACTGCAGATTATAGCCTATTAATATTCTCTGTCTTTCATTCATGTGATATGTTTAGCTGTTTCTTAATGTGTGCTTGGATGGTTCATCTGTCTGCTGGTGTAATACAAAGATCAAAGGACACATTTGTTAAATAAACAGAATACTAATTGATTAATGTAATCTAGCAAACAATGCTTCCATGTAATATTGTTAAAATTGGCTTGTTTGCACTTCACCTTAAGGGTATTGCAACAGCACCACTGAGAAGAGCCTTTGCTCTCTGATGCAGTTATTAATTATAAAAAAAAGAACTTTACCATCCTGCTCCAGCATGGTAGAAATACTTTGTCAATATAACAGCAATAAAATCTATTAGGGTCTCAAACAAGTATTTTTTTGGGGGGGGGGAATACTACTCAATCTTGTCTGCTTGCTTAATTGTCAGTGCATGCATGACCACTAAAAGCCTTCTGGATGGACTACATGCTTGATATTTTATGGACAACATCCGAGCTGATGACAGATCATTTACCACCATTCAAATGAAAAGACATAAATCAGCACCTTTAACCATCTTCCCAATGCTCTCTCATGCACAAACAAGATAAGCCAGCCTACTGAACTCTTAGCATGTTCTCACTTCTCAAGAACTACTAGTACTTTGCCATAAAATTGCATAACCACCAGAGTTACACACACACACACACACACACACACACACACACACACACACACACACACAATAATTTGATCCTATTCTCACGTTGCTTTTAATCAATTGGATTTCTAACTATAGATTCCATTCCCAACCATAAATTCACACCACTGCTGTGACTTAAAGGAAACACTATTCCATCTCACCCAAGACTAATTAGGTGTTTCAGACACCTGAGCAAGAGACTTTCAGTGTCTTCATCCCAAAATACGTTTATGGAAATGAGGAAAGTTGGGCTGGCAGTAGCTCAATTTTGTCACACACGCACACATGTACAAACACAAGACCTGTGGCAGTTTCAGTTCCATACCACTACTATTACCAGTGCTCTCCACTTGCTTCTCTTCTGGATGATGAACAGGCACTATCATTTGCTCATTTGCCCACTCACTCTCTTGAGCCCAATAGGATGGCAATGGAAGCCAGGCAGAGAGGCGGATCTGTAGCAAGTGCTGCTGCCAATCCACTGCGCCCAGGGGGGAGTGCAATTGCCAGATTGGTCTGAAAAGGAAGTAAGTGGAAAGGGATCTGGTAACAGCAGTGATAGAAGGAGCAGTCTCAGCCATCCAGCAGAAATTCTGTGAGGCTTCAGTAGGCTGTTTATTAAGATCAGACTGGATAAGTTTGAACAAAGTTTAATCTAAACAATACAGTGATTGGTGCAGAGGGGGTTTGATAAAACAGTCAGTTGGCCTTTGGTATGGACACATTCACCCTGAAGGGTCAGGTCTGCAGTATGGGACTATTCATGTCTCCAGCAATGCTACAAGGCAGCTGTGACCTAGAATGCCTTTAACCAATTTCTGCTGGGTTGTCAGCTGCACTCAGGGCTGGAAGACAGACACAGCTGCTATCATCTATGCTCTGACAACTTCTAGATTAGACGATTCTTGGTTTTGCTAAAAGTTCAAGAAACTCTCACCAAAATCAGAAAAGCTGCGGAAAATGTACCATTTAACAATCAGTTTAGCAATGAAGGCAAGGACAATTAATTCAAACATTTCTGGAAGATCCAGATTGTGAAGAACAATTACTGTTTTAGTAACTATTACCCAGAATTGATTAATGGATCTGCACCATTACAAAAACTCTTAATAACAAGTTCTGGTTTTGTTTATTTTTTGCTTTGTTTTTATACTTTAACAGTGCAAAACATAAGCACTCTGATTTATTTATTTATATTAAATTTATATTCAGCCTTATAAAGGAGACTTGTTGAAGAGTCAAAAAATTGCACACATACTGTGTGTATGTACTGAGATTTGGTCCAACTTAGGTCTGACTCTAAATAGATATGTTTGAAATCAGAACAGCCCACACAAGAAGTCTCTGTCCTCTGGTGCTTCAGGGCACAACACCCGTCTCTGTGATCAATGCAATTTCCACATAGCACTGAAGGAAGCAGAAGTCATGCTAGGCTGAAGAAGAAAGGACCACAGCCTTAAATGCCATTCTCCACTACAGCCTTGGAATTGGACAGCTACCACCTCTGAGGAAGCCAATCTCAACCTTCAAAAGTATTTTGCAGCATGTAAGCAACTTCTGTTCTCAGATGACTTTCAAGAGGACTCTTATTCGAACTTCAAAGATCACCAGATTTCCCCAAACTTATTGCAAGTTATACAACTTCAACAGAAACTAAACTGCTGAAAATTGTTACACTTGTATTCAGGATTCCAAACATTCTAGAGAGTTTCTATGAGACAGGAATAATAGTGATCTATCTCACAGAGTTGGCAGGTGGATGAACACGACAATTTTAAAAGCATCTTCATAATTAGAAGTGGGATATAAATGGTGAATTCCAGAGCAGATCCATGGAAATTAAACATGATGCAATACAGCATATGCCTCTTGTATCAAATACGGTATGTGTGTGAAATGCACATACACACCATTTATATGATCAGTGCTACCAGTACTTCAAAGTGCATTTAGGATTGTAGCCTACGTTTTTTGGTTTTATATATCTATATCTTAAAAACAGGGAAATTGTTCCGCATCAAGTCAAGCCTGTACAACCTGCAACTCACCAAGCAGAATGCAGCCCACCAGCTGTGTATGGCAGCCAATCAAAAGGTCTCATTAAACTTCTCAATTTTCTTGCTTCCCTGGTACACTTAAGAACAGGGTGATCACTAAGCACATAGCAGAACACAATACATGGCTGGTGGGCCCAGTTCACAAAATGCAAGCATGCACTTCAACATCCAAACTTTAGGCTGTATTAAATGAACTTTTACTCAGAGTAGACCCATTGATATTAATAGCCATCACTCACTTCAAACCATTAATTTCAGTGGGTCTACTCTGAGTGAAATTTAGTTGAATACAACAAAACCTATTATTTATTTATTTTAGCCTTGAGCATGTAACAATTTGGGGTTTTAAATAGGGTTAGGGGGCATTCTATTCTGCAGACAACTTTCAATCCAGCCTTAGTTTTCCTCCTCAGTGTGATTGAAAAGAAGCAAATTAACTAGAATATCCAAATTTCATCTAAATGCTGTATCTCCCTAGCTACCCGGGGGAAATGGAGGGGAGTGCTTAAAATCAAATGCCTAGTGTGGCACCAAGAAATATATAAAGTGCAGCTTTCATTCATTATTGTTCCCTTCTGAACTAACTAGGAGAGGTTCACGGCAAAAACTAAATACTGGTTAGGAATTTTCACTAGGGTATAATGTCTGAACCATTTCAGAGAGTGAGAGGAGCAGTTTCTCATCTGAGAAATATAAAGGTGTGACCACAGCCATTTTCTTCATTGCCCACTTCAGATGTAGAACAAGATCAATGTTGTTTGCAACAAAGTATGGGAGAGGTGAGCCTTCAAGCGAGAGAAATAAGCTGTGAATAAATATAGTCTATTTATTTATTTAAGAGGAAGGAAGTTTTACCACAGCAGACAAATTTCAGCTAGCACCAACTAGACAGTCTTCTAACAGTGAAGAGATTTATGGCACTGAAAGCAGTGCGACAACAAATGGTGGCATTGTCACAGTACAGCTTGCTTGCCAATAGTGTACTGAGCCCTCTTAAAGAGCTCCTTCAGACATGTTCCTGGCTAGCTGCAGTACTGTCTACATGGTCAATCCAGACTCTCCTGCATATTCTTCAGCAAGGTTGCATCAACAGCCAGATAATGGGAAACGGCTGCAACTACTTTTTTGAAAGAACTAAAAACCTGGCAAAGTTTACAGTGGAATGCATCTTGCCTTTATGTTGAGCATAATAGCAAAAATATATACCTAATGATGTAGTGGATCACCCTCCCCGCTTTTTATGATGACATAATAAAACACAATTGTTTAAACTATAGTACTATTTAAAGGGGAGGCCCAACAAAGTGTTCTAATGAAAAACAGATGTATGTAGCTCTGTGTCTGCTACCATTTTATTTTTCAATATCTAAAAATGTCAACAAGCCACATTAACTTCCCCCTTTGCTCACCCTTGAGTATGCTACCATCCCCTGCACACAATCCAGACTCCCTCCAACACAGCACAATTAACTAATTAACTGAAATGCAAGTGATAGTCTTCCTTTTATTTGCTTTTTTAGATAAATGAAATACAAAGAGCCCTTCACTAGAACATATTCACAAAAACTCAGCCTAGGGGACTTTTAGGAACAACGTTTTACAGGAAGGGATACTTTCCTTTGATCATATTGAGATTAATAACAGTATGTTTTACTGCTTATTACCTTTATAATATTAGTGAAATAGCAGTTTCAAATACTACTATTAAAATACAGAACTCAGAGTATTTAAACTCTTTAAATTAGCCAGATCTGTAGTTTTCATATGTGAGAAGTGTTGCAAGTAAATAGGAAGACAGGGAAATTCATGCACGCAAATGAGAAATCCAGGTGCAATGGAAAATAAGAGGAGAAACAGCTGTTTGTAGAAGAACAAAATGGCACAGGAAGGAAGAGAAAAAGTGAAGATCAACGAAGTACAGTACAGTTTTAACATTATGTAGACCAGGAAAATCATCGCCTTCCAAAATCTACATAAGACTGGGGGGAAAAGAAATAACTTAAGGAAGAATTAAATTAAGTGAACTGTATAAAGCCTAGTTACCCGAATAAACTAGTGAGTGATGGGAATAAAAATAGTGCAAAGGCTAAACAGAAGCATGCAGAAAAGCACAGAAAGACAGGAAGGTAGAAAGCAGTGTTTCCTCCCTCATTTATTTTATAGCAAGTGTGCTTTGTGAACATTTGACTGTGATTCACCACTGAGGTATGGCAACTTCAGAAATAACAACAAATAACCCCACTTCCTGTTCCCTTTGAGACAGACAGAATGTGTGTGCTCATGTGTTTATAAATGCACACACATGTATAGGAAGACTTCACAATAACAGATTTCACACGGGTATCTCTGACACAGTCTGCAGAATAAAACCAGGAACATATCACAGTTCATCACACAAGGAGTGAGATAATAGTGACTGTAGTATTAATTTGGATGCAATAAACTCAGGTTGAAACCTTAGCTAAAAAGTTTACTAGGTTACCTTAGGCAAGTCACTAACTTCCAGTGTAATCCTATCCACAGGATTGTTATTAGGTTAAAATAGCTTTGAGCTTCTGCAAAGAAAGTACAGTATGTGAAAACACTGGCCGTGTATCTAGGAACAGGCATGTGCAGGGGGGGGGGGGAGTAGGATATTCTTGCCTCTGAGGATTACGGTGGTCAGGGGCCCCCGCCAGGAACCAGCTGCTTTTTTTGTTTCAGTTTATAACTTTATTCTAACTAGACTCCCACCCTGAACCTCAGACCAGCTCTGCATGGGCTTGCCTAGGATTGGGCAGGTAATTGGGTACAATTCACCTCTGGCTAGACTCCAGAGCTACTTTGAATATACAGTAGTAAGAATGCTTATTTCCCACCCAAAATGTGGCACTACAGAAGACACTGAAAATAGCCAAGTCAGTTGCACAAAAGTCCAGATCTAGTAGTTTTCACTAGACAATTTGGTACAACGGGCTGAAACTGGATTTTGAATACCTTCCCCTTGAAGGGGTATTAGGAACCAGAAAGCTTGGGTGGCGCATATTCCTTCTATGGCAAAAACTAAAATTGGTGCTGCAACCAACTTCCTGTTAAGAGTGGACGCCAAGTTACTAGGGTAACTAATGAGTGATATCTGGCCCACAGCTTTCTAGAGAAATGAAAGCTGTCCCTCAACACTGATGAGCATTGCCCAGATGGATTATCTGAAAGTAAAGTTAGCCAGTATAAAACATTAAAAGAAAATAGTACTGTATTAAAATTCTGAGCTAAAAGATTAAGGATGGCTGTCAAACATTAGTAGTGTTTTGCTTACAGAGAACTGCGGTGTTTAGGATGTCAATCATCCTTCCTGCACAGAAAGGGCAAGAAAAGAAATCACATAAAATGAAGATCATAAAAAGATTATGAATCAGAAAACTGCACCCATATTCCCCTTAAGGTGCTCAATCTAGCCACTCATCTGTCATATTTACCATTTTAAGAGACACTTTAGCCCACATCTAGACATTTACTGTTGGGTTTTTGTTTTGTTTTTTGCTCCGTTCTTATAATTTTTTTGTAATAAAAAGTGCCTGACAGATTTAGCAACATTGTGAATTTCTAACACATAGAAGCTTTCATTTTTCGCTTCTGTATTTTGTTGCAAAAGCTCACCAGGAACTAAGTCCACACATTTATAATAGGAACTTTTCAGAGCACACAAAGAATAACACACTGTTTCCCCCTTCACATCGGTCTTCTTAAATGTACAGCGGTACCTCTGGTTACAAACGCTTCAGGTTAAAGACTCCGCTAACCCAGAAATAGTACCTCAGGTTAAGAACTTTGCTTCAGGATGAGAACAGAAATCGTGCTTCGGCAGCGCGGCGGCAGCAGGAGGCCCCATTAGCTAAAGTGGTGCTTCAGGTTAAGAACAGTTTCAGGTTAAGAACAGACCTCCGGAATGAATGAAGTTCTTAACCAGAGGTGCCACTGTATTGTCAAAAAAGTAAAAGTAAAGGTTTCCACCATAAATGAAATATCATGGGTGGACTGCATGATCCTATCCCGTATCTCTCAAGGCTGAATTCTCTTGCTGCTGCTTCCGAGTTTGGCAGTGTGGGGAATGTTGTAGGACAGGACCTGTCTCACACAGGTTATTAAAAGAAATTGAGCAAATCTTCACTACTATAGTAGACTGTATGCAAACACATACAGTATGCAATGCCTGTCAGCTTCCAATACTTTCTCAAAGAGTGCATGTGATTTAAACAAAGACCTTAATAAGTTTTGTTTATTTGTTTAATCCAGTGTTATGCTGACAGACAATTATTATTTTCTACCTTATACATGAACATGCAGAGTTAAGCCAATGGGGGGTTTAAAAAGTACAAGAACTAAACAAATTAAGTTTTAGAAACAGCATTTGTATCTTGATTCTTAGTGAAAGGCAGCACACACAACATAAACTGCGGAAAATGAAACTGTGGGTATAATTCAATGCCATGTATTTCAGCTTGCCAGACAGAACTGTCCTCCCCCTCCCTGCACAGTTCTGAGGGTTCTCCCAGCCTCCCACCACAAGCCAATTTCAGGGGTGTGGAAGGAGGAGAGGGGGAAATTTCATTGCACGAACAGAAGTCATTACTCAGGACTTCTGCTGATAAGTCTTCTCCGGTGAATCCTGCCCTTTAGTTCAAAAATACATGAATATTTTGCTTATTCAACAGAAATTAAAGACAAAAAGTGCCATTTAAATAAGTCTTGTTCATTCATTTCAATAGATATACTATGAGTAACACTTAATTGAATACCATCCAAAGAAACTGGATTAGTCACACTAATTACTTACTGAAGTGTTTGGTTTGTCCATAATTTCATTTCTCTCTCCAATATATAGCCCACTATTTTAAAAAAGGGTTTCTGTAGCAACTTAATTTTTCACATCAGTTGCATCTATCTGTACCTTTTTTAAAAGCCAGAAACAGGCTTACCTTGCATTGTTGTTTTTGTAGGTTCCGAAAAAAGAGGAATGAGTAGCAGGTAGATGAGGTAGACAAATGAGAGTCCATTGTAGCGGAATGCACATGCTGTACAGAGGAAGAGAGAAATGCAGAAGAAAAGTGGATTAATGCTAATATTTCAGGGAAATGATTTGCACATTCAGCTGACCAGTGTATTGACATATGTTGCATTTTCATTACATTAATTTGGTCTACAGACCATACACACACACACACATACACCGTATGTTCCGGCGTACAAGACGACTGGGCATATAAGGCGACCCCCCACTTTTCCAGTTAAAATATAGGGTTTGGGATATACTCGCCGTATAAGACTATGCAGAAACGATTCCCGGTGCTGCACTGCCCATTTCTGGGGGCGAGAAATCGCTTCTGCTCGGATATGCACAGAAGCGATTTATGGCATCTGGGCATGCCCAGAAGCTGGAAATCGCTTCTGCGCATGCGCAGATGCCATTTTCAGAACCACTCGGTGAGTCCCCGTGCTGTGCCGCGCCGGTTTAGCGCGGCACAGCGCGGGGACTTGCCAAGCGGGCAGCTCGGTGACTGGCGGCTTGTGGCCGAATAAACAGCCTCTGTAGGCACAGCGCTGCTCCTGGTGAGTGGATTTACCGTACTTGTACAGCGCCACCCTTGCTGCTTTCACATGGTCGCCACATAACACGGGGATGCGACTGCGGCCGTTTTTGAGCTCCCCCCACCGTATGCGGCGACTGCAGATTCTCCAGTCTGGTTATACCCAGCATATAAGATGACTCCCGACTTTTGAGAAGATTTTCCTGGGTTAAAAAGTCGTCTTAAATGCCGGAAAATATGGTACATTGAAATGTATTTTTCTTTTCTTTTATACTTATGCTCTTACATTTTGTAAATTTATTAGACATTCTTAATATAGAAGTAATTAATAAACTGATTTATCATCATCATCATCCACACTGCAGGGTTATCAAGGTGACTGCAGCAAAAGAAAAAGCCAATATACCTGCACACAGATTATGCCTTTTAAAATGAGAATATAACAAAATCCACAAACAACCAGTTAAAAACACAGGTAATATTGACTCGGAACTCATCTCGCATTTAATAATTAATGGCTAGAGCATGGGTAGGCAAACTAAGGCCTGGGGGCCAGATCCGACCCAATCACCTTCTAAATCCAGCCCACAGACGGTCCGGGAATCAGCGTGTTTTTACATGAGTAGAATGCGTGCTTTTATTTAAAATGCATCTCTGGGTTATTTGTGGGGCATAGGAATTTGTTCATTTTTTCCCTTCAAAATATACCAGTCTAGCCCCCCACAAGGTCTGAGGGACAGTGGACCGGCCCCCTGCTGAATAAGTTTGCTGGCCCCTGGGCTAGAGCAAGAAGCTGACTGTATTTTCTGTAATCGTAGGGTTGGAATTTGCTATTAAGATTTGCTATAAGAAAATTCATCTGAGTTCACCAAGTGAAGTGTAAACAAAGTACTGGGAAGATAACATTTTGATTGAGCCGTTTTTGCAAGGACAAATTTTCAAGTGTCAGAGCAGCCCTGTAAACAGACCTTCCATAATTTCTAATGACGAAAAATTTACACTAACCATTGAAGATACTCTTCTATGTCTAGGAACATTCAATTATGCTCAATGCCTAGCAGGTCAATAATCAATGCTAGGTTGTAGTCCAAAGAACAGAAGCGACCAAACCATACGTAAGGATGGCATTATGATTTGGAGAAAATATGCTATGACTTCACAGTGAGCTATATCATGAATTTATTGTATGAATTCAGAAGAGTTGTTATTAAGCCCTTTGGCTTATTAGAATTTGGAAAACTGAATCACCCACCAAGATAATTAAATAAAGCTTTTTCCTAAAGTGATTTGTGCTCAAAATGCATTTAACACATTATTAATACTCAAAGCTTTTAATCTAAAGGCCGTATGCACAACAGGATCATCCTTTTATCTCTCTACCGACTGCAGTGCTCAGTGCTGCTACACAGCTCTCTGTAGAAACTTTTCATCAAGTGTGTGTGATGGGGTTACAACTGGAATGAAGAAATCCAAAACAAGCTTCTTTCATTTGCAAACATCCTCTGCACATGCGAGGAGGTCTTGGGATTGAGGCCAAAGTGTTAGCTGTAGTCAAAAGTTGTGCAAATACTCACAAAATCATGCAAACATATGAACACAAATCAGGCTTTATCAACAAAAAAATCTACATGCTGGGAAGCAACATTCATTTAATCAAAACACACCACACACAGCTTAACCCACATAGAATTATGTAAGTACAGGTGAAACTCAAAAAATTAGAATATTGTCGAAAAGTTCATTTATTTCAGTAATGCAACTTAAAAGGTGAAACCAATCTAGGAGATAGACTCTTGACATGCAAAGCGAGATATGTCAAGCCTTTATTTGTTGTAATTGTGATTATTGTGGCGTACAGGTGAAGAAAACCCCAAATTCACAATCTCAGAAAATTAGAATAGTGTTTAACTACTCAATTCGTAACACCTGCAAAGAGTTCCTGAGCCTTTAAATGGTCTCTCAGTCTGCTTCAGTAGGAATCACAATCATGGGAAAGGCTGCTGACCTGACAGTTGTGCAGAAAGCCATCATTGAGACCCTTCATAAGGAGGGAAAGCCTCAAAAGGTAATTGCAAAAGAAGTTGGATGTTCCCAAAGTGCTGTATCAAAGCACATTAATGGAAAGTTATGTGGAAGGGAAAAGTGTGGAAGAAAAAGGTGCACAAGCAGCAGGGATGACCGCAGCCTGCAGAGGATTGTCAGGAAAATAGCATTCAAACGTGTTGGGGACTTCCACAAGGAGTGGACTGAGGCTGGAGTTAATGCATCAAGAGCCACCACACACAGACAGATCCTGGAGATGGGCTTCAAATGCCGTATTCCTCTTGTCAAGCCGCTCCTGAACAAGAAACAACGTCAGAAGTGTCTTACCTGGGCTAAAGGGAAAAAAAGAACTGCTCTGTTGTTCAGGGGTCCCAAGTCCTCTTTTCTGATGAGAGCAACTTTTGCATCTCATATGGAAACCGAGGACCCAGAGTCTGCAGGAAGAATGCAGAGGCATACAATGCCAGATGCTTGAAGTCCAGTGTTAAGTTCCCACAGTCTGTGTTGATTTGGGGAGCCATGTCATCTGCTGGTGTTGGTCCACTGTGCTTCATTGATGCCAGGGTCAACGCAGCCGTCTACCAGGAGATTTTGGAGCACTTCATGCTTCCTTCTGCAGACGAGCTTTATGGGGATGCTGACTTCATTTTCCAGCAGGATTTGGCACCTGCCCACACTGCCAAAAGTACCAAAACCTGATTCAGTGCCCATGGGATTACTGTGCTTGATTGGCTAGCGAACTCGCCTGACCTGAAGCCTACTGAGAATCTATGGGGCATTGCCAAGAGAAAGATGAAAGACATGAGACCGAGCAATGCAGAAGAGCTGAAGGCCGCTATTGAAGCATCCTGGTATTCCATAACACCTCAGCAGTGCCACAGGCTGATAGCATCCATGCCACACCACATTGAGGCAGTAATTGCTGCAAAAGGGGCCCAAACCAAGTACTGAGTACATATGCATGCTTCTACTTTTCAGAGGTCCAATATTGTTCTATTTGCAATCCTTGTTTTATTGATTCCATTTAATATTCTAATTTTCTGAGATTGTGAAACTCCCTACCGCCCACCTTGAAATCCTGAAACGCCCACTAGTGGGTGGTCAGGACCAGGCTGACAACCCCTGATCTAACTGATATATCCCATTAAGAGGGCTGAGAAACAATAAAAAGAAAAGATTAACATTAATCACTTGCTGTTTTAGGAAATTTCGCTTTTTCACCTAGCACAGAGTTAAATTATGGAATTCTTCCACAATATATGGTGGTGGCCATCAATTCATATAACTTTAAAGCAAGGGTTGGGCAAATTCATGGAGAATAATGCTATCAATGGCTACTAGTTCCAATAACTATGTGCTATTTCCAGGATCAGTACCCTACCCACCAAATATACAAGCATGTATTTACAGGTAGCAGAGAGGAGAATGCTGCTTCTATCTCCCCAACTGAAGCTCACATCAAAAAGTAGGGCAAAATTACACACAGCCCACCCACAGAGCTCGCAGCTCTCACAAGGGAGCGCCCATGATCATTTTAAAAAACAAAAAATAAACCCCCATGCCCTTAAAAACAAAAGAATCACTGCAAATTTTTCATCATCTCCTTGCAAAAAAAATGTCCTTTAATATTAAAGCAATATATTATTCTATGTGGTAACATATTTAACACTTTTGAAAAATGAGATTAGTGAAAAAATGCCACCAAGTAATCTCAGTGGGGGCAACTATACCTTTACACAGATTTCGTCCATGCATAAATTCTGACCTTTTTACTGAAATGGCCATTACTCGTTTTGAGTTCAGAATGCTGGATAACCAGCTGGTATAAATTAAAAGTAGCCTCATGGCACTGGCAGCAACTGTAAATCAGACTCCACAGGTGCCAAGACAAACATGCTCATGTATACCAGCTGACTCTGTAGATCTTTAACTAAACCCACTTACTGTGCTTCAAAGAGTACTACCACAATGAAGAGCTTCAGTAACATGCTATCATCACAATCCCAATATCTGCATTTAACAAGAAACAGGGAGGAGACTGCTTTCTTCAAGATGTCATACTTTGCTAATTATTTAATTCAGTATGAAAGGTTCACTCAGAAATGTTCCATAGAGTTTAAGTTCTGATGCACTCAGTTCAGCCCTTGCACGATTCAGAAATGAAGCAATAATTTTTTTATGGCTGTTTTTTAAGTAACTGGCAATAAGCTGAATCTGAATAGAATATTATTTATATCCAAAAACACTTATTCCACCTCCTCAGCATCACCCCATACTGCCTCTACTCAAAATTTTAAAATCGTCACTTTTTTCCTCTCAGTTTTACTCCATCCCTGATTTACTCCAACCTCTGCTGTTGTTTAAAACTGCCATTTTCCTCTGTGTCCCTCCTCCCTGATTTACTAAAACTTTTGCTGTTTAAACCTCCACTTTTCCCATCAATATTCCTCTCTTCTCACTCCCATGCCATGGTCACTGGTGTTTGCAACCTGCCTTCTTTGTTTGCTACCCAATACATGACACCACTCTGACTTCATGTAAATCCATGATTGTTATGAGGCACTACGAATCTTCCAACAGGGGTTGCACAATGACAGCCTTACATTTTATATGAACGTTTCCCCAAATGTTTGTCAGTGTTAAGTTTTGTGGTATATAGTTTATCAAAAAAAATAAAACCACATTACTTTTTCACAATGATCTGCCAAGGTATTCCTTATGTAAACTCAAATGTAGGTTTGCATTTGTCATTAAAATGGTGTACTCCTTTCTAAGCAGCACAAATCCTAACATGGGTCCATCAGTTTAGGAAACAGGTGGTCATGACTTGAGCAAAGATGATAACTCAACATGCAATCAGCCTACTAATTAGTAAGATCAGCTAGTTTGGACTTTAAAGTGAACTATGGTATACACAAACCAGAAGAGCTCTGGATTAATTAATTCTTCACACAATAGTCATTTCCACCTTCTCTCTTGTTGTATTTGCTATTTCAGTCAAGTCAGAAAAGGAGAAAGACGTCAAAGAATTTTCTTGCCAAATACTTGTGCAGCTCACCTAAAATGCATAAGAACAACTCTGTTATGATTCCAAAACCACTAGAGATAAATTGATATGGGCATAAGTTTTTAAACTCATGACCCTTTCCTGCTCAGTGTAAAGAAAGGGCAGTGTTAGAAACTGAGATATTAAAGCTAGGAGATATTAAACCTAGGTTATGGGTGCAACAACAGAATGTCTAGGCACATATTTTTATAAGAATACAATAACTACAGCTAAAATATTATGTTCATTTTTCACATGGTCTAGTCCTTCCCCTGCCCACCCCCCTAATATTCTTAAGAGGGTCTCTTCTCCAGTCTTCAGAGGGTAGCTGGAAGTGGGGAGGCAGAAAAAGGTTCTCCTTTCCTTCCACTCTGCTGTTCTACTCTGAAATCTTAGGCGCCCAGAGCTCAGAAACTGCTCGCCCTAATGAAATTCCCTGTCGCAAAATGAACCTAGAATGGGAGTTTCAAACACTGAGAAAGGGATGGGTTGTTAACAGGAATACAACCTACAGAAGGAGTGCATTATACCAAACAATACCTGACTTTTTAAATAATAAAAAAAAGGTTGTGGACATCTAATCAGCGGCAAACCTGAAAGACGCTAGAGATTTATAAGATGAACAAGAACACAGCAATGCATTCTTTCTTATAACTGACTAGCAAGTTTGAGGTTGAATACAAAGGTTTATTTGGAAAGTAACAGGTGCATCTTTTCCCAACACAGAGATGCAGTGATGGGGAAAGATGCATCTGATGCACTTCTGCCAGTCATACAACTTTTAATGATATGGAGGGGGGAATTTTATTTTTAATTTTATATTTGTACCCCGCCCTCCCCGGCCAGAGCCGGGCTCAGAGCGGCTGTTGTTGTTTAGTCGTTTAGTCGTGTCCGACTCTTCGTGACCCCATGGACCATAGCACGCCAGGCACTCCTGTCTTCCACTGCCTCCCGCAGTCAAACTCATGTTTGTAGCTTCAAGAACACTGTTCAGCCATCTCGTCCTCTGTCGTCCCCTTCTCCTTGTGCCCTCCATCTTTCCCAACATCAGGGTCTGTTGACCACCAGCATTACGCTTTCAATTTTTAAGTTCGGGGCCAACAACATAGGCAGTCCATGTCCACTCATGGGGGAGCCAAGATACAAAATTGCTCTGAGGCAGTAACTCCAATTGGACTTGAGTTTGGGGCCCAAACCCAGAGCCCCTAGTTCATATGTCCACAAACTACCTAGAAACCAGCAGATGATAGATATAGGGAAGAGAGATGAGTCTTTTTAAAAAAGCTTTTGAAAGCAAGCCATCAGCTCATCTGTCACTGCCAGCCTGCTACCACATCATCCTCTGAATTGACACCTCAAATGCCCCTGAAAATTCATCATTCCCATTGCCAGGGGGACTGCATGTGAAAAAATGGCTGACCCCTCTGGGCTCATAGGCAATGCCTTTTTGTTTTCTGTATGATAGTCCTGGAAGCAGACACTAGTTTCCCAGGAGCACTTGAGGTTTTAAATTTCACTGTGCACAGTGTGACAGCCACAAGCAATAGCAGCCAAGCTGCCAGACCCATGGCTCTCCTGGCTGCTTTCCAGCATGAGCACGTAGGCAATGACACGCATCTGTTTTGCTAGACAACAAAAATTGTGGAATTAAGGCCCCCAGTTCCAATGGCTTTGAGGAAACATTCAGAGGGAAAACATTCCAGCCTAATATAAGCAAAGTCATAGTTTGGACATGATACTGCTGTGAAACCCATGAAAAATAACTTTTTATCCCACTATTTTAGAAATGCATAGACTTTAACCCAATGCTGCTAATTGAAATGCTATGGTTTTTATACAGCAGGTGTGTTTTGCTTACTGGTCTATGATCAACATGTAGAATTCAGTGGTGTTCGTTATTTCGTGGTTAAGTGATGTTGATACAATACTTTGCAGATACATCCAAATCTTCACATCAATAGTACTATATAGTTGTTGTTCTCCAAGGCCTAATAGCAAGAGATGCTGTATTTTATATAATTAGTGAATACACGCTTCAGTTTAAGTTGGCTCAATATAAACCGCTAATCCACTCGCAAAGGGTGACAAAATGAGGACCTGATTATTTTGAACAAGGCCTGTGACACTGTGCCCCAACACATTTTGCAGATTTCAATGAACAAAGAAAAATGTCAGCAAAGTATCATTTACTTAAAGTAGCCATTAAGTGTGGCCAATTGCTGATGCCAGCGGGTTGGTTGCAAACATTTGCAGATGCAATTGGGTCTCGATGACCCCAAAAGCAGGATTAGCAAACTTTCCAGAGTACTGCATAGGTATGATGAAAAAACACAGTCTTGCTTAGTAACAAGGAAGATTTCAACAGGGACAATATGTTCACCCAATTCAGATCCATACAGGGTTTTCTTTTTTCTTTGTTGTAAATCTGGGGAATACTATTGATCCTTGATGCTGCTTGTGGTAATGATGAGGGAGGTATATGATAAGGTATTAGAATAATACACAAAACATTAGTTTTCTACCCTCTACAGTATATGCCTTTCTCACAGGAAAGGGACATAACAAACAGAGAAATAACAAACAACCTTAAACAGAATCTTGCAAGGTCAATTTATGGTTTTTCAGTTCTCTTAGTCATTCCTACTCAGGATAGAATTGAGTCCAAAAATTGTAAGAGCAAAAATAATAATTTGTCACAAAATTAAGGAACTGTTTTAAGAGCAAACTGGGGGGTGGGGGTGGGGGGTCGTGAGATACCACACTGCAATTCACACCTCATCATGGAGATGTTGTAGAACATGGGAATTGTGGAAAACTGACACACACAAAATTTCCCCTATTTAAAAAGATACCAAGAGCATGCTCCTGAGATCCAACCATCTCTCACTTCCAATAGTTAGGCAAAGAATATTGACAGGAAGGTCAGAAAATAGCAGCTTCTAGAGCTCTATTTTTATCCTCTGTCATTTATATCCAAGTGTCTACTGCACATCTACTCAAAAGGATCCATGCATGAAAAGAAACACAACCAAAGGCTCCATCCAGACTATGGCTTCATGAAACACATACCTAATCTCTGACGAGTCAGCTGTGATGCTTACATGAATATATCATGGTGACTATATAGATGTGGGGGTCAATAGACAGAGAGCACTGCTTTTTCACTCAGACAATTTTCTGAACCTTCACACAAGTATATGCAGTATCTTGTTTATGCAGGAGAATGAAAACAAAACCATGTGCTCTTTTTTTAAGTGGTGGTTTTTTTAAAATGTGAAAAAGGCACATCATCAAGTTTATAAATAGGCAAAATCAATCTCAGCACTTAAATTATTCCTGGAATGTGCTGGAAGAACTATCCTTATTTCTAAAGTCAAGGTAAGTTATGGATTAGTATTTTGAAAACAATAGTAAATGAGACTAAGGCAAATCTGTCCCTTTGAATTTACTTCCGAGTGCATATATCTAAGATAATGTTGTAAATACTGTAATAGATCGAATTTTAATTTTGTGAATGTGTATGTAAGCATTCCAATACTGTATCATGTTTGCTTTCTAGCTGAATAATGTGCTAAAGCACAACAAGAAAGAAAGTGCAATCATAACACTGAAGAGCAAACTGTCCTAATTGGTTTTATCAAGGCCAGTATCAGCACTAGGCATCCGTAGACAGATGTCAGAGCCCCAGCACTGCTCATCAATAAGACCGGATGGCCTGCCACACCAAGCAGTACTGTATTGGATTTTCACAATGCTCTCAATGTAGCATTGTCAAAGGTACTGTTGCAAACTGAAAAGATCCCGAGATTCTGCACCACCACCAGGAAAGCTTGCATGCATCCAACAGCAGAAGAGATGGCCCACCACTTTGTCCACAGCCCCCTAAACATTTGGAGCAGCACTAAATCTCAATAATACAACACAAGGAAAGGAATACTGAACTTCTGTCAAGTAGAAATAAAAACCATGTTGTGTAAAAACATGTGAAACATCTTTGTGCTGTGGAAGGAAGGCTGTCTAATGAAGTGTTGCTAACTGTTGTGTAGTGGGTCTTCAGTGATTTCAGCTCAGTGCAAATAAGAACAGGAAGCGAGGATCTGGTACAACATCTCTTTACTTCAAAGAACAAGTAAGAGCCAGAACACAGGGAATGGGGAAAACTGGTACTTATATAGTAACAGAACTAGCAGGGGAAAGATACATTTTGTTGGGAACCAATGGGAAGGATTCCCTCCAGCGTAAACCAATCCAGCAGCGGATCCAAATCCTGCACTCTGAACCAGCAAATGATATACGTTCCCGCTGGAACTTATGCATTCAAATAAACTCTGCAATACAATACAATAAACTCTATATATTATATTACAATACATACTTGGCTGTGCTATTACTTTAATACACAACACTAACTTTACAATATCACAATGAAAATTGCAGCAGGCACAGGCATACACACACACTATACTTTATTGACTAAGCTTACATGCTTCTTCAAAGTGCTAAACAATGAAAAACAAACATGCAATTGTTTAATCTATTTCAATACTAACTAAACCACCTCTGTTCACTGTCCACCATTGTTCACTGTAATAATCCACTGTGACTGCTATGTATTTTCCATTGTTTGTCCCCATGAAATTTTAAGCTGGATAAACAGTGGCAGTTTAATTTCCATGTGGACAACCAGATACTTCTGCATAGTACAACATACCACCTTCAATACTTCTTTAAAAAACATAAATGACTAAGCTTAGTGGACTGAAACCAAAAGAAGTACCAGTAGCTCATCTGTTGGTTTATAAAGAAGGGCAGAACTGGTTCAAAAATAAGTATATTCAGCAAGAGCCCAAAATACTCACATATATATATATATATAGAGAGAGAGAGAGAGAGAGGGAGAGAGGGAGAGAGAGAGAGAGAGAGAGAGAGTAGAGGTACGGCCTGAGGTATAAAAAGGAGAGACACAAAATAGAGATTGATTATTACTAACAACATCCTGGCAGCTCGGTGGAAGTCATATTCCCTGAGGCTTTTATAACTAGACAAGACACAGCACCAGAAAATGTACTGTAGGGGAATTAAAAAGGCTTGCATCAGCAGCAAAGACATATTGGATTATCGGATTGGTTTTGCCTATTTTTTGACTGCTAAATCTACAATAAGCTCTAAAAGGAAAATTATGCTATTTCATGGATTCCTAGACAGAAACATCAGTATGTCAGCATGATTGATGTGGCAGATTCTGTCAGTCAATAAAGTCTCAGTGGCAAACTACTAAACATTTAGAAATCATACGCTCTAAATAATTTAACATTGGTTTAGTAGATCTGCCCTAATCTACATCAAAAGGAAAAGCCTACTTCTAATGGAATTTAAACAGGTTACAGCATATAGAGGAACTGTGAAAGCAACACATTTCAGGCATATGCGAGTGGGATTTCAAAGATAGGCATGACAAGGAAGAAAGACACAAGGACAACACAGCCTGGTGCAGTTACAAAAATAGGATTAGATCCAATTGGTACATTGTCTTGGTTCACACATAATCCCAACCTAAACTGTGGTCTAACGTAAATTAGCAAGTGTACTGGTACAAATATATAATAATAAGCATACATAAATCATATGTTAAAAACTAATAGACACCTGTGAGAGAGCCCATTGATTACAAATATTAAAATTTATAGACTTTATGTAAAATATGGTTTTCACTACAAAAGTAATTGCCTCAGCTACATATTGTAGCCACATTATCAGCTACATATTGAATACATGTTATGTTTAGTGCTCTGGCAATCCTATATTGGTGTGTAGTCTCTTCAGCTCTCCCAATTAATATCTTTATCAATCCATTTTGTACAAATGACAAAGATGGTCAGAAAAGCTTGTGGCAGTTTCTCAAAGAATGTTACACCATAGTTTAATTACAAACACGGGGAACTATGGCTAGTTTAAACTATGTGTTGTGCCAACATGCTAGACTTGTTTGCTCAAATCATAGCCAGGGTTCTCCCAGTTCAGATAGAAGCAGATGCTTCTTATCTCACCCTTGTTACCACGAAAGTCTGCAGATCACTTCTGCTCATGCATATATGTCAATAAATAATAGTGTATAATAGTGTATCAATGTACCAAATGATACATCAATATCTAAGGTTCCACAGCACTTTTTAATGCAAAACAACAACAACAACCATAGCTTTCTGCATATATGTTAATTGGATTTTGCATTAATGATGCCACCTAGCCTATAAAATCGGAAAACTAATATTGAATCAGATAAGCATACAAGTCATCACAATCACATCTCTATGCAAAAATATATTGAGAAGCTCTGAGTATTTAACTTAGATATTCAACTGAAGCTTGAAGAATATTACATCAGTAACTGTTAATTTGCTGAACAACACCAACTGACAGAAAGCATTTTTTTAAAAAACCTAAGCTATAGGGTAAACTTTGATTAAAAAACATTACTTTGTCATCACTTTCTAATTTAGGCCCATAATATAGCTCGTTACATCAAAATTAACAAGCCAGGAAAACGTGTGACTCATGTTCAGAAGTATATGTCATATCTCAGCCTTGTAGAATGATGTGTAAACAAGTGTAAAAGTTCTGTCTGATAAGCTTGCATGCTGCTTCAAGAGACAATATGGATTTCTCTCAGCATATACCTAGAAATACCGTCATTGCATATTCTCAACAACTTTAGTCTAATTACCAAGACTTAGATATGTCCTTGCTATTAATGTGACATGGACTAAACAAGGAACCTTTAGGGCTACAGCAACTATTCTCTGTTAATGTTGTATGTTTTACTCTATTTTCACTTTACACCATAATTGTATGACCCACAACCAAGAATAAACTGGGTCATATAATTCACATACACTAGAGAATGAGAGAGAGATTACTAAAGAATTGCAGAAAGCCACTTAACTACTCAGTAACAGTTTTAAAATAAAACAGAATTCATACAAGAGCAAAATGCAAGAGAGTTTTAACATGAAATTAAGAGCAATCGTTACACACACCCTCTAAAAAAATGACATCATTACTGAAAACTGGATAGAGTGTTGATTTGGATATGGAACTCCAAGTATAAACCTCTACTTACATTAAGCAGGTGAGGTTCAAGGCAATCTCACTAAGCAATTAGTCTTTCTTAATGCTTTAAAGAAAGGTGGATTTCTCCAGATTTTTGAAGTCTATGTGCCTTTTTAAGTACATGTTTGAGACCCATTTCAATCTCATACAGCTCGTGCCACCCCCCACCCCCACCCCAAACCACATGCAGCTCAATAACCATGTATTATTGCTTAGAAAGTACACTGGTCTGTTTTGTTTATCAAGCACACAACAGGCCACAATACAAGCCAGGCATGCCACAGGAACACAGGAATGCCATGCTGTGCAAGCCTTTCCTAGCTCCTAATACCAGTAACAATGGCAATCAAAAAGACTTGATCATACAGGCTCTCCAACTTCACCATGGCATGTTTCACTAAATCAAACACACACCTGCTTTAGTTGTTGTGGTTGTTTTAACTTAAACAAAGCCAAGACAGGCAGTTTCCCTTGCCTTGGGGCAGGTAAAAAGGAAAGAAAGGAAAGGTTTCTTCCATGGGAAGGAAGGAAAACAGGCACGAGGTCTGGCAGCAGTACATGTTAGCCTATAGGCACAAAATCTTTGTTTTTGCAAGGAGTGCCAGGGGTGTAGAAAGGGGGCTGCAGGGCTGCCATGGGTGTAATATCCTGAAGGGGGTGACATTCAGTGTGCGCGCCCCGCCCGTGACTCCCCCAAGCCCAGCGAGCGGGCAAAGCAGCTGCTGTGGCTCTCCCCCTTCCCCCAGCTCGCTGTAGGCTTGGGAGTCGTGGGGGGCATGCTGAATGTCACCCCCCCTTCAGCCTTAAGGAGGGTGACATTCAGTGCCCCCAGCATCGAGATCGGTTCCCAGGGAGGATTGCACACTTGTGCCGATCGGCCTGTGGGCAGATTGCCCACACAGCATGTGTGCCGCTCCGGGTACTGGAGCACCCAGCTCTACCACTGAGGTGTGCATGTCTCCTTTCTCATACAACCACACACACACTTCAAGTTATGTACTATCTGAGTGAGGAGGAACAGGTAGCACATTTTCAGCACTCTGTCTCCTAGTCCGTTCAATATACACAATCTGGAGATAAAATACACTTTTCTTTCAACAATTATGAAGGCCTGCTTCAGTCCGAAATCTCTTGGAGAACTATACAATGTTAAGAAACTAGGGTTGCCAAAGTTGAGCTGTTTTAAGGAAATTCACCAAAATCTACACTTCCACATATAGATTTTCACGGACATTTCAGTGATTTCTGCCCGGACACTGTTTCCAATGGCCGAATCCCAGCTGTGTCCAGGAAAGTCCAGATGTTTGGCAACCCTATCAGAAACTATTACAACCACACGAAGCTGTCCTACATGCTCCATTCACACTTAGACAGAAGTGTCAAAATGCAGTTTGTCAACACATTTCTTTCTAAGCAAACATTTGTTAATGTCATACAGTAGAAATAACATTCTTATAGCCTTAGAGAGCTATGCACCCATGTGTGAACATGTTCAGAAAGGTGATTAGGTTACCTACAAATGCAGCACCTCTATAAACCAAACAGAACAATATTTAAGAGAGAACAATTTCCAGTAACTTGCTGAGACAATACATCAGAAGGAAAAATATCCCATACACCTTGGGGGAAATTCCGTATCTAAAACCTAACATTGATTGACTGACTCTCCATTGTCATGCTTAGGACAGCTAATAAATCACCAGTGGATAAACTAATCACAACAAATAAATAAGAAATTTTAGCAGCTGGTACATGTAATTTCTAACATTCTCCTGAGCTTCTTATTTCTTACTGCATTTGCATAATATGATCTGGTACTCATTAATAAACTTATTGATTTATGTACCACTTAATGCCAAAATAGGCTCCTAAGCAGTTCAAAAAATAAAAAAAACCAAATAGGTTGATTGACGAGACAAGCCCTCTTTTGTAAATAAATCCAAAAATCCTGTAACATTTGGATATTTAAATTAAATACCTAAGGTATTTATATGTATATAAGGTATTTATAAGTATATGTGTATGTACTGTATACTTTGGGTCTGGTTACACAAATAATGCTGTTCATTTTTGATAATACACTTCTATACAGATAATACAGATTAAAATACAATATTAAAATTTAAAATGCAGCCTCATTTTAAGTAGTCCATAAATCCAAACCATGAGGGAGGAAAACACAGGGGTCAGACTGAATCCAACCCAAAGGCCAGGCGGAACAGATCTGTCCTGCAGGCCCTGTGGAAAGATGACTTAAAACTTTTATAAAATGGCTGATTTGAAGTAATGGGAGGCAGATGTTTTCTACCATTCCATTTTATCAACGACAAATTGAAAAGAAAACATGGCATCCCTTGAAAAACATTATGTTCAAAAATATTGTTAAAATCTCCAAGTTCCATAATTGTTTGGATTTTCCATGCAACACTCAATGCCCACTACATAGCAGTCAATTGGTTATTTCTTTTATGCACAAATTGCCATAATTTATTGTTGTCATTCATACTGTATGTATAAATATATGTTGCATCTGTGCACATGTGAGTACATGCACACAGGGGCACCCACCCACCCACCCAGTTTATGTTGTAGGTGGGAACCTGTGGTCCTCTATTATGTTGTTGGGTACCAATTCCCATCAGTCTCATCCTCAGCCAGCATAACCAATGACAATCAGAAGTTGGGAGTCCAATGACATCTGAAGAACCAGTTTCCTACCTACCTATAATATGCAGTGTAACCATTCTTAGTGACCATAAGAAGTTCAATTAACAGTAATGCAATTCTTATTCTTATTCTTTTTTAGCAATCACTTGTAGCTGAGTAAGATTGTCTTCCATAAACACGCTTTTAACAATGAGTCCATAAGTGACTGTGGGGGCCAATAGAAGCAGCTTATTGTGTAATCTTTAAATTTTCTTTATAACCAGAACATCATGAATAACTTTATTTTCCTTACAGGTAGGTAGCCGTGTTGGTCTGACGTAGTCGGGGGGAAAAATAAAAAAATTGCTTCCAGTAGCACCTTAGAGACCAACTAAGTTTGTCATAGGTATGAGCTTTCGTGTGCATGCACACTTCTTCAGCTACAATTTATTTATTTTCCTTACTTATGATGGACAGATTTTCAAAATATATTTGAAATAAAACAGGAGATACTGAGGAAGCTTGCGGGCTCCTCTGTATAATACTATGTGTTCCAGTATTTCACCATTAATTTGTGTCCCAGTTGAAGGGGCTTTATAGCTGCTTACACCTCTAGTATTTTCAGCAAACTGTTGGCACACCAGCTTGTACAAGTGCTATAGCGTTACTGTTTGCTTTTTTTTTTTTACAAAGAAGCTGGTACCCAAGCAATGTTGTCAATTAGCTATGACAGCAAAATACATATGCTACATAATGAAAGATAATGACAGCTCTGATGACTGTTACTGTTACTCAGCAGATATGCAGCAATGAACTGTATTAGTATTTATACTGCCAACCCAATAATTTAAGCATAGTATTTATTTATTTATTTTAAAAAGTTTCTCTGCCTAAAAAGATGAGACAGGACTGAATTAGCCACGGCATAGCAAGCAACTATGGGGGGGGATCACTTGGATGCACTTTAATGCACTCACTTTTTTACTCCATCAATACAACAATCTCTCAGCTTTCAAAACAAAAACAGAATCAACCCAAAAAGGTAATACATAGACAGATATGAAATCATAGCTGTTGCTGAGCTTGCCCATTTTGTCCTTGTCCTTAAAAGAAAGTGCATTGCAGGGACAACTAATATGTGAAAAGGTTCCAGATAGGTAGGAAAAAAATCCCTGCCCTGGCATGGCTGATCAGGGCTTACATTTACACTCAGCTGCAGCAACTGGTTTCAGTACCCAGATTCAATCAGGGAACAGCGAAAGAAAGACAGAAAGACAAAGAAAGAGCACAGAGATGCTTCTGATCATGTTCATCATACAACTTGCATTCAACTTAACAACATGGTGGGTGGGTACAATGTAAGGTTAGAATTCATCCGCACACAGTGAATGTACATTTGGAGGGAGTTGCTTGAATATCCTGAAAGGTGTATGCCATTGGAAGATTTAAAAAATAGGACACTTTTTTCTGACCAATCTTTCTTCCTATGTTTACAAGATGTTTGTGTGTAGACATTCAGTTATAACTGCCACTCAGGTGTGCAAAGAAAAAGCCTCTTTTTAGTGAATAAAAGAAATTATAAGACTCTAAAAGACAATCTAAATCCTTGTTCTTATTGCAGAATGTTATCACATACTCTGCTTGCAGTGGTTCCTGGCACTTCATTCATTTTTCATGGCTGTTTGTTAATATATATTTGTTCCTCTGAGAGCTTGCAAAAAGTGATGCACTTAGTTGTAAATACTAAACAACATTTGGATTCTTTAATTTTAAATACAACTAAATGGCATTATTTAGCATTATACCATACCAGGGTGTGTTACTATAGTTGAAATACAAAAATAATGATAGTCGTGTCAACTTTTGCGGGGTGGGGGGGAGAATCAGACAATCTGTCTGAAATGAAGTAATAAAGCTTTTATGTAACTGCTGCCCCAGAAATCAAAGTGTTTCTATGATAAACCAAGGCACCTCTAAAATGCAGAGACCTATCAAGAAAAAGTATAAAGTGATGCATGTTGGGGCAAAAAAATATCAATTTCACATATCCGCTTATGGGGTCTGTATGGACTAGAAAGGAGAGCTTAGGCCAGGGGTCAGCAACCTAAGAGCCATGGGCCAGAAACGGCCCGCAGAGGTTGTTTGACTGGCCCACGAGCCACCCCCAAACAGAGCAGCCCACTCGTGAGCTGCGCTAAACCAGCATGGTGCGGGGACTCGCTTCCGCAGCGCCGAAAATCGCGTCTACGCAGATGCCGAAAATCGCACACGTGATCCGGCCCACAGAGGAATCTCTGCGGGACTGATCTGGCCCAGGCAAGATGAACCTTGCGGAGCCCTGGCTTGGGCTTATAGTGGACAGCTCAATAGAGATGTTGACTCAGTGTGCAGCAGATGTGAAAAAGGCAAATTCCATGCCAGGGATCATTAGGAAAGGCATTAAAATTAAAAATATAAGACTGTTATACAAATCTGTGGTACAACCACATTTGGAACACTGTGTAGGGTTCTAGTCTCCTCACCTCCAAAAGGAGGTGATTTAAGCCAACTAAATTTTAATCAGGGTAGACCCACTGAAATTAATGGACCTAAATTAGCAATGTCCACTAATTTCAGTCTGCTCTGAGTACGACTTAGTTTTGATACAAACCTTGGATATGAATCACACAGTTTTTATTTATCTAGATTTATTAAACAATAAAAATATCACTTTGTTTCCATATTCAAACACTCTAAAATAAAATTATAGAGATATCAAATTTCAGTGTTATAGAACTGTTTTTCTTCCATACCCATATCTGACTTTTATACAATATGAAACGCAATGTTTGCTAAAGGAATATAAAGTTACATAAAGAAGATAATTTTCCACTCCTAAGTAAGTTATAGGAAAATAACTTCTGCATTAACATAAAAATGTCATTACTACAGAAAAACTAGATTGGTTAAATAAAATGTTGTCAAAAACAAGCAAACTTCCTGAAAAACATGAAAAGCTTATTAATGCATAAACATGTCTCTGTTTAGCTCACAACACAAATTGCTGTTACACCCTATTAAGAAGTGAAAAAAAATATGTCTGCAGCCTTTGCCAAGGCCAAAATCCAAAAGGACTTTGGGGGAAACTTCCACAGACATCCAAGTCCCTCTGAGGCTATCACAGGCTTCTTATGCCACCAAAATGATTCTCCTGTAATTTGGAGGCCCTCTGGGGCAGACCAGAAGCAACTGCAGTTGGAAGACATCAGGACTGCTCCCTAGCTTTAGGGTAAGCTTCTTGGGATCACAGATTGCATAGGGTACTTGTCAGATATTTCCAAGAACTGGACTCCAACATTCTGCTCACTACAATACCAGAATAGCAGGTTTGGGTCAACACTCATGACCAGCTAGTCAGCAAACTGTGACATTTGGGAAATGAGATGGTTTGAAAATTAATGAGCCCAAGGTAACAAAATTGCTGCAAAATTTATAATATTGAGGGCATGAATGTAATGGTATTGTTACCAAAACACACACACACACACACACCCAAAAATACCCTGTGGTTTTGAATAAAAGAGAAGTTGTTTCAAATCTCACCAGCATTATACCATTCATATGTGAATGGGCAGAGGCAATATCTCTTTATATATATTCTATTACCAAAATGTCTCAGAAAGCTAGCAAACTGACCAAATAATGTTACACGGGCAGAAGACTTTACACAAGCTCTAACTAAACACCAGCAAGACCAAGGATGCTAGTCTATACACACTTACGGGACCGCCTCTCCCAGTATGACCTGCAGAGGCCATTAAGGTCCACAAATAACAACATACTGGAGATCCCGAGTCATAAGGTGGTTAGGCTGGCCTCGACCAGGACCAGGGCCTTCTCAGTACTGGCCCCGACCTGGTGGAACGCTCTGTCTCAGGAGACTAGGGCCCTGCGGGATTTGTCATCTTTTCGTAGGGCCTGCAAGACAGAGCTGTTCCGTTTGGCCTTTGGACTGACGCAGTCTGACCCCGGGATTACCCTCCCCTAAGGTTTTATCTCATAATGGTTTTATCTTATTTGTAGATTTTTAATTTTAAAATTGAATTTTAACATTGTATTAATCTGCATTTTAACTGAATTGTTTTTTTCTATACTTGTGTTTATATTTTCGTTGTTAGCTGCCCTGAGCCCGGTCTTGACTGGGAAGGGCGGGGTATAAATAAAATTATTTATTATTATTATTATTATTATTATTATTATTATTATTATTATTACATCAGAGTAAATCCCTCTGAACTCAGTAGAATCTACTTCTTGATGATAATAAAAAAACATGCATGGGATCAGGCAGCAATGAAAGCTCCCCCCCCCCGAAGTGCAATACAACAAACTAAACAGATATATTTAACTACAGCCCAAACTGGAGTTTACTTTTGTACTCCCCTGATACTCTAAGCACATAGCTACACTAAGAGGCATCCTGTGGAACTCTGCCTATACAATCATAACCAAGTGTGGCTTCCCCGAATGCTCTCCCGAAATATGCGTGGAAGCTGCACTTACAACAATACCTACGTTACAAAGGTTCTCTTTAGTTTGGTCTTAAAAATCAATTATTTCACACAAACCCAATAACATTATAGTGCTAATGAAACAAATCAATTCAAGCCTTCCTTGGAAGTATGCAGCTCAGAGACTGGCAATGGCTCTCCAGTGTTTCAGACTGGGATCTCTCCCTGTCTTACTTGGTGATGCTGGAAACGGAACCTGGGACCTTCTGTAAAGCAGAAGCTCTACTGCTGTTCAGTATAGGACTGCACTCTTAGATGTTCTTGGGGAGACTGTATGTTCCCTGCAGTATTTTTCACCATTTTCTTCAAACACAGCATTGCGAATTTCCTTTGAGTTGCAGTGTTTGTTGTAGGACACAGAAGCTTTACTTTAAAAAAACAACAACAACACTTCAACGCTTCAATAAGTGCAGGAAATTGGTTTTACTTATTTAAAGTAAGTCTAAAGGTAATGCAGATATGAACAAAACAAAGGAATTTCCCTCCCTAGACCCCTCTCTCGATAACCTATGACTTTCCAATAACTTTGTACAATCTTTTTTCACAATCTTCCTGCATTCCTAATCAGAAATTCTTCCAGAGGAATCTGACAGGACATGTGTATGCTGCTTTAAAGCTGTATCTCTGGGAGTCTATTTTAAGAGACTAATACCAAATCAGTTGGGTTATTTATTTTACTCTTGGAAGCTATTCCCGAGCACAAAATATGCACAGTGTGAACATAAATGGTGCATGCATTTATACATACACCGACGCTTTCTCTGGGAAAATGAACATGTAGGAGGCCACATGTTGCACTTTGCTGGAAACCCTGTAATTTATAAACTTCTGCTCCATTTGTGAACTATGCTCTTTGCATGTATTTGGTATTTGGCCATTAGTTCCTGCAAATGCAGAGGAAACCTTTCAGTTATGCTAGTCATGATTTTTGCAAGAAGCAAGTACTCTGCAGAACTAGGAGGGTGGGGAGAAACTATACATGGTGGGGAGAAACTATACATTTCAAAGCCATCTCTATCTTTTTTGGTCTTTAATTAACGCAAATTGTTTCAGCAGCCTGCCATCTCAGTCATCTGTTTTGTGAATCCTGCCATCTAATTAAATGTTTGCTTAAATTGAGCTGGTTTTTTTTTAAAAGAAAGAATTTAGTGGCCAGCTAGCTCATTTGGGGGGGGGGTGTCATTCCACATACATTATTTATTTTGTAACAAAGTCAATAGTAGATGTCAATGCCAACTATTCAGAAAATCACCAGTTTTATTTATTTATTTATTATATTATATTATATTATATTATATTATATTATATTATATTATATTATATTATATTATAAATAAATAAAAATAATTTAATGGTAGTGTAAGACTGCCAAGATCGTAGAGAGAGGTTAAGTTGTGTTGATGATATTTCTTTGTCATCAATGTTTTGCTTTTGTTCTGTTTATTTTATTTAGCAAGATTTACATATCCCTTAATCAAAATAAATCTCCAAGAGGTTTACATAAAATGGTATAAAATATTCATCTTTTTTTTAAAAGCAGGCTTTTTAAAAAGCAGACATAATAAAATAGATCAAAATAGAGATAAAATCAACAGTTTTTAAGAACAAATATACACGACAAAATTACATGTCTGGGTAGGCTTGCCCCCAAAAAACTTTTACTGACATAAAAAACAGTTAAATGAAGTTGCCTGCCTAATATTAAGATGTTCATGTCTAGGTTAGGCCTATCCAGAAGAAAACTTAGTTGTTGCTTTCTACTTGCCCAAGAGTGGAAAATCTAATTTCATGATAGTTGAATGAACTGCCCCTGAACTTCCAAACTGGTAATTCTATTTAGAGATTGGTCTCTGAAAGCTCCTGTCAGAATAAACCAGCCAGTTTCTACAGTGTCATAGCACTCATGTATTTTCCCTAGCAAATCTGCAGTAAGTGAAAACAATTGCTGAAAGGGGCCCTTTCTCCTGATTTTATCTCTCAGAGGTGCTTTATACACTAATAATTTCAATGACCAATAGAGGCTTTTTATTTTATTTTTGTAACCAGCTTAATAAGCCATGATAGTGTTATCATCCAATTGTATCTTGGTTTTTAAAAACAAAAAACAAAAAAACAAATATGCATTCAACTTTTTGATAAGCCCCAATCCAATGCAATCATTATATATCCAGGACAGATTTACTACATACATTTGTTTCTTCCTAGATGCTAAGCAAACAGATCAGCCATCCATGCAAAATGCAGCCGCAGTGACAGTTATATGATAAATGAGGTGACACAAGCAAGGTTACAAAACAGTTATATGATGTTAACTCCCACCCATAAGCATTTACTTACTACTTAAACAAAGGACATGACTTGGTCAGTCAACCCACACAAAGGTCACATAAATGAAACCTTTAAAACCTGTTTATTTTGTGCTGACTGTCATAGTCAGCTGAAGCCTCCCTGAAAGGCTCTTCTGCGCTATCATGTTATGCTTCCCACCCCAAAAAGTTTGCTGGGCACTGTGTCTTCTGATCAAGTAGTAAATAGAGAGAGAGGCTCGCCTGGAAGCATCATTACATATCTTTAGGCATCAGATGAATACATTCCTCTTTATCCAGGCTTTTGGCCGTTAAATAACCCATGGCTTGTTAAATGTGGGGGAATATGATTATTTTATTATTTTATATTTATGATGTATTGTTATGCTGTGTGTTAAGGTTTTTTAATTAAGCAAAGATAAAACAACTATATACAGACAGGAAATCACCTCCAAATACTCCACATAGCTTTGCAAAGTGTATATGCTAAAATCAGCACATGTCTGATTTAACAAACACAAAATGGTACATAACTTCCATCATTTGGATTGTTGTCCACAACTAAAGTATCAGCAGCACTTCTGATCTGCAGAATTTATAAAGAGAATGGGTGAAGGAAGGAAGGAAGGAAGGAAGGAAGGAAGGAAGGAAGGAAGGAAGGGCTCATTGCTCAAACGGCCTCGGTCCTGTATACCTGAAGGAGCATCTCCACCCCCATTGTTCAGCCCGAACACTGAGATCCAGCGCTGAGGGCCTTCTGGCAGTTCCCTCGCTGCGAGAAGTGAGGTTACAGGGAACCAGACAGAGGGCCTTCTCGGGAGTGGCGCCTGCCCTGTGGAACACCCTTCCAGCAGATGTCAAGGTAATAAGCCACTACAGTATTTTACTTTTAAAAGACAACTGAAGGCGGCCCTGTTTAGGGAAGTTTTTAATGTTTGATGCTGTATTGTTTTTAATATTTGGTTGGAAGCCGCCCAGAGTGGCTGGGGAAACCCAGCCAGATGGGCAGGGTATAAATAATAAAGTGTTGTTGTTGTTGTTGTTGTTGTTATCAGATCTTGTTGTGCTTGCACTTACTCCACTTAACACAATGTTTAATTCAACCAATGTAATTGTTGCACTGATATGCGATTAACATGGGTTAGCATCATAGTCATGCCAAATAATCAGTGAGATGGAGAAAGTGGGCAGCATCCTGTATGAGTGCTGAACAGAAAAAAGGAAAGAGAAGCCAGCTAGAGAATCTCTTCCTATGAGAACCACAACCAGTGGCAAGAACTTTAACAGCACCTACTGTCCTGCTAAATATTGAGCTATTTCAGTTTTTTTTACTTTGCCAGCTGGGCCATTTTATGACACATGCAATATGATTAAAAATTAGATCGTGCTAGGAACAGTGTTTAGTAGGTGATTAAGTTGTTTCCCTCCAACAATGAGGACTAACTGCAACTTTGCTGACTCAAGCAAAGTGCAATTCATAGTTTCCTGGCACAGTAAGACAGTTGCTTTTTAAAGAGTGGAGCCCATACTGTCTTTGTAACAATTCTCCAAAGGAATCATGTGGGATGCGCAGATCATAGGAAGTATGTCTTGCTGACCCAAAGAAGGATGTTGTGATGTGGTTGCTTCCCAGTGATGATCTGCCTGATCCACATAATTTTGTTCAAGTGAGATTTTTATTGCTTTTCTTAGGGTAAATTTGGGTGTTTTAATTACCTTCAAGATGATTTCTTTTCTTTAATTTCCAATTTTCTTAATTGTTTAAATATTAATACTTTTAAACTTTTAATTAGGTTTTTTTAAATAAAAAAGTTATCAGAATAGTGATCAAGGTGGCTATGTAGAAAGGCAGAATATAAATTATTAAAATGCATACATAAATAAATCCAGCACCTTCTAAACTCCCCAACTAAGGACTGGTAGTTTAGTTAGGTCCATGCCTTTGGGGGAAAAGTTTTAAAACTGACCTCCAAAATCACAAAATAATCTATCCCTCCTAATTTGGCACTTGCCTTATTATTAGATCTGACCCCAAATTCTACCCTTAAATATAAATAATTAATTTCTTTCCTGTTCACAGCAGCTAGATTAGTTATTGCCCAATGATGGAAGGAAACTTCTAATATACCAACAGAGGCTTGGGTTAATAACATCTGGAGCACTGCTCTATCGGAATGCCTTACATACCACGGGCGACTAATCAAAGGCATCTCCAAAAAAGATACCTTTGACACGATCTGGTCTCCCTTTTTCTCTTTTATTGAAGAAGAACAGGGCATTTTATTGCCACCATCATCACAGAGGTGTCTGTGGAGGGGGTATATTTATTGAAAATATATTATATTGTGACTTTTGAATAAATTATTTGTTGTTGTTGTTTTTAAAAAAGGAGCAGCAGAGCCCCTATACCTGATTTTTATTTCAACCCAGGATACTGCATTGTTCTCCAATAGTTTGTGCAGCATGGACTCATTGGAAGGCCTATCCAAATTCGGCCTGCAATTCCTGCAGGTTTGTGTAACACCACTTCTCCACACAAATCTCCTTTGTTGGACTGAGTTATAAAGTGTGAGGACTGAAAAGGATTTCCTCCTCTTTGTCTAACCCTAACAATTTGTGAAGACTTTGGACCAACCCACATGAACACTTTTTCGCAGTATTGCTGTTTCTTGCTTTTATATTAGGCTCGCACTGCATGCCCCAATCTTTCTCTGTCAATTTCCATGTGAACCACACACATGCTGCTATTAGTACGTAATAGTAGTAGTAGTGATGATGGGCATAGATGCCAAGTCTCCCGTTTTCACCGGGAAAACCCGTTTTTTCTTACCTTTTCCCGGTGGTCCCCCGTATCACTTCGTCTCCCGTTTTTCTCCATTATTTTCTCCTGCTGGCGGCCATTTTTTTCTTTCCGATTTGCCCTACTATGGGCACCAAAAATGGCTGCCGCCAGCTTCAAAAGTCACATCTACGCATGTCCGGAAGTGCACAGACGTGACCTCCGGTGTTGGCGACGGCCATTTTGGTGCCCATAGATGGGCGAAGCGACACCGGAAGTTTCGTTGACGCAACTTCCGGTGTAAAATGGCTGCCGGTCCCGGATTCTGCAGTCCGGAACTTGGAAGGTAAGATGATGGGTCGTTCAGTACTGTACTAGTTCAGTAGCCTTTTACCCACCTTCCTCCCCACTTCATTTTTAACTTCAGAGGTAGGATAGTATGAGTCTCCACAAACATCCCACCCCCTCAGCAAAGTAATTGCATGGCGGGGGAAGGAGCTGCCCATCCATATACAGTGGTACCTCTGCTTAAGAACTTAATTCGTTCCGGAGGTCCGTTCTTAACCTGAAACTGTTCTAAACCTGAGGTAACACTTTAGCTAATGATGGCCTCCCACTGCCGCCGCCACGTGATTTCTGTTCTCATCCTGAAGCCAAGTTCTTAACCTGAGGTACTATATCTGGGTTAGTGGAGTCAAACCTGAAGCGTCTGTAACCCAAGGTACCACTGTACATACAGCCATATCTGCAGATCCAACCTCTCCCTATGTAGGACGATGCAGAGATCACAGTCTCCATTAACTAGCATTAACTGTCTATGCATTCATGTATGCGATTTTAAAAAAGTGACCTTTCAAGTGCCACCTACTTCCCACATTGCAAGATAAAGAAAAATGTCACAGTATCCTTCACAGCAATATGTAGCAGGGAATCGCATTATGAACAAAGGCAATCCTTACAGGGTTTCCCATGAGCAGCAACTACATTCGTGAAAAATATTAGTACAGTGATGCCTTGCAGACAAAAACGGGCTTCAATGTGGATTGCACCCTCACATATCAGCTACTAATTATTAATTTAATCAAATAGCAAAGCACAGCAGGACTGCAATTAACAACAACAAAAGAAGAAACCTTGCCATTTCAATTTCTCCTTGCCATTTCAATTTCTCAGGAACTTCAAACGAAATATTTGAAAGAAATTGGGAAGAAGAGGATGGGAGAAACTACCTTCAGATTATTCAAAAGCTTTAGTCAGTGATAGACTTATTTGGTAGTCTGCATGCAGCCTACCTTGTTTCTCTAACAGAAGCTTCAAAATCATGCAACTGTCTGAAAGTGCTTCAACTTTTAAACAAACACACATTGGCAGTAGTGAAAACATGTTCTATCTATTATATGAAAACAAACTTTTATTTATAGTTATAAAATAGACAGGCCTCCAAAGTGGCACACACTGCCTTATGTGCTATATAAGCAGTTTACAAACAGTATTGTAAGTCGCCTGCTATGGTTAAAAGTGTATTGCTCTCTAGAGACGGATTGCTTATGCACTTTAATCCATAGACCAGACTACATCTCACATGTGGTCTCCGAGAAAGCAGGCAGGATGGGTTTAAGTCATGAATTATTCATCTGCTCTCATCAGAACAAAAGGTACATTGAACTACATATCAGTGTGGGAGGTGTAAGAAATTCTAGTTGTAAATGTCAAAGAGAAGGATACGGAAGGCATAAAAGAGGATGTCAAAAGTGAGCATGTCAGCAGATGCACTTACATGCATCTAGAAAATCAATTGGCAACATTGCACAAAGGCAAAAAGCTGACAGAAGAGCAGTGTACAACAGCAAAAGCTCACAGACCTTCATAATCTGCTTCCGCATATCATCAATACATCATGGCCCTAAAAACCAAACACTCAAGGGCTAAAAGCCACAAGAGGTGCAATCCATCCTACTCCTTTGCTAGCACCTCTTTCACATACAACACAACCTGCTCCTTTTCTTTTTCAGCACTCACACTTTCCTTCCCACACCTCCACCTCAGCTAAGCAGGACGGGGCTAGAGATACTGTTTTACAATTGTAGAAGGGGTAACTATAGCTCAGCCCCATGAGATCTGGTCTCTGGGGATCTGCAGGATTCCATCTTGTCCCCTGCATTATTCAGCAACTACACAGAACTATTCCATAGGGGTTTTGGTCTACTGTTGCAGCATTTCCCTAAACTGTGTGTTCCTGCTTGTTGGACAAATAAAAGTTTTTAGCAAATTATGGTTGTTAAACACACAAAAGTTGAGGTGGAGTAGGCAACCTCAGAGACACTCCAGGTTAGGCCAACACGAGCAGCTCCTCCCTTTACACCAGAAGCGGAGTACCTCAGGCCTGGAGAAATAATGTGGCCTCCAGGCTTCTCTGCACCCACCCCAAGTGCTTTCACCCAGATGGATTGTGCTTCTTCCTTGTCTGGATAGAGGATGAAGAGGTGTGTGTGTGTGTGTGTGTGTGTGTGTGTGTGTGTGTGTGTGTGTGTGACTAGAAACCTCTGACTTTTGTATGGCTGGAATGTAGCCTACTGTACAAAGGCCAGATTACTTTGCCCGCTTTTGCTTTTGACCCTGCCCACTACATGGATGCACCTCACAGATGGATGCAGCAACCTGTGCAAAAATAGGGCCTTTGGGCTCAAAAATGTCCCTACCTATGGCATATCCAGGCGTAATGCCTTAAGAGGGCTACAGAACGTAGTAACACATACACACAAGCCTCTGAGATCATCATCTGGGGCCCTTCTTCATGTGCCCCCCTCCCCGAGGTCCAGAGAGAAGCAACAAGAGAACAGGCTTTTTCTGCAGTGGCTTGTGGAATGCTCTCCCCAGGGAGGTTCAGGTGGCCCCTTCATTACTCATCTTTAAGTGCCAGGTGAAAATGTTCAACCAGGCCTTGGGCTGATTAACATCCAATACCCTTTTAAAAATGTGTTTGGGGGAGGAGAGGAGGTTTGTGTTTTTTTGTTCTCGTTTTTATCATGTATTTTGTGTTTTTATGTTGTCTTTTATGTTGTGAACTGCCAAGATCTACTGATAAAGGCCGGTATAAAAAATATAATACTGTAAATAAATTAAAGTAAATCAAATGGGTATAAGAAATGCTACCATTAGGACACATGGTAGTTTTAAATTCTACCATACCTACCTTCACTTTTCCATAGAAGCTGACTACTTAAGTAATCATCAGGTTTTCCACTCATTTATACCAAGCAGAAGAAAAGCAGAAGAAACAGCAGCAACAGAAGTATCAGTTGTCCCACCGCATCTCTGCTCATTTAGTTTTAACCAAAACATGCAGAGAGATTGCTTCCACTTAACATGATAGCATTTCTGGCATTGAGCCTGAATACAAACACAATAGCTTTATCACCTACCAATTTGCTTGCCATTGTTAGGTAATTGGACAGTATGGTAAGAGACAGCAACTGATGACTGATCTATGAGGCTGGTTTCACACATGCAAATTATTGATACATGACACCAAACATCTGCACTCAGGTGTACAAATGCAAGCCACTTCAGTTAAAAATTGGTAACATTATTGCTGCTTCAATGCAGGGGTGCCAACTTGAATAAACTATTGTCAGAGCCCATGTAAGCCCCACCCCATCCCACATAATTGATCACATGATTCTGCACACATAAACACCATCTGAATGGCAAAGCTCATCAACTTTGGGGGTACCAGCTCCCTCAAATATTTTATTGGGGAGGGCAAAGCCCCCTTGGCCCTAGGAGCTGGCTCCTATGCTTCAATGGAACATGACAACAGTGTATAATCAAACAAGACAGAAATGCTTAAACCCAGCTAAAGAGCCTTCTAAAGATTATGACAATCTTTTTTTAATAACTATTTTATAAACAAGGATCAAAGGAACAATAAATGATACAAATAAATAGACCACGTCTTCTCATGCCATTTGTTGCTACGGTATGAGCTATGTTAATCCTCTCATGAAGATAAGATGGAAGGGGAAGCCCCAATAATATTTAATTCCTGCTACTTGCCATTTAATTGTACAAGCACATATTGTTTGTGTGTGTGTGTGTGTGTGTGTGTGTGTGTGTGTGTGTGTGTGTGTGTTTCAAAACCAAGATCACCATAACAGGGCTGTTTTTATATGTTATGGATATAAGTGTGCATGCACACAAAAGCTCATACCAATGACAAACTTAGTTGGTCTCTAAGGTGCTACTGGAAGGAATTTTCTTATTTTGTTTTGGGACCCTTGTACCTACGGGACCGCCTCTCCTGGTATGCCCCGTGGAGGACCTTAAGGTCCACAAACAACAATATTCTGGAGATCCCGAGCCATAAGGTGGCTAGATTGGCCTCTATTAGGGCCAGGGCCTTTTCAGTATTGGCCCCAACTTGGTGAAACGCTCTTTCACAGGAGACCAGGGCCCTGTGGGATT
Source organism: Zootoca vivipara (assembly GCF_963506605.1). Classification (NCBI taxonomy): domain Eukaryota; kingdom Metazoa; phylum Chordata; class Lepidosauria; order Squamata; family Lacertidae; genus Zootoca; species Zootoca vivipara. The sequence continues at coordinate 49,006,355 of NC_083283.1, forward strand.
TTTCATCTTTCCGCAGGGCCTGCAAGACAGAGCTGTTCCATATGGCCTTTGGGTTGAACTTAGTCTGACCCCTGTTTTTTTCCTCCCTCATGGCTTGGATTTATGGACTACTTAAAATGAGGCTGCATTTTAAAATTCAATACTGTATTTTAATCTGTATTTTAATCAATTGCTTTTTATGTTTTATTGTAATTTTATTGGTGTGAGCCGCCCTGAGCCCGTTTTGACTGGGGAGGGCGGGGTATAAATAAATTATTATTATTATTATTATTATTATTATTATTATTAATTAGGTTCCTCAGTTTGTTCCACATTTCCTCCTTCCCCCAATGGGCAAAGCAGACAATTATATTACTGGGGCTGAGGGAAAGAGTTCCCTCCCCCAGTTTGGGTCCAAGTACTCTGTATGCCCATTCAAAATCATCAGCAGAGATTATCAGGTCTGGAAACAGTGATTTAAGCCACAAGGCAATAAATTGCACAGGAACATTCTATTCCATTGCCTCCAAAAAAGAACAGAAAAGAAAAGAAAACCTAAATTATTTCTCCTATTTCGATTTCCTGCATCTTCAAACTTGTTGTGTATATCTAAATTTTCTTTTTTGTAATTTTTGCTCTTTTTGTCATGGATACAGCATACTGTACTTCTTTTGTTGCTGTATTGTTTATGTTAAAGAGTCAAGCCTCATGTTTCATTGGAAGCATTAGTTATTTCCAAGTTGTTGTTTTTACCAAGCTCCTTTATGTATGCTTGTGCTACAAATTCTTTTCTTAAGATATTGTTACAATTTTCTTTTTCCAACAAGAAAGGACCTCATTCGAGAGGGGTGCCATCTAGCTTGTGGCCTACATTAGTGTCCATGTTGAAGTGAGCCTTCTATTTCCAGGCAGGAAGAACTGTGTGAAGTCTTTTATTTTCAGCTTTTCTGAATCCTTTTGTTCCCGTCTCTGGTAGCGCTGTGGAGGACGGGGGTGGCACTGTGGTCTAAACCACAGAGCCTAGGGCTTGCCGATCAGAAGGGCGGCGGTTCGAATCCCCGCAACAGGGTGAGCTCCCGTTGCTCGGTCCCAGCTCCTGCCCACCTAGCAGTTTGAAAGCACGTCAAAGTGCAAGTAGATAAATACAGTCATGCCTCAGTACGCCTCGGTTTGAGTACTTTCAGTTTAAGTACTCCGCGGACCCGTCTGGAACGGATTAATCCACTTTCCATTACTTTCAATGGAAAGTTCACTTCAGGTCAAGTACGCTTCAGGTTAAGTACAGACTTCCGGAACCAATTGTGTACTTAAACTGAGGTACCACTGTAGGTACCGCTCTGGCGGGAAGGTAAACGGCATTTCTATGCGCTGCTCTGGTTCGCCAGAAGCGCCTTAGTCATGCTGGCCACATGACCCGGAAGCTGTCTGCGGACAAACACTGGCTCCCTCAGCCTATAGAGCGAGATGAGCGCCGCAACCCCAGAGTCGTCTGCAACTGGACCTAACAGTCAGGGGTACCTTTACCTTCAATGTTTTGGGGAGTTTTTTTAGACAGCAGGGGCTTTTGCTCCAAGCTGTTTTTCTATGGCCACCTTCTTTCCTGAGCAATAAGCTTTGAAGTCTTGTGTATCACTCCGACAGATGCAACATTGGCTTATGTGCCCAATTCATCCATCAAAGAAATGATACATACAGTAATCTCTTCTAATGAGTCTGATAACAGATTTCCTGCTTCACTACAGTATTTGGAACAGTTATTCAAATTCAAGAGACTGGGCAGGTACACAGAGCAGGAAAACTCAGGTAGTGAGGTATGTGTATGCACACCAGAGCTTCATTTCCATGAACACAAATGAGAACAAATAGCTTCATCTCATTTCAGTGGCATTTATACTATTACGGACATCTAAAATGCAAAACTTACTTCTAGTTCGGACTTGCTATCTCACATTCTGGAGTTTATATTTTGTCAATAATGTGCCAATGTGTTTTAATTGTTATCACCCATCCTGGGACCTTAGGGCGAAGGGTGGTAAATAATTAATCATCATAATAATGATATTAAGAATAATGCACGCCTTCAGCCTATTATCAAAAGGGGAGTTCAGCTAGGTAAACATTTTTAAATAGCAAATGAGTTTCATGTCTATTTCCTCTTAAAAATGGCTTGGTACAAAAGACAATAATACCTTTTATAGCTATTAGAAGAAAAGCCCAAGAGTGAGGTTTAGAGTATTAATGAAAAAGCCACTTCTCTGAACATCTGGGGGCATTTAACCTTCCTCTCTCTGCTCTCACCTGCCATTTTTTTCCTTCCTAATATAACTCGTGCTACATAATGATAGTTGAGTTAATGTTTCTCAGCCTATTCCCCATATAGAATTACCATCCCTAGATCCTTAAAGAACATGTAGATCATCCCACAACCCTTATTAGCCCCCATCATTTCCTCCCAAAGCACAGATCAAATTAACAACTTATCCCATTCCTTGGCTCTCACCCAAAACATATTCTACATTGGGCCTTCTTAACTATTACACAAAGTATGTTTTATTGCCTCACAAAGCCTGGGAAGATTCCACATTCAATTAAAAGCAGGATCTCCCAGTTCTGTCACTGATTCCTCTCCACGGTCATAGGGACAGCACAAACCCACTCCACCTTCCCATATGCCATTACATCCAGGGGGAAAATGCTCTCTGAACAATACTCAACTCAACAGCTCGGCAATCCATCTTCAGAATATACACTCCAGCAGCTCAATGAGTTTCCTCAAGCATAGTATGCTCCAGGGCTCACCTGGGATGACTGTCATCCCTGCTCTTTTTAAAATCTCACTTGGTGGGATGGTTTACAAGTCTGACGGGCAGCAGCTTTCCAGAGTTTCACAGAGGGATCTCTCCAAGCCCAACCTGGAAATGTGAGGGTGTAAGTTACCTAGAACCATCGAGATGGCTGAGATTTGGTTTCTACCCACCCCTGGTTTTTATGCTTTCAGAAAAGCCATCTTTGGCTGCCAGTCCAAGACTGAGACTTTTCCAGGTTTCCCTGCTGCCTCTCCCTTTCCTGCCTGTGTCAGATCCACAGGGATAAACAGGGAAAAGGAACATGGTGGAAAAACTTGAGAGTCTCAACAGCAACAACCAAAAGCAATATTAATGGGGGTTTTTAAGTGTAAAAAATGGATGTGTAGGGAAGAACCACCAAGCCATGCCCACCTCATCTTAAATGAAAGTGAAACTCAAGCTCAAAATTCACAGAAATTTCACCTTCCCTGAAACTTATTGAAGAATAGCCCTTTACAGAGGGGACAAACGGCCTGATGAAAACAGCAGAAATGTTCTGTTTACCATTAGTTTTAGCTGTTTTATAGCAACTAAATAATATGCATCCTTGTTTGGGAAGTATATGCATTAAACCAAGAAAATTTAATTTGGATTGTTCTCTCATTAGGGGGGACGGACTTCAAATTAGTCTATCCTAGATAAAAATAGACATGATAGGTCAATAGTCAAGTAAAGCACTTTAAAACACTGATTTAAATCCCATACTAACTGCAGGATTCACTGCTAATTGCTAGTCAATGATGATCAATCTCACTGTCTAGTTCACAAAGAAAATGGCACCTAACCAAATTAGCTAATATCCTAGGTCAGGCTTCCACAAACTCGGCCCTCCAGATGTTTTGAGTCTACAATTCCCATCATCCCTGACCACTGGTCCTGCTAGCTAGGGATCATGGGAGTTGTAGGCCAAAAACATCTGGAGGCCCGAGTTTGAGGAAGCCTGTCCTAGATGCACGTTCAGACCCATCATATGAAACCGCTCTTACAGCAAGACATCACTGCTGCGGAATGCAGATAGGTGGGTTACATATTAGAACAAAAAGAAGACTGGGATGTCAGAAAGAAGACTAATTAAGACTCTCCCAAAGGGATGAACTGAATGTAAAAAGAAGGGATTAAATAGAAATATTTACCTCCATGATGAGAAGTGTTGCTGGTCTTATCAAATTGTTTTACTTCTCTCAAAATTCCTTGGATACCTCTCTGATGTAGAAACTTTAATAGTCACTCCAAACTTTAGGTAAAACTTAGTTCCCATGTATTAATAACTACCACTGCATATGGAATTTATTGATGAGATCCAAATGTGTAGAGGCAATCCAGTGCTAATGAGAGGCAGATAATGATACCAACAAAACAGCTTGAGCAGGTGCAGACAACGTCATCAGGTCAACCCAGCCCCAAACGGGAACTGGAATGAGAGCACACCTGTGCATACCACCCACTCAATGCACCCTTCCCACCTCCAACATTCCTGTATGTCCACATAGGGAAGACACACCCAAAATTGGCCTTTATTCACAACATTTAAAACACATAGCCTGGAAATCAGTGGCTCAGCTGAGGGCTATCTTCAGCACTATAGTAAGATCAGGTGTGCAGTAATCCCATTATATTTTTTCTCTTTTCAACAACACTTCTTTTACTTCTAAATTTCTCAAGTGTCTTGACTGAGCATGAACCTCCAATATTGCCACAAAAATTGACAGCAACTCTAATACATTTAATGAAAGACCAGATGTTCGTCAAATCAAGTACCTGTTTTACTAAGCTATACTCCCTCCTAAAACAACCAAAGAAAATGCAAACCCTGTATCCTGGAAGGAAAAAAGCAAGCTATTTTATAAGGCAACTGTTAACTAAATAAACCATTAACAATAAATTGAACTAATAAATCATTGATCTGCACCACAGCATATCTTCAGCATCTAGGACCCAGGGCCGAGGCTTCTGTCCATAAATCAGTCTCTACTTTTATGTTTGTCCATGCCTCCTGCAGCTTCCTTTCAGGCTCTTGGTAAAACAAAGAGCTTCATTTTCTGGGGGTGGGGGAGGATGGCAGCACCCAAAACATGGGACCAGACAGTGTGCACACTTTAGAAGGCCAGTTCTAAATTATATGCCACATGTTACCTGCTTTTATTCTTGTACAGCAAGTCTTAAAGCCTATCAGTCTCCATTATAATAGTGGGACTAAACTGGTGCCAGTCCAAAGAGTTTGGCTTTAACTGGGTTGTACATTGGACTGCCATCAACTTGGAGTTTGCTTTCACAAGCTGAGAATTGTTTACAGGCCTACTGCATAAACAAAAAATGCAGTTTAAATCTCTTGGATACATACATTATTCCACAGAGTAGCCAGCTGCCTCTCATTACCAATTTCTATATAGAAATGGGGCCCATCCCCATTGCATTCGGATAAAATCCAAATGTGCAATATCACGTGAAAAAGGAATTACAGACACAAAGAAAGAGCAATTGGGATCAGAAGGGTCCTTAAGAGAACTTATTTACAGGCTCACAAGGAGCCAGTTTATGCAGAACAGCTTTGCCACTGTACATCTCTCGAGAAGCTGATCTGAACATGCTTTCTTGCATTCATTCCAATGAGACATAAGCACCTCGAACTTCTATGCCCCCCAGAGCAACTAACAAAGGCAGGTGCTTATGTTAACTACTATTGTGATCAGGTAATCACAAGTAAATTAGTCCTCAAGAAAAAGCACAAATGTAGCACAACATAGCTCAAATGATGGACCTGGCAAGCTACTTACCTGGAAGCAAAATAAAAAGATTCCTTCCAGTAGCACCATAGAGACCAACTAAGTTTGTCATTAGTGTGAGCTTTCGTGTGCATGCACACTTCTTCAGATACACTGAAACAGAAGTCACCAGACCCTTATATATAGTGAGAGGGGTATTACTCAAAACGGTGGTGGAAATGGAAGCAGTTGTTGCTCATGTCCAGATAAATGGTCTACTGCAAGACTGAGATAACTGCAAGGAAACAGAGCTAGGAAAGAATACAGAGCTAGGAAATAATGCTTTAAATGTATTGTGTGAATGTGGTCTCTTTCACTGGGAGATAACTGTCAGAAGACTATGGAACCACATCAGCTACCCTAACTTCATAGGTGGTCATGTGTGTTTACATAAAGTTCACATTTCACACCTGAAAGGTAGATGGGGGAAATTGAAATATTATGCATTTTGGAGATGACAGAACTGAGATGTAAAAGATTGCCTGGCTCAGAAATCAGAACAGACTTGAAAACAATTGGTGTGTTTCATACAGAAATGGAAAAGGCAAAAGGGATCAAATGGAGGAATGTGTCTGTGTAGATGTTACAAATCATTTTTCTATAAAGGAAGCAAATGCAAGACAAAGTGCCTTTTGGAGATGAATGATTTCTTCAGGAGTACTTCAGGCAATGGCATTTCCCAGATAACAAATGAATAAAACAACAATTACAATTAAGTCCAAGGCTAATAGCAAGCAGCTTTGGGTAGCCTCCAAGGTTTATGTATGAGTTATGGGGAATCCTGGAGACTTGATTTAGAAGGTACTTGGGGAGAATAAAAGCACTGAAACCTGGGCAACAGCCTTGACAACCTCATCCAGCTGCTTCAGCTGCTGAAAGCCTGTAATATTTGGGATGGTTTCCACAAGTGAACAGAAATAATTAGGAAGGCGTTTTAATGAGATCCAGATCATCAGGATTTGCAATCCCGTGGTCAGAGGAAGGCAAGGTTGCACTTCCCACTTCAGGCACAGGAAACATGGCTCTTGTGGCAGGAGCTCCACCTCAAGGGTGCATTTCGCCAAGTCACTCCTGAGAAGTGTTTGGCTCATTTTATTAGAGCCAACTCTCCATGCTAGTGCCATGAAACTATGCTGCTAAACTAGTCTGATCCACCCTCCTTAATATTACAATGGCCTTTAACAGGGTTCTAAACTAGGCAATATTCAGATGCTAACCTCGCTAGATAGCAATTCACACAATCTGTAAAAAAAAGAAAAGATTGGCAGTTCAGGACACTGGTGTTAAGTTGCAAGTGAGTCCAGATGATAATAACAGCAGGCATATCACAGTAGTTTTTAGCCTGTTAATGAATACGGTTGATTATTTAACTAGAAAAACGGATTCCTGGGTTAATAGTATCTATTCATCTACACTTGTTCTGAAGACACTGGGAGCACCATTTTCTAAAGGAGAGGATTGAGAGCTTATCAGCACAGCACATACACTCTGGTCCCCACCCCTCTGCGCCACAGAGATACGAAAGCAAATGTTTAAAAGCCGGGGGAAAACAAACCCACCCCAAAACTTTCATGATTTTAATTGTGCCTTGACCAGCTACACCGTTATAGAATGCTTTAGTTTTGCAGGCAGCTTGGCCTCAACTTTGTGATCCAGCTCATGGAAACCACAAGATTTTGGGGCACTGGGGTGTTTTTTCTATTAAAGATGTGACATTTAGCTGGTTTTAGTATCATCCATTGAAGAATATTTGCCCATTTACTGGAACTACTGTGAAATTCAGTGAGGGCACATAATTTTTCATGCTCTCTTCCTATGTGTCAAAACAAAATAGTTTAGAAAGGTGAAGCAGCATCTGATGACTGGGTGTGAGGGGGCAGCTTCTACATGCCTCAAAGGACTCAACTCTTGGAGGAGGTTATCCAGAAAGTTAGAAGTTACTCAGCATAGATGCATCCCTTTGCAGATTTCCCAACCAACAGGGAAATCAGTGGCACCACCTAATTATGTGGGCAATGTGTTTGAGACACCAATACTTTGAAACAGAACGGAGTATCTAAACTGGATTTATAATTACAGAGTGCCAGGTGAATGGAATGTGCTCCCACAGACTTTAAGTCACAGGCATTACCAGGTCCATAAACAGTAAATAAGGAACCAAGAGTTACCAAAAGCTTAATCTGTAACAAATATCAGTGCTCCATGTGTTACTCTCCATCTGAATATTTAGACTAGGCATGATCTTAAATCCTGGACACAATTCTTAATTCTTTTTCTGCATTGTACTAACAGACCACAATAATCCTGGTGGTATTTCAATTTTAGGCAAAGTTCATTCACCAGCTGTTATTTGATTCATTCTCTTGCATGCAGTATTTCTGTCCTGTAATATATGAAGTGTGATCCTAAACTCAACTCACTGAGTTCAATGGGTCTTACTCCACAGTAAGTGTGCTAGGGACTTCAACCTAAAAGATGAACATTTATTTATTCAGATTCTTGTTTTGTCAATAAGGTGGACGTAGATTAATATTAATTGCTGGTGACAGTCTAAAATAATTTCCCTTTGGTCATACAAGGGAACTAGAACCAACTTTTCCTCTGCTTGAAACATAACCAACTTGGGGTTTTTTGGGTTTTTTTTAAACTAGATTTTGTTTTCAGGTAAGAAAAAACCCAAACATATGTAAAATATGCTTTTCATGTAAAGGCCATTTTTTAAGGTGTGGCCTTAAAACAGAACTATGATCTTTAGGAATCAATGGTGCATGCATACTTCCCAGAAAATGCAAAAAAATGTATTTTTTCACTTCTTAATATGCAACTGTGCTTTAAGCTGTAGGAGAGTATGCAGCAAATCGGGTTAAATTCTGTACAGGTTTAGGCTGCAGCCTTATACACTGGCGAATGTCCCATTATACTGAATGGGACTTACTCCTGTCTGTGCATGTGTAGGATTTTATTAAGTTGAACAGATCTTTTCACCCTGCCAACTATTTAAATACTAATGCTACAATTCTTTACATACTAACCTGGGAGTAAATCCAACTAAATTCAAGGAGACTTACTTCTGAGTAGACATGGAAAGGGTTGCACTACAAATCAGTTTTGAAAGTGCGTAAGTTTCTATTTAATTTGACATACATTGGGTGCAATGCTTCTTTCAGATCAGGTGGAGTAAAACTGAAAAGTTTGAAGAGAAAAGGCAGAGGCCACTGCATTAAAATAAGGCTATTCTTAAATAATATGTATGGCGTAAGTGATATAGTATTCATCCCTGTAAAACAAAAGGTGCCTCAGTTTTAGAGGAAAAAAATATCCAATATGTGTATTACATTCAAGAAAGAGACTTTAAGACCACCTACTTCCAGAATAACGGTCTTACATTACCCGCACCCCACTATCACCCCCTCTGTCCCAGCAAGAAAAAACTCCGCATACCAGTGACTAGACAGATGGGAAGTAGTAGTCTGAAGATCAATCCACACACCACTTCTGTTGCCATCGCTGGGAGATGGGACCAATTCGAGTCTTGGCGAAACAAAGGAGGACAGGATCACTTGCAATGTCACCAGGCGCCAGCTCCTATCTTCGAGGGCCACCCTTGTCCGGGGCTGGAGCAAACGAGCATTCTCTCTGCGAGTCCTGCAGGCTTCTTCTCAAGAGCCCTTCGACATCTCCGGAGCAGCCCGTCCAAAAAGCAACAAAAAGCCCAACAACTCCGAAGTGAGGCTAGCAAGATCAGCTTCTTAAGGCTTCCAACTCAAGGCGCACCGTTTCTCTTGCAGAGGAAAGTCTTTAGTTTGTTCACTTGAGAACATTTTGCTCCAGCCCTCATCGGGGCGGACGTGAGGTGGGGGTGGGGGTGGGGGTTATCGCCTTGAGCGCTGCCTTAGATTAGCTCAAACCGAGCCGTCTCTTTCGCGCATGGCTGAGTCTGTCCCGGATCCTCACAGTTCACGCGCGAGATTCCCAGACATAACAAGAGCCGCCCCGTCGGGGACCAGCAGAACTTCGGGCGCTCCGAGCGAGGCGCCACCAAACTGTCCCGAGCGTCTAGGCGGGAGGCATCGCGGGAGCGTCGAAAGCTGCCCAGCGGCCAGCTCTCCCTTGTGCGCTCGCTTGGTCTCAGGCGAGAACACCGCGTCTTCTCAGCCGCGAAGCTCCCGTCCAGCCGCCACAGCCCGGGGCTTTGCCTACACCACCTCAATGAAACTTGGAGTGACCCAGCCCCCTCGGCGGGGCGGGCCAGACGGGGCGGGATGGAGCGGCCCCGAACCAATCGCGGAAAAGACGCCGAGGAAGGCCGGAGTTTCAGGCGGCTGAGGAGGCGGCAAGCCCGCCTTCTCCAGCAGCTCCGCCTTCGCCCAGAACGCTCGCAGGAGATTCCCTGACGGGACTAATTACGAGCCAGGTGTTGTCCAGAGAGAGCGGCTTGCTCCCGGTCAGGAGAGCGGGTGTATTGTCTCCTGTCGTCGCCCGCGCATTCCTCCGCGCCTGGCCGCCGCTAGAGAAAGGAGCCCGCGAGTGGGCTGAGGCCGCGAATTGCGCGCGCTTTCTCTCCTAGTGGAGTGTAGCTCGCGCCCTGCCGCCGCGTTGCCGAGGGAGCTTCAGCCTCTGCCCGCGCTTCCGTCCTCGCAGCTGGAGAGGGCAGGTGTGCAAGTGGCCAGGCGGCGGCAGCCGCTCCTGCAGGGCACGGCCGGCTCATTCTTACTCCCAAGTAAATGTACCTAGGATTGCACAGTTGAATTGTGGTCTTTAGAGAAGCATTGTAAAATATAATTTTAAAGTGAGTGTTGGTATAATATGTAATATGTGCTTAGTTTTTTTTAACTATTTAGATACTATTTTTTTATTTATTTTTTTTTAAAGTATGAAGAATTCACATGTCTGGCTGGCCAAAACTGGAAGCTGAAATAATACATTGGCAATAGACTTCACTTAAGCTATCCTCTGTAACTAGACAAAGTTTGGCAGTTGTTTGTGCTCAATGAAAAAGGTGTTTGCTGTAGGTTTTTTAATTCCTAAAAACAAGCTGGTAGGAACTAAAAGCACAGAATAGAATTTGTGTTTTTGAGAAACTCTGTTGGGATCCAGCATTCTGACTACACTGAAAAACTCTGCTTTGCTCTGGTTATACACAGGTATACATGGGACGCGGTGGCGCTGAGGTCTAAACCAATGAGCATCTTGGGCTTGCTGATTGGAAGGTTGGCAGTTCGAATCCGCGTGACAGGATGAGCGCCCCGTTGCTCTGTCCCAGTTTCTGCCAACCTGGCAGTTCGAAAGCATACCAGTGCAAGTATATAAATAGGTACCACTGCAGTGGGAAGGTAAACAGCATTTCTGTGCGCTCTGGCTTCTGTCACGGTGCTCTGTTGCACCAGAGGCAGTTTAGTCATGCTGGCCACATGACCCAGATAGCTATCTGTGGACAAACGCCAGCTCTCTTGGCCTGAAAGTAAGATGAGCGCTGTGCCCCATAGTCACCTTTGACTGGACTTAACCGTCCAAGGGTCCTTTACCTTTACCTAGCATCAGGTATTCCCATGCTGTGGACACATGTTGTAAGCCAATCCCTACTGGGAAGAACAGGAAACAATTGAGTTATTCTGTCCTACCTGGAACCAAAAAACTGCTCCTAGGAAAAGGTGGTTGGATCATCTAGGGTAGCCTTCATCAACCTGCCACCCTTCAGATGTTGTTGAACTCCAACTCCCATCAGCTCCAGCCAGCATGGCCGGTGGTGAGGAATTATGGGAATTGTAGTCTAGCACCATCTGGAGGCTACCACTAATCCAGGGCTGTGTATACACTTATTTTTATATCAGTAACTGCAAGGGAAAGGTTGGCATGCTGGAGCTAGGTCTAGATAAATGCCAAAACTGAATCAAGGAATACTTTGTGCTTCCCATTCACTTATACTTTAAGGAAAATCACTATCTACCTTGAGAAGCATAGCAAGGGACTCATGCTAACAGATACTCAATCACTTACCATGCTACTTTTTGTGCATAGCTAACATGAGTACAAAGTGTAGCAAATATGAAGGTCGGCGGTTCGAATCCCTGTGACGGGGTGAGCTCCCGTTGCTTGGTCCCAGCTCCTGCCAACCTAGCAGTTCGAAAGCACGTCAAAATGCAAGTAGATAAATAGGAACCGCTACAGCGGGAAGGTAAACGGTGTTTCCATGTGCTGCTCTGGTTTGCCAGAAGCGGCTTTGTCATGCTGGCCACATGACCTGGAAGCTATACGCCGGCTCCCTTGGCCAATAATGCGAGATGAGCGCGCAACCCCAGAGTCGGTCACGACTGGACCTAATGGTCAGGGGTCCCTTTACCTTACCTTTACATTTATATTAGTCACCATTTCTTTTCAAATGGTTGCTTGTGAGCGCAATCATCAACCCACCCCACCCCCAACAAACCTGAAATTCAGATGGACTCGGGAGAGGAAAGCTGAAAATAATATGTTAATGCACCATTCATATTTTTAAATCAATTATTTGCTTATTACATTTTATCCCACCATTTCCTCCCAAGGGCTAAGTACATTTTGTACCTGGACATGTGCACCCTAGTAAACAAAATATTACAAGGTGGACTTCACCAATCTGGTGCCCTTCAGATGGTTTGTACTACAACTCCCATCAGTCCCATCCAGCACGGCTATGGTGGGAATTGTAGTCCAACATATCTGGAGGGCACCTGGTTGGTGAAGGCTGGTATAAGAAGTAGCTACTAATTTACCTAAAAACCAATTTCTTGGTTTTAGGTGCAGGGAAGCGAAGTTAAAATCCTGATTGAGCTATGTGAGTGTGGGCTTGGGGTCATCTTCTTCACAGGGTTGACATTCTGATATACTTGGGCGAAGTGTGTTAGAAATGTAGTACCGAAGGCTGCAATCCTATACACACACCAGGGGGTAAGTCCTAATTAACTCAGAGGGATTTTCTTGTTAGTAGTCTTGTATAGCATTGTCATGCAAATGTAGGAAACAAAAAAAATTGCTCCTTCCATTGTAATTTGTTGAATATGCAGTCTGTAGATCAGGGGTGGGAAACATGGGGTCCTTCAGATGTTGTTAACTCCAGTTCCCATCAGCCCCAGCCAGCATGACTAATGATCAGGGATGGTGGGAGTTGGAGTCCAGCAATATCTGGAAGGCCTAGTATTTCCCACTATTATGGAGGACTGATTCATCTCTGTGGTCACATCCCAGTAAAAATGTAGCCTTCTGGGAGATGTAGGTAGGAAGCACTCTACATCTGTGGGGATTAATCCCCTGCCGGATATATAAAAGCTAGTTGGGTAGATGCACGTAAGTGGTGAAAGAACATGATAGCGCACTTTGTAAAAGTGAATCTGTGGATCTGTTTGTGGCTCAAATGAATGTGGAAGATACTTGTGGAAGACATAGATCACTGACATAGATTATGCTACTAGCAATCTATTCTCTGTTGCATAGTGATCAATAGATATTTCATACTAAAATACACTTTGTGCAACTTCACATTTTCTAATTAGAAGTGAATTACTAGCAGCTCCATCTGGTAGGGTATTTTAGTAAAAAATGATCAAATGTGTCATTTTGATTTGGAAGGTTGGCTTTTCGCTAGCACAGATAAAGAAGGAAATTATCAAACCTCTTCCACAATGGTTTAGAAGCAATTCCATTACATAAGGTTATTGAAGCAGCTAAGCCTCAATCCAGCTTCCACTAAAATCAATATCAAAAACTGCTATGATTTGAGATTTTCAGAGGTTTTCAACATCTGAGACTTCCATTAACTTCTCTAGTAGCTGCTTATGCTAAGCACTTTTGAAAGTCAGATCACTTACCGGTATTCTTTCAATGTTGCAAGGCCAGACCCTACAACAACCCCCCCCCCCCCTCATATCAAGGAAATTCAGTTTCGAGATTGCTTTAAACAAACCATTCAGGAGCAAAAAAAAAAATGCTGTCAGCATCTCCTATTAACATATGTACATTTTGGCAGGCAGACAATACCACTTATTTGCTTTGATGACCCCTCTCTCCATTTCTGAAATGTTTTTGAAGTGTTTATGCCTGCATAGTTACTTTTACAATATTTTAGAAATTATAAACTACTTTAATTTCCAGTTACAAGACTTCATACACTATGAATTAAGATTGTGTGCTGTGCATATAAGCATGCATACAGGACCATATTTAATAAAGCACACACACACAATTTTACTGTAAAAATATGTTGGAAACTGCAGCCAAACATGGATCCCTATCACGCAGTGGAGCAGATGTGTGCAGCTGCTTCAGACATGAAAGTTTACATGCAGTGCATATGATCCTCACTTACAACTACCCAGTAACTGAAAGAGTAGGAAAAGAATGGGAGTGCAAGAATGGAATCAGCTTACTTACACCTAAAGCAGAAGGAATGTTGTTGCAGTGCCATCTTTTGGCCAAATCATCTTTTTAACTAAGGTAACGTTTTTATAGCAGAATTTAAGGAAAACCTGTTTATCTTAACATTTCATGGGCTAATGGAACACCTGTAGGACAGTGTTTGGGGTTGGGGGCCATAAGAGCATTTCCCCCAAACACAACTTCAATAAATACTCCGTTCCCACAGTTCCCTTTCAGATCTACTGCCAGAAATAATGATATGTTTCAAACTTAAAGAAAGCCAAAAATGAAGACTATAAACCAACAGGAAATGCAGAGGCCAAAAAGGACCATACAAATCCAACAAACCAAAACAGGGACATTTAGCTTCCTCCTCTAAACAAACAGAACATCCTATCCTGGAATTATACCAGGGCTGGAGATACAGTACATCGCCGCTATGGAGATGGAATGAAGAAGTGGGATAGTACTCAAGCACATGGGAAGAAAGCTTCAAAGCAAGAGTGGGGAAAGGAAGCTAGACCCAGTTATGTTCACATGAAAAGAAGATGGGTGGATATAGATCTCTTTGCAAAGCTCTGGGATGACATAAGGGTCTGACAGTGTTGGATTCTCTGCTCCTCCTTAATTTATTCTGCTAGGCTCTCAGAACTTCTGAAATACTGAAAGGTATAATGGCTATCTCCGATAAGGAAGCTAAGCAAGATGGATTTGAAAAGCAAATGAATAATAATTCACTTTTAAAATGCATAAGCCTGTGAGCTCGAAGGCTTTAACCTTTGACTCTGTCATGTTGCAGTACTGTATACAATTCTATACACTGTTACGCACATGCAACACTCTCAGTATTGGCAAACATTTTTCCTAGCAGATAGACCCAAGACCAGTGGATGGCTAATTAAGTTAACCATGCAGAATTTTTTTAAAAAGAGAAAGAAAATACAAAAGCACAGATCCACCTTTGGAACACACTGCTATAAGAAATTATGATGACCAGCAGAGCTAAGTAGATCAACAATAAAAAGAAAGAAAGAGACAAATCTGTGAAAGATGTTGATGGGAACATCTCCAGGTCAAAGTTTTGTTATGTATAAGAAATCCACACATCTTTAAACAATCAAAGCTTGAGACGAGCTACATAGAATCCTTCCTGTACTATACTTACTTCCTGTAGCACTTAGCTCTTGCTGCTGTCAGATACATGTCACTGCCTTTGCTCTGACTCACTCAGGTTATTCTATTGTTCTAAGGAAAGAGGAGGGAGGGAAACACCAAAAGGTGGTTTAGAAATCAGCCTGACCATCTTATTCCCACCCACATAATATTCTGCTCACACTCAACTGCCTAAACAATTATGCCATCCTAAACGGACCAAACCAGTCAGTAAACATGTTGTTGCCCTAGCTTAACCTTGGTAATTTTGACAAGACTCCTTAAAACTAAGCAATATATTTAGTATACAATATGGGCCCTTAATGATTTCATTGTACACACATGTATATGTTTACTGGCTCAGAAGCTGACCTGGGGCTTGTGTAAAAAATTTCCCAGCCTTCTCATTTTAATAAAAGCCTAACAAGAAGCTAATAAGGACTGGGCATTCTTAGTCTCTAATCTCTATTCACCTCATTCAAGGATTACAATACTTTATATATATATATAAAGGCACCTCCCTAAACAGGCCATCTATGCAACTATGTTTGGAAGGTGCTAGCATTTAGACATTAATATGCTTTAGCTATACATTTTTATTAAAAAAAAACAAATGACAGAGCATTTATTTTAACAGCAGCTGTTTTCTTTTCTGATTCTAGCCTCTGTTTAATTTCTATGAGCAGATGAACTTTGCCATTTTAAATGTTGAGATCTTTGAGCGTAAACATTCTATAGACTCTTACGCCAAACTCCCTACTGGAAACAACAGAGAGATCTGCTTTGAAATGAGATGGTTTCGTTTAATTCTGTGGAGAACTGCCAATCATATGGACTTGATATGCACTGTTTCTTAAATTATAACCAAAATGAGTTATTAGAAAAGTCTGGTACCTACCCGAGTTTTCTTCTAATTAAATTACCTAATTGCATTTTTTTAGTTTAAATTAACTTTTCAAGCCCTATTTATGACAAGAAGAAAGGTACTCCATTATTCATATCCAAAGGAGAGAACACGATGTATTTATAAGTGAATTCATGTGGAGTAAAAATTATGATACATGTTGGAATTAGTAGTGCTACCTACCTATAAAATAGAAATGAGGAATGTATCTAAATATGGGTTGTATTCAACTACATTTTACTCTGAGTAGACCCACTGAAATCAGTGGATCCAAGTTAGTCATGTTCATTAACTTCAGTGGGCCTACTCTGAGTAGAACTAGCATTAGATACATTTTTTTAAAAAATCAACATTGCACTCTTCCAATTGTTCCATCTGCACAAGGATTCCAGCTTGCAGGTGGAACAATACTCTTTCTCCTCCCTTTATGCACTGTTCTGGGGGTTCTTCTAACACACACACACACACACACACACACACCAATTTCAGGGAGATGATGAGAAGTCCCATTGGGCAAGCAGAAGTCCTTACACAGGGCTTATGGTAGCAGGGCTGGTTAGGTGAACCCCACCCTCAAAGTGCAGCAGGAGAAACAAGTCATTTAATTATTATGCTGCAACCTTATTATCTAATTCCATGTTTCACAATCAGATGAATTAATTTTAAAATTGAGAAACACATAATTTCATATTCAGATATAGGCTATATTTACACTGCAAGCTATTGTTCTCCATTCTGGTTTTGTTGGTTCCAGTGTGATCACCTTTGATGAACTTTGTTTTCCTTGCTGTTGAATCTGACAAGCTTTTCTTTGCCCTGCTGTAGAATGGTGCCTTGATCTCATACATTCACAGGCAGGAGGCTTTATTTAATCTCTGCCCAACAGCAGATTAATCAAATTCATACTGGTTGTTTTTTTAAAAACCCACCTGAAATGTGAAAGCATTTCAAAATGTCGGAGACCTATGAACTTAATGACTATGGCTTCTTGAGGTTTACCTTCCAAGAACAGGTAACAAACATACTAATTTTAATTTGATTGTGTTGGAATGTAAACTACATCACTGCAGGTCAGTCCCTTAGGCAATAATCCTACACCCATTTAAATTGCAGTCTTCAAACTACTTACTTGGCATGAGTCAGAATACAGAAGCAAGTGGTTAAATATGGCTGCCTTTAGGGGGTGCTATGTCTAGCTCCTTCCTGATCATTTGCATGTGACAGCAGAAATGCTTATATTAAACCAGCAGTATGGAAGCCACAGGACCCCAAATGTTACCAGAGGACTCCAAATGTTACTCCCATCAGCCCCAGCTAAAATGAACAGTGGTTGGGGATGATGGGAGTTGTAGTGGACCACAGGTCCCCTTCATTCAACCTGAATTTTTGAAAAAAGCATACCAGCACCCAGTTTGTGTGGTGTGCAACTTCACTAGAAAATAGTCACGACAAATTATGGGGCAAGAGACGCTTCAGTTCAATCTGGAAGAATCCTCTTAAAACAACAACAACAACTACAAATGAAATGGTCCATGCTGAACGAGGACATGGCTAAATTTCTCTTATAATAACAATAATATTATTATAATAATTTATTATTTATACCCCGCCCATCTTGCTGGGTTTCCCCAGCCACTCTGGGCGGCTTCCAACAGAAAAATAAAATAATCAATTAAACATTAAAAGCCTCCCTAAACAGGGCTGCCTTCAGATGTCCTCTAAGAGTCTGTTAGTTGTTTTTCTTTTTGACATCTGGTGGGAGGGCATTCCACAGGGCGGGTGCCACTACCGAGAACGCCCTCTGCCTGGTTCCCTGTAACTTGGCTTCTCGCAGTGAGGGAACCGCCAGAAGGCCCTCGGCACTGGACCTCAGTGTCCGGGCAGAGCGATGGAGGTGAAGATGCTCCTTCAGGTATACTTGACCGAGGCCGTTTAGGGCTTTAAAGGTCAGCACCAACACTTTGAATTGTGCTCAGAAACGTACTGGGAGCTAATGCAGGTCTTTCAAGACCGGTGTTATGTGGTCTCAGCGGCTGCTCCCAGTCACCAGTCTAGCTGCCACATTCTGGATTAATTGTAGTTTCTGGGCCACCTTCAAAGGTGCGCATTGCAGTAGTCCAAGTGAGAGATGACTAGAGCATGCAGCACTCTGGCAAGACAGTCCACGGGCAGGTAGGGTCTCAGCCTGCGTACCAGATGGAACTGATAAACAGCTGCCCTGGATACAGAATTAACCTGCACCTCCATGGACAGCTGTGAGTCCAAAATGACTCCCAGGCTGCGTACCTGGTCCTTCAGGGGTACAGTTACCCCATTCAGGACCAGGGAGTCCCCCACACCTGCCCACCTCCTGTCCCCCACAAACAATACTTCTGTCTTGTCAGGATTCAACCTCAATCTGTTAGCTGCCATCCAACCTCCAACCACTTCACCGCCTTAACTGATTCTGATTTGAAAGAGAGGTAGAGCTGGGTATCATCCGCATACTGATGAACACCCAGCCCAAACCCCCTGATGATCTCTCCCAATGGCTGCATATAGATGTTAAAAAGCATGGGGGAGAGGACAGAACCCTGAGGCACCCCTCAAGTGAGAGCCCTGGGGTCTGAGCACTCATCCCCCACCACCACTTTCTGAACATGGCCCAGGAGGAAGGAGTGGAACCACTGTATGACAGTGCCCCCAGCTCCCAATCCCTCTAGGCCGTCCAGAAGGATGTTATGGTCGATGGTGTCAAAAGCCGCTGAGAGATCCAGCAGAACTAGGAAACAGCTCTCACCTTTGTCCCTAGCCCGCCAGAGATCATCAACCAGTGCGACCAAGGCAGTTTCAGTCCCATGATGAGGCCTGAATTCTCTTACGAAGAACTATGGCCAATGTCAGAATGAAGATTTGGGATTCTGAATTTTAGTTTTAGTCCAACCTTTTCACCTTTTTGGGAGAAAGAGGTAGTATCACATTTCCACATTTTGGATTTCAAATTTCCAAAGGAACCTTAGAAGGTCTTTGTGGCAGAAATGGTGATAAGTTGTCCCTTTCAGAAACAAGACAAAAAAATGGCATAGAAATCGATTTATATTTAAAAATACAATAAGCATGAATTATTGTGACATTATCAGCATTTCATCGATTGAATAGTACCCATGTAAATAATCATATTCTGAAACAGCAACGAAAATTGGATACATCATTACTGCTGCACTATGTTTTAAGTGGGATTATTGGCATGGTGCTAGCTAATCACATGATACCATAGCTACAATGTAAAAAATAAAGTTGCCCCAAAACATTTCTAATGCCATGAAAATCAAGCACAAATGCAGTTCATAAGCCAAGCTATGATGAATAAAGGCAGAGTGCTTCTGTTGTGACTTTGAAGACTCTGAAGAGCCATATAAGGATTACCCTTTCATGTTAAAGGACAAAAGAATATCATCAGAAGAGAAACATGTATTCACATTTGTTGACAATAGCAGCCAAAAACAAAATGGGCATGCAGAACACATCCCCCCCAAAAAAACCTAAAAGAACTCTAGCATAATGGATTATTACCCAAGTGACACACAACACTACACACAATATTGTTTTTGCAAAATCATCATCATCATCATCTTCAAGTAATTCTAGGCAACCAAAGAAGTTACAGATTTTTCTAGGAATCCAGCCCAAGATCTATGAAATCTGAAAGGAGTTGGTTGAATGATCCACTTTTTGTTTCTGCAGATGAGTATCCAAATCACAATGCTCATTCAAAACCACTGGGGAGTGTACCATTTCCCACAGACTACATTGTGGGAATTGTAAGAAGGAATAGGAGGTCATAATTTTGTATGCATGGTCAAAGCACATGCATTCCAGATCTATTCAGAATAATGATTGGTAGCATCACTGTATTTGGTCATCCTCATGTTAAGTGACTCTTGGAAGGAGATATGATTTTTAAAACAAAATGGACATTCTCTTCCTTCTCCTGCCTCCATCCCATGGCTCAGAGGAGTTTCATCTCAGCCAGTACCAAAGCTCTGATATGAGAAATGTCCCCAGCTGGGGGAAAGGAGGGGTGGTTTGGGGGAGAGTGACATATCTTTTGAATATAAACTTAAGGAGCAGTTCAGAGTGCTACTCTCCAGATGCTGGTAAATACAATGGGAATTTGTGGTCTCCAAATGTTATTGGACTACAACTTGTATCATCCCTGACCATTGGCCATCCTGCCAGGGGCTGATGGGAGTTGGAGTCCACCAACATCTAGGCTAAAACGATAGCATGCTTCTAACAGAGTTCAGTTTTCAGGTAAATCAATGAATGTAGACAAAAAAACTAAAATAATTTTCTCTAAGTCACATAAGCAGCAAATGCAATACAGTATTTGCTGTCCAGTCATGTTCATTCCATGAAAAAACTGAAAGACATTGTTTATGAGACTGGATTATTCCTTACACTTAAGAAACATGAGTAAGAATGGAACAATGTAGCCTTGACTCCAGTGCTCATTGTAAGCTAGAAAACATTTTTCTTCCATAAAAAATATAGAGAACAATTCTCTAGAGACCTACTGCCTCCTTTCTGCTTTCAGGTTTTTGGCATTTCTATTTTATGTCTCATTTACTCAGTCAAACTGGTTTTTGTTCACATTTTCTCCTGATGGCCAGCTTGTAACCAGAGTTTCCTTTGGTCTCCTGTAAGGAAACATGTTAGAATTCTGCATATATATCTAAGGGTGCATGGGAGACCAATCCCTTGGCAGAGAACCAGAAAAACCAATTTGGCTTTGTGTAGAATGGTATACAGTCCATGGCATGCATCATCTGGCAATTACAAGGCT
Source organism: Zootoca vivipara (assembly GCF_963506605.1). Classification (NCBI taxonomy): domain Eukaryota; kingdom Metazoa; phylum Chordata; class Lepidosauria; order Squamata; family Lacertidae; genus Zootoca; species Zootoca vivipara. The sequence goes on from NC_083283.1 coordinate 49,027,211, forward strand.
GCTTCATCTGATGACAGCCGAAAGCATTGATAACAGCAAGCCAGGAATATTGTATTATTTGGTTAAATGTTGTGCCACCAGCAGTAGGTGCCCTTAACAATCTAATAGTACAGTCAGCATGGGTGAAAATAACCCTTTTTAGATTCTTCCTAGTGCTAAAGATACCCTGCATCCACTACCCTGCAGTCCAAAAATATATATATAAAGAAATAACTCTCTTCAGGCTCATTCACACTTCCACATGTCCCATGCCTAGAAAGCATGGGTCCAAGCAGTTTTGCCTTTGTCCCACTGCTGTCCCCCATAAAACCCACTCTTTCAATTTCTAATGCAGCTTATCATCCATCTCAGCCCTGCCCCAGAAGCTGCAGCCCTCTGTGGTCAGCAAATTCTGTCTTTATCCTCTCTCCCTCTTTTTCTGGGGGTAGCCTTCACAATTTAACTACTATTAAATTGCCATTTTGTTATTATTTCTTATGAAAACTATTTTGACAGACAGAGGCCAAGTGAGAAGACTTGATAAGCACAAGCACATAAAAGAGCCAACCTATACTATCAAAATAATAATAAAAATAATAAATTTTTATTTATACCCCGCCCTCCCCAGTCAAAACCGGGCTCAGGGCGGCTGACACCAACAAAACCACAACAAAACGTAAAAAAGAAAAACAGTTAAAATACAGGTTAAAATAAAATTTAATTTTAAAATTTTAAATTTTTTAAAATGCAGCCTCATTTTAAAATGGCCCAAATCATAACCATAAGGGAGGAGAGCATAGGGGTCAGAGTCCAGGCCAAAGGCCAGGCAGAACAGCTCCGTCTTGCAGGCCCTGCGGAAAGATGTCAAATCCCGCAGGGCCCTGGTCTCCTGTGAGAGAGTGTTCCCCCAAGTTGGAGCCAATACTGAAAAGGCCCTGGCCCTAGTTGAGACCAGTCTAACCACCTTATGGCTCGGGATCTGCAAAATGTTGTTATTTGTGGACCTTAAGGTCCTCTGCGGGAGGCGGAGAGGCAGTCCCGTAGGTACGAGGGTCCTAAGCCACATAGGGCTTTAAAGGTCAAAATCAGCACCTTAAATCTGATCCTGTACTCCACCGGGAGCCAGTGCAGCTGGTGAAGCACTGGATGAATGTGGTCCCACAGCAGAGATCCCGTAAGGAGCCTCGCCGTGGCATTCTGCACCCGCTGGAGTTTCTGGGTCAGCTTCAAGGGCAGCCCTGCGTAAAGCGAGTTACAATAATCAAGCCTGGAGGTGACCGTCACATGGATCACTGTGGCCAGATCAGGGCGAGAAAGGTAAGGGACCAACTGCTTAATACGGCGGAGATGGAAAAATGCCACCTTAGCTGTGGCTGCCACCTGCGCCTCCATGGAAAGGGAGGTGTCGAAAGTTACACCCAAACTCTTGACAGAAGGCGCTGGCACTAATTGAGCCCCCGCAAGAGATGGGAGTTGGCCCCCCCAACCCCATGTCGTCCCAACCCAGCCAGAGGACCTCTGTCTTTGAAGGACTTAACTTCAACCGGCTCCCACGTAACCATCCAGCCACAGCTTCCATGCACCTGGTCAGTGTGTCCGGGGCCGAGGCAGGGCGGCCGTCCATCAGCAGATAAATCTGGGTGTCATCAGCATATTGATGACAACCCAGCCCAAAATTCCAGACAATCTGGTCAAGGGGACGCATAAAGATATTAAAAAGCATTGGGGAAAGGATTGCGCCCTGCAGGACTCCACACACCAAGGAGTGCCGTGGCGACAACTCCTTCCCTAGCGCCACCCTCTGTCCCCGACCTGAGATAAAGGAGCGCAGCCATTGTCAGACTGTGCCCTGAATCCCCACGTCGGCAAGGCGGTGGTCTAAAAGTTCGTGATTGGCCATGTCGAAGGCTGCTGACAGATCTAAAAGAATCAGCAGTCCTGACCCGCCTTGATCCAGCTGTCTACAGAGATCATCTGTTAGGGTGACCAGAGCCGTCTCAGTCCCATAACCAGGGCGAAAGCCAGACTGAAATGGATCAGAGCCAATGTTTCATCCAGAAACCTACCCTGCTGTTTGGCAACTGCTCTCTCAAATACCTTACCCAGGTATGGAAGATTCAAAACCGGGCAGTAATTGGATAGATCTAAAGCATCTAAAGATGTTTTCTTTAAGAGTGGATGCACCACTGCTTCCTTCAACTCCCTTGGGAAAGTCCCCGTGCCAAGGGACAAGTTAATGATCTCACCCAGGGGTGCCCATACCTCGTCTGGACACACACTAATCAGCCATGATGGGCACGGGTCAAGGGAGCAAGTGGTGGGCCTTCCAGCTCGGAGGAATCTGTCTACATCAGCAGGGAGTATCCAATTGAAGTGGTCCAATACTGGACTCAAAGACGGTCGAAGGGCCTCTAGTTATGTTATTGTATCCAAATTGGCAGGGAGGTCGCGGCGGAGCAGCAAGACTTTCTCTGCAAAAAAGCTTGCATATGCCTCACAGCTATGGGTCAAATTCGTGTTTAAATTTGGCTGTTCCTCTACGGTTGTTAGAGACCTAATTATTCTAAAAAGTTGCGCCGGGTGAGAGCTAGCGGATGCAATGGAAGCTGAGAAGCTTTCACTGCCATCTCATAGGCTTTCATAAGCATCCTATAAGATGTTCTTGAGGCTCTGTCGCAGGCACGCCACCATACTTGCTCTAGCTGTCTGAGATCCCGCTTCATTTTCCGAAGCTCCTCAGTAAACCAGGGGGCCTGGTTTCGGCGGGGTCGCAAGAATAAATGGAAAGAAGGTGCTAAAACACATGCCAAAAAAATCTGCACATAAAAAGTCAACATGTCAAGAAGAAAGGCAAACTAGATTTTCACGCTGATATTTTTGTTTTCAGGAACTGGGGGTTTGAACACCTGGGAGCATTCAGATCTGTGATTGCCCTAAAGGTGACTGACCTTTATAACTTGCAAAATGTTGCATAAAGGAGCACTGTATAAATACAAATGCATCCAAATTAGTGCCATCATCTGGACTTATCATTTGTTGTTATTAGTTAGGGTCTGACTGAACACATAATTGACATGATCTACTGCAGACATCATATTTCACCAGTTTGTTTCTGAAACAAAGGGGTTAAATAAGAGGCTGACTATAATAGTTGTTAAAGTTATGAGCAAAAGCACACACAAACAATTCTCATCCGACTCAGTTAATTAAACATTTTGTATATTGGTACCAACCACCCATGACATTAGTTCTGTAGATTTGGAACAGCTTATATATTATTTGACTTTAAACTTGGCCTAGGATAAAAACACCAAAGGCACATTGTTCAAACTGGGAATTTGCTGGTGTTCAGAAACCAAGCATGCAAAATGATTAATAGTGATGACAACTTCTCACCAGAATATGAGTTCAGGTAGAATAATGCCACAGTATTACAGACTTACTTTTAAGAACACACACACACACACACACACACACACACACACACACACACACACACACACACAGGCTAACAACAGACCTTAATATTTCCTCTGTCCTCTTTCAGAGACACTTTCTTTCTCCAGTCTGTGTTATCATTTTACATTCCTATCCTCCTCCTTTGGGCATACTTTAGCAGAACAGGAGGTCAATAAAAGGTTTTAATTACAGTACATAGCTTCATATTAATTTTTCTAAAATGACCACATAGTTCAAAAGGGGTGGAGGACTCTGCTTCTAATTTTTACAGCTTGTATGCAAAGGTACTGATGACTAACACAGCCCTAGTAAAGCTAAGAAATCTATGCAAACACTGCACACTGCCTCCTTAACTTCATTTTCTTTCTTTATTGAGAATAGATCATTAGTGTATTTACAATGATTTTTAAATACAATATTTATTTACTGACAGGAATACTTTCATGTAGGTTCACAGATCCTCACTCTGTCTAGCAGCAAACTTGAGTAATTAAGTGTTGCTGATCCATTTGGAAGTGAGGAGTCCACACCAAAAAACAAGGAAATGGTTTCTACATACCTGGGGACTCATTGAACATGTCAAAATATAAAGAATGTATGGGGAACCTTTGTCCATCTGGATGTTTCTGAACAATTCCTGTCATCCCTGACCATTGACCTTGCACGCTTGGGCTGGTGGGAGTTGGAGATCAGCAACACCTGGAGGGCCAAAGATTTCCTATCCATGGTACAAAGTGCGTAATTTAAAAGAAAATTGGGGGGGGGGTTAATGGCAAGAACTGCTTTACAAGAACCAGTGAATTTACAGAAGGTTGATGGCTGTTGAATGCACAGACTGGCGACACAGGGAGGGGAGGTTTCCTAAAGCAATGGTGTCATTATTCCTAACATTGGTCATGATGGCTAGGGACTTATTGAAGCTGGAGTCCAACAACATCTATAGGGACAGACTGTTAAATAAACAGTTGGGAGCAGTAGGAGACGCAGAATATTCATGTGTCAGCTGAAAACAGCTGTCCCTCTTCTGTCTCTGAAAAAAAGGGGAAACTGGAGGGCAGGAAAAGAGAGGGAAGTGACCTGTTCAAGTCCCTGGTGGCTTAAAGTAAGAATCCAGGAGTGAGGATTAGGGATGGGCAGTGTGGTTGGAAGCTATTACCAATAAATGAATAAATGAATAGTTTTTTTTTCATAAGCAAGTCCCAATGTATTCAAGGGAGTTTACAGCCCAGTGTGTTTCAGTTTATAACGTAGCACTGCAATCCTGGAAGTGTCTACTCTGAAGTAAGTCCCACTGAGTTCAGCAGGACTTACTCCCATTTAAGGATGTGTAGGATTGCAGCTGCAACCCACCAAACATATCTGGTTTTATGAATCAGAAAGAAACTCTGATGCAAACAAGACATTGGTTCTTTGACATAGTACAACGCAAACATATTTTCATCATATGAAACCATAATAAAGTGAATTAAGTTCACATACATCAAATTCTGAGTGGAGACAGAAATGGCATTTCCTTCCCCAAATTCAGCAAAGTTGAAGTACCTCCAATACATGTGGTACTTGTACAGCTATGGCTATTTTCAATTAATCACTCATGCCTCGAGGCACTCTAGATGTAGGGTATTAATTCAAATAAACAACGATAGAATAAGTCTCTGTGCTATAAGAAATCTATGTGCTACTAGATATCTGTACAAGGTATATAAATGTAATGGGTCTTACCTACAGAAGAGGAGTAGCTTTTCTCCATTTATTATTATTCTGTGTGTGATTACATCTGAGCATTTATCTACAACCTGAGACCCAGAGACTGAATATAGCATCCCAGACCTCCCTGTCAGGCTCTAAGAGTTCTCCCCAGGCCACACCGTTCACTGGTCCTGCTTCATGCCCCCAAATATTTTACCTGGGTAGAACTCCAGTAATGCCCTTGCTTGCCTAGATGGACAGAGAGCAGTGTGTGTAACAACAACAACAACAACAACAACAACAACAACAACAACAACTTATTTATACCCCGCCCATCTGACTGGGTTTCCCCAGCCACTCTGGGCGGCTTCCAACAAAATATTAAAATACAATTGTACCAAGGTGGATTTTAAATCTGTTGCTCCACCCACTTTTGCCTCTGGCCCTGCCCACCACTGACATGGGAATATAACCTTTGGGTTGAAAAGGGTTCCTCAACCCTGACCTACAGCATATCACACAATCACAATGATAACAACTCCCTGCTCTTTCCACACACACCCAGCACCCACAGTTTTCATCCTTGTGACTTTATCAGCATTTCTTGAATTGCATACCTCACCATCTTATTTTTAAATGCTATACAAAAAGACTTGCATAGATTACATTTATTGGACCTTTTCCCACCAAAGGAAGTAAAAAATGACTTTTCAGATGGAGTTGTTAATGTGACTTTTATCCATAGTTGTGTGTCTTATTCATTCTGGATCTATTTGGCCCTAAAACTTATCAAGGATCTAATGTATTATGCATTGGAAAGCCATAAGCACATTACATGTGAGATGTAATTTGTATGATATGTAGCAGGCCAATGGACTATGGCAAATAGGGATGCCATAATTCTTTACTGGTGCTTTTGCTTCCAGAATGCAATGATGTGCCCTGCCCTGCCCTGCCCACCCCCAAAACACCGTTTGAGAGCTTTCTGTAGGCTGCAGCTGCTGGTAGCTTCCACTTGTCATTTGGGTGAGCATATTGGATTGGTTCTTGTCAGTGAGATCGCCTACCAATGGCAAAGTTTTTCCATCAACAGTAGAGCTCGCCTGACAGTAGAGGCTTGCAGAGGCCAGCAAGACTAGGCAGAGGGACACCTCCAACACAGCCATTCAGGGGTTTGCATATGTATTTGACCAGAATGAGAATACTGTAATGGATATAACTAATCTGATAAGTTTTGTATCAACAGTGATAAAGGCATGAAAATAAACAGTGCTAGTGCTGCAACTTCAGAATTCATTCTCAAGTCACAAATTAGGGGAAAGAGACCCAGGGAAGGTCCTGTGTCCTGCATGTAGTTTTCTATTTCTAATAAGTGAAGGAACAAATGATCACATATTGTGGTGACGTACAGGATGTCGCGAGGATAAGCCTCCTCCTCTTTCCCACAGCTCTGATCCTCATGTCATCCTTGCCCTTACAAAGCACAACAAAGAGGAGAAAAATATAATTAGTGCAGAGGCCCTGATCATGCTCCCGAGTCCAGTGCAAATACCTTTTCCTCCCACATGAAATAAAAGCCAGCTGTTTTCATGGTAGAGAAGTAATCTTCTCACAGGCTGCTGTGGCATGTACTCCACAAATCTGTATAGGAATGGAAGACAATTCAGGGCAGAAGCAATCTGCAGCCAGAAGCACATCTACAAGCTGCCCTCATAATATAGCTTTTATATGCTCCCATCATTCCAGTTATACAATGAAATAAATAGCATTGAAATCTATAGTCAAACAAGCGTTATTAAAAACTCTGTGGGAAAGAGGACAAAAAGCTAAAGGGAACTAATGGAAGAACAGCAAAACACTTAAAAGAAAAAGGGTATTCCAACCAAGGATGGGGTGACAAAGAGAGGAGTGGGGAGACAGATATATTTCCTTAGACAGTGAGGAAAGGTGCTCTTGGCAATAAATTTCCAGCTGAACCACTTTCCTGAGAAGCAAAGACATTGTTGCATAGTGATTTCCCACTAATCCCATAGTTCAATGTATGCATTGCCAACCTGGTTCCTTCCAAATGTTTTGGACAACAACTGCAACCAGCCTGCAGGCAGTTGTGCTAGCTAGCAGTTGGTGGGAGTTGTAGTCCAAAACACCTGGAGGGCACTAGGTTGGCGAAATCTGGTTTGATTTGTTCCAGTGTCTGGGAGAATAGATTCCTGAGGAAATTGGAGTTGTGATTCTGTTCCACAAACTTGTTAAACTGATCAGCATCAGTCACAGTTTCTATCTCAGTTCTTACCGTCTCAGAAAACCATCCTCCAGATACCCCTCATTTCCAGTTTCATTATTGAATGACACCTGGAATCCATTTAGGGGTTTTTGTTGTTGTTGTTGTTGTTGCTTTTCATTTCTAGTTATCCTCACAGGGCATGAATGAAAAAAGTCACTATAGGTTGAAAATAAGCCTTAAAAATACACGTGAAATACTGAAGAAATTAATGAGCTCAAAATGCTACCTGCCTACTCAGTTGAATGCAATGTCTGTTTTGATTTCAACCAGAGTCCTGGTTTGTAAGATGAGGCCAGAGGCTGCCCAATACGTTTTCAGGTTGAAGAGCAAGTGGTGCCTCCCCAAAATCAATGTATTTAGTACCCAAGGTTGCCAGATTATATTGGTATCTAGGGCTAGAAAATGGCTAGAAAATGTTGCAGCAACTAGACATTAATTTCGCTCGTGAGGATAAATAATCCCATGGATAGTTCTAAGCCAACAGGCACATGGTCAGCCAAACCAGTTGCTATGGCAACAGCCCAGTGCTGACTATATAAGTGATTAAGCCATGTCAGTCTGTCCTGGAGTTACTGAAGCAGTTGCTGGAGCAACTGAGATACTTTGTACTTGTAAGTATCTGTATCTACAAAGGCCGATATGTATGCATCTCCATCTGGAACTGTTTTACTGAAGCCTTTTCTTCTGCAACAGTTAACTATTTGGAGCTTAAGGTGCCTCTGTGTGGTGGTTGGAACAGGTGGCAAATTCCACTGAGTGGGTATCTCACCTCAGAGTCCCAGCAGAAAACCTCCACAGTATTAAAACATTTTAAAATTAACAATTTGCTGCCCTTTCATAACCCAAAGCACATGTTTTAAAATCATGAAGGAGCAGCAGAATCCCCAATCAATTAACAGGCAGCCCAAATGGATGCTGAAATGGTCAAATCTGCTCACCAAAAACAAACAGTGGTGAGGCTGGATGGGCCTCTCATGTATGAAATTTCACAGTTTAGATGCCATGACTGAAAAGCCTTTGTCAGAGTGTTGGGCTAGGACCTGAGAGACCTGTTTTCAAATTCCCACTCAGCGATAAAGTTCACCGGGTGACTATGGGTCAGTCACTGTCTCTCAGGCTAACATACCTAATAGGGTTGTTGCGAGGATAAAGTGAGAAAGAGGAGAGCCATGTCTGGCCCCTTGAGTTCCTTGAAAGGTAAAGGTAAAGGGGCCACTGACCTTTAGGTCCAGTCGCGGACGACTCTGGGGTTGCGGTGCTCATCTCGCTTTATTGGCCGAGGGAGCCGGCGTACAGCTTCCAGGTCATGTGGCCAGCATGACTAAGCCGCTTCTAGCAAACCAGAGCAGAGCACACAAACGCCGTTTCCCTTGCCGCCGGAGCGGTACCTATTTATCTACTTGCACTTTGGCTAGGTTGGCAGTTGAAAGAGAGGTGGGATATAAATGTAATTTTTTAAAAATGGTTGTAAATGACCTTTTCCTCTCCCTTTAACAAACCCATTTTCAGTTCATTTTCTGATGGACCATGTTTAAGCAACTTTTTGTTTCTCTTTCCTTTTAAAAATACCTTTCAGATCTGAGGGCTGCTTCCCAAGAAATAGCATACATAATATATTTAACACCCACTGACTTCAGTGTGAGTTTGTTTTTCAGATTCTTAGGAAATAAAGTAAATGAAGTAAATATTATTCTATCCAATATTGCATGAAATTACATAATCCTCGGAGCAAGAAGTGGTTCCCAGACTTATCTGAACTATAACGCTGAAAAAGAAAAGCATGGATATTTCCCAAAATAAACTCTCTTATGTAGCTAGTTTGCTGTAACAGAACTTTGGCATTGTCTGCAATTGCATGTACTGGGCACCAAAGCTGAACTAAAACATGAGCAGTGCACATTTAATCAGTGTTACTTGCTACAAAATCAGGACATAGATTCGGATACCATGTTACCACCTTTGAATGAGTGCTGATGATAGTTCTTGTTTTCTACTCTAGCATTAATTGAGGGTCAAACTACACACAGCACATACATTCTGTGGTTGGAGCCCCACACATCTTTTTTTTATAACAACTAACAGACACAAGGTGTTAGTGGGATCAGAACACAGCATTAGGGAATGGGACACTATCTTCTTGCCCCCAGTGTTGTGACCTAGTACACACCCCAACACTAAGCTGCTATGAGTCATGTGGGAATTATGCCCTCTGAGAGGACATGCCAGGGGGATCGGCATACATCAGAACCCTTTTCCAGACATTAGGAGGGGAGATCTGTTGTCATATTCCCACTTCTCCGCTATCATGCTAGCAAACCTATGGTCCCTGGGAGGGTGTCTCAGAAGATCTCAGATCAGGTATATCTGATCTCCCACTCCAACACTGGAGGAGGCGGATCCAATGATGGCTTCTCCTTTCTACCACTGTGGCAATGCCTGAGGTCCTGCTGACGTTGGAGCTCCAATATAAGGCCAAAAAGGAGGTCTGCCAGGGTCTATTTGGGGGAATGCTTGGATTGGACTGGAAAAGATGCACAGCCTTCTCTGCTACCCCCCCCTCCATGCACAAAAATACACACACATTTGCAAACTGGGAAGAACTGCCTTAACTCTCAGGAGCTAACATAAATCTACGTGTGTGTGTGCGCGCGCCTCGGGTTACAGACGCTTCAGGTTACAGACGCTTCAGATTACAAACTCTGCTAACCCAGAAATAGTACCTCGGGTTAAGAACTTTGCTTCAGGATGAGAACAGAAATCCCCACCTCAGCTAATAGTAGGTTGGAAGGGACATGGACCAGTGTCACTGTATAGGTGCAAAGCATTAGACTTTCTCTCCATAATGTACAGTTATAATTTTTTGTTACTATTAACCAGCCTTCATCGAAAAATTCTAGGACTGTGTACAAAAGTGTGAATAAAAACTAATTCACACACAACCCAGAAATACAATTTAAGCCCAAATATAAATGTAACAAAATACAAGAAGACAAAAATTGATTAAACTGAAGCAACCAAAGAGCAAATTAGAACAAACAAAAAAAAATCTATAGTGCTAAAATGACCGAATTATCCCTCTCTGCAGCCAGCTGTTTTCGGAATAGAAAGAAGTCTTTTCCAGTCTGGGAGAACTGCACTGGGAGGGCAGGATTGCCAACAATCAAGTGGAGGAACATTTTGTCAGTGCAACTCAAGCTCATGTGACCATCCTCCTCCAATGCTTCTATTCCATTGCACCACCACCCCTCTCCTCTGCCACTTGTCCCTATACCAGACCTTTCTTGAAGATTCCTTGGATCCCAGGAGACACTTTCAGAGAAACTATAGTGAGGAATGACAGGCCAAAATTCCCAACTGTGTGAGACTTTCAGTTTGCATTACCTTGGGAAACAAGCCCATACTTTTTCATCCCAATTTCTAGCAGTTGAATGTGCATATTGCACATGATGTGCCCCTGGGCAATTGGAGTATTCTAACTGTGGTGTTTGATCTGTGATAGTTCTTTCATATACAGCTCATGAGATGATGAACATGCATTTGTGAACAATTCCACAGACACTTGACTAACCAAAGACAAGCCTGTATGCTCAGTGCTCATGAAGAGCTGCGATTTCAGATCTGGTTTTATGAATTATGAAATATGAAATATGAATATCATATGGCCAACCATATTTTAAGCTGGGACATTTCTGTCATGAAATAATTTAATTCTTGTATTTCTCTGGAATTATGCACATTTAATAAAATCATATAACATCCTTCAAACATTTCATTTTTTAATGTGTTTCTTGTGTGCTGCTGTTAAATGTGACCCTTTTAAAATTTAAAATGTCATAAATACTTGGAGCTAGGTAAAAGCTGTGTTTCTCAGCAGCCAAATATACTGGTTTGTAAAGCAATTACTGTTGTAATGCAATGTGCACATTAATTGCCTGGAATAAATCGTTGAACACTACTGTAGCAAACTTTTAGTTTATTATTATACACACAAAGCTGTTTTCTACTTTTAGCCACATCTTGGAGAGGCAACAAATTTACAGAATGCAGCCTACTAAAAAACTGCTTTTAAGAGGAAGGGAAATGAAATTTATATTAGGAGGAGGAGGAGAAATGAGTGGTGGCATTGTAATAAAAATTAAATGCAGTTCAATTTGCTTTTAATTTAGCAGATGCCTTAAGAATGCCATGCTCAAACTTAGGAAAAAAATAACTGGCATTTGTATAATACAAAACAAACTTCTCATACTCATTATGGTTTAGTAAGATATAAGTGCATACTGATGAGAAATATTCAAACACACATATACACACCAGATCTAGGATTCCTCTTAGGTATGTTCAATTTGCATAAAATTAATATTTATAACTACACATATTTTATTTGCATGATTTTACAACTGCAGTTCTATACACACCTCAAATTAACTCCTATTGAACTCGGTGATGTTACTTCTGAATAGTGGTTACATACACATGGCATTTTATTATTGATCTTGAATCAATGGAAACTGAGTACCAGTACTAGTTTTTCTACATTGCAGTACACACACAATCTAAATCTATTACATACTAGCTGGCCTGGCCATGCGTTGCTGTGGCTCAGTCTGTTAAATGGACCCTCAGAGTCCCCCTTCAGACACCTTCAGAGTCCCCATTCATTTTTTTTGAAATGTTTTACACATGTTCTGTTTACACAGGCTCATCCCTGTGACTCCGCCCACCCTGACCCGACCCATGAGCTATCCCACTCCCTCCTCCCCCCACCCCCAGCTCATCCCTGTGTTTGTCCCAACCTATGAGCTAAGCCGCCGCCTCCCCCCACCCCCTGGCTTATCCCTATGTCTACCCATACCCTGTCCCGACCCATGACTTATCCTGCCCTCTCCTCCCCCCACCCCTGGCTCATCCCTGTGATTGGCCCCACCCTGTCCCGACTCATGACCTACCCCACTCCCTCCCCCCCCATCCCCTACCCAGGTGAGCCCCAACCTGCACTCGGCCCAGTCTGCAAAGCCAAGGCGAGATGCTGTGGAGAGAGAAGCTTTCCTGGCTGCAGTACTAGTGTAGCCGTCACTAGAGGGCACTGTGTTGCAACCTCTCATGTGCTCCCAGCTTCCCCGGCTGTCTGAGTTTTGTGTTCGGGAATAGTGGGTTTTACCTACTTTACCTGCCATAGGTCTGACCTCTGTCCAATCTAAATGCATGCAAACACTCGCATATTCGCATATGACATTGTGGCTAAATTGGAACGCGATCGGGAAAGCGGTTTTGGAGAAAAGTGGGCATTAACAAACATGGACCTTCTACATTTATATATATATGGTTTTTTATTTTTATTTTTGCCCCTGAAAAGCACTTCTTGAGCACTGGTTTCATTCTGAAAATAAAAGCTAATTGCAGATTGATCCGGCATCACCTCATAGTGTATTCAGTTAAAAAACATATTTAATTGGTTTGCAGCTCATCAAAACTAAAAATGCCTTCGCAGTTCATCAAAACTATCCAGCAATATCAAGTTGTAGGAAAACTGGTGCTGTTAACAGTAATCCTTCTAGCTGGTTAATTGGTTCGGCAACTTCCATGCACAGGACGTGTGATGCTAATTATTTCCCCCAAGAGTTAACTGATAACTAATCAGAGGCAGCTACAGTTGCAAATGGCAACAAAATTTCTGTGAAAGGAAGAGGAGCAGATTTGCTCAAGTGTGTTGCAGGTAGAAATACTGTTTGTAATGAAGTGAGAGTAGTAGTTTACTTGCACGAATTAACAAATAAGAAAGTTTTGAGAATTTAAATTCTAGATTAAAATTGATTACTTAATTGAGAAGGGGATTGTAACAAAAACACTGGGGCCTAAATTGAATAGTAGAGTGCCTGGTATCTGGTGGGCAGACCAAAGCACTCATCAGGAGAGCTATGAGATTCAGGTGATGGTCAGATGCCTTGTCAATCCCAGCAGGTATATAACAGGAAAACCTGGCCTGCGGCCTGCCCTGTTATATACCTGCTGGCCACAAAAGGTTTACAAGGCTCAGTTATTGCAAAAAATTTTCAATGTTAATGTCATGCATTTTTTAAAATCACCATGGTATTTAACAATCATATCTTATGTTCTTTAAAGGAGAAATTGTGAACTGAAGAATTTTAAATACCCATCATCATCCTTGGCTTCATATATACCAAGATTGTAATCACCACTTCCTTCTTTACTCTATTGGGTTATCTGCAGGGAGCAAAAGGCATGAATAACCTAATCAAGAGGAGGGCTTTCAAAAACCTATCAAGTAACTACAGCCACCGTTGTGGATGGCAGGACCAGGAATCACTTTGAATTGAAATGTTGACAAAGAGCATGAATAATTCCAGATTGAGCAAAACTGCATTTTTGTACTACAAACTAAACATCTTTTCACAATTTTGATCCATAAATAGCCCAACTTTTAATTCTCAAAGTCATTTGTGATCTTTATCATGTTTGCATTTTTACTGTATAAAGGTATAACAATCTGTGTCCACAGAGCTCATGGTAAAGAAGCACTTGAGATACACTACCAGTACATAATAGTCATTTTAAATCTGCAAATTGCACGGAAGCAGCAAGTGCAGCAGTTATGTCACAAATTTCTCTCAATGCGAGAACTAACACGGTATCTACAGTGGCATGTCCTGTGCTATCAAATTTGATTCATACCTCACTTCAGTCAGAAGCAGATTTAAGGGAGCAAAACTGGTTCAGTCACACTGGATGTGGAGCCTCGGGGGCACTTCAGGAGTGCTGCAACTATGATGTAAAATGGAAGGCGAGAGGTGGGGGTGACCAATTTTGGCCTTGCACAGGGAGCTGCTGAAATTTGAGACTCCAAGGTCTGCTACTGATTCAGTAGTCTCCATTGAGCCAATGGATCATCCCTGGTACTGGCCTGGTGACAAATCACACAGTCAGGACCATAATGCTCGAAGCCACTTCCACAGCACTTGTGGGCTTAATATACAAACAGTTAACTCAGCATTTAGGAAGTGATGCACAGACAAAATCATTTGCAGAATTAGGAGCCAAGAGAAAACATTGCAAAGAACTCAGATAACATGGTGATGAATGCAGCATCATGAAAGTAAATCAATAGAAATACAGCAGTAGAAATATGCCCATTACCTTCAATATAACGGTAACTACTGCAAAATGTTCAAAGCTGCAGTGCTAGTCATTTTCAGATGGAGAGAAAGGACCCATCAGCAGGTTATAGAAACAGAGTGCATGTGTCAATAGGCTGCTCCTAAGTCACCGTACCAGTTCTGTCAGGGACTTAGGGAGAAATTATACATCATCCATATTTTTATCTATACCTACCTATCTGTATACCAGGACACGGGTGGCACTGTGGTCTAAACCACTGAGCCTAAGGCTTGCTGATCAGAAGTTCCCATTGCTCGGTCCCTGCTCCTGCCAACCTAGCAGTTTGAAAGCATGTCAAAGTGCAAGTAGATAAATAGGGAATCTGGCGGGAAGGTAAACGTTGTTTCAGTGTTCTGCTCTGGTTTGCCAGAAGCGGCTTAGTCATGTTGGCCACATGACCCAGAAGCTGTACGCTGGCTCCCTCAGCCAATAAAGCGTAATGAGCGCCGCAACCCCAGAGTCATCCGTGACTGGACCTAAAGGTCAGGGGTCCCTTTACCTTTTTACCTATCTGTATGGTGTGTTTTTTGTGTGTGTGCATGTACGTGTGTGCATGCATGTATGCATGTGTGAAATTGTATTCAGCATGCATGGAGGGTAGATTTAACCCTTTCCTGTCTCACAGCAGTCCTGAGAAAAACTCTTCTGACACTGCAGAGGAAGCACTCTCTCTTCCACATTGTTGCCCCACAATGCACCTGCTGCTATGACTGAGTGGTTAGGAAACAGCTATGTTGATTTTAATTCCAGAAATGGCCTCTCTCCTACCCTGTACAAAACATTTTTTGAGGCATGCTAATGGTGAATCGACATCTTCACTGCTTCCACTGATGGGGATCAAACCCCCATCTCCTGCTACTCAACCCTATGCAGTAAGCCACTAGAGGTTGTTGCTATATGGTGGCTGGCCCTGTTTCATGTTCTGTCCTCTCCTCTTGGCCATTCTGCAGAAGAGTTTTTCCCCTGCCCAGGTGGACCTTGAACCCACTTTCCAGGGGTTCTCCTCAGGCACTCCACAAGAGTCTCTTCAGGCACCCCATATGGGTACCATGCAGTGTGCCTTCTCCTTCATCTCCTTTTTATGTTGTACTTCAAAAACAGTTGAGTTATAAGTATTTAGACCCCTGTTAGCAGGTATGGTTGGGGACTGCCAGTAGCAGGACCACTGGTAGTTGTGCCGCTGAGCCTGATGGCCTGGGAAGTGTTATGGTAAAGGTAAAGGCACCCCTGACCATTAGGTCCAGTCGTGACCGACTCTGGGGTTGCGGCGCTCATCTCGCGTTATTGGCCGAGGGAGCCGGAGTACAGCTTCCAGGTCATGTGGCCAGTATGACAAAGCCACTTCTGGTGAACCAGAGCAGCACATGGAAATGCCGTTTACCTCCCCGCTTTGAATAGTACCTATTTATCTACTTGCACTTTGACGTGCTTCCGAACTGCTAGGTTGGCAGGAGCTGGAACCGAACAACGGAAGCTCACCCCGTCGCAGGGATTCAAACCTCCAACCTTCTGATCAGCAAGCCCTAGGCTCTGTGGTTTAACCCACAGCACCACCCACGTCCCAAGTGTTATGATACTGTCTTTCAAAGACCCAGGGCTGACTAAAGGTTTTTGAGGGCCCTTGGGTGAGACAGCCTCCACATAACCCCTCAGTAAGTCTACCTCCTCACTACCATTACCTTCTCCCACTGCCCCTCATCTCCCTCATCATTGCTGGCACCTGCTAGCTTGCCAGGCAGAGAACCAAGAAGGAAGCAGACAGTGTAATCTACTGCTACTCCTTCTCACCACCACTACTGTTTGGGCTGACAACAAGAGGTAGCTGACCAAGGAGGTTGCAGTGATGAAAAGAGGAGAAGCAGGTCACTCTTGGAAGTGAGACGTTATTGGGATGTAGTCTCTCAGCAAATACTCCACGAAGTTGACCCCGCCAGAGATGCTGAGGTTATGTTTGTGTAAAGGGCGCTTCCCAGACAAGGAATGCACATGGCAGACACTTGGGTATTTATGGTCAAAGATAACACTTACAGTTGCTTTTACAGCTCTAGGTATCTCTGCACACCAATCTAATGGCTAGGCAGCTATTCCCAGGTCTGTGCTCTATGGAGCAGTTGCAGCAACAGGGGACCGCTCCTCCTCTACCAGAGTCTGTACCTTCCCCCAATGAACTGTGTGCACACAGTCAGAGACTGCACCTGCCTAAAACGTCTTCTACTCCTCCCTTTTCAATTCCCCCCCTGGTTCTGGGAGACAGTGGTGCAGGAAAGGATAGGAAGCACATGGCCCTTCCCTTGCATGACCTGCCTCTTCCTCTTCTTCTGACACATCCTGTGCTCCACTTCAGGGCCGTCTTAAGCATATCGGGCGCCCGGGCGCCACGGTGCAAAGATCGCTCCGGCGCCCCCCCCACCCCGTTTCCCACCGCAGCTGTCTGGTGGGCGCAGCACGCAGCACCACTGCAGCGGGCAGCGCCACACAGCACCTGCCTGGCTCCCTGCGCCACCCAGCC
This sequence comes from Zootoca vivipara, assembly GCF_963506605.1. Lineage (NCBI taxonomy): Eukaryota > Metazoa > Chordata > Lepidosauria > Squamata > Lacertidae > Zootoca > Zootoca vivipara. Next base: position 49,044,304 of record NC_083283.1, read on the forward strand.
TTTCCTTAGAGCCGGCCCTGCCCCACCTGCCAGCTCTGAAGGTTCCCCTGCCTCTGATTATTGCCTCCTGGCTGGTACAGGTCTCTACAAACTACTGCTCCCCTCTCCGGAGTCAGACTCCAGTCCCCCTGCCCCCAGGGCACATTTCCTCTCAGCCTAACATACATCACATACATCACAGGGTTTTTACAGGAATTAAATGAGAAGAACCATGTACACCAGCTTGAGCTCCTTGGAGGAAAAGGTGGGGTATAAATGCAGTAAATTGATAATTTTTATGTATCGTTTTTTGTGAGTTGGAATATATACTGTGTATTTTTGTATTTTCTGTTTTGTGCATTTCCCTCTCCCTCTCCTAGACGGAGCATGGATTGAATACAGTCGCCGTTCCACCAGCACAGCAGCAGCATATCTCTATACCCAGCATAAAGGGAGTATAGAATTGCTTTCCTGAAGTCTTATTAGAAAGCAAAAGATAACCGCAAAGTACAAACCCAGTTTTATGTTCACGTTGCAGTTGTAAAGGTCACTGTGATACACAGTACATATAGATTACAGTTCACAAAAGCCAATATATAAAAATATATTGCTTTTGCTCAGTAAAAGAAGCTAGCCATTTTTTAAAATATATATATATGCTAGGACTCTGCAAAGTCTGCAAACAAATGTTTTGAGAATGTATAACATCTCTATCTCAATAATGTTACAGTCTAATAGCTCTATTATCTGAGGAAGATTTTGTTTATCTGGCAGAAATTAAGTGAAAATAGAGAGATTTTCATCAGCCAGCATGTTTTGGGTTTACAGTAAGCACGTACAACATAACAATGCCACTGATGTAGTCATTAAAATGTTCAGAGTTCTTGGATGCCAAAGAAGAGCTCTTAATAAGCAGAATATGCAATATTGATACTGCTTTATGGATAATTTCAGTCTAGACATAGGAACTAGAAAGTGAAGGGGCATTACTAAAAGTGTTGCCTCTATGCAGAAAGCAGTAAGGCAGTGCAGAAACAAAAACAAATAAAAAACAATTAGAAGTTGTCATGTCCATTTTGAGATGAAGCAATGAATCTGTTCATTCTTTATCTGGCCTCTGAACCTGGAGGGTACACAGAATAATAGAATTATAGCCACTTAAAAAAAAACAAACTATCCACCATGGGTTTATCCAATTACCTTCTCAAGTTAGTCAAGTTGGTGGACATTGCCACATCTGGTGCTCATGGGTAGTGAATTAGTGGTTCACAGTTGTGGCCCTATGTGGTGAACACATTCTGCCAATACTGTATAACAAGGTGAGAGAGTAGGCTTTATGGCTTATAGTTGTAAAATAGCTCAACAGCTTGATTTACTGCTCAATAAACTTGGCAGTGTAGGAGGGAATGGTCCAGGTTGAATCTGGGGTAGAATAGATTTTTTAAAATGGCTTATATTGAATGAGTTAAACCATTTACAAGTGAGTTCAGCATTTTGACGGCTTCCCCCCCTCCTTACAATTTGTTGAGGTTGAAGTTTCCAAGAAGATTTCTCTCCTCGTAATGCATATTTTGGGAACTGGTTTGTCGTGAGAGGCAGGAGTAGCCTGCAGGGCAACAGCATGGAGCCAACCTCCCAGCATCAGCATCGCTGCTGCTTACCTGGGCAAGGGAGGGTAGTAACCAAGCTGAGTGTGTTGCTCTTGTGCCAACAGTTGACAATCTGTCTTCTTTAGCCACGCTGACTTTTTGTGGGTTTATTCTCTCTTCATTAGACCAAACAACAACATAAACTAAAATGGACCAAAGCACTGACTGAAGCATAGATTTACATTGTTCATCTGAAAATAGGCTGTTCCCCCACAGTTATTGTTAAGTGATGAAGTGGGTTGCAATGTTGAATATACTTACAAAGGAATAATGAAATGTGAAAGCTGTTCCTTTTTACCCTGGGAAATCATAAAAATTTAATGAGAAGGAACTGAATTCCTATATCTGTGCAAAATAAATCTAGTGTTGTTATAATAACAGTTTCCCATTGTGTGTTAAACAGTGCATGCCTTATATTCTTTATGCCGCACCACTTTTGATTCTGGTATCTGGCAATACCTATCATGTTTCACATAAGCTTATGATGTTCTGGGGAGCAGGCAGAAAGAGAGGGAAGTATATAGGCAATACAAGAGTCCTAAAACTTTAAAGGTACAGTCCTGCACAACTACCTAGACATGGGCAGATATATCTATTCTGACTTCTCTGTTTATCATTTTTCTTATATTAAAATCAGTTCACCACACACAGCAGTTTGCATTTTTTTTTAAAAAAAGTCCTCACTAAAACTCACCATTATTTCCATGTGTTTCTCCTTATACACATTTTGCAAGTATTTCTCCCTAATGTTGTTCCTGTTTGATGCTATTTTCACAAATATGTGATTTTTAAATGCACCATTTTTTGTGTCACAAAATTCAGAGCACTGCAAATTTCAAAAAATAGCTGTATTTCAGTTCACCTATTATTTCAGGAACTGCAAATTTGGTAGGAACATTAAATACAAACCAAGCCAGATTTCTCCCTCATGCATGTGTTTACCTGGGAGTAAGCCTCTCTGATCTCAGGGAGACTTCTATGCAGACATGCACAGGATTGTGTTATTAGGGTTCCCCCCCCCAGAATACACTGAGCTGCCACGAAGCATGGATAGATGAGGCTGTAAAGTAACAGCTATGCTTTGCATGACAGCCCCCTGAGCAACAGCTTAAGTGATTGACTCATATATTCCATGTTCCACACTGATCCATAAGCAGGGCCACCTTAACAAAATGAGAGTTTTGCAACCTTATAAATTATGAAAATCCAACAAATTTGCATGGGGCTTTCTAGTTTGAATTATTGATTTTGCTCATGCTGGTCATGGGCAGCAGTAAAGAGCTATTTAGGGCAATGAAGCTATGCTCATACTCACTAAGTGCTGGAAAGCCTACTAAGTGCTTCATCACCCCCCAGCCCGAAGCTTCTTAGGTTTCACCAGGCAATAGCCACGCTCACCAGGTATTGCTTATATGCTCCCAAACTTAACTTTTCATTCTTTGAGGTACATTTTATTTTTTAAATGAAAGCAGAGGTTCTTAAAAGTGTTCAGTCAGCTACCTCTGATCCTGGAGGCACAAAAAAAGCCATCATGACAAGGAGATGTTGATAGTTTTTTCTCCCCACCGAAGTCTGATCACTTTCTAAAGCTGTCTAATTTGGTGGCCGCCACCACATCTATGCACTTATTCTTCTTTGTCCTGAATCTCCCAACATTCAGCTTCACTAGTACAGTGGGAGTGGGACAGAAACTCTCTTTGCTCCATGTGCAATTATACTTCTCTATTATACTCCCCCTTACTTCCCTTTCTTATAAACTAGAAAGCTCCAAACATTGTCATATTTCCTCTTAGGAAGTTTGTCCTTTATTTTTGTTCCCTTTTTGCTCCTTTTTCCAGCTCTACAAAATCCTTTTCAAAATATGGCAACCAGAACTGTCTAACATTTTCCACACTGTTAAAAGGCATCACAATATTGGAAGTTTCTTTTTTTTATCTCCCCCCCAAAAGTCAGTCATTTCCACACAGACATTCACATTCACAAGCATACTTGTTCACACACACACACACACACACACACACAGAACCAACACAATCATGTCCCCTCCTCCAGCCTGCAAACATCAGTTTGGCAGACAATAGATAATGTGATTTTACCTGTGCAGGAAGATACTCAGGGATGACCCTCCCAATTTGCCATCTTTCCCAATATAGTTCAGCAGCAGGAGTGGTTTGGGCATCTGCAGGGGCTTCAATTGAAGGCTTCCAAGGGCCGCATGCAGCTTGTAGCCATGGACTGCCCACTTTTATCATTGTGGATGCCTCATAGAATCATAGAGTTGGAAGAGACCACAAGGGCCATCCAGTCCAACTCCCTGCCAAGCAGGAAACACTATCAAAGCATTCCTGACAGATGGCTGTCAAGCCTCTGCTTAAAGACCTCCAAAGAAGGAGACTCCACCACACTTCTTGGCAGCAAATTCCACTGTTGAACAGCTCTTACAGTCAGGAAGTTCTTCCTAATGTTTAGGTGGAATCTTCTTTCTTGTAGTTTGAATCCATTGCTCCGTGTCCGCTTCTCTGGAGCAGCAGAAAACAACCTTTCTCCCTCCTCTATATGACATCCTTTTATATATTTGAACATGGCTATCATATCACCCCTTAACCTTCTCTTCTCCAGGCTAAACATACCCAGCTCCCTAAGCCATTCCTCATAAGGCATCGTTTCCAGGCCTTTGACCATTTTGGTTGCCCTCTTCTGGACACGTTCCAGCTTGTCAGTATCCTTCTTGAACTGTGGTGCCCAGAACTGGACACAGTACTCCAGGTGAGGTCTGACCAGAGCAGAATACAGTGGTACTATTACTTCCCTAGATCTAGATGCTATACTCCTATTGATGCAGCCCAGAATTGCATTGGCTTTTTTAGCTACTGCATCACACTGTTGACTCATGTCAAGTTTGTGGTCTACCAAGACTCCTAGATCCTTTTCACATGTACTGCTCTCAAGCCAGGTGTCTCCCATCCTGTGTTTGTGCCTTTTTTTTTGCCCAAGTGTAGTACTTTACATTTCTCCTTGTTAAAATTCATCTTGTTTGCTTTGGCCCAGTTGTCTAATCTGTCAAGGTCATTTTGAAGTGTGATCCTGTCCTCTGGGGTGTTAGCCACCCCTCCCAATTTGGTGTTGTCTGCAAACTTGCTCAGGATGCCCTCAAACCCATCATCCAAGTCATTGATAAAGATGTTGAATAAGACTGGGCCCAAGACAGAACCCTGTGGCACCCCACTAGTCACTACTCTCCAGGATGAGGAGGAGCCATTGATGAGCACCCTTTGGGTTCGGTCAGTAAGCCAGTTACAAATCCACTGAATGGTAGCATTGTCTAGCCCGCATTTTACCAGCTTCTTTACAAGAATATCATGGGGCACCTTGTCAAAGGCCTTGCAAAATCATGCATTACAAAAAACACACATTTGGGGTTGAGAATATTCTCTTTCCCCAAAAAGGTTGCGAAGGTGAATTGATGTGCATCAATTCATGCAAATGTTTCTTGAAAATCAATGTTATTTACACGATACCATCCCATGTGCCAATAAAAAGAAATAAAACACACATTTACCTGTTTTTCGTTCAGAGGTCCCTGGCTCAGCCTAACCCGATCTACATCTTTAGAATAAACAAACAGCCATGCAATGGATTGTCGAGATGTTGCCAATATCCTTGAACTACTTGATGTCTCCCTTTGAACAGAAGGATTCTGTTGTAAATATTTAGTGGGCAAGAATGATCAAAAGTGTTGTCATTATGTATTTTGTTGATATTGTTGCATTGTTAGGGAAAGCTTAATGCCAAGTTCATTTGATTCAACTTCTGCTCAGTGCAGTAGAGTAATACATTCAAGATGATTTGTTGTTGTTGGGTTCTTGTTCTAATCTGTGGTTGAGTTTAGCATAAAGAAATGCAGGACTACACCAGAGTCTAACCCTTTTTTGCAGACATAAGTAATCTGTGTACATATGTAACCTTCCCTCTGATCAGTTAAGCCTGGACGCTTTGCTCCAGACTCTTTCATAACTAGACATCGTAATCTTTTGCCAAACCCTTTGATTCTGTGATGTGGTAAAATGTCCAAGAGGACACTGAAGCATATTACCGGTACTTCTTGTTCTATTTTCAGTATTCTAATGCGGTAGTCTTCAGCCTTTTCAAACCTGGGACCCGCCTTCAACTCAAACAAGCTTTAGGGCAACCAAAATTTTTCTACCATATACTTGTCGGCTGACAGGGCTGCTGTTGCATTGTGCTGCAAGTCAAGTGAAATCAAGAAATAAATGTAAACACTAATCACTTCTGCATCGTGATGCCTGATCAACATGTGACAAACAAGGATCTATACCCCAGAACAAACATGTTTCAGCTATAATGGTGACTATAAATACATTAGCAATATTGAAATACCAATGACTCACTGCTAAGCCTTTCCCAGTTGCAAATGGCAATAAAATATTGGCTTGCCACACCTCAGCCTACACTCAGTTGACTGTACAACCTGGATTTCCCAGTATGCAATTGAATTCCACCCAGAAAATAGTCTCAGTCTGGAAGCAGCCCTAATCTAGGTTTAAACACTGGCATAAAGCTGACCAATAAGTCTCCCCATCCCACTCTTTCATTCACACACAGTGAGACTTAAAGCCTCTTGTATAAATTATTCACATTGCTCTTATTGCATGGGTTCCAGCTATTCAAAGGTTTAAAATAAACTGTGAAAATGTTTTATTAGAAACCACTTGGGAGCACTGTCTAAAGCAGCATTTAACATACAGACAAATGCCTAGACTTAAAAAAAAAACCCCACTACATTTTGTATTTTTCTTCTTCTTTATACAAATCCAACAGCCTTAAACAAGATTATATGTAACATTGGAATCCTTAAATCTGAATTTGTGATGGTGGATAAAGGCTGTTTCGCATGGGCAATCTATTGGCAACTAGTTGGTTTGTTTTCCAGCCTGGATTATATCATGCATGTAGAAGACCACTGGCGTGCTATGGTCCATGGGGTCACGAAGAGTCGGACATGACTAAACGACTAAACAACAACAAGAAGAAGACCACTGGCTCATCTGAATGATTAATCATGAACAGAAATCAGAGTTTGGCACTCCACACTCAAATGTCCTAAGTAAGTTTTGCATTTATGCTCTTAACACTTTAGGCAGCCTATTCAGCTTGTGCTTAGTGCAACCAGACTTGCTAAGTCTGCTTTGTCTCTTCCGGAGAACTGAGCCATCCTCCTACGCTTTCCATGGTGAATCTGCTACCTATTTTGCTCAGGGAGAGGGGGCATTGCCATAACCTTCCCTATTAATCTGCCTTGGGTTGTGCAATCTCAGAGCTTCCTCTGTGTCTAGCTATGATGTAGGGCTCAGCCCACACAAGACTGAAGTAATAATAATCTGCAGAGGCAGACAGAAAAAAGAGCACATCAATGACACAGTTCACCTAATATAGTCACAGAGATTTTGTTGTTCAAGATGGTCTTGGAGCCACCAGTTTGTCCGGAACTTACCTAGGTTAGAAAAGGGCAGACACTACTGTCACTTCCACCTGGTGAAAATGCTGTGAAGAGCTGGCCACTGTATTTATTTCTGAAATTTATATCCAGTCCTTCATTGCCAAGAGATCCAAGAGTGGGTCATAACAATTTTAAAAATGATACCATAAAATACACCATAAAGTGTACAAAAAACCTTAAAAGCAGATATTAATAATCAAGCAAGAGTATTATAAAACAAAGAACTTCATTTAAACAAGCTTGTATTCAATTCCCTCTGACCCTCCTGTTCACTCTACAGTGGAACCTTGGTTTACGACTACCTCCGTTTATGGACACTTCCGTTTACAAACGCTGCGGACCCGGAAGTATTTGCATCCGGGTTCTGCGGCGTCAGATGCGCAGACGCGATCTGCACAGCACGCGCATGCACAAGGAGCGCTTTATCGGCACTTTGCGCACGCGCAGAAGCATGCCTTCAGCAAATGAATGCCTCGGCGAGTGAATGCCTCCGCGGAATGGATTGCGTTCGCAAACCGAGGTACCAACTGTATACTGTTTGTCCTGAGACACTTCCTGGTAGCTGTTCCCTTAATCTGAGCCTTCCCTGTGAGTCTTTAAGTTTTTCTCCCTTACTGCTATCTTAACCCTCTTTTGTAGTTCCACATGCATTCGCTAACAAAGCAGCAGTGTTCCTGATGAAACTGGATGGCGCTAAACAGCTTTGTACTTACTCCACCAGCTGTTCCAGAGTCTTTACTGACACTTTCAGGCATAACTCAAGGTGCTGGTCTAGGCTTAGGTAAGTAATGTATGTTCGGAGTTCCTGCATAATTGAGAGACAGCCACCTTACAAACATTATTTCTACCTGCAACACACTTGAGCAAACCTGCTCCTCTTCCTTTCACAGAAATTTTGTTGCCATTTGCAACTGTAGCTGCCTCTGATTAGTTATCAGTTAACTCTTGGGGGGAGGGATTAGCATCACACGTCATGTGCATGGAAGTTACCAAACCAATTAACCAGCTAGAAGGATTACTGTTAATAGCACCAGTTTCCCTATAACTTGATATTGCTGGATAGTTTTGATGAACTACAAAAGCATTTTTGGTTTGCTTCTGTTGCCACCCTGAAACTTTTCTTTATTGGTGCCACTTTGTTTTGTACGATTCCTTGCAAATGAAGGAAAAAAGCTTTTCTGCTTATATATGTTGATAGTCTAATTTTGGTTACTGAGGACAAACAAGAATTGTACAAAGACAAGATTGGGTGCAGACCTGGCCAGGACATAGGCATCCTGACTGTAACAAAGATGACTTGTGTGCTTGCTTGCTTGCTTGCTTGCTTGATTAACAACTGTTGAGAACTTCAAGCTCCCTGCTCTCCCTTCTTATGGTCTTTGTACTGGACCTGGAGACTCCAATAGAGAGCATTCCATGTCAAGAAGGAGGGCAAGTGGGCACCCTATCAAATGACAGGGCAGGAGCTACACAGAGCAGGGCCTTTTCACTGGTGGTGCCCATTGTATGCCTCACTCTTCCCAGACCTGCTCTATTTTGGCCTGTATTTTGGAGCTTTATAATTTAGTAAGACTTTGGAAGAACTGGTTGACAAGTCTTATCAGTCGCTGACATATGAGCGGATTTTATTTGCTGCTATTCTGGGCTTCTGTTGCACCAGGGTTTACACCAGCGCAATAGAATCTGAAGAAGTGTGCATGCACACGAAAGCTCATACCAAAATATAAACTTAGTTGGTCTTTAAGGTGCTACTGAAGGAATTTTTTTATTTTGCTTCGACTCAGACCAACACGGCTACCTACCTGTAACCAGCGCAATAGAGTTGGCCAGGATGCTAGAAGGGGTACAATTTCTCCATTATCTGCACAGCAGGGGGGTTTCAATCAACAGTGCAACAGTGCCAGAAGGGATACAATTTATGAGCTTTCTCCATTATCTGCATGGCAGGGTCGACCCAAGGAGTGACGCAGCCAGAGATTCTCTAATGGCGCGGGGGCTAACTATGCCCCCCCCCCACACACAGAGAGCTCCTGATGAGCCTGCAAAAGGAAATGGCTTTGGTGGGCAGGCGCCTGGGGGCCGCAAGAGATTGTTTTTTCGAAATTGGCGGGAGGGGCATTTGAAACCAGCCTGTGGGCCGCAAGTAGCCCCTGGGTCAGACTTTGGACACCCCACACAGATGAAATATCTGTGTGACCAATTGGTGCAGCGGGAGTTTGAGCTTCTGGAGTCTTTGTTTTGTTTTATGATAATCAACAGCATGGATGATTCACAGGTGGTCCTGTGTCAGGGCAGGCCACAGGCTGGACTTTGGACATGCCTGGTCTAGACTCTTGAATGCCTTGCTTCCCATTCCATATTCATATAGTCATAGTACATAGAAGTGATATACTGGTGATTGCTTCACAGTTATAGAATTCCATCCTGTTAGGTGAAGCTTCAGCTGTTTCAAGAACTGTCAGATAAAACCCATTTGAGAAACAAAACCACTGGAGAAACCACTCCACAAATGAAGGAAATATGATGCTGTGTTCTTTTAACTGCTATACAATTTCCCTGCATATTTTCTTTTAGGTGCATTGGAATCATCCACTATATTGTCAACTAATTGTCTATCACATTTCTTTGCACTGTCTGGGTGGTCCTTCATTTTGTGTTTGCTAGAAACACATAAAAGCCATGGAGGCAGGTGCAAATATGGACTGACCATATCTCACTATAAAGGATGGAATGGGATTGGGCAGCCTTCACACAATCTTGTGCCCTCCTCATGATTTGAATAACACCTCCCAACAGCTAGTTGGGATCTAACCCAACTGTTCTGTTATCTCCTTGATCCAGCATACAAAATTTGCAAGCAATACTAGTTCCAGCAATAACTTTCACACTTGTCCCATTCAAGATGGTCTGAGAATGCGTACATTAAATTATGGGTTTTTTTCAAAATTATTAATGCCAGGCTAAAAAATCCCTCTCTTATATATTGCACCCTAAAGAAGGAACTTATTCCCTCTCCATGCCCTCCCCCCCATTTTATCTGAGATGCATTTACTGGTTCTGGAGAGCTGTGAGTCAAAGCCAAATGAAATACTACATGGCCGCCAACTAAAATGTTATGACAGCCAAGCATTTCAAACATATCCTGGCATTTTTAAAAACATTGACTTGCATTCAGCTGTGAGGAAGAAATTACATACATGTGAAAGGTTTGAACATCTTCCTCACAGTTTAGAAATGTGGGTTGTAGTCTTGTTTATAAGAGATGTACACAGACAGCAAGTTGGGGAACAGCTTCTCATGGGAGCCAAACATAAGCCTCTGTTCCCTTTCTGTGTCACCGCAGCAGTAAGCAAACTGTTGCAATGACTGTGCACCATGGCTAGGCAATTAACATCAAGCAGAGGCCTTTCTATTTCTAACATAGGACTCTTCCAACAGCTTGCTCCTGCCTAAGCCCTTACCGGTAGTACCTAGGCCAGGCATCCCCAAACTTCGGCCCTCCAGATGTTTTGGCCTACAACTCCCATGATTCCTAGATAACAGGACCAGTGGTCAGGGAAGCTGGGAATTGTAGTCGAAAACATCTGGAGGGCCGAAGTTTGGGGATGCCTGACCTAGGCTATGCTCACTGGAAGCACCAACTGAGCTGATTACAACAATCTTCATTGCTGCTCCTTGTTTTTAATAGTCAGAAACACTTTGTCCTGATGCCCAATTGCAAATAGACTGAACTAGGGTGACAGGTCATTGAAAGTGATCTGCAGTGGGGATTAAGTGCTCCTCCAGGATCTTTCACTCTCCCAGTATGGGTATTGTTTTTTTATATGATAACAAGAATAGGTACGTCCTTTCACCATCATTGTTAGGTACACTCAGCACACACACAAAGTCAAGCATTTTAAAAATCCCTGCTCTTCAGAGCCAGCTTTCATGTCATGGTCCAGTCCTAAGGAAAGAGTCCACAGGGCAGCAGAGCAAGGATGAGAGAATCTAGTGGGCAACTTGCTCCAACAGCATCTGGGCCTAGAATGAAACTTTTATGCCTTGACACCCAGAACCCTTTCTTAGGCTCTTCAACTTCCTTATGAAGTGAAATGCCCCAAATGGCATACTTTACATGTATTACTTTGCTTATTTCATAAATGTTGGAAACAAGCCCAGCTGTATTTGGGAAGCCTCCTGCTCATTCCACTGTGTCGTCCCCTGGACTTCTGCCTGAAAGTCCTGCCCTAACAGAACCACTGAGCCATTGCTTTGTGCCCATGACTCCTGCATCCAAACAGAGCAATGTGGGAAGAAGCCACAGGGAAGGAGGGTGGCCAGACTGTGGCCAGACTGTGACTGACCAGGTGACTTGTGTTCCAACTCAGTCTGCTTTCTAGTGCTGTTCAAGGCTCCCACTCTACCTTCTTCAAGGTCACCTTCCTTCTTTCTTATCTTTAAAAGAGACTTGGACTGGACAGCCCTCCAAACAGAGAACACCTTTCAATAGAGGACTGCCCTCTGACAGCCCTCTGAGTTAGTGGACTGGCTCTTTAAAGTAGGACACAGGGCCACCTTTTTGACCAGTCCACTTCAAATATTGGTCTAAGGCTCTAAGCATTCCTCGCTTCACCACAGTGGTACCCCAGGGTGGTGACCAATATGCTCTTGCTACCTTCTTCTATCTCTGCACTGCACCTGCCACAAAGCAGAGGCAGCCTTGCTTAGCATTCCACCTGCCTAAAACAAAGCCACGTGAGCTCCACTGCAGATCTTCGAAAAACACATTCAAACCAGTTGACCGCAAATTCTTGCTAAGATGTTAACCAGGAATTATTTCTTTCACTTGGCATTAAGATCAGTGCTTGCAATTATAAGCAAAGGTCAACCCAATGGCTTAGAATTACTGAAAGGAAGAATAAACAGGATACAACTCAAGCACTTTCAGTAAGGCAAGCATTGATGGACTGTCATATTTTCTGTCTTTCCCTTTTTTAAAAAAACCTCATTCCTTTAACACAGCCTTGTAGTGAGCCTTGGGAAAGTGGAAATCAATAGCTTGGAAAAAAATAATCATTTTTTCTTGGCTGAAATCATGTTGTTGTTTATATACAATTATCAATACACATGGTACATATGCTATGTAAGTCTATTAATGTTTAGAATTCAAGCATTAAGGACGCACCCTTTGCCCATCACATATACACACAGAATGTTTTAAGTGGTTTGGCTATGATGACCTATGAGATTTGGCCTTGTCTTGAAAACTCACAAGCAGACCATTCAGCACCTCTATGAGGCACTTTCTTTTAAATCCGTTGATCCCAATGAAGCTAGTGGACTAAAGCCAAGTATTTGGGATTAACTAAGCTTTTTAGACCAGTCTGTTCATGTCTGAGTAGATGCATGAAAGTGGTCATGGTCTGAAGTCTTTGTCATCCAGTCATCCAAGTACATTTCTAAAAAAAACCCTCTGCTGTAGCGAACATCAAGATCTTACCAAATTTGCTTTAAATACAGTACAGTGACACCAATCTTAAAGCCATGTACTGTTAGATACTAGTGCCATATGCTACCAAGGAATGTAGATTATGTTATCACTATTCACATATAAATAAATTAAAACAATATGTTGAAAACTCATCATATATTTTTTTTAAAAAAGCTGGAGGTTGGAGTTATAGGAGGTTGGCAGTTTGGGCCACATGTAGCTAGGGTGCTTCACTACTGACTATGGGAATAAGGCACCATTTCCAATTTCAGAATGGAACAAAGAGACCTGAGGGGGTAGGGACAGGAATGTCCAAAGAGACAACTATATTTATTTGTTACATTTGTATCTTATCATTCTACCAATGGGGCTCAAATGGGGCTCAGGTCCATGGTCAGGAGCAGCAATGCTTCTGAATACCACTTGCTGGAAACCATGGAGGGAGGTGCTCATGTGTTCAGGTTCTGCTTGTATGTGTCCCATCTTTCAGTCTTTTGATCCCAGCTGGTCACTAAGAAGCAGCTCCCGAGTTTCCTTTTGTGTCATGAGTCATGGCTTTGGATTTTAAGCCTGAGGGCAGGGATTGTTTCATCACTGACATTTGTAAACTGCTCTGCAAGCTTTGATTTCTTCTTGTTTTTAGAAGAACAGGATATGAGAGAGAGAGAGAAATAATTCCTGCAGTTAAACCTAGTATTACCAATACAGTGGTACCTCGGTTTAAGAACAGTCCGGTTTAAGAACGATTTGGTTTACAAACTCCGCAAAACCAGAAATAGAGTCCCGGTTTGAGAACTTTACCTTGGTCTAAGAATGGAATCCAAACGGTGGAAGGACACCAGTGGCAGGAGGCCTCGGTTTAATAACGGTTTTGGTTTAAGAACGGTTTTGGTTTAAGAAAGGACTTCCGGAATGGATTAAGTTCGTAAACCGAGGTACCACTGTACAGTATTCTGCTTTCCTGGATTTCCAAATGGCACCATTTGGATGGTACTAATACCGTGTTTCCCCGAAAATAAGACACTGTCTTATATTTATTTTTTCTCAAGAAGACACACTATGGCTTATTTTCAGGGGATGTCTTATTTTTTATTACGCGTCCAGCCTCGCCTCTTCCTTGGCGCCCTCCAGAACTGCGCCTATCACTATGTCTTATTTTGGGGGTATGGCTTACCGTATATCGTGCAAATGCTTAGAAATCCTGCTACTGCTTATTTTATGGGTATGTCTTATTTTCAGGAAAACAGTACTGGGGTTAGCTGAGAAGTGAGGGGTTACAGGGTGGGGATACAAAGGTGATAACATGGTTCCCGATCACCTTAGTCTTCACAGAGTTATAGGGTTGTATGGGTCTCCTGCACTCTCCCCAGGAGAGGCTCCCCCGTATGTGTGGGGCTTTATGCATGTGCCTCCATCCTCCCATACGCTCCAACATTTATCCAATGAAAACAGGGATGTCCCATTCCATAATGATAATTTTACTATTTATACCCCACACATCTTACTGGGTTGCCTCAGCCACTCTGGGCAGCTTCCAACATATATAAAAACCTAATAATAATATTTTATTTGTATCCCGTCCTCCCCAGCCAAAGTTGGGACTCAACTCCTTCCTCCTTCTGTTCTGGTCTTCCCTCTTCCCTATCTTATTATTCCTCTTCTGAGGAATGCCAGCACCAGTCTTCTCAAGGTATGAATTCCTCCATTTCCCCAGATTCTCCCGTGGGGGCATCCTCCCCAGGGGGGGCTTGCCACCACTCCTCCTCGTCCGGCTCAACCCTGACATCACACAAGACAACATGAAAACCTTGGACTCTCCCCTTCTATGTATCATAGATCTAGCAGATCATTTTGAGGTTTCACTGAGAAACTATTGAAGTTGAACTGCTGATGTGCGCAATTTATTATGCCTCTAATCCTTTTAGGAAAGAAATGGTAGCTGTGTTTGTGGTAAGATTGTGAATTATAAAGACTTCATTATATTTACAAAATATGCCACAGAACGTTTCAGTAAATGAAGTGTCATGAATAATTAAAATGGAGCTTCAGTTGTCAGTCTAACTCAACTAAGTGCCCTTTGGAATGTGTAAACTTTGTGTTTATTGCATTTCTCCATATCCTCAGCATATCAGTGGGTGCTTCCAGACTGTTGCTATGTGCTGGGGTTTGTTCTTTGGGAGGGGGAAGATTCAATAATATACTGGTAAATTCAGGTTGAACAATTAAAGCTGACAGAGCTCTTGCACAACAAACCTACTTTCCCCAAAGATTGGGCTTTTTGCAATAAGGAAAGCATTGGGGAAACACAGTAGAAAGTGTGGGAGATGTGCTTTGACACAATGTAATCTAGCTTCCCCACAAACAAATCAGGATGAATTATCATTAAGAAGCCAATGTTCTTAATTACACAGTCCTATTATACACACTCCCTTATCCGTGTACCCTCTTTAGCCAATTTGAGTATCTTGATAAAAAAGGTGGGCTAGAATTGCTTAAAAGCAAACAAAGAGACCCATGTGTAAACCAGCTCAGCATCTGCAGGAGCTAGGTCAGGTGAAAAGCAAGAGGTGCAATTTTCTGCATTGCTTTGCTTAATGCCTACATGTGTAGACTTAACTGGATGTGGCAGAATGAACCTCTGTAGCAAGCCTTGATGACTTCGGAAATCTCTCTCTCATAGTTTTCATTTCAGGAGTGACTAGAGGCACTTAAGAGAAATTTTGTGAGCTCTTGCAAGCACCCAGTTATATCACATACACTTTATGATCAATTATATCAAAGCCTATCAGAATGACCCAAGAGTGTACAAGTGCTTTTATTGATCATCAACCAGTGCTGCAGGGAGCGAGTACCATTCCCAATTCCCAATTTAAGTGTTTATTGCAAAAATGCTTTACACTGCTGGAATCCCTAAAGGTATGACTTGGATTATCCATAGTTTCCAGCCCAAATATTCCTCTACCAAAGCTTTCTACTTGTCCTCATTGCCCTGGTGATTTGCTACCAATCTTGCCTAGCCAGTTCTTAATACCATTTTGTTTAAATAAAATACCTTTCCATGACACAAAACCCCACACATACACTAAGTAGAAGAATAGAAGCATTGCCACCCAACCCCACCCCACTCAGAATAGAACAGAATAGAATAGAATAGAATAGATACTTTACATAGTACAACGAAATTGAATGCCATCCCATAAAAAACAAAATAAAAACACAATTACAGCCCCCCCCCACACACATACATACACACCCATTCCAACTCCCCGGGAGCATATTATTTAGTTACAGCATTTAAGATGGTTATAGCTCTTAGATAGAAACGCAACGGTGCAAAAAGACTATACCCAGGATGAGATGGATCCTGTAAAATATTATTTGCTTTTTTAAGGCAACGGGAGTTGTATAGTTCTTCCAGAGATGGGAGAGGATGACCGATAATCTTTCGGGCTGTGGTTATGACCTTCTGGAGCACTTTCCTATCCATGACTGTGCAGCTGGAAAACCAAGCACAGACACAGTATGTAAGAATGCTCTCTATGGAGCCTCGGTAGAAGGACACCAGTAGTCTCTCACTCAGCTTGTTCTTTTTAAAAAGTCTGAGGAAATATATTCTCTGCTGGGCCTTCTTCACCAGAGCAGTGGTATTCGTGCTCCAGGTCATACTCTGCTCGATGGTAACACCCAAGAACTTAAATACAGTCACCCTCTCCACCTGGTCCCCGCCAATATACACGGGCTGAATGTACGCCTTCTTCTTCCTGTAGTCCACCACCAGTTCCTTGGTCTTGCCAGTATTAAGGACCAGATTATTATCTCCACACCAACCATAGAGCCGCTCCACCTCGTCCCGATAGGCGGACTCATCCCCCCCAGAAATGAGCCCCACCACTGTGGTGTCATCAGCAAACTTGATGATTTTGTTGCTAGAGTGGATAGCTGTACAGTCATACGTGTAGAGGGTATAGAGCAGGAGACTCAACACACAACCCTGTGGGGAGCCGGTTTTAAGGCTAAGGGCTGTGGACATATATTACCCTACTCTAACCCTCTAGGAGAGGTCTGACAGAAAATTCAAAACCCAGAGACAAATGGAGTTAGAAAGTCATTCCCCCCTCCCGCTCTTTCCCCCTTTTCTTCCTAACCTAACCCCCCCCCAAAAAAACCCCACCACTTTGTACTATGGAGAATTCTATTTGGATTTCATTTATTACTAAGGCTTCCAGTGTGTAATCAATTTTACTTGTGTATATGAATGAAGTATGTCAAAGTGAAAAATAAAATACCTTTCCACTAGCCTGTGAATCAAATCTTGACTCCTTCACTTCAGTGTTGGTTAATTGTCACCAAGCCTATCTCCATTTTCAACATTCCTTCTTCAACTTACACTTTATTTATTTATTTCTCACTTATTACAGTTATAGTCTACCATTTCACCTGAGGAAGTCCGGGTAGCAAACATATATAAAACAATTTGTTGTGCATGCTTTAACTTAGGTTCTTGCATTGCAGAGGGTTGGACTTGATGACCCTTGGGTGCCTTCCAACTCTATGATTCTATGATTTTCAAACCATAATAACAGTTTAGCTTTATTTATTTTTTAAATAACATTCAGCCAGTGATTTTAGAGTTGCTAGGAACAATGTCTTTCAACTATCAAAGGCTAGTTAAACAGTAATGTTTCTTCCTTCCTCCTCCAAAAAGTCAGTGATGAGGGAGACTGAAGTACCTCACTAGGGAAGACATTTCACAAACAGGTAACCACCACTGAAAATACCTTGCCATGAATATGCAGGAACTTTGGTGTCATGTGTGGAAGAGCCAATGAGAAAGCTAATTCAGTTATATTTCATTGTCTTCCACAGTGATTTAAGCAGAAGTACATACATTTTGAAATATATATAAAAAAATAAAGAATGCAAAGACTGTCTTCTGAAACACACCAGTTCTTAACTTTTTTAAAGGACCATAAAAAGCTCTCTATTATGGGGTTGGGGCTGGAGAGATATGTCTCTGTCTGTACCCATATTTCCTGAACCTCTCATCTTTCTCTTACGTTAGAAGAGATTTATGTTCAAAAGCCTTTGGCTAACTGGTACCTGAATAACAGACATTCTCCATTATTACAGTAGCACTTCCTTTAGGCCAAAGCCAAAAATAGAAGGCTGATGAGTACCAAGTGAGGAATGCGCAACTCATTCTGGGTACATCAGTAATAAGAACACAACATTAAATAGTATTGTTTGGACATTCTCAGAATCCTCATTAATATTAATCCACTGAAAATGCATTGTGTACTCTCTACTTGTTGCTCAGTTACGCACTATCATCTGAAAACATGTGTCTGAAGCACAAGCTGCCAGTTAAGGGATACCTCGACTACCATATCTTGTCATCTTTTGGCCTAGCAATAACTGGTGGTAAGGACTGCCACTGCGCTACACTTCAGCAAACTTCTTTCTTTGAAAATGGCTTTGAAAGTGATTTGCTGCTAACAAAATTGTAAGTTTTAATACCCTTTGCTGAGATTCTGTGTCTGACACTTACACTGTCCTTAATAAAATTTTATGTAGTGCATCTCTTTCATTTCATTGAAATAATAGAAGTCACGTGACTATGTTTAGGTGCAATAATATTCTCCCACAAATCCTGGGAATTTGATGGTGAGAACAACTTATTGTTCAAGATTCTCAGCCCCAGAAATACTGTACTCTTGACTAGGATCCATGCCACTTGAACAAGTTTAAGACTAAAATGCACATCTTCTACACAGTAATATTTAAGAGGTCCTGCAATACTGAAGAAGCATCTTGAGAATGAAGACCATGACAACATCCTCCCACCTACCACCCACACACTTGCTCCCTTGTTGTCACAAGGTGCAGCCAGTTACCGTATTACAAGAAACACTGAGTGCAGCAGCAGAACACAGCCCTCAGAGCTTGTCATTCTACTGTTTTCAGAGGAACCAGTCTTAACAAAGTTTTCTAGTTAGTGATTTCAAACAGCACTAATCAAAAGGCATTCCTCTTTTGTCTGCACAGCTAGCATAGTGCTGCTGCTTAATAAAGGTAAAGGTAAAGGGACCCCTGACCATTAGGTCCAGTCGTGACCGACTCTGGGGTTGCGCGCTCATCTCGCATTATTGGCCGAGGGAGCCGGCGTATAGCTTCCAGGTCATGTGGCCAGCATGACAAAGCCGCTTCTGGCAAACCAGAGCAGCACATGGAAACGCCGTTTACCTTCCCGCTGTAGCGGTTCCTATTTATCTACTTGCATTTTGACATGCTTTCGAACTGCTAGGTTGGCAGGAGCTGGGACCAAGCAACGGGAGCTCACCCCGTCACAGGGATTCGAACCGCCGACCTTCTGATCGGCAAGCCCTAGGCTCAGTGGTTTAACCACAGCGCCACCTGGGTCCCTGACGCTGCTGCTTAATACTAATGGTTTATTTTTAGTAGCCTGGGAAAACTGTTGTCTAATTTTGTTTGTAAAAGAGGGAAGTGAGCTCTAGTTTTATTACTCTGGCAATAAAGTAGAGTGAGTTATTACTCATCAAGAGTACAGCTTCTGGAAAGTATGGGCTGAAAAAGTATCACCACCCGATCTATAAAGCTGAGACCCATCAGTGGAGAAATAATAATATCCTTTAAATCATGAATAAAGAATTATCTGGATGATCTTTCTGGCAAATTCATGATTCACACAAAAGTAACTGATCCCATGCCTGTTTACTTGAAAATAATCTTTCTTTCTTTCTTTCTTTCTTTCTTTCTTTCTTTCTTTCTTTCTTTCTTTCTTTCTTTCTTCTTTTTGTGCTTTTCTTTTTATGTTGTTGTTGTTGTTGTTGTTGTTGTTTCTTTTTTATATGCTGTATATATATGATTTATATGATTTATATGTATTTGATTTGAGACAATTTCTTTTATTTTCTTTTACTTTATTTTTGTAAAATTGCCATGGTTTAAAGAATATTTAAAATAAAATAAACTGTATTTAATGGACTTGACTCACAGGTAAGTGTGCATAGGAGCTTTAATCTATAGACCTTTGTTCAAGTGTTATAAATTGGCCTGGTTCACACAGAAACCCTAAACCATGGTTTGTTTAACCAAAAGTGGTTTTCTGAATATTGGTACCCAGCCCAAGAGACTAACCATGCTTTGTTTTCTGTTAAAATACTGCAATGTGAAGCCATGGTTTGTTTTTGCTGTATGAACTATGGCTTTTTAAAACCATGGTTTGGTGATATATCCAAACTCAACAGTCTCCCTTAACTACCCCATTCTATCCCACATGCTCCCCACACTACTGAGACACGAGGCAAGGAAAGCTGGAAAACATGGTTGTACAAACCATGGCTTCTCATTAAGTGTGAATACAGCCATTGTGTGATTATTAGAAGAAAATGTAATACTTTGGGATGCAATGTATTTCCCTTCCTTTTTGATCATATAATTGGTTAATAGGTACGGTAGTTCATATTAGGTCAGGCCTTTTGCCTAGCCTAGACATGTTTCAGACTGCTCCCCTCCCCAACCTTCTTCTACTTTTTTTGTTTTTGGTGGCTCTCAGATATTGTACTCCTACTCCCATCAACTCCAACATGCCTTGCCAGTGACGTGAGAATGGTAGTCTATCAACATCTGGAAGGCCCCAGGATCACAACACTTGTTGTAGGTAGACCAAAGACTAAAATACAGTCATACCTCGGTTTAAGTATGCTTCGGTTTGAGTACTTTCAGTTTAAGTACTCCGCGGACCCGTCTGGAATGGATTAATCCACTTTCCATTACTTTCAATGGGAAAGTTCGCTTCAGGTTAAGTACAGACTTCCAGAACCAATTATACTCATACTTCGGGTTAAGTACGCTTCAGGTTGAGTACTCCACGGACCGTCTGGAACGGATTAATCCACTTTCCATTACTTTCAATTGGAAAGTTCACTTCAGGTTAAGTATGCTTCAGGTTAAGTACAGACTTCCGGAACCAATTGTGTACTTAAACCGAGGTACCACTGTACATGCTTGGGGTGCATGGAGAGGAACCCATTACCAGCAGGGGGTTTTCAGCCAGAACTCACTGAAGCTCAGTTCCGGCACCTCTCAGGTAGGCACCACTGCCATTATAAGAGAACAAGGGAGGTGTTCGTAGTGAGCTCTGGCACCTCTTTTCCTAGAAAAATAGCACAGCCTATTACTATATTTTGTTCACTTTTTATTTACAAATACACACAATGTTTTTAATATTGTTTTCTTATTTGTGTTATATTTTATTTCTGTATATCATGTAAATGTAGAGCAGTTTAGAAATTCTGGAACAAGCAAACACATAAATAAACTATCAGGACCAGATCTTAAATGCCTTTTAAAGAAGATGCTTAGGATGAATTAAAAATCATGTTAGGCTCCTGGCAACAGATGACATAAGGAAATAAGAGGAGAACCAGTGGGGATCAGAAAGCTGGTGGACATGCTTTGTCTGACTGCATAATTAAAACCTCTGTGGTGTAACGAAAAGATCTTGTAGTCATTGCTGAGAACCAAGGGAGGTTAGAATGACATGCCAAGAAAGGTTATCCTCCATGAGAATATGAGTATCTTTACCCCTCATTGGCTTGTGTCCTGGGGGATAGCAGAAGAAGCATTTCTGCAATAATGAGATTGCACAAGCAAGATCAACGATGTGCTTTCAGAACAGACAGCCTGGATTAATTGACAAAATAGCAAACAGTCCTGTTAACAATTTATTCGCATATTACTCTTTAAGGAGAAGGAAAAGAAGTTTGCTAAATCTCTTAGGACATGCACTGCTTCATATATCAAATGCACTATCTCTCAGTAAGGACACATGGCCGCTTGTAAATATAGTCAACAACCGGAAAAAATGTGTGAGACACAGGATCATGGGTGGTAGTGGAGAGAAAATGGAAATTGCTTCCCACATTCACAATAGGATAAAATACAACCACAAGAAAGCAGGAAGCCGTGGGCTTCAGATGCATCTGATACAAACAAACAGAATTGCAAGAAAAGGCATTCCCCTACCCCCAAAATAGAACTTGTTTATTGTTTTGTTTTGTTTTATGGAAAAGAGGGGTATAATGCAACAATGAGTAATGAGTTGTGCTAGAACTGGAGAGCAGAATGGAAGTACACTCTGGCCTCTGTCGCTGGATCAATGGGGCCACACAGCCTCCCTCCCAGGAAGGACATCATTGCAAGAAGATTAGCCCAGTTCAGCCCACCATCCAGAGAAGGCATTTGCTTTCCCCACTCTCTACAAGAAATAACACTTCCATCCAACTGCTAGTTGCCCTAGGACTGCGGATCTGAAGGGAAGCATGCTCTGGCTCCATTCATCACCCAGAGCACTAAGGGGTGGTGGGTTATGCATGTATGCCTATGTGTGACTTTGGTTTGCTGAGTTTTTTGTTCTATGTTCTGATTCCTATAAGCAACCTTGAGAATCACTTGACTGAAATTCTGAGTATGAACCTTTCAAACAAACAAACAAACAAACAAACTCATTCATTCATTCTTAACACATTCTCGCCATGCAAGATTAGATACTCATGATTTTCATTTCCATTCTCACTTTTGTAAGGAAATTATTGAGAAGCTTCAATTGCAGAAGCTGTTGTAGAAAAACAAAGTAATGTTTGAGTACCCTGATTTCCCTTCAGCATACTACACTATATGTTGGGACTGGATGGATTTCTCCTTTGAAAGGCTTTTGGTGGAATAATATCAGCATCATGCCCATTGCTCCCATGTAGAAATTACTTTCCTGAGTTGGCAAAAGTTGTAGAAGTAAAAACATAAACTATCCGCCTGTCTGTTTTTTTTTCTACCTGCAAGAAATGCTTATATGAAATGTAGGTTCAGTGCAGGCCAAATGAAGTTACGGAATCCTTTACTTTGATATACTTTGAATCTGGTCCCTGGGGTGCTTTGAATATGAAATGCTTAAAAGATGTAAATTACTTATGTGATCAAAATCTTTCGGAGTGTTATTGTTTGTGTTGCCCGTTTCTATGAAGTTTGAATCATTTAAAGATTTTTGCTGTCTCTTTCAGGGCATGACTATAAATTCTGAAGGCGAAATATGGTATGCAGATGGAAAAACACTGGCGGTTGGGCAGTACTGCAAAGTATGCAAACATTAATAGCAAAGGAAAAAAGAAAGAAACACCAATGAAAACCCAACAACTTGTCGCTGTTGGGAAAGATGAAGGGAATGAACTCTCAACCTTTGGGAGCAATTTGATGTCCCTGTGACAGATTTCATTACAAGACTGAGATTGTGGAGTCAATGACATAGATCATAGTCTCTACACAAACCATAGATGAGATACATTTGGGGGGATGGGACTGTTTCCACTCATGGATGGCTCCACCACTGGATTGGAGCAATAATGTCTTTTGACATAAAGCAGGTATGAGAAACCTTTGACCGTCCAGATGTTGTTGAACAACAACTCCCATCAGGCCCAACAAGCATGGCCAATGGCCAGGGATTATGGGAATTGTAGTTCAGCAACATTTGGTGGGATAAAGTTTCCGTACACATGATGATCTCAAGTATTTTTGTCTCTGTTTTAAGGTGCAAAATGCATAGAAACATAACAGTGCAATTTTACATGTCTACTCAAACATACATTGAATGGGACCTACTCCCTGGTGACTTTGTATAAGATTGAAATCTAAGATAGGTGGAGGACTAGAACTGGGTTTTTCTTCCCCTGAGCCCATTTGCTAGGTTTCCTCCATCCCCTTGTTGACACATTGCATAGTTGTATTTTTTCTCTCTACAAACACCTGGGCCACATATTTTTAGTTATGTGGGTTTAAAGGAATCTTAAGAAGGGATGCACATGTTTTTATCTGGTAGAAGTGTATATCAGCCTTTTGTTGATATATATCAAAAAGTATATATCAACCTTTTCAAGTCTTGGTTTAAACAAATCCTCTCTGCTGCTTCTTCCAAAAGCAAGTACTCCCACTGATTTCAAACAGATGTTAGTTGGAATACTATGCTGAGAATGCACTGCATGAACCCTGGACCAAATGCTTTTCAAAATCTCTCCCAATGTTCAGGGGAATGTGAATGTCACTAACACTTTAACCAGCAGCTAATGTGAGTTTAACTTACATTCTGTAAAAAGAGAGCAAAAAGAAAGCAATAAGGCATGTTAGGCCATGACGCCATGTGGCATTTACCTCGGCAAAGATGCTTACTTTTTGGGAGCAGATATGGATCAAATGTCTCCTGAGTTGATATAATGGATATAAGTGCCGTTATGTGCCAAGGCCACATGATTATGAACAGCCATCACTGCACCATTGACAAGTGTGTGGCTGTAGAATAAAGGGATACTGGATACACAGTAAGTGTTTCCCTGTGCCACCCACTTCCTCAGTGCTTTGCTTCTGCTGTTCCAATGCCATATCTTTGCCAGTGCAATGGTGCCACCAGCAGCAAATTTGTATTTGCCATGGTGGCATATCTGACATTCTGCTAGTATAGCAAGTAGGGATGGAGAGACACTCAGTTTGGTTTGGGTTTTAATGTGAGCCAAGCTGATTTACACTTTGTGAAGCAATAAGCAAACCAATACTCAGCTACTCTTCACAATATGCACATCTCCAAATTTTGTGATGCAGTACCCCCACAAAGAAATGTGTGCATTAGGGTAAAGTGTGCATAAAAATGTGATTATTAGTGAAAATAACTTACAAAAATGCATTTTATTGGTGGGAAAATGCCTATAAAAAGGTGTGCATTAGGCACCATGGCATTTTAAAATGTGTCTGTTATTAGAAATGCACACTAAAATTCTGACAAATATTTGTGAGGACTTTTTTTGTAATTGTATAATGATGCAGAAATGCAGTGCACTGAACTTAAGATTGAAACAATGAGAAGTTGAAATTGATAGGCTCCTCCATAGTGAAGTTTCCACCACTTCTCCAGCCTGTCAGCTGACATAAACGAAAGAAGGCTTTCATCCTTATCCAGTTTTTTAAAAGCAGACAAGTAGTGAGCCTGCAAACAGACAGTATGCTTTCTCTGTTGCTACAGAACCTGATCCTCTTCGACATAGGTTTTTGTTGTTGTTGCTCATGTATAAAATGGAAATTTTTAGGCAAGCAAAACAAGGCTAACAAAACTAGTTACCTAACTAGAAAATTACCAGTGCAGCAAAGTAACATGCACATTCTTGAGAAAAGGACAGTGGAATCTAAGTTTCACGAAATGGTAATGTTATATCTTATCAGAAATAGGAGGGTGTGGGCTTTGGGGTTAATTAACATTGGTTATAATGTACATTTAAATGAATGTATAAATAGATTTAGTTATATACTGGGGTGTTTTTCAACCTCATTAGGCTACAAAGAACTCTCTGTATGGTGATGAAAAAACTGGCAGAGGTTGGAGACAAGGGGCAATAAAAATTAAGTGTCGAGTCTCTGCTTTTTAAAAGATTTTACACACTTTATAAATAAAAGCTGAATAAAACCATCCAGGTTTTGCCTCTTCAGATTCAGCAGCCATTGAATCCCTTAAATTTCTGATGCTGAAAAGGAGAACATTCAGGCAATAATGACTTGATAAAATACCCAGTTATAGGGAAGGTAGGTAAACAGCACACAGGGATGCAAAGGAAGGACTAAGCTAAGTTGTGTACATGCAGAGAAGGCAGCTGATGGTTAAGTGCATTTGCAAAGAAGTATTTCATTAGGATGCGGGTAGCGCTGTGGGTTAAACCACAGAGCCTAGGGCTTGCTGATCAGAAGGTGGGCGGTTCGAATTCCCGCGACGGGGTGTGCTCCCATTGCTCGGTCCCTGCTCCTGCCAACCTAGCAGTTCGAAAGCACGTCAAAGTGCAAGTAGATAAATAGTACTGCTACAGCGGAAAGGTAAACGGTGTTTCCGTGTGCTGCTCTGGTTCTCCAGAAGCGACTTTGTCATGCTGGCCACATGACCTGGAAGCTGTACGCTGGCTCCCTTGGCCAATAACACGAGATAAGCGCCACAACCCCAGAGTCGGTCACGACTGGACCTAATGGTCAGGGGTCCCTTTACCTTTATCTATTTCATTACAGTTATCATAAGGCTGAGGTTGCCTTCTGCCCAATGGAACATAGTGTACAAAGCTCATAAAAATATGCTGTGTGTAAAATTGCTATCTCTCCGTTTTGATGGGGAGCACTTAGGAACCTATGATGCTCTAAGACTCATTAGTACTGAAGCATTGGGTCACCAAGTAAGTTCCTTGGTCATTAGCTTAATACTGTCCCTCATTAA
Organism: Zootoca vivipara; assembly: GCF_963506605.1. Classification (NCBI taxonomy): domain Eukaryota; kingdom Metazoa; phylum Chordata; class Lepidosauria; order Squamata; family Lacertidae; genus Zootoca; species Zootoca vivipara. The sequence continues at coordinate 49,070,235 of NC_083283.1, forward strand.
GCATCTACTATTGCCATTGTTGTGTGTCCTACTGTGAAATAATTGATTTCAGCTCAAATCTTATTTTCGCCAAACAGATTAATTTAGGTGACTCTTGCATGCAGTTAGTAATCCTTTCCAAGAGAAGGACACCTCAGCACAGAACAGTAATATCTGAAATATATTCATGATGCAAGATTGAACTTGTATTAAATAAATTGAGATATAGTGAACACATGAAAGTATCTTTACTGCTGTTGATACCAAAAGTATACCTGCTGCTTCACCAGACAGACAGTCCTTAAAACAAAAGTCAAGGGTGGGAAAGCTTTGGCTGTCCATATGTTCTTGGGAGTCTAATTTCATCAATGCCAGCCAGCATAGCCATTGGTCAAATATAAGTGGAGCTGTAATCTAGTCTAGAGGTTCCCCATCCCTGATCGAGCGTTCAAGGCATTCCCTTCTTTGTGTTTTATTGAAGTGAAAATTGAGTGGATGGCATGATGTTGTGGGTATATGGAGAGTGATTGTTGAGTGATTTGGTATGTCGGAATGGTGTGTTTAGACTGGTTTTTTATAGTATAATGTGAATGTGAATGATTTTGTTGTTTATATTATGTGTTTCTTTTTGTAATATTAACCAGTTTTTCATATTTCAATATGTTGCATTTTTCTGTTGTATCTTGGTGTGAATTGTACACATTTGCTTTTGTGGTTCCAAGTTGTTTTACTTATAGAAATTGTTTAAATATGTCCATTGTTAAACCACATTACCATAAAATGTGGGATAATGATGGTGATAAGTAGTATTGGTATTAGCAGTATTGTTTGATTTTGAATTTGGCTCACTCTGAGAGAGAAGAGGACAAATTTCCCATTCAAGATCAAAGCCAGCCATATGCCAGTTTGCCCAGAATAATTTGTGGCTGGTTGTAGAAGCTGAAATGGCTCTCCTCTGAAGATCCTGTTCCATGTTCACAGCTCTAAGAAGTACATGCATTTGGGGGAACGGGGAGAGAAATGAAAGCTGCTCCTGATTTTCATTCATTGTCTTTGCTCAAGTGTTGGCAGAGAAAGAAAAATAAATTGTTCTATAAAAATATTCACAGCAACTTTATCAAAAGGACTGAAAAGAACATTATCAGGTCCTGAACTAAGAGAGAGATCCTTTGAGGAAGATGTGGAAGTGATTTTATTTGCCAACAACTCAATTTAAGTGCCACATAGATAGCTGATAAATTCAGCAGTTGCTCTTTCAGAAATCCAAAAAATATCTGCAAAAGGGTGTGGGAGGGTGGTCTTTATTATGGATTTAGGTAAAATAATTTTACATGTAACCATATTTGAATAACTTTGTTCATCTATCTATGAGTGGCCACAAATGCAAAGTGTATGTAATGCTAGTCATTATAATCCAAAACTGTGGACTGGGATGTGAGAAGATTCAAGCATATAGTTTTGAGTAGACAGTCTGGTAGGGGACCTATTATCCACTTTTAAAAAGGGAAAGAGGTATATGAAGTATTGTTATGTGGCTATAACTTAATGGTATGGATGTTTCCAGAATTTAAACCTGAGTCAAATGGGTATCTGGTCAGCTTAGAGGAAAGATTATGAACTGCAAATAATATAGAAAAATAAAAATACCACAAAGTCCAAAGAGAAGGTGTAATTGGCAGTTTAAGTTACCTAGAAGAACATTATATCATATTAGACAGAGGAAATAAAGCTGATTGTGTTTCTGCCTGGTTTCATGATTGCTTTATAATTCAATATGTGAACCACCAACAAAAATAAAAGCAATGTAGACTTTGTAATAGATGTTATGATGAGGTTGCAATCAGAGTGAGTGTATATATAACCAATTTAATCAGTTTAGGGAGATTATCATATCAAAGTATTTGAAGATAAAATTACAATTTATGTCTTCTTTTTTGTTTAGAAACAGCTAAAAATTGTAGCATACACACATATTAGAGAGGCTTCCAGGGAAACAGGAAGATAATTTTGTTGCTCTGAGAAAAAGTTATAATACCATTCAAACCTCCTTTGCCAATTCTGTGATTAATTTTGGGTTGATATAGAGTTTTTCATGTCTTTCTTCTTCTTCAGTGAATCTACTTTTTTCAGGATCTACTTTGATGATTTGGTGTTGATTGCCAAAAGACAAGTTTGTGACTTCTTTTAAATAATAATAATAATAATAATAGCAACAACAACAACAAAGTTTAGGGTGCTAAACAAATAAAACTTGGGGAGGAAACCAGTAGTGGATTTTTAAATGGAGCTTCATTTCGGCACTGAAAACAATTTACTGTGCTAAGCCTGTGCTCATAAGAACTTTGTTCTTTAATTTCAAAGGTGCAAGTCCAAGGTCAGCTCCAAATGACCTACCTGTATTTAATAAGCATTTATCCTGATTCATTTATGGAGGCTTCCGGTTGACCGCGCCATCTTTGCTCAGACGGGGGTCCGATCAGCGAATCGGACCTCGGCGCTTCAGAGGTGGAGGGAATTGCTCCAGCGAAGCAAAACCTCCTTAAAAGCCCCAAATCGAGCTTTTTGGGGACGGATTTTGCCTGGCGGCGCCAAAAGCAAGCTCTCTCCTCCCCGGATCGGCTTTGTTTAAGCCCCCGAGAGCGAGGAGGTGAACCGCGGCGGACAGGCTGACACTGCTGCTCTGAGAGCGCGAAGCTGCGAGTCTGGGAAGTGGAGGCGGCCAATTCTTCCAAGAATAATTAGCAAATGAATAGACTGTGAGTAATTTGGATTGTTTGGAATTTAAATTAAGGCAATTTGGATTTGGGAGAGAGGGGGGAAAGAGGAAGCCACCCCCCCCACGGTAACATAAGAGACAGTAAACAGAAACCCGAAGCCGTAAACAGAAGATCTTAACTTAAAAGGATCCCTCAAAGGCATCAAAGAGAATCTCCCCTAAATGCAGGGTGAAAGGGGAGAGAGACTGTGGTTGTGAGTGCCCTGCAGCAAGAGGTAAAGACTAAGAAAAACCTTTCTTTTCCTCGGGAGCCGGCAGCCCAGACAACCCAGTGAGTTGATCAGGATTTATAAGTCAATTTTTATTTCACTGTATTTCTGAACTTTGTGGAAATTCTTTTTTGGTTTAAATGTTTGTGAAATGTGAGTTCGAACTTTATTGTCAATAAGACTTGAAGAATGCAGCCAGCTTGTTAAAATGGAGTCGAGAAAATAAACTGTGATCATATTCCACCCCACGTGACAAGTTTTGACCTTGGCAGGATTGAACTATGTCAACAAAAAAGTGTTCCCCTGAGTTCCAGCGGTCTGTTTTGACCTTAATGTGGGAAACAAGAATAGAACTATGTCAAGAGGAGACAAAACGGCAAGAGTTACAGCAACAATTTCAGATGGTGATGGCAGAATATGATTTTCTAGAAGATGAAGCTTTTGAAACTGAAAAAGATGAATGTGAGAATGACAATGATGGTGACTGTGATTTGGAAGAAAAAGATGAAGATGAGGACTGTGATGATTCAACACAAAATGAAGCACACCACGAAAAAAATGATGACTTTACTCTACAAAAAGTTGGATGGAGTGCCCTGCATTTGAGGGGGGCACGATTGGTATTACTGGAACTCCAGAACACCCACAGGGAAGAAGGAAAAAATATGCAGAGAAGAGAAGAAATTCAGGGGTCTTGTATGGTGGCCTGGATGGCAAAAGACTATAAACAGGGAGTGGGGTGAAGGGAAAGTGATGTTGTGATTATAAGGATGGATTAACAGGTTTATAACTGGTCTGCTGATTATGGAATTTGCTGGATTGGGGGGGTGGAGCCGGTAATCGGGGATGTAAGGTTAAATTGAGAATAGTTATAGTTTTAAAAGTGAATGGATTTTGGAAAAATGTGAAAATATGGAGGCTTATAGAGGGAGTAAAAATTAGGCACGGGAAGATAAAATGGGAGTTTGATTTTTCAGTGATTTGAATATTAGGTGAAAATGATAATAATTGATTTATAAGTTGTATAAGATATAAAGGTGTATTTTTATAAAGTAAGAAACTGTTAAAGATGATAAAAAAGGGATGAAAACCGGGGAGGGGGGGAGGGGAAGCCCACAAAATATGGTTTTACAATTATGAATGTAAGAAATTTTTTTTCTGTTTTGTACTGTTCTTTTTCTCTTTTTTTGCTCTTTCTTTTTTCTCTTTTTTCCTATTTTAATTTTTTTCTTTTTTTGGTATGACAATAGATGGTTGGATGGATGTCCTCCTGCGTACTGCCCTGGTTTGCTGGAGCTCCCTGGTGGCAGGGGGGGGCTTTGGGGTCAGGGGAGGGGGAGGAGGACAGAAATCCAAGCATAAAATGGACCTTCTCTGACTGTTCACCTACATGAGATACTTCTGTGGCAGGGGAGGATCCATGTGGGTGGGTGGGAAGGAGGTGGAAAAGGTGTTTATGTATCTACCGTTTCCTTTTTTTTGCTGTTTGTAAAATTAATAAAAAGTATGTTTAAAAAAAATATCCTGATTCATTTATGAAGAGATTAGATTAAATTGGCTGTTTATTGAATATTCATCCTGATTTGTTTATGGAGAGATTAGGTGATATTGGATCAAGCAAGTGTTTTCCCACACTTCCCGGTGCACTTTTCTCTCATGCTTCTTTATTGCAAAAACTTCAGTCTTTTGGGGAAGGAGGCTTGCCCACAAGAGCTAGAAATCAACTTTAAATGTGCAGCCTGAATTTGCTTGTATGTGATTGAATCCCACCCAAAACCAGGAAGGGCCCCAAGTCTGATATTACTTTGCTCAAGTTGGTGGACCTTATGGTTCTTCCTACCTCTAATCTAGAGCATCTTTTTGGAGGGCACAGGAAGCCGCATTCCCGTAGCATCTACTTCATGTGCTAGCCTGACATTTAGAATGGGTTATTGGAAAAGTTTGCATGCCAATTCTGGACATGAACAGCTCAGGACATTTTGCTATCTGAGACAAAAGGAAGATGGCACATGCATCTGCTAGTACACCTTACGTTACTATGTTAGAGTTAAGGTAGTAGTCGAGCCTTCTCTATATTTGAATGCCATTTTTGTATGAGGGAGAAGTCAGATCAGGGTGCAATTGTTGACTTTATTGAAATGGTTAAAGGTAAAGGTAAAGGACCCCTGACAGTTAAGTCCAGTAGCGAACGACTCTCGGGTTGCGGCGCTCATCTCGCTTTACTGACCAAGGGAGCCGATGTTTGTCCGCAGACAGTTTGTCCGGGTCATGTGGCCAGCATGACTAAATCGCTTCTGGCGAACCAGAGCATCACGCGGAAACGCCGTTTACCTTCCCATCAGAGCAGTACCTATTTATCTACTTGAACTTTGACGTGCTTTCGAACTGCTAGGTTGGCAGGAGCTGGGACCGAGCAATGGGACTTCACCCTGTCGTGGGGATTTGAAGCGCTGACCTTCCGATCGGCAATCCTAAGGCTCAATGGTTTACACCACAGCACCACCTGCATCCTTATTGAAATGGTTACTATTTCTTAATCCAGCCCGTCCCATTTTGAGAATTGCAGTACTTCTGCTGAGAGTCTTGAGGCATAATTTTGAATATTTCTCTCTCTCATCCATGGTCACATAATGATGCTCCATAGATGTAGAAACGTGTAGCAAAACCACAACCCCATTATGTTAAGTGAAAGAGAATAATGGACACATTAGGTTTTGAATACCTCATCCCAGAAAGCTGAGAGACAATACATAGAGCTCAGTTCCGATATCAAGTAATAATAATAATAATAATAATAATAATAATAATAATAATAATAATAATTTATTATTTATACCCCGCCCATCTGGCCGGGTCTCCCCAGCCACTCTGGGCGGCTTCCAACAGAAAAATACAACACAATAATCTATTAAACATTAAAAGCCTCCCTGAACAGTAGTAGCCAGCATGTGCAAGTAGGTAGAGACATAGTAAACCGTATAGTCATATTTTGAAGAAAAGAAATTACAGCAAAATAACTGTTGTCTTTATTTTCTGTTTTTATTTGTATAGCACCTATTATATAATATGTCACAAATTAAGATGATAAAACAATAAAAGAGTAAAATTACAAGAAAGGAAATAAAATGCAACTGATAACCATAAAAGAAAATGCTTGAGGTTTAAACAAGTACTGAAATGTCATCAGCTTTGGCACTTGCTGGAGCTCCTAGGAGATGTGATTCAATAGGAAGGGGGCCACCCACAGAGAAGGCCCTCTCCCTGGTTTCCACAAACAAATATTGCAGCACAACCAAGAGGGCCTCTACAGCTCAGGCAGGGCAGCAGGGAGAAAGGCACTCCTGCAGGTATCCTGGTACTAAGTTGTGTGGGAAATTCATAGGTTAAAACCAACAACTTTAATTTTCCTGGTAGCATACTGACAGACAGTGTAGTTTCTTTAGAGAGGTGCAATGTCTGATGGGACACTCCACTAAGCAAAATCACTGTAGCATGCTGTACCAGCTGCAGCTTCCAGTTCACCCTTCAGGGAAGCCTCACAGTAGTCCATTCTAGAAGTTACCAGTGTGTGGATCCCATGGCCAGGCTTTTCCACTCCAGGTATGGGTATAAGTGGTGTGCAAGCCAAAGCTGGCAAAAGGTGATCCTAGGTATTGGGACTTCCAGGAACAAAGACAAATCAAGGAGCACTCCCATACAGTGTGTCTGTTCCTTGGGACTGCAACACCATTCAAGACAGGCATGCAACTCAGCTCCCAGACTTTGGAAACACCTCTGTCTTGCCAGGATTCAATTTCAGTTGATTGGCCTTCATCTAGCCCGTTATTGCATCCAGACACTGGTTCATGGTCTATACAGGCTCATCTGATTCAGACATAACTGGGAAAAGAGCTGGGCAACATCAGCACATTAAGGATACACTGCTCCAAATCCCCTAAAGACTGTAACCCAATGACTTCATATTGATGTAAAATAGCACTGGGTGTAATATATAGTCACCTGACTCACCCCATAATACAATGCAATTTTGTCACAGCAGGCCTCTGTGGGTTGTACAGTATCATGTGCTGAAATTATGTCAACAATTTCTGGACTGCCCCAAAAAACTCTGTTGGATGGCTACTTGTGAGGCTGAAAACCTGTCTTCACCATCATACACTAGGCATGATTATGTGCTCTAGCGTATGGTCACCTTCACAAGAAATCCTATATCTGTTTCATTGCCTGCAGGTCAGGTGCAGCTTGATCTCTGCAGCATTGAAAGGGCACTCAGATATGATTATATCAGTGGCCCATTGCATCTCACCATACTACCAGAAAAAGCTGTGTAAGCCGATTCAAATATCAGAAATAAGTGGGATCGCTTTACACATAATTGAATAAATGTGTAGACGCACACACAATTAATCAGTTCAAAAGGAAGCTGCAGGCATTTTTACACAAGGAGGAAATCAAATAATTTGTTGGCTAGCTTAAAAAATTCTGGTTAAGAAAAGGCAGTGCAAGTTAACTTGAATTTCTGTAAGTTAATTAGAATATACCTCAATGAATCATAGTCTGTCTTAGCCTCTTGTACGTTACTAATTTAATCATGAAAAGTCTGTTGAGATATTGAATTTGGGTTTTTAGATTTTAAAAAGTCTTCCTCAACAGTTCATGTACAAATTATTTATTTATTTATTTATTTATTTTTTAATGCTCCCAACATGTTTGTCAGTGAAAACTACTACAATTTTAAGGAAGGTTCTGTCATGAATCTTATGATATTTGGTGCTTTTATTGGAACCACACTCCTGAAATTAGCTACCTAAGAACCCTAGTTGGAAATATTAATCTCCAGTTTGAGCTTCCAAGCATGACTCAATATGTCCATTGGACATTCCAGTTGTACAGAAGGCTATTGATGGCTATTAGTCACAAAGACTATAATCTACCACCAATCTTGGCTGCAGGACCAATGAATAATGACCAACAGACTTCTGCCTGGAATGGGTTACCAAGCTGGCCTAGCAGCCTGGTTAGTTGCTGTTGTGACAGAACTTGGGCCAGGACTCACTCTAAACTGAGAGGCGTCGATGCTATACAAGGATTTTTCAAGTGATCAGGTTGCAAATCAAGCTTCCACATTTGTATCAGCACCCTTAATAAAACTACAGTTCACAGGATTATTTGGGGAAATATAGTGCTTTAAATGTAAGGTGTGGATGTGGCCTATTCATAGACAAGTATAGACTCTCCTACTCCTTTAAAAAGAAAATATATTCTGATCTAATAATCTAGAATTTGAAGGAACATTCTGTTGCTGCTGATACTCATTCAGCTGAGCCAAACTTTAGAATTCAAGTCTATAGGTTTCCTGTAAATGTACAGTCTTAGAACTGGCAGAAATCTGAACTCATTTTAAAGAAAAAGGATGGTTTATTGATCCTTTCCCCTTGAAAAGATACCTTTTGACAACATAAACATATTGATATGGCTGAAAGCTAAGAATTGATTCTTTATTAAGATTGTGAATCCTCTACTCTATATAATGGAGTAATGCTAGCTTTTAGGATCTATGAACTATCCTACAGGTGCTTTCTGGAGAATCCCAAAACAAAAATACTCCTGGTCAGTGACAGAGAACCTGTGGCCCTTTGAATGTTATTCGACTACAACTACCATCATCATCACCATCGGTCATGCTGGCTGGAGCTGATGGGAACTGCAGGCCAACATCTGCAGAGTTACAGGTTACCACACAAATATCAAACTATTCCAGTTTATTGCTATCTATGGTCTTATTTTCATTCATATTCAGCTTCATGAATCAGCAATAGTCTGGTCACTTTTTCTTGCCCTTCACAGAGCTACAATTTCCAGAGCGCTTTAACAATCAGTTCCTCTTCCCATGAAAGGAGGGAAGAGGAGAATATTCAGAAGGAAAGGGAACATGTTGTTAGGTCTGCATTCAGGTTCCTGGATCTAGATGTTAGTGGAGTAGCTTGAGAAGAACCACTGACAAGGCCAAACTAAAGCAGAGGCTAAATGAGACCATTGTCTCAGCTGGGGGTGGGAGAACAACAAATGGGCATCTACCAACCCCCAATTTGCCTCAGCATTTGCCTACCTGCTTAGCCAGCCACCAGATGAGGCAAGACTCTTTCTCAACTCCTCCCCTTGCTCTGAAGGGCCAAGGACATCCTTCAGAGTGAGGTGAAGAGGAAAGTACCTGGGCCACCACGGCAGCTTGTCACAGAACCCTTTTTCACTGTGGGAGAGAAATTGTGAGCACTCCTGTTAATGTGATAACTATGAAAAAGTTTTTTAAAAGTAAGTGAGGGGAGAAGCAAGTCATGAAGAGTGAAGGGGAGACACTTCTGGCATCATGAAAAGACTGGGTGGCCAGGCTGCAGCAGGGAGAGAAGTACCACCACCTACCTCAGGGATGTGCTAGGACTGGATACTGAGAATTGGAAAAAGAAGTCACTCTTCCACATGACCATAGTATGACTAACTTGTTTTCGTCAAGGGAGGCAAACAGCAGTTGAATATTCTTCATTTTTTATATATACATGACCCAAGTGTTCAAACTATAATGCAATGAGATTGACAAGATGCCAATATGGATTCCTCTCCTACAGTTCTGGAATGCATCAAGAAACATTGCAGCACATAGTTTGCTTAAACAAGGTTGAAATGTAATACAGATAGAAACCGCAAAGTCCACCCAGATACAGTTCCCAGACTGTCACATCATCATGAGGAATTGTTGAATAATGTACACATATTTTTAGGGCAATTTTTTAGGGCGTGTGATTCATAGAATCAGATATGTGTATAAAGTCCACGGATATTATCCGAAAATCCCCTTCTACATTTTTCTCGTATTTTTAATGGGGAAAACATACATATTTGGCTTGAAATTGTCATTAGCTTTTGGAGGCTATCTTTCGGTTCAAATAAATATTGATGCCCAATGTATATGTAGAATTTTATTTGCCTCTGAAAGCAGCATCAAAGATTCCATTAAAGAAGGAGAGCAGTGGCCATTGTCCCCTTCCTTGAAAATGTAACATTATAAATCACATTATAATAAGTTTGACCATTGGTCCATCTAGCTTTGTTGTGTCTGCATGGGCAATATCTCTCCATAATTTCAGAGAGGGGTTTTTTCTTGTCCAACCTGGAGAAGGCACTGAACCTTTTATAAGTCAGGAGCACCTATATTTTAAGCCAAGTCTCTGGTTCCACACACTGTGTGACAATCTAGGCAATTAAAGAGCCTACAAACAAGGTATATATGCATGCAAAATGCACAAGTATCTTTGTGCGGAGAAAAAAATAGGGTGCATGTGTGAGCTCACTCGATAACCTTAGGCAAGTCACTATTTTTCAGTCTCAGCTGCCATATGCACCCCAATAATAATGTGGGGTTTATAATCCTTATTGGTCTTTCAGCATTCATATAATGGGGGTAAAGGTAAAGCTAAAGGGACCCCTGACCATTAGGTCCAGTCGTGACCGACTCTGGGGTTGTGCACTCATCTCGCATTATTGGCCGAGGGAGCCGGCGTATAGCTTCCAGGTCATGTGGCCAGCATGACAAAGCCGCTTCTGGCAAACCAGAGCAGCACATGGAAACGCCGTTTACCTTCCCGCTGTAGCGGTTCCTATTTATCTACTTGCATTTTGACGTGCTTTCGAACTGCTAGGTTGGCAGGAGCTGGGACCAAGCAACAGGAGCTCACCCCGTCACAGGGATTCGAACCGCTGACCTTCTGATCAGCAAGCCCTAGGCTCAGTGGTTTAACCACAGCGCCACCTGGGTCTCCAGTATATAATGGGGGTAAGGTAAGCCAAACTGCTATTTGTTGAAAGGTACATAAGAGCAAACTTTTTGTGGCTTTTGTAGATCTTACATCTGCTCTTGATTCAATCTGTAGGGACAAATTATGGCAAAAACTATATGAAACAGATATTGATAGACGACTTCTCAAAATACTTAGAGAGTTACATACAGACACCACAGTTAAAATCAGAACTGGGATGTCAGGCAACTATACTGACCCAATGCCACTGGGGAAAGGGGGCAAACAGGGTTGCTTGTTAGCGCCGTTCCTCTTTAATTTTTATATAAATGACATTGTTCAACATATGGCGAAGTACAAGTCATCAGCTCCTGCCCTGGAAGGTAAACACCTGAATATATTGCTATATGCTGATGACATGGCTGTCATGGCACTTACTCGAAGGGGTCTACACAGCATGCTGGAGGGGCTCACAGCTTATTGTTCCCAAAACTCTCTAAAGATAAATTATGGCAAAACCAAAATTGTCGTGTTTACTAGAGCTCGCCACACATTTAGATGGTCTTTAGATGAACACATAATTGAACAGTGTCCTTTTTAAAAATATCTTGGTATCACTTTCCAAGCTACATCTAGCTGGCTTGCCCACTTCAAAGCTGTAACCCTTCTAACACGTAGGACAATCGGTGCTCTGCTCAGCTTTTTTTATACAAGGGGAGGGCAACTGGTGATCCCGGTACTAAAAGCTTTTGTTGGAAAAGTGATTCCCCAGATGCTATATGGGGTAGAACTCTGGGGATGGAATCAGAAGCTGCTAAAACAGCTTGAAATCTTCCAAAAAAATTATCTCAGAAGAATTCTAGGCCTCCCTCAGGGTACTCCGGCAGCCTTCTTAAGAGTGGAAGTAGCATTACCTTCTGTGTCTGCCAGGGCCCACTTAAGATTTCTGCATTTTTTTCATCAACCTCGCAGATTCCTCGAACACCTTATTGGCTAAACAAGCCTTTGTATCTTTACAACATAATACTACTTGGCGTCAAAACCTATTAGATATTGTATCCAGATACAATCTACCCGAGTTTAATACTCTCAAACTGTGGAGCCCTGATAAAGTTCGGGAATGGATCTTTGAAAAAGACGCCTTTTTAGACACCACGAAGATAAAAAAAAATCTGGGTTTTCCTACTGGTTCCCCCGAGTAAAGGCAGTCAAAATCTGTGCCAACTACCTGATGGATATCACCGATCCCACCCTTCGGAGAGCTTTCACAATGGCCCGGTTTCAAACATTGCCAACTGCATACCTGACCGGTAGATTTACAAAAATCCCAGCAGAACACCGTTTATGCCCTTGCTTCATGAAAATTAAAGAGGATCTTATACATTACCTCCTCTATTGCCCCATTTACTCGGGCTTTAGAGACGCGATGCTGCAAACTATACCCAACTCTATAATCAATCCTGAAGATAGAGTAAAATTTTTGTTAGTTGATGCTAACCCACGAATTACCCATGTGGTAGCGGTCTTTGTGATGAAGGCCATAAAAGCCAGGGAAAGATTTATGGATGATAAAGTAAAGACCCCTTCATCGTCTGTTTAACTCGTTGCTTGTTTTCCTTCTCTTTCTGTTTTGTGGGATGAAGGTTTTGTTGGGATAGTATGTAATGAATTTTAACATTTTTAATTATTGTTGTGTTCATATTTGTGTACAGGCATGGTCCTCACAATAAACAGTTTTGTTGTTGCTATTTGTTGAAACTGCAGAAGAGCTTTAGGGTGCAAGTCTATAATCAAGATTCTCCAGCTGAACAACTAAAGGTTTGCAGCATAAGCACTGCTACACCGGAAATACACCGTCCTGATATGCAACCACCATGACAGATACATCACCTGAACACCAGACATGCTGGTGGAACAAGTCAGGGTCAGAGCCATTCTACTGGCAAAGATATGGCAGCATATGGCTCCCGTCCCCCACAAAGGCCTTATTTCTAGTGTTGGACATGTCATTCTACAGCATGGCAGTGGTGTATCTCTGGTCTCAGCATAACGTGAGTATAGGTTTGCTCTGCTAGTGATTTTTTTGGTGTCATCTGATAGCCAACCATGTTGTCTGTTGTAATTATCTTTGGATTGTGATCAATTTGGAGGATGCTTTTATGAATGGATACAATGTATTGTGTTTCTTTGCCATCTTGAACATTGCAGCTATCAAAACTGGCATTGGAAATCCATAATTCTTGGTGACTTATCACTGAAGCAAAAGGCATGGTGACCTCAGAACCATGTGGCTAGGAAATTGATTTCTTTAACAGTAGGTATAGCATTTTACCTGGCAGTGTAATACTAAAGGACACTTACATAATCCCTGAGAATGCATACACTCCAAGGATACATTTACAAAGGCTTTCATCTGATAGCCCCGTTGTTTACCACAGGCTAATTCTTCTGTTGACTTGGAATTACACAATCACATTATGGTACTTTCTGAATAAAATATCATGTACAAATTATGATGTTCACGTAGGCTTCCTCTTCTAACAAAGGGAATCATATTCATTCCTGTAATGAATCCACCAGAGATATATAGACAAGTAATAAATTATTAAAGGAATCTGAATCAGTGCATCAATTTCCACTTTTGATTTTGATGCTATGTTATGATGGCACTATTTGTTACAAGCAGAGAGGGGCTTTCTCTCTAGCCAGCCAGGTCATTAGTTTTGTTTTCATTTAAACAATGGCATTATTATTATTATTATTATTATTATTATTATTATTATTAATGTTTCATACACTTTCTTCATTACCTCTAACTCCCTATTGCTTCTTCAAGGGATAATAATTTGAATAGGCCTGAAGTATTCAGCTGAAAGGTTTCTGTACGTACCATTGAAGGAGTATATTGACATTAGTACAAGTAACCCATATTCAAATATGTGTTCTGAATATGAACTATGCAAGTTTAATTCCAGCACTGGTGCCATCTATGGGGGGCCATGGGGGCCAGCCCCCATATTTTCAAGGAGAGTCCCCCCTCCCAAAATCCATGTGCTGGCACATCCTCCACCAGGAATGCAGCGAAGGTAAGGCAGCTGGCAGTGAGGAGGTGGTGGGTGGCAGGCAGAGTCAGCCTGGGTGGGTTGGGGTGGCATGTTGGGGGCAACTCAGCATGCCTGAATTTCAGTGTTAGTATTCATAGGCCAGAGGTACCACATTCCTCAGTCAGATGGCAAAACTGTACTGATCACCACATTTTTATAGGAAAAGTCAGTAAAGGCACCAGCAATTCAGGTAAACAATAGATAATCCATATTCATATGATTGTCTTGTGTCACAAGACTTGGAATATAAGAGCTGCATCTGAAGTGTATGGTGGTCGTGGGAGATTTAGCACAGCTGATGTGACCCTGACTGATGGTGCCATATCCTAGCCCTTAAAAATAAATCTCAAGAGCTTTCCATTTGCAGATTCATTATAGATTCTACAGAATCTATAAGTTCGCATGGACAGAATTGGATTTGGGTTTGTTTGGTTTTTAAACTGAGAAATTTTGTAAAATACAAATGATCTTTCTGTGGGGTTAGTGAGAATTAGCACTTGCACTACCCAAATTTATGGAAGTGTTTAACAAAAAAGCAATACAATTGGTAACTTCAGGTGCATATTAGGAAGAAGGCAAGTATATGAGCACCAGTGCTTTGAAAGCTATGCAAAGCCAATCCTAATAAGCTGAGTCACCAAACAGATTCCTATAAACAACGCCAGTCCATTGTGAAAATAATTACAGTTTTCCTTTACATTTTTGCCCTTCATTTTATACCTGTTGAAATGTACTCGGAGTCGAGAGTGAATTTCATGCTCTTTATTCAGCTCATAGTCATCAAGGAGAAGAGGAGAAGAAGAATGGCTCTTTTCCCAAAACCATCTGCTTATATACATTATTTACACAATGGGCCTTGCGTGATTGGCTACTTCAGGGCTACACCTGTGGGCCAATTATATTGTGGATTGACTTCTGCCTGCAGCCTGATTGGCTGCTCCTACAGGCCAATCAGGTAGCAGATTCACTTCTGCCAGCCGCCTGATTGGCTGCTCCAGCAGGCCAATCAGGTTGCGGATTCACTTCCACCTGGAGTTGGATTGGGTAGCTCCCGCTGATTCTGAATCCTATTGTTCTAGGATTCAGCTCAGTACATAACACCCCTCCCCTCTAAGTTCCAGTCCTGCCCGGGAAGTTGCATTCGTAGTCCCCAAGGTCTGCTGGCCGCCTCCGTGTGCGTTGTGGCCTGGGGTGTTCCTTGGTCAGGGGTTCTGGTTCTGGCTCGTGTTCCGAGGCTGCTGGCTGTGCCGGGGCTGTCTGGTCTGGCGCCACTGAACCACTAGGTTGTGGCTCTGGTTCCGGTGTCCTTCCAGCCTCGGGGCGCCCCTCTGTGCCTACTGCTTCTGCTTCCCCTGCCCACCCCTCTCGCTCTACAGGCCTCACTGCCCTGCTGTCCCCTTGGGACCCCTCTGTCCCGCTCTCCTCCCGGGTTCCTCCTGGGAATCGTCGCCGTAGCTGGTCGCAGTGGCGGCGCCAACATTGCCCCCCTTCCGTTAGTACCTCGTACGACACGGGACCGGTCACCTTGGTGACTGTGGCGGGTACCCATGCTGGGCCTGCCCCAAAATTCTTTGCGTACACTGCGTCCTGGGCCACAAATGTCCGGGGGTTCCTGCCTTTCCCCACCACTACCTCATCCTGAGCTCTGTCGGGGTGAAGTCGGTCCAGTCTAGTTGCAAGGCGCCGGCCCATTAGTAGTTCAGCTGGGCTCCGGCCCGTCGTTGTGCTTGGGGTGCTGTGCTGTGCTAGAAGAAATGCGGCAAGGCGGTATTCCCAGTCCCCTTGTGTCATGCGGCGGAGGCTGTCCTTGGTGGTCCGCACCATGCGCTCCGCTTGGCCATTGGTGGCAGGGTGGAATGGTGCTGAGCGGATGTGGCGGATGGCGTTCTGCGCTGTGAAGGTCTGGAACTCCTCTGACGTGAATGCGGTTCCATTGTCCGAGACGAGGGTGTCAGGGAGCCCGTGGGTTGCAAAAAGCTTACGTAGTACCCGGATGGCTGCCGCCGTAGAAGTGGACGGTACCAGTGCGACCTCCAGCCATTTGGTGTAGGAATCCACCACTATGAAGAATGTTTTTCCCTGGAAGGGGCCAGCGAAGTCCACGTGCAAGCGTGACCATGGATGTCGGGCGGACTCCCAGGGCTGGACTGGGGCCCTTGTAGGGCAATGGGGGGTCCTGTATATCGTCCCAATGCCCCATCGAAAACCCCTGGAAACTCTTTGCATATGGCGTCCACGTCCACTTGTAAGCTAGTGCGGTTCACCCCGGTAACGGCTAGCCCCAGAGGTCCAAACCATGCCAGTCCCAGTAAGCTAACGTAGGGGCCCTTAACTACCAGCAAGTCCAATTGTTGCTTTCGCCCTCGATATTGCACCCTGAAGGTCCCCACCCCCATTGTAGGGACCTTACGTTTCTGGAAGTCCCGGAGGGTGAATGGGGCCGGCCTTAGTTTGGGACCCCCATTAGGGCACAGTTCCCTTAATGTTCGGGCCGAGATTATGGATAGAGTTGAACCCGTGTCCAGCTCCATGCGGCATGGGGCTCCCTCTATCTGTACCTCTATATAAATTTTCTCTGTGCTGGGATGGGGCAACTGGAATACCTGGTAGTCCGTGATCTCCGTCGAGTTGCCTTGGTGCATGGTGCCGTGTGACCTGGGGCTCCTGGGTCGGTCATCTGATGCTTGTCGACGGGTGAGTCGAGCCCGACACACCCGGGTGATGTGTCCCAATTTTCTGCACTGCCTGCACTCTGCGTTGCGGAAACGACAGGTCCTCCTCTCGTGGTTCTCCCCGCAGCTTGCACAGTTCCCTCCTTCTCGTCGAGGCTGCTGTGGTGTGTGTGCTGCTTGAGTGTGCCGCTGTACTCGGTGTACTTCCTCCCTGTCAAATTCGGATTCGTCGGTGAGGTCTTCGTGGTAGACCCTCGGTTGGGATGGCGGGGCCGGTCGTGCCTCTTGCGTTGACCTCTCGGCGGCTCCGGTTGCCAGGGCTTCCTCCAGAGCAATCTGGAACGTGAGGTCTTTTTTGGCGTAGAGGCGTCGTTGCAACATCTCGTCCCTCAGGCCACCAACGAGGCGGTCACGAAGCATGTTCTCCAACTCTGAGAAGTTGCATAGCCGGGCGGCTTGGCGGAGGGAGGTCACAAACCCAGTTATGGTTTCCCCCGGGGCTTGCCGCTTTGCGTAGAAGGCATTTCGGCAAGCTACCACCGAGGGCTGTGGTGAGAAGTGCTCCTTCAGCCGTTCCATTATTGTTTTGTAAGAGACGGTAGCGACATCTCTAGGTGCAAGGAGAGCCCGGGCGATTTCAAACGTCTCCTCTCCACAGACGCTGAAGAATGTCGCCCTCTTCATGGCATCGTTGGTGACTTCTTTCGCTTGCAGGAGGAAGTTGAAATGGGCAGCGTACCCTTCCCAGTCTCCTGATGCTGGTTTGAATGGCGAGAAGCTGCTGTCGGTTGCCATTCTGGGTTCCTTGGGTCCTGGAGCTGAAGCCTGGATGCACGGTGCGATGCAGCGGTGCAGCAGGTGGCGGTGCTGCGGTGCAGTGCGTGGTGGCGGTCAGCTCAGCAGGATCCCACCTTCGTCGCCAGTGAAATGTACTCGGAGTCGAGAGTGAATTTCATGCTCTTTATTCAGCTCATAGTCATCAAGGAGAAGAGGAGAAGAAGAATGGCTCTTTTCCCAAAACCATCTGCTTATATACATTACTTACACAATGGGCCTTGCGTGATTGGCTACTTCAGGGCTACACCTGTGGGCCAATTATATTGTGGATTGACTTCTGCCTGCAGCCTGATTGGCTGCTCCTACAGGCCAATCAGGTAGCAGATTCACTTCTGCCAGCCGCCTGATTGGCTGCTCCAGCAGGCCAATCAGGTTGCGGATTCACTTCCACCTGGAGTTGGATTGGGTAGCTCCCGCTGATTCTGAATCCTATTGTTCTAGGATTCAGCTCAGTACATAACACCTGTGAAACCTTTTTCTTGCCCTTGACCCATTTCACTAGAGTGGGGATTGAACCAGACTTACTGGGAGTGTTCCTGAGACTGATCCACTATTGTGCTTCGGAGACGGGTGGGATCAGCAGCAACATGTCAAAGCAAATCTTGCCTGATCTTTCTGTTTCATGTACTGCCTCTGCCGAGCTGCCTGGGCAAACACCAGAGGAGCCAGACAGCACACCCCTGAGACACAGCTGTGGAATTTGTGGAACACATTTTATTCTTTTTTACCCAATTAAGTGAGAAATTAAGCAAATGTCTGGTGACATGTGTAGCTATATTTTATAAAACAAGACAGATCAGCAAAAAGGGATCTTTGCTTTCTGTGCTTGTGAATTGTTTCATATTCCAGTGGTAATTCACAGACTGCAAATATCTCAGTAGTCACCCTCACAGTCAGTATCTTAGCAATTTCCAGTGCAAGGATAGGGCCTTTTCCTGGTTTCTCTTAATATATAAAAGATTCACATTTAAACAATTTAACAAGTGGCTTCAGCACTACTGATCAGCTGAGGGCAGGTTGATGCCTTATTTCACAGCCCACAGCCTCATTTTTAATGCTAGAAATTCCATGTGTTCACTATAACAGTGAGGGATGGGAGTGACAGATGTCAGAAGTACTTATCTGGAAGCAATATTCATGAAAAAATGAAAGTCATGGCCGCACTTGCTGGCTCAAACTTTTATACAGACAAAAATGCATTACCATAACTAATCAGTCTTGTCTCATACGACATATACTAAAAAAATGTGCGGTATTCAAATCAGTGATATAACAGATTCAGAATTAGGGGAGCTCAGGTGCCAAAATATCTCAGTTTGGAAATTCTGCCTCCAGAATGAGCCAAGCCAAAACAGCTTCTGAAGTTTGAGTCCAGCTTGCATTACATTCACCACATACATTAACTATAAGAGAAAATTGCTTCCAATAATGTGTACATTAGTAAAAAAAATGCATATAAATATATGCTTATGGGGGGGGGATCACACTAAAATGTTGAATTTTTGAAAGGGTTTTTTTGTTTTTTACAAAGCAAATTGCAGGAAAATGTGGAGAACTGAATTTAAAACTGGAAAAATGAGAAAGTGAGAGAACTGAAATTGATAGTTTATTTCATCTCTAGCTGGGAGCAAGCACTCCTAGGCTTGGCATTTCAAGATCTCTCAGAAAAGGTTTGGAAATGTCTATGATTCCCCCCCGAGATTCTCCAAGAATGGTGGAGATAAACTAATTAACTACATGTTGAGCTTGGGGTTCTGTGGGTTGTCTATCACTAGTGGTAATGTAAAAATTATTGTGATCCATGCATGTCCAAACATTCTAAAGTCTCACTGATTATAATATTGGAATATTATAGGTACTTGATATAAAAAGTACTTACATTAAGTCACAAGAACTATAACACGATCAGAGGTCATGGACCCCATAAAGGGTACCCCATAGCGGAGCCCTAAATACAAACACATACCTAGCCTAGGGAAAAACCCACATTAATTTACCTGGATCACATTATTTATGCACAACTTGGAGCAGTGTAAAAAGGAGTACCATACACTCTGAAACAGCTCACTTATCCAGGAAGGCAAAAGTCCAAAGTGAAACATTATTACCTTCTACTTATCAAACATCTTGCATATCAGAGGCTCCGAAAGGCCTTTACAAATTTATAATGTAGAGATTACCTCATTCACCAGGGGAAAGTGAGGTAAGTAAAAAAGAAAAAAAAACATATACCCACAGAGGAGAAAAATGTGATGCTTGTGTATGCTCTAAAGTTCCTGAGTTCTTGAGCTGCAGGCTGCTTACAAATTTCAACTCACATTTTGCTCTTTCATTGACAATAAGGTGTAGTGAGCTTTTCTGGTAAAAGGTAGTTGTGTCTTTAAAATCTTATCCATTTAAAGGGGGGGATGTATGCTGAATAGCTCTGGTATACAGAAATCTTAAAGCGGTAGTCTTCCAGAAGGTCTGTACTGAATATTCCAAATCAGCTTCATTTGGTTTATGCCTAAGCATGCAGCCTTACAGATTGTGTCATCAAAAGTTCATTTGAAAGGGAGCTATGTGCAAAAGTAGGGTCAAATCCTGAGGACCTGTTGTTGTTGTTGTTTAGTCGTTTAGTCGTGTCCAACTCTTCGTGACCCCATGGACCATAGTAGTAGTAGTAGTAGTAATAATAATAATAATAATAATAATAATTTATTATTTATACCCCGCCCATCTGGCCAGGTTCCCCCAGCCACTCTGGGCGGCTTCCAACAAAACACTAAAATACAGAAAAAAACATTAAAAGCTTCCCTAAACAGGGCTGCCTTGAGATGCCTTCTAAAGGTCTGGTAATTGTTGTTCTCTTTGACCTCTGGTGGGAGGGCATTCCACAGGGTGGGTGCCACTACCGAGAAGGCCCTCTGCCTGGTTCCCTGTAACTTGGCTTCTCATAGCGAGGGAACCGCCAGAAGACACTTGGCGCTGGACCTCAGTGTCCGGGCAGAACGATGGGGGTGGAGACACTCCTTCAGGTATACTGGACCGAGGCCATTTAGGGCTTTAAAGGTCAACACCAACACTTTGAATTGTGCTCGAAAACGTACTGGGAGCCAATGTAGGTCTTTCAGGAACGGTGTTATGTGGTCTCGGCGGCCGCTCCCAGTCACCAGTCTAGCTGCCGCATTCTGGGTTAGTTGTAGTTTCCGGGTCACCTTCAAAGGTAGCCCCACGTAGAGCGCATTGCAGTAGTCCAAGTGAGAGATAACTAGAGCATGCACCACTCTGGCGAGACAGTCCGTGGGCAGGTAGGGATTCAGCCTGCGTACCACATTGAGCTGATAAACAACTGCCCTGGACACAGAATTGACCTGTGCCTCCATGGACAGCTGTGAGTCCAAAATGACTCCCAGGCTGCGCACCTGGTCCTTCAGGGGCACAGTTACCCCAGTTCTTTGCCAGGATGTTACTAATGTAGTTTAGATAACAATCAGACTTTAGGTTTGTTTGACTTGTTTCTTGTGTACTTCAGATACATTGATTACAAAAGCAGCTAACTGGGGTCATCCACACCATCTGACCTTTAAAGGGATAAACAAGCTTATTTGTAGGCACAGACAAGCAACATAAATGAAAAATAGGGGAAATGTCATTTCATAAATGGCTGTTTTCCTAAAAGAAAGAATGCTTTTTGTAGTTGTGTGCTATGTTCAGCATGAAAATTAATTTTTGTCCTGAGCATACAGGCATTTTGTTATGCACGTTTCCATTACATAAGACTTGGATTACAAATAAATCAGAACTACAAGACAGGAATCAAACAACATTGTACTATCTGGGATAGACACAGTTTGGATATTGCACATATTTATGGTTGCACTCAATCTGTGCCTTTTGTTCCCATCTAAAATAGAGAAGTCTTTAGTTAGATAATACCATGAAAGGCTGCAAATCTCATCTTACTTTTCCCAACAGAGGGAAAACTCATATTTCAAAAATTCAATTACTGCACAGTAGGAAACTATGAGGATACTTCTGAGGTGCCAATAAAATCCATGGGACAAATGAAATTAATTTTTTGTGTCTGTGCAGTAGAAATACTTTTACACACACACACACACACACACACACACTGCTACATTCGTAGTAAAAAGGAATTCAAAAGACATCAAGAGAATCACAAGCCTCAGTAGATTTTAATATTAGCATCACTAGTGTCTGCCTTGCTAGAATGAAATAATGAATTTTTTTTACAACAGATAGCTGAGGTGTGCACCCAGGGCAAATTCAGCTAAATAAGTCCATGTATCCCCCCCCCCAATAGTCTATTTTACTTTGGGATGGGGGGAGTGGAGAGGCTTACTAAAACTTCATAATCTGTTTGAGAATTTCACCTCTACACATTCACTCATAAAAGAAGAGTCCCTTTATAGCAATCATATAAAGGGGATTCACAGGTAGAGGAGGAAGTGGGGCTACAACTTCTATCAATGTTCCCATCTTCACACACAGGGCATCCCTAGCTTTAATGTCCGCACACTGAGCACAGACATCTGCAAAGGGTGTCTACATTTGAGCAGCTGTTCATGCTCAGATTATCTTTCTTTAGGGGCAGGTCCAGAAGGTTCAGTCTGCTTACTTCTCTATTCGGGGATCACCTTCATATAGCTAATGCATGAAAGATGCTAAGGGGATTTGCAAAATGGCTTCCCCAATTCACACAGTTCTGGGAAGACTTTAAATAAATAAATAAATAAATAAATAAATAAAGTGTTAGTCTTTATTTTTTCTTAAATGCATAACTGCCAAGCAGGGGAATAATCACAGTTGAAACAGTGCTCTATATGTATTAGAGGAGAAATAATGCTGAGCTTTAATATAGAAAAATGCACATGCCGATTGTCAGATATTAGTTTTAGTATTGTTCTCTTAGCCTTCTAAGCACCAAATTAAATACCGATGCTAAGTAGTGGCAGTGTTGATTGAACACTGGTTTAATGCACTAAGGGGAAAGACATGTGAAATGCTTATGAAAACCATTTCCACTGATTTAGAGAAAAGCAGAAGGTAGTTCTGCCTTTAAAACCCTGTCAATTTAAAATGAAAAAACCCTACACTGAATAGCTCCTGTACACAGAAATCTTAATTGCTACACTGCCTAAAGTAAACATAACTAAATAGGCCTTCTGTTACACACTCTTCAACTAAGAAGTCTTTATATGCTATGGCAATTAAAATTCTTGTGGTCTGGGAACCTTGAATTCATACATCCAGCAGTCTTTCTAGCCTCCTTTTTCTAAGGTAGGTTTTTATTTTCTTTTGTCACTAACTAGCTAAGAGTTTCATTTTACCAGAACAAGCACTTCCACAAATGCTAAATGCAAAACAGATGTTAATGTTTAAATCCCTTGAGATGTTTAAGGCCAAATAGCAATGTAGCTTCCAATCCATTCACTTCAATGTGAAGGTTCAAGGTACACAATGATTTTAAAACAGATTTATGAATAAATATTTTCAGCAGAGCATTTTATTATGGAAATGGGTATTTCAAAATCCTTATTTTATTACACACACACACACACACACACACACACACACACACACACAAAATATACATATATAAAAACATAATAAAACATTAAACATTTTTTTTTTTAAAAAAACCTTCCCTATATAGGATTGCATTCAGATAGCTTGGTGGTCGGATAGCTCCTAAGGAAAAGTAGTGGCTTTTACCTTTAAGGCCATTCATGGCTTGGGACAAGGGTCTATCTATTTGTGTTTTGAGATCTTCCTTGAAGGCCCTTCTCCAAGTGTCATTCCCCTCATAATGGTTATGGTTGCTGAATGTTAAATAGCAGCTTTCCAATGGGCATTCTGGGAAAATAAATATGGTAGCCATGAGCCCAAAGGAAACCCACAGACTCCATTCTGCACTCACTTCCAGGCTCAAAGCCACTGTATTTATTTCCCCAGAATCCCTGGATGTAGTACCATTCCCAGGGGCATTTAAGGGGAATTGTATCACTCAAGGCTTTCTGAGGAAATAAATAAAATGCTGTCTAAGAGGAACACAGACCAACTCTTGAGTTTTGACCTCTGCTCTAAAAATACATGGGTGGGGGCCCGGCACGGATGAAGAGGAAGCTGTGCAAGCCTTGGCTGGCAGCATGCCATCTCCTGGCCCAGGCCTGCAGAACTTCCTGTGGGTGCACTACAGAGCTGAAGCGCAGGGCCGGCTCTTCGTAGACCCCCGGTGGCGCAGTGCACCATGGCGCGGGGCTGGTAAGCTGGGCGCCGGCCTGGCAAGGAGGGTGCCGCGCGGCAAAGCCGCGCGGAAAGCAATTGCGCCCTGCGAGGGCGGGGCGGGTGGCGGAGCGATCTCCGCCCCTCAGCACCAGGGCGTGCGATCTGCTCAAGACGGCCCTGCTGAAGCGGCTGGTGCAGGGTGAGTCATGGCACCAAAGAGTCTGTGTCCAGCACCTCCTGGGAGACCCCCATTTCAGAAGTTGCACTAAAAATGGGGAAGCGGACCCACAGCAATGTGTTAGCCCCCTTCCCCATGGGGATGCCACTTCCCCTTTTGCACCTTGCCCCAGGTGCTGGCAACCCATGCCACTGGTGGGAGTGCACAGGAACCAGAGTAAATGGTAATGTGTACACAGCTGTTGGCTTAGAACAACTACCCCTTTAGTATAGCTTCACATTTCATTCACTTCAACAAAAATTATCCCCTATGTAACCAGACAAAAGAAGCCATATTTTGCTCTTAGTTATAATGGTAAATCCAGGGGTTTCAGGAATGAACAGATAAGGGCATTTAAAACACACACACACACACACACACACACACACACACACACAAACAAACAACAACCAGAGTTTAAACCAATATGTAGAGAGCTCTTCCCAAAGCTTTTGGATTTGACACAAAGGTTTTGGAATAAGCTTCTGCCAATGCATGATTTAGCTGTCTCATATCAGTCCCTTTATTCATCTACACCTCCTTGGGGCTGGATTCAGTTTTTATCCAAAAAAGGGCAGTTGCTGATCCTTACTCAAAACATAGGCACAGGCAGGCCAAGCTTTCACTTAAGAAATCATTAAAGAAAATACACCTCCAAACATGTCTCATAATCAATTTGGAAATGTTACTTATTGGCTGAGAATCTTTGCTTGGAAATATAAACACCAGAGACAATTAGTAACACATTCTCAAATTTCTTTTAAAAAGAAGAAAAAAAGTTGAATATTGCCTTTTTTCTAAAAGCACAGCCAACTCTTCCTTCCTCTATGGAGTACAGAAAGATAATATACAAAAATATTACCTTAAAGTGATAGCTATTGTTAAGATATGCCGCCATGTCTATGTGTCCTTGTCAAAATATTTGGCTATGGTTCTAAGACACAAAATAGTTTATAAAACACAAGAAGTTGGCTATTTCGGAAACAGCTGGGGACAAATGACCTACATGGCCACACAACATCTATATATATAAAAATGTAAAAATCGTGAAACTGTGTTTGCCACTTTTCTCCGTAACCGCTTGACCGACCGTCCTGAAATTTTGACACAACGATCCAGGCCACTCCTAGAGCGTTGTTGGGGGCAAAAATCCCTCAAATCGCACACCTGCCCAGGTACAGACCTGCTTTTCCTCCAAGTCAAACAGCGCCCTCAAGTGGCGTAGTACCCTCCTCCACCCCCTCCCTTCCTGTGAAATCTAAGCCACACCCACAAATCAAATGACATCATCATCATCCAAGCAACTGAAAATCCCCCAAGGCGGCCATTATCACACCACTACGCCTTTGTTTAATGTAGGCCCCTGACAGGCCCGGGAGGGGGGAACCCACAACAACGCACTTGGGGGCATGGCAAGGGGTTTTTACTTTACCCTTTAGCACCACTAACCCACACCCAAAAAAAAACCCCACCAAAAAACCAACATTGCCAAGTGGAGGTCAGGGCCTGCCTTGGGGGGGGGTGTGGCACAGGCCACAGCACAGCCTTTGATTTATGTAGGCCCCTGCACGGCAAGGGTTTTTTACTTTACCATTTAGCAACACTACCACACCAGTCATGGGGGGGGGGGACACAAACTGATCGGGACACATGGGGCCATTCACAGGGAATGGCCACAACAACACAACACACCCACAAACCCCGCCTCTGCCACGAGATCCTGTAAAACAGGAGGCCTTGGCTCCATTTTACATACTAGGCCTCAGGTCTACAGCCCATTAAATACTATCCCAAATGGAGCCCTGGGTGGGAGGTGGGGGGAGGAGGAGCCCAAATAGGTCATGGGCTGACGTAGGGTGGGGGGGGTAGATAACCCACATCAACGCACTTGGGGGCACAGCAAGGGGTTTTTACTTTACAATTTAGCACCACTAACCCCCCCCCCCATAATCCACAAGACAAAAATAAATACCATCCTTAAAAACGTCCTGAGATACGCCGGTCATGGAGGGGGGGGACAAACTGAATAGATCATGGATCGGGACACATGGGGCCAGTCACAGGGATTAGGCACAACAACACACCACACCCACAACCCCCGCCTCTGCCACGAGATCCTGTAAAACAGGAGGCCTTGGCTCCATTTTACATACTAGGCCTCAGGTCTACAGCCCATTAAATACTATCCCAAATGGAGCCCTGGGTGGGAGGTGGGGGGAGGAGGAGCCCAAATAGGTCATGGGCTGACGTAGGGTGGGGGGTAGATAACCACCCCATTTACAATCCCCTACCTTCCCCTTGCCACTTCCTGGGTTTTTTATGGAACTTCAGAACGCACCTTTTATTGCCAGGCCCTTACAGGGCCCGGGCCAGGTAGATAATGTGGCCCTGTTTTTAACCCTTTTGTTACTTTTATCATTTTACTGATTGTAAATATGCAGACCGAGGCCCCCTTTAGATTCGGAGGCCCGCCCCAAGTGGCCCATATGACCCCCCTCCTTCTGTCTGGGCCTGTCTGTTGCTACAGGGCTATGGGGCTTTGCTATTTGATCCCCCCCCCCGGGTGGGATTCTTTAAGTAGTTATCTGGGTCCCAGGGCACATCATCATCCCCTATCCTTAATCTAAATATATAGAAATGTTCACGATTCGTTCGCAGGGGCCAATGTATGGAGATACAGGGGGGAGGGGACAACAGAGAGCTCAGACAAAAGTAAATACTGGGAAATAGAACCCAGAAACTGACAACTCCTTCTCCAATGATGGGGGCCAATGTAGGAAGATACCGGGGGTAGGGGCCAACACTCCCCAGGAACAACAGAGGGTTCAGACAAAAGTGCATGCTGGGAAATAAAACCCAGAACCTAACAGTTCCTTTTCGAAGGGTGGGGGCCAAGGTATGGAAATACAGGGGGAGGGGCCAGCACTCCCCAGGGACAACAGAGGGAAGGGTATCCTACCGAAACACAGGGATGAGCTGGGGTGGAGGGAGGAGGGGCAGGATACGTCGTGGATCGTGACAGGGTGGGGGGTGTCACAGGAAAGAACCACAGCAACGCGTGGCCGGGTCAGCTAGTTGTGTATAATAAAAAATAAAATAAAATGGAGAGGGAGAAAAGTTTAGTGAAGCCAATGTATTTTACAGCAAACTAGAAAATATTGATCTGATATTGAGATGGTAATTGTGATTTAATAGTATAAATTGTGTATTGTAAAATTTTATATTTAGAATCGTCGGTTTTATATATGCTAGCAAGGTGCATGTTTTATTTTCTAAAGTATGCCCATTTTAAAAAAAAAACCACTGGAGCAGGAAAATAAGGGAAATGTTTATTCTGAGTTCTCCAAAATACCTTGGTTTTCGAACGCAATCTGTTCCAGAAGACCTTTTGACTTCCGAATGTTCAAAAACCGAAGCATTTACTTCTGGAAGCATTTACTTCCAGAAAACTCAATACAGAAGCCGTGAGGCACATTCAACTTCCAAAAAGTGTTCGAAAACTGAAACAGTTACTTCTGGGTTTTTGGCATTCAAAAACCGAAATGCTCGACCTCCGAGATGTTCAAAAACCAAGGTACCACTGTACTTATTTCAAAGTATTAAGGGAAGTACAGTAGATGGGTGTGCATGTTTTCACTGAAAGTATACAGAAACATTGCCTAATGTTGGTCCTGTGGGATAACCAGCCTCATATAACCAACATGCTTCAGTGTAATTGATTACTTAAAACAATAAGTAAGCTGTCCTGCCAGGCTTAGCTATGTCACTTCCCTTCACCTTGTGAGGAAATGGGCAATCCAGTGTTTCTGTTAGTCTACCTGGGGATTTGTGTGGCAATGCACGCGATCTCCCGGAAGAAATAAAGACACGGGACACATAGCATAAGGTTAATGGGTCGAATAGGCCACAACTTTATTGATTACGGAAGAAGCGAGGTATTGGCATAGGCATTGGATCTGACCGACTATATCTGACTCCAGCCCGCTCTGCTGGCAGTCGGTGAAGGGTTAACCACCGTTGGATGGGTCCTGCGATGCACATCAACTAGGTTCCCATCCTGGGGCCACCATTCGGGGTCGTGCCCTCAGGCCCTCACCTTCCACGGCTTCGGACTTGGCAACGCCCCTTGGACTCCTTAAGGGAGTACCCCTCCGCATTGTGGGGAGGTGATGGCAGCAACCTCCCCACCACATCTGGACCTTCAAGAGATAATCCAATGCCTACCGCCAAAACCAAGTTGTGACGATTACCACGAGGTAGGCGAAAAACCACCTGGCCGGAGCCAATTTGCCAGGTGGGAAAAACTCCTACCAGGCCCCGAATACGGCGACCAACCGAAGTCCGTAGGTAACGTCCAGAGGGAAACCCTGCCTGAACGGGGGGAGGTGGGTGGGAGAAAAGGTAAGGTGAATCCGAAGGTAAGAGGGCGAGACGCTGTCGGGGGCTCGCCTATATAGGCATGGCAGCCCCTCCCAGCGCGCCCCGATTGGACGCGCCGCAGGCGAGCCCCCGGCAGAAGCCGACCAATGGGCTGGGGGGAATGCTGGCCATTCCCCCCCTGCGAGAGTCTCGCGTGCAGCCCACAACTCCTCCTCCCTTTAAGCCGGGAAGAGGCTTTGTGTGGCAATGCACGCGATCTCCCGGAAGAAATAAAGACACGGGACACATAGCATAAGGTTAATGGGTCGAATAGGCCACAACTTTATTGATTACGGAAGAAGCGAGGTATTGGCATAGGCATTGGATCTGACCGACTATATCTGACTCCAGCCCGCTCTGCTGGCAGTCGGTGAAGGGTTAACCACCGTTGGATGGGTCCTGCGATGCACATCAACTAGGTTCCCATCCTGGGGCCACCATTCGGGGTCGTGCCCTCAGGCCCTCACCTTCCACGGCTTCGGACTTGGCAACGCCCCTTGGACTCCTTAAGGGAGTACCCCTCCGCATTGTGGGGAGGTGATGGCAGCAACCTCCCCACCACATCTGGACCTTCAAGAGATAATCCAATGCCTACCGCCAATCGGGCCCGAAAGGGCTCGCCGCCAATACCTCTACTTCCGCAACCAATCCTTAATAGCCACCAGGACATCAGCCAGCCAGGTATCATTGCCATCATCAGAAAGATGCACGCCATCTGTGTGGTAAAGGCTTTAACCAGTCTCTTTTGTTTCGGACAAGACTGGAGTCTGAAACTAACATTTTCCTATACCAATAGTTTAGGAACTTTTGTAACCATTTTGTAACCAACTTTTGTTACTATTTTGTAACCAAGCTATGTTTTATTGCCTGTGCAACTTTTCTGACTGCTGAATAGAAAAGCTCATGAATCTGACCTAAAGAGAGTTTGTAAGTAAACCATTTTATCAGGGGCGGAGCTAGGGGGCGTAGGGGGCAGACCGCCCCAGGTTCCACTATGGGGGGGGGTGACAGTCGGCGCCCCACCCAGCAACTCCCAAGGCAAGCCCCTCCAGCCTCCCGGGTAAAAAGCCTGCTCGGCATGGCACGGCGCACTGCACCAGTGGGCTATCTACCTGGAGCTTGGACACTCCATTTAGGCTCTGTTTAGAAGTTGCGGGGGCGCACGATCCCCCTCTACATAGCATGCATTCATCATTACATAGCCACGCCACCCCCCACCCCCCGGGTGCATGGCAATTTGTCGCCCCGGGTGTTGCGGCGGCTCGCTATGCCGCTGCATTTTATAACTTACTAAATGTGTAGTCTTTTTCTGTGCTAGGAAAAGTGCAGAACTCTGGGAGGAGCTTTTAAAGGTGACATTCTGGTGGGGGGCATTTTTAAACCTTTTACAGCCTATATTTCCACAATTTACTTTGCTGCCTGTTTTGCCATGTTAAATCTTTGCCAGGGTTCTCTCACCAAAGGGTACGTGCCCCAAACTAGGATCTTTGCATCCAAGAATTACTACTTTTCACCAACAAGTCCATTCAGATTTCTACTCCCTGCCCCACCCCCACCATCCTTCCATCGCATCCTGCTACATACAGCTGTGGAAAGAGCTTGGTGGAGAAGCTAATGTATTACATTGTGCAATGTATCATGCCAGCGGCTGTCAGAAATAATTTTTGTATGTCCAAAATGCACAACGATTCTGTCAACTGTTATGAAATAGTGTCTTAAGAATTCTGCTCTTTCCACCTTATCCAGTAATCTAGCTGCATCTATTATCCAAGGGATGACCTCAAACTGCATTTCTGAGACAACTAGCAAGGACTCCAAAAAAAGACTCTGAAAGGATACTTTCCAACACTGTCTACAAACCCTAGGCACTTCCTCCAAGGACTACACTATGGTGATGAGATCACAACATACTGAAAATGAAGATGCAAGCAGGCGTAATGAAGATGATCTCTCTGAAATTCCATCTTGGATCCCTTAAGGCACAGATATAAGCTGAGTTCTGAACTAAACTCAAAGAGCAAATAGTTCTTATTCAAAAAGATCGAAGGGTCAAAAGTATGCATTGCATTAAACTTATTTTTAAAGTTTGCTTAAGTGACCTCTTCCTTTTGCTTTGAAAGAAAAACAGATGTTCAGGACCCTGAACCTGAACACGGTCCCAGTTTGGCTTGGGGGGCCCTCTGTAAATAGAAATATAGAAAAACTTTATTGTCACGTACCACTTGTTTACAGTGAGATTGCTGTAAACTAGCCCCCCCCCCAATCTCTCTGTCCTTGTTACACTCTGTGTGCTGTCATACGACCACCAACCCTGAACGTCAACTGCAATGTTGCTGTCTTCCATTCAGCAGCCTCATGGCCCATGGGTACAAACTGTTCTTTAACCTGTTGGTGCGCCTTATCATGCTTCTATATCTCCTGCCCGAGGGCAGGAGATTAAAAAGGTACTGGCCAGGGTGTGAGTCACCCCTGAGAATGCTCCTCGCTCTTCTGAGGCAACGGTCTCCCGCGATGACATCTAGCAGACTCAGGGGACAGCCCATGATATTGTGTGCTGTCTTCATCACCCTCCGTACGGACTCTCTGTCCATGGCTGTCAAACCAGCATACCACACCGTAATGCAGTATGAGAGAACACTTTCTATCGTGGACCGATAGAAGGAAATCATCAGTTGCTGTCCAACCTTGTTCTTTCGCAAGACCCTAATGCAGGCATCCCCAAACTGCGGCCCCCCAGATGTTTTGGCCTACAACTCCCATGATCCCTAGCTAACAGGACCAGTGGTCGGGGAAGATGGGAATTGTAGTTCAAAACATTTGGAGGGCCGAAGTTTGGGGATGCTTGCCCTAAGGAATGAAGTCTCTGTTGGGCCTTCCTAACCACCTGGGCTGTATTGACCTTCCAAGTTAGGTCTTCATTAAGATGGACTCCCAGGTATTTAAATGAAGAGACTCTCTCCACACAGCCCCCCTCCCTCCATATACAATGGGGATATAGTGGTTTCCTGCCAAAAAATCCAGCCTGGGTTGCTATTTGCCATGAAAAACAGACACAAGGAAGATGTTCTCTAGATGAACTGGAGTCAGAAAATCATTCTGGGAATCTGATGTTATTCAGTTATATAGATTTTAGTTATTTATTTTTGTTCCACCTTTATCCCAAGCATCTCAAAGAGGCATACACATGGTTTTCTCCTCCCCATAACCTGGAAGATAAGAAAGATAGTAACTGGCCAAGGGTCACCCAGTGAACTTCATCTTGAACCTGGGTCTCTGCAATCCTACACTTAGATGTGATGCAGAGATGTCTGTTTGCTTCCAATATTCTCTGCTTATATATTTGCAAATAAAGCAAATATTACAAGACGACTATACAACTCCAATGCTATCTTATCCTAAAGCATGAATTGGGAATGTTCTTCAGCTCAAGAGTCATATTGTAGGCAACTATCTGGACATGACACATCAGTCGTGGGCATGGCTAGAGACAAATGTCTGACCCTTACTTTTGACCATATGTGATTCCTTTGACCAGTAGGCTATATTCCAGCCATGCAAAACTCTGGGGTTTACAGAGAGAGAGAGAGAGAGAGAGAGAGAGAGAGAGAGAGAGAGAGAGAGAGAGAGAGAGAGAGAGAGAGAGAGAGCGCTCAAGGGCACAGTGCAGTCAGGCAAAAGCACTCAAGGAGTGTGCAGAGGCATGTTGATGAGGGGTGTGGTCTGGAAAGAAGAATGGCTTGGGAGAGTATAAAGTGGCAGATAAAGAGGCTTGAGATTCCCTATTTCTGTGAGAAACCAGTACATGTAATGATTCTTTAATAAGTTCTTTAATTGATTTATGGCATCTGTAATGCTATATAGTATCTGTGACCTGCAAACCAGCGAAGCCAGAATATTTCCATTTATGTTCACGTGAACTCAGCTCAGTTCCAAACACTCTGGCTAAAGTGTTTTGTGAACAGTGGTCCTGGAAGCCTTAGCATTTTTCTAATATATTTACAAATATTTTAACCAATATTAACAAAGGCTCACTGTAGGGGAATACTACTCTAGTATTTATTTTAAGAATAGATCATTCAACCTGCCACTCTCCTTTTCTTTATAAAAACTCTCCTCATTTATTAGGATTTTATATCTCTTAAAAGCTTTTTCTGAGAAAAAAGTAATCCTGTATTTAATAACAATGAACTTCATTGCCCTTTGACATATCTAGGACTTAATTGGGATCAATTTCAATTGCAGTTTCTCCAAATATTTATGTAATGTAGGGTCCATATCCTCCAGAGAGCTTATAAAAATATCTACATTTGTCCATCTTCTCTCTCTTCAAAATCCAAAAGGAAAAAGAGTCACTTACTAGCTATCTACAGTTGTCCATAACTAACAAGATAAGAGGCTTCATTAGATTAAATTGTGTTTTCTCTCTCTCTCCGTTTTTCTTCAAGCTAGTACTACAAGGGAAAGTGTGGTTAAAAATGTAGCACATGCATAGTAGAGTGTATCTGAGTATTTAAAAGCCTCATACTGAACTAGTCATAAGTGAATGTGAAACACTGGAATGGCAAAAGCAAACAAGATGCCAAATAATACAGTCACTTGTGTTTGGTATGCTAGTGTGCCTTATTCAGCCTCGCCTGATGGTCAGAACTAAGCATTATAATTGCATTTAACCACGTGATCAAATGTAATTAACCGTCCTACTTAAGCAATTTTACCATATCTGTTACCCATGTACAGCCAACAATTTCCCTCTTTTAACATGTATTTTTAAGGGAGAGAACAATAAAGTTCATTTTTTGTGTGAGATCACCCTCCCCCCCCCACAAGGTCTTTACTGTAGAACTATAACAGAGTAAATAATTTTTCATTTTCACAAGGAGTGTTATTTTTTTCTTGCATACACAAAAGGCCCAAAGTATCTTCAAGAGTCAACATTTAATCTCCACAATGACACACTCCCATTTACTCTGCATCCAGTGAGCTTCCACCACTAGTTTGGGAAGCAGTATGCACACAATATTAGCCACATCAATATCTATCCTACTTCTTCTTATGAAATACTGTGTTTTGATCAGTTTCTTCCCAATCAGCTTTGATCCAAATTGAGAAAAAGAAAGGCATATCTGCATTTTAAGCCAGTAATGTGCAAGCAGCCTAAATTTTGCACACCTTAAAGATTCTACTTCACAAATGTTGGGTTCTTGATTAAAGTAGGTTTTTAAAAAAATAATAATACACACACACACACAAAAATTTACATGCTTCTTTCCTACTTTGAAAGCCCTACAGTTAACCATCTTATTTTCCAAGTTTGGGTGTTCAAATGTTCATCTAGCAAAATATTTCCTATAAATTCAGTTTGAATTCCTGGGGTAGCAAGCAATTACTCTTTTGAAAAGTAGGTCTTTCGATGAAAAGCTCTCAAGGAGCCACAAAGACCTCTGTACATCATATATAACCTGAGCTGTGTACTGTTTTGTGTAATATTGTACAAACAGATAAAATCCTCTGAGTTCAGGGCACTTTATATACCTTATGTTCCATGGCTTAAAATAAAATGCTGCTTCTTTTCTGATATCTTAATCTAACACAGTGTGTGAAAGACCCATCTTCAGGCCTGTTGTATTGTTTGAACAAGCAAAAACCACCATTCCAGAAGAAACAGCAGTATAAATTTTAAACTGCTTTATCTCTTGTAATGAGCAATCCTGAGAACTCTGTAACAGAGTATCCTGTAAGTACTGATAATACAATAAAATAAATGTACAGCCAGCACATTTCAGCACTTGTAATTTGAGATGTGTGCATTAAACCAGAAAAACAGGAGATGGGTAAAGTCTCCACAAAATGGGGTAAAAAAATATTATCTCTGTAATTTGACATTGTAAACTTCGTGTAGCTTGCTGATACGGCTGCAATGTGGTTAGAAACAAAATGGAGGACCAGCTCAGGTGGAGCCATTGGGGCATGTTTACAGAGAGGAGCAGAAATGCAGTAAGTGCATATTTGGTTGCTGCTAAGAAGTATATGTTGTTCCAATGAAGAAATTTCTTAATTCCAAAATGCACTGGACAACATAAAATATTTTGACACTCCGATTACCTTGTTCTCTCTGAGCTTTTTCCTACATATTTGTCCACACCCGAAAAATTATAAAGATCCACCCTGACAAGTATTTTAGTACAGTATCACAATCAGATGAGTATTTAATAATGGGTTAATATAAACTAATAACCTTGAAAGAACACAAAACTTTTTTCTGGTACCCAAATAAGAAGACCATTTATTTAAAACGATTACATCCCACTTTTACACCAATAAGGGTCCATAAGGCAGCTAAGAAAACTATTAAATGGTATTCTCCAACCTGATGCTTTATTTTGCATTATAACTCCCATCAACCCCAGCTGGCATTATCAGTGGCCAGGAAGAAAACAATGGAACTTAATTTGCGGTAGACATGTATAGTGTTGCACTGTGAATGAGTTAGAACTTAGAATTTGACCCCCATGTTTTTACTATTATCCTAAGTCTTTGCAGTTACTATGGATACTGTAAGAGAAAGAAACATCTCTAGGGAGGCAAAGGTGAAGATGATATGGTTTTTTTAAGGCAACATTTAAGAAATCCTCTGTTTTGCTAAGCTGATCCAGAAAGCAACAGAATGATTCATTTGTCAGGGTTATGTGTCATTTGGGCTATGTTGTGACTGTCAGCAGTGAAGCTGAAGTTCTCTAGTATTCAGGAAATGACTGAAAATAATCCTAGATGGGAATTCTAGCTCCAGTAATGAAGCTCTTTTGCAGAAAGAAATGAAACAATTGGTTTTTTACTATTATTTAGCTCTGTTTGCATATAATGCAAAGCCAAACTATGCCTTAGCATGAACATACAAGCATGCAGGCTCCCAGTTTGTTCCTCCTCCAGTCTTGCTGTGCTGCAATGGGCTAAGCCATGGTTTGGCTTAGCATGTTGTCCTAACTTGGGTTTATGGTTTGCCTCATTCAAAACAAACCGAAATTTATTCTTGGGACATGAAGAACAATATTTACTTGCTTCATCAAATCATTGTGATTGGAGTGACCTCAGAAAACAATTTACTGTGATTATAATCAAGACCTGTCCATCAAAATGAGGGTTCCCTCCACTATCCACCCCCCCTCTTCAGCACTGAGCCGAGTCAGTTTGGTTTTGTTTCTCAGAAAGGAAAGGGGAAGGGTTATTATGTATTTAACTTATTGGGGAAACGCAAGTTACAGAGTGACTCAGACACTTAGGGGGTCCCTGTTCTGCCTTTAGATGCCTTGGTAATGGCACCATCGGACTAGGGAATGTGAGATCATGGTTCACCTTGTTATTCTGGGTACACACCAGTTGATGCACAACCCTAGGTGGAGGTGCGCATCGTAATGCTCCTACAAAGTTCACTGTTTCCACATCAGATCCCTCGAGAGCAAGCCTTAGATGCTTTAGCCTTCC
Organism: Zootoca vivipara; assembly: GCF_963506605.1. Lineage (NCBI taxonomy): Eukaryota > Metazoa > Chordata > Lepidosauria > Squamata > Lacertidae > Zootoca > Zootoca vivipara. Next base: position 49,105,948 of record NC_083283.1, read on the forward strand.
AGAGCTCAGCAAAGGGAAATGTGATTAGTGCCAAAGATGTACTTAACATATAAATAAAAGGGCTGAAAAAATAAAGTATTCACTTGGTGCCAAAAATATTATAATATAGATGCCAGGCTAGCCTCTCTGGTGAAGGTACTCTATAATGGAGGCCCCTCCCTAATACCCTCACACCTCACCTCATTAGGTAGGGGACTCCATTGAAGATCTTAAGGACCACACAGCTATATATATTGCCTGGACACAGTTATCCTCTTTCAAAGATGGGGTGGGAGGAAGCCATCACTTCTTAAGCAAATCACTGTTCCCTTGACTGTTATTACTAAATTTCACATATAACATAAATATAGACTGCACTGCAAATAAGAGATAGAGGGCATGTGTGTAGCTATGATCACAGCTGGAATTTAGTTGGGAGGCTTTGCTACTGTAGCTTCCTCCTCCCCATTATTCCCACTGCACACAAAAATCTGAGTGACAAAGTTTACTTAAATGTGTCTGTGTAGTTAAATACAGATCAAAATGATATAATTATAATACAATATTCATTTATACTCTTATAACAATCATTTTTCAGAATTTAATAAATATTATCAATTTTTTATAGATTTCCATAACATAGAATCATAGAATTGTAGAGCTGGAAGGGAAGTTGGAAGTCCAACCCTCTGCAATGCAGGAAGTTCAAGTACAACATCTGTGGCAGATGGCCATCCAACCTCTGCTTTAAAAACCTCCAAGGAAGGAGACTCCACCACCTTCCAAGGGAGTTTGTTCCCCTATCAAACAGCTCTTACTGTCAGAAAGTCCTTCCTGATGTTTAGTCAGAATCTCCTTGTAACTTGAAGCCATTGGTTTGGGTCCTACCCTCTGGAGCAGGAGAAAACAAGCTTGCTCCAACTTCCATATGACAGCCTGTGAGATACTTGAACATGGTTATCATATCTTCTCTCAGTCTCCTCTTTCCCAGACTAAGCATATGCAGTTTTCTCAACCATTTCTCATAAGGCTTGGTTACCAGATCCTTCATCATTTTGGTCACTCTCCTCCGTACATGTTCCAGATTGTCAATCTCCTGCTTAAACTCTGGTGCCCCAAACTGGATGTGGTACAGTTTCATTTAATACTAAAATGCAAATAAGGGGAGGGGAAAAACCTGCACATCAAGGTTGGGGAGCCCATTTCAACCTGAGGGCTGTATTCATACCTGGCCAACCAGCTGATGGCAAAATGGTGGGGGGGGGCAAAGGCAGAGAGGGCAGGACTAAAGAGAAACATGCACAATAAATTTCTTAGCTATGATACAAATCGCTTCATGTAGCATCCACCTCTCCTTATAGCCATCCTTATCCTCCAGACATAATCTCTTTCTTGTGTGATTATTCTTTTCCTTTGTGAGTCTTACCAAGTCTGGTTGCACTGATGTTAATGCCACTCTCTAAGTTGTCATCTGACAATCTGGCACAAAGATGGTTTTTGGCCTGGACCAGCTTTGAAACAATGCTTTGAAGCAGTAAGTCACTCCAAACAGGGATGCCATTCTTAGTGCTTATTTCCTGAGTGCAGAAAATTTCTCCTGAGATATACAGTTTGTAGAATTCCAGTACATTTATGTTATATTTGGCCTATAGTTCAGTGTTCTACTAGCTCAAGCAGAAATTTTACATCTGCTTTAACACTGAATGGCCATCTGTAATGGATAATCTAGTTACGATTCCTTAACTTAAGGGTGTTGGACTAGATGAACCCTTAGGGAAGCTTCCAACTCTACAATGCTTTGATTCTATGTCTTTTCAAAGAGGTTTCATACTATTCATTAAAACATTCACTAAGTTTCTCCAGCAAATATGCACACCAAGTGCATAATGTGCTGTTGATTTTAGTTTTTGCTTAGCAAGAGTGAAGAAGTGTCTACACTGTAGATGGTATTCGACTATGTTTTACTCAGAGTAGTCCCATTGAAGTTAATAAACATTACTTAGGCTACAGTCCAACCCCTAGATCCACCAGGATTAGCAAGTTAGAATGTGACTGATCTTTCAATATTTAGGATTTCTTCCTAATTTAGGTTCATTAATTTCAATGAGTCTTCTCTGCATAAAATTCAGTTGAATTCAACCCAAAGAAATAATACAATTTATTGTTTTTCAGAATTCAGTTCTACATCTTACTTGAACTTCAGCAATTTGCCACCTGAGATGAAAATTTAGAAATACAATCTTACCAGATACTTTATTAGTAGTTTCCTGCTAAGCACTGCAAATAGGCTCTCTGAGAACTTGTTGATTCTGCTCTTGCTCCAAGCTGAAGTGCTTTGGTGCAGAACACATAAAGTGGAATTAAGCAGTTTTAAAACTCACAAGAGAGTCAGTTTCATATTTAATTTAAAATATGACTTTGCAATACACTAAAGTCTATGTTAGAGGAAGCTTGCAAACAGCTGCATAACAGTAAAATTCTCACAAAATCAAGGCAGTACCAAAATACAATTCATCTAAACTAAGGAAAAACAACACCAAAGGTACACATATCAGTACAAAAACAGATTTTCTGGATCCTAATTTGCTATGGTCTCTTAGACTACACACAATATTAAATCTGGATTCCATTTTTTTTCAGCATTAATACAGAAGGCTCAGCCTTCTCCCCCACTGTGGTTCTTGCTTATCCAGCCAATATTCAGATGGCTTCTCCCTGAATAGCAGAAAATAGAGTCAAACTTCACAACTTTTTCATGGTGTAAGGAAGATTTGATACCCCAACTTCTAGAACACCTCATACTAATTGTACTATGGTGTTTTGCTTTATTTTAAAAATAAAACTTTTCAAATGGCACAGAAACATTTTTTCCCACAGATAACCTGATATTAAGTTTTATGTTTTGGTTTGACTAATGGTAATATGTGTACTGTATATCATATTATGTATTATATTATCTGAACATTTGGCTCTGGAAGTGTTCCTGCCCTCCTTCCCAAAGCCCATTAAGCGAGGTACATTGTTTACTGGACTCTGGGAATGACGTGCAAGGGCTCTGTGAGCTTCCCAGTGCCTCCCACACCTCCCCAGAGGCTGGGAAGCAATGAAAACTCACTAGGTAGGTGGGTGGGTGGAATAAGTAAATGAATGGAGAGAGGGGAGAGGAGAATTTTCCTTGCTCTCCATTTATTTATTTATTCCTCCCCCACCCACGTAAGCTTGTGACTGTGTATGCAAAGTGAGCGTAAGTTGTGGGCCCAATGTACAATACAGTGGTACCTCGGGTTACAAACACCTAGGGTTACAAACACTTTGGGTTACAGAGTCCGCTAACCCGGAAGTAGTACCTCGGGTTAAGAACTTTGCCCCAGGATGAGAACAGAAATCGTGTGCTGGCGGCTTGGCAGCAGCAGGAGGCCCCATTAGCTAAAGTGGTACCTCAAGTTAAGAACCGTTTCAGGTTAAGAATGGACCTCCGGAATGATTTGAGTTCATAACCAGAGGTACCACTGTAAATTGTTTGCCTGAGGCTGAGTGGAGGCTGCTGCAACTGCAACCTGATCAGACAAGACAAAAGTGAGACAGGTGGCAACAAATCTAACATTTAATGGCAAAAGTATTTCTGGGGAAACTATAACACACAGTCTTGATAGATTAAAAGTGGGTGGGCAAAACAAAATCAACCCCTCACACCCCCCCCCCAAACGGGCAGTAACCCAGCCCTATTTTGCGGATTCTTCTGATATCTCTGTTGGATGAACAAAACTAAGTTGCTGAACCTCTCCCCCCATTTGAATACCCTACAACATTTATCCAATGAAAATAGGGACATCCCATTCCATAATTATAATTTTACTATTTATACCCTACACATCTTACTGGGTTGCCCCATCCACTCTTGGCAGCTTCCAACATATATAAAAACATAATAAAACATTAAACATTAAAACACTTCCCTATGCAGTATTGCCTTCAGGCGGCTCAGAGTGCAGATAACTTCACACCCTCCAAGATTTCTCCAGTGAAAACAGGGACATCCTAAGGAAAAGTGGGACATTCCAGGATTAAATCAGAAACCGGGACGGCTTCTTTAAACCAGGGACATCCCTGGAAAATAGGTGCTCTTGGAGGTTCTGCAGTTGTATTTATGTCTTTGCATTCATTATTTGGAGAACTTGGGAGACAGATTGAATGGGATCTCTATAATGTTACACTACACCCCTCTTAGATTGTGATGACTCTTAACACAGGCGAGTCAAAAGCCCTTTGTCACTTCTATAGCAAGTATTCTATGACTCAGGTAAGTACTCTAGCTGGTCCTGGAAGGCATGGTGATATTAGGGTGCTTCTAAGAAGAACCTATTAGTGCAGAGCTGGGGTGGGAAATGTTAGGCTCTCCAGATGTTGCTGGACTAAAATTTCTATTATTCCTGACCGCCAGCTATGCTTACTGGAGCAGATGAGCAATGGAGTTCAACAACATATGGAGGGTGGCATATCCCTTACCCAAGATCTTGAGTTATATGCAGATACTAGGTACCTAGAGTGTTAAAGCCAGATTAGAAGAATAAATAAATTGAATTGTTACCCTTTGCAGACTTGCTGTCAGTATTGTCTTAAAGAAATTTGTTGATGTGCACAATTCAATGGAAATAAGCAGCATGCATGTAATGAAGTATGCAATATATATCAGCCACTGCAGAAATTAAAATGGGAGCTAGGAAGCAATTGTACTGATTGAATATAAAATGGCTCCTGGCAGTTTTATTGCATTCCAGTGCAAGGCAAGTACCATTTAAAGGTAAAGATAAAGGCACCCCTGACCGTTAGGTCAAGTCACGGATGACTCTGGGGTTCCACACTCATCTCGCTCTATAGGCCAAGGGAGCCAGCGTTTGTCTGCAGACAGCTTCCAGGTCATGTGGCCAGCATGACTAAGCTGCTTCTGGCAAACCAGAGCAGCACACGGAAATGCCGTTTACCTTCTCCCTGGAGTGGTACCTATTTATCTAATTGCACTTGACGTGCTTTTGAACTGCTAGGTGGGCAGGAGTTGGGAGCGAGCAACGGGAGCTCACCCTGTTGCAGGGATTCGAACTGCTGACCTTCTGATCCACAAGCCCGAGGCTCTGTGGTTTAGACCACAAAGCCACCCGTGTCCCTAGAAGTACCATTTAGTGGTCATTTAACTGAAAACTGAGAACGAATCTGAGACACGGTGGCTAAATTCTGGTTAACACACAAGGCAAAAATAATGCCAAATTATTTTTAGTTTTAAATCATGAAACATACATAGAAAGGGATAAACATAGAAGGTGAAGGGAGATTCGTGGTTGGATCTCCCAATATTTCAGATAAGACAGATAGCATGGAGGCAGCAAATCGGATCATGTCAACTACGCTGGAGGAGGGGGTTTAATCATGCCATGTGTGTTTTTACAGAGCTTCTCACAAAAGGCTCCTGAGTATTTTGATCAGGCATGGAATAAGTGGGCAACATCTTACTGATTAATATTTCATTAATCAGCAGGAAATAGTATCATATCTGGGTGAGAAACCAATCGTTTGCATGTGTTGATAGATTTTAATGCTATCTTCCATGGCCATTGGTCATGGTGGCAGGAGCTGATAGGAATTTGGAGTCTGGTGAACTACAGTTTTCATTACCCTGGCTTAAACAAAAAGTTATCACAGTAGTGGAGTGGTTTAGGAAGTGGGGCAAATCTCTCTTCAGATATTCTGACTCAGATCTGACTCAGTGGGTAACATCAGATTTTAACAGGACACAGCAGTGGAACAACAACAAAAGCAAAAGTGCAGATGCACCCTGAAGGAAGTGGTGTACCCTGATAATCTAATCTAATGCTATTTAAATTGGGACTGGTGTTACTGTACTTTTAAAAATTATTTTTATACATGCTATTGTTTTAACTATTTTATATATGTTGTAACTTCTTACTAGGCATCTTGAAGCTGTTATATCTTGCCATCCTCCCAAAAGCTAGACTGCTAATGAAAGTTATATTGACTTCTTATGGATTTATATTTTTAATCACTAGTGTGGGACACAGCAGCTCCAAAATTATCTTCTCTGTATTGTGATTCATTTGTTTTAAAAGGGGACAGCTCCAAAACTTCAGTTTCCGGGATCATTTAGCTGAAATGGGATGCCTCTTCTCTTGCCCAAACAAGCGGAAAGTGTTGTAGGCATGTTCTATAAGAAATTGGGTAGACAAACAGATCTTTCAAAAACCATCTAGGAAATTCTATTACTAATGGGAAAAGGCAGCTCCAAACAATGTTAATCCATGCAGCCTGATCCTGATGACTGCTTTTCAAAACCTCAAGATAATAAAGTATATCCATGGCTAAGCTAAGGAGAGTGTCAGCTGAGTTGGCAAAAAATAACCCCACACACATCTCATCTACCTGAAGAGCTTATTGCAACTGCCTGAAATTCAGTCTCTATATTAATGTAAAAATAATGAAATTTGATTGACCTTATTCAGGGCAGTAATGCACTTCCTATTAGAGAACCACATCCTTTTGAGAATTTGTATTTCTACCACATAGGTCTTATGCTGCAAAGATAGTTTTTTTATTATGCTTGTGTTAACTACAAAGCCCCATGATACTATATCAGAACAAATGCTATTGCTACTCAGAGAAGACCCATTGATGTTAATGGACAATACTAACTTAGGTTCTTTAATTTCAGTGGGTCTTCTCTGAGTAGGAGTGGGAGTTGGATACAACCCAAAGTCAGATTTCATCATATATATTTTTAACAGTCACATGAATTAGATATTGTTAAATATTTTATAACCCATCCAAGCAATGGTTATCATGAGGTTATTTGTTCAATATTAAAAGTCCTAATGCAAAACTGAATGTATGAAGCTGATTTATATGGAGTTAGGATGGATACACCCATAGATTTAAAGCACACCCGTTGCACATTTAAAGCACAAAACTTTCCGCATCAGGAATCTTGGGAACTATAGTTTGTTAAGGGTGCTCTGTGAGGAGGAAACTACAGTTCCCTGTATTCTTTGCAAAAAATCATATGCTTTAAATGTTTGTGCTGGGTGTGATTTAAATCTCCAGCTAGCTCAGTAGTGTTTGTACTTGCTAGGCCTGTCTTCCAGTTTCAGACTGGGGTTTTCTCCAGCCCTTCCTGGACGTGCCAGGGAGTAATGATGCATCTGGCATCACATATAGCAGGGCCCTAAGTCACATTTAATGATTTTGTTCAGCTTATCCAGATGTCAATGAGAATTTGATGCACTGGGCTGGTAAAATCAGAAGTGACTAGATGTGCTTTGTCAAAAAGACGAACTTCCAAGGGCACAGTAACCAGTCTGCATATATATTACAGTACTCTAATTGACTGAACACTCTAGAATCAGCTCCCTCATTATCATTCAATGAATATCAAGTAAAATACAGTTCCCCAATACTATCTGTCACCTCTTATGAAAATAATGTTAACATAATTAAAGTCCATCACTGTAAACTCTGTTCTTTGAGTACTAAAGAGTAGGGGCTCCAGACAGTCTGGATCTTCAGAAAGGCAATAACATCAAGCAATCCCCTTCACACTTCTCTCTGACATAATTGCTGGTACTCCAGAGAGATTGTTTACAAACTGATTCTCTCTACACTATAGTTCTCCTCAATGACTTTTAATAGTACATGGAGTGGGCGGGGTGGGGGATAAAATATAGGCAAACAACTAAGAAAGTTGGGGACGTTTGTAGTTCTAAAATGTGCGTAACAAGGCACATTTCCCCCCATGTCATTTGCTCAAACTGATTCCCTCACTAAGGAGTTTGTGAGGAACAGCATCTTTCCCTGGCCTAAGAATTTGACAAGGCAACCCACCTTGGTCAAATGTGTGGGAATGTAAGACTGGATCATACAGCCAGAGCTGCATTACCATATCTGGTAAGGAATAATGTGTTAATTCTTTCAGGGCATTTCACCCATCACACTGGGCTTGCCTTGCCACTAAGCAGCATACATCCCTTTTTGGGCACATTGCAGAAGATCTATACTTGCACTCTAAGGCCTCACATCATATTCAAACATAATCTGTGCACATTGGTAATTCTGCACAATTGTCTTTCAAGGAACTTGCCCACCATTACTGGTCTTTTTTTGGCAGTAACCCCTAATAAACTTTGAGAGAATTAAGTTCCTGGGTTGTTAGAGTTCAATATTTCAACCAGGTAAAGGTAGAAGGTAATTGATGGAGAGGGATGTCCTATTTAATAATAATAATAATAATAATAATAATAATAATAATAATAATATGCTACCCATTAAACATTAAATAACTTCCCTATACAGTGGTACCTCTAGTTACGAACTTAATTCGTTCTGGAGTTCCGTTCTTAACCTGAAACTGTTCTTAACTAGAGGCGTGCTTTCACTAATGGGGCCTCTTACTGCCGCTGTGCCGCTGGCACACGATTTCCGTTCTCATCCTGGCGCAAAGTTCTCAACTCGAGGTAACTCTTCCAGGTTAGCGGAGTTTGTAACCTGAAGCGTTTGTAACCTGAGGCGTTTCTAACTCGAGGTACCACTGTATAGGGCTATCTTCAGATGTATTCTAAAGGTTGTATAGTTACTTATTTCCTTGGCTCAGGAGTTGCATAACTTCATATCCCCCAACATTTATCTGATTAAAATAGGGACGTTCTAAGGCAATGCAGTACATTCTGGGATCAAATGTGGGATCGGGATGGCTTCTGTAAATCTGGAACTATCCCTGGAAAATAGGGACACTTGGAGGGACTGCTAATGTCAGAATGGTGACCTAAACAGGCTGAAGAAAGAATTGCATACACTAAGAATTAGCAATATACTAAGGACACATTATGAAACACAAATCCAGTTAATTATTCTTAATGGGGGGGGCCAGAAAAGCAGACATAAAAAGCAATATTGCCGTAGCAATTTCTAGGAGAGATACTGTTTTCTATCATCTAGGATAAGTGCCATGAATACAAATCAATACAAGAATAATGGCCATTTCCAACTGAGAGTTTTGATTGAACTTTTAATGCACAGCAACCTTTGTTAATGATACTAGCATGATACATTATATATATTTAAACTGATATTTATTTGAATTGCTGGTGCAAGGAGGTTTACTGGTTTTGAGTACAGTGCAATATGTTTTGGTGCTGGAGTTGAACCACAATAATTGTTATATAATCCAGTACTTCCTCCTCCTTTTAAATATACTTTAGATAATTAGTTTGCTTCAGTTTTAATTACAGTATAGGAAAGTATTGCAAGACAAAGGGTTGCTCAGGATTACTAAATAAACACAGCCAAAGACAGAGACAGAGCCTGCAGGAGAACAGCAAATTGTTCCAACTCACAGTCAAGATTTGTAGTACTGTATGTAAGTTTTGACACTCCCAATAGTAAACATGGTAGTAATAATAATAATAATAATAATAATAATAATATCACCACCACCATTTGTTACCCTTTCATGATACCCAAAATCATCTGCATGAAGCAACTTCCTCCCTCTGGCTAATATTAGAACCAGCCTGTAACAGTCTTCTAATTCCAAGGCCTTCTATCCACTCAGTTTGTCTGGTGGTAGTAGGGCCCTATTCTGACTGCCATGAAGCTGTCCACACAGCTAGATTTGGGTAGTAGACATTTGACATTCTCTACTATTTTAACTACAAAGAAGGACAAACATAATCTCCTAAAATAACAGAAGCACTGTTAGTGAAGTATAGAAATAAATATTTTGGTTTACTCATGTCCATCTGGTTCTGTAACACACTTGCCACAACTCTGGGTTAACTTCTCTATGTTCTCTTATTCTTAATACTTCAGCAAACAAAGTGCATTGTGATAAACATCACACTTGCTTCCAACCACAGGGATCATCTAAGCCAAATTCCTCATTTAGGACAAGAGGTCATTTTGTTCCATGCTTTTCTTGGAAACATTAAATGCTTCTCTATATTATTTATTAAGGTGCAAGATATTTTAAGAATAGAAGGCTGCCATACAGGTAAAGAAAGTCACTGCTCTCTGCCTATGGCAGGAATTCGTAGTGATGATGCTGTGTGAGCAATTTGTGTTTCATGTTCTTGGCACCAAAACAATGGAACAAGACTGATAATAGCTCTCTGGGAAAAACATGATGCTGTATGACTTTACATTGGGACCCTCAGAAATAACAGACACCCAAGGCTGAATTGGTGCTTTAAAAAGCACAAAAGAAGATGAGACATCATTCATGCAATTATAAACTCCATGAATGACTCTTGAAAAGTAAACTAAAAGTGCAGGGGCCCATTCTAGATTATTTTTCTAGTTTGGCCCAAACACTGCAGATTTTTGTTTCAGTTGTTTTGGGGGGGCAGCCCCCTCAACCTCCCTCTCATCCGTAGATCTCAGGGCAGTTTACAACATAAAAATACAATATAAAAGCACAAAATGCATGATGAAAACAAGAACAAAACAAACAAACCAATAACTCCCCAAGGGATTGAGGCTGGCAACTTTGACATACAAAGTATGTGTTCAAATGCTGAATTACAGCCCCTTCCTCTAATACTATTACATGGCATAAGGTAAAGCTTGGCAAGGTCAGTTTCAGCCTGTGAATTGGTTTGCCAGCTATTGCCTTGGGTGGTTTTAGAGTGTCTGCCCTCTTCTCATTGCTGGACAAGGAAATGAAAATAGTGTTTTCTGTTGGTTTATAATGTATTTACTTACTTACTTACTTACTTACTTACTTTACATTTACACGAGCAAGCACTGTGGATACAAGCTTAGGGGGGCGGGGGAGACCCAGAAAGCCTGTGACACTATAATGCATCGAGTTCTCCACCACCAATAGGGATGAAAGAAGGCAGCAATTTTCATTCCAACCTTTGTCACAGTCAGTGTTGTTTCCGTTCTGCTACAGTTCTGCTTCCTCCAAATAATACATTATTCACCACACTGTCTGCTGTTTAATATCATTTATGTAATCATTTACATAACTTATGAATTTAATGTAATTAATTACATTATTGATGCATTTCAATGCAAAGGTGACATAATTTAAATTGAAGGGTGTCATCAATTATGTATCATTTACAGACTGAAAACAACAGCAGCAAATGAATAGGCAAACATCAACAATGTCCACTTCTGACTTTGGGGTAAAATAGGAGTTTTTCTTCAAAGGATGTGTCCTTGATCCATGACAGTAAAAAATTAAGAATGCAATAAAAACACAAGAATTCTGCATATTAGCATTTTCTTTAGCTATGTGAGAAACCGTGCAGCTGAAAAATGAATTTCTTCCAAAATTGAAAGCTGTCTTTGGCAACCAGGAAACAGTGAAACATAAAAATCCCTTTTCAGCAAGTTATTGTGTTCTGTGCAGTAATTCTTACGTACAACACTCAGCAAATCTTTAAGTGGCAACATTTAATCCTTTGCAAAACTGAATAATTTAATAAAATGTAAAGCTACCGTAGTTCAAATATATTTAATTATTCAGTCCAGTTATATATATATATATATATATATATATATATATATATATATATATATATATACACACCTTTTATGCCCAAATGATTTAAAACCATATAATCTAAGCCAATTTCAAAAACTTCAGACAAGAATAGTCACTTTTAACATGTCTTAATCAGGAACTTTATTTATTATTTATTATTTTTATTTTAAGTATTTTGGTACTACATTATGAGTCTACAAAGTGGCTTATTAAAAAACAAAACAAAACCCTACAATCATAGGAGCATGTAAATTTCTAAGTCTAGAAGCAGGAACAGCATGAGATGGGAAATACACCATAATGATATTAGTCCTGTTTTGTTAGCTCTTTCTACACTGGCCCTTTTCCCTAGTATTGCCATCCTGTATTCATTCACTTTTTACTGAGCAGCCAGACATTGCCATTTCCATCCTGTAGTATTCCAGTATTTTTATTGTTACACTTGCGTGGTTTCTTGGAGAACTGACTGGCTAGAGAGAAGGAGATTGATAGAAATGTTTGCCCTGGCCTCTCTAAATTCAAATGTGTCATGAGAGGATGTGTGGGGCATGAAATAGTGTGGCTTTGAGGTTTAAGGGGAAACTTGAACAAAAAGTTGCTTGACATTTCACTTGGAAGGGCTAAGCCCTGCTTTCATAATGGGCACTCTAAGGCTATACTGACTTTAATCAGGGAGCAGGAGCAATGAAGAGTGGAAACAATGCAACAAACTAAAATACTAGAGGTCAACAATGGCTATTCATTGTTTGCAGTCATGTTTCAAAAATACCATCTCAGTTAACAATGTATACTAATGACTTGGGGGCTCAGGGAGCTCTAATTCTGTACATACCGCACATACCTATAAATCTGCCACTGCTAATGATAATGTCTTACTACAGCAGGATTTTTCTCCCTTTGCTTTTGTTGAAATTGTAATTTTATTAAGGCACACATGTCTTTTATTTCTTCATACCAATTTTCTTAGCAATATTAGTGTTTACTTAGTTATTTAACAACCTTTTTATGTTGCTTGATTATAGTAAAATCTCCAAGCAGTATACAAGAAATATTAAAATAATAAAATTAGTAAAAAAAAGCAATTAAGCACATTTAAAAATAATTAAAACTAACAGTAAAAGAGATTAAAACATGCCAACCTCCATATGCCTGAACAGCCTTGCCTAAGCAAGAATGAATTAAGCAGGTGCCAAAAAGAGTACAACAAAGGTACCTGGCATCAAGCAGGGAGTTCCAAAGTGCAGGTGCTGCCACACTAAAATACTGATTTCTTACAAACATGGAATGAGTATTACGTGGAACCTGTAATAATGCCAGTTCTGCAGATCGAAGCAGTTGAGTGGGCACATGTGAGGTTAGGGAATGACATACTTATGGAGGGTAATGCTGAAGCAGTGGCCTCCTTTTCATTGTCTAGTTTTATTAGGGGCCTGTTCTAAAGGCAAAATAGGAATTTCCAGGCACTTCCCAGATGTTAACTGGACTGTAACCTTCAACAAAGTAGTACATCACAGGTGCATCTACCTCTAAACCAACAAGTTTGGTTGGTTTGTATATTGCCTATAATTCAAAGGAGATTTATGTTCAAATAGTTTCCATGAAGTATGCCTGGTATGGAATCAGACTTTACAAGCTGAATGAGAGTTATACCTGGTATATATATACAGTGGAGCAATTTAGTGTAAACACTGGAAAAGATTCAGTACTGTATCCCCTTCTCTTCTCACCTCATATTTTAAGTCCTCACATCATGATAGAAGTGAATTAGTTACTCTGGTTCAATGTGGATTGTCTTAACTTCATGCCAATATTAAAGAAACTCTGCAGAAAACACTGCCCTCCGCCAGCATGGATTCAAATAAAGAAGGCCTTTAATATCTCCTGCTGCATCATTTTTGTGTTTTCTGAATAGGTCTCTGTGACACCAAAGTTTAAGGATTTGAAAATGTAATGGAAAATTGTAATGTAATAAGGTGGAGTGCCCCATGTGCACATGTGACCACACGCACATCTGGAATCTTGCACACTGGAATAAACACAGCTGTGTTTATCTGAATGTGTGGGACAGGTATTTATGCGCATGTACAAGGAACTCTTGCATTGCACATTCATACACACCAATGCAAAAGCTTGTCTTTTGAACTCAAGGTGATTGATTCATTTTTATGATTTAAATTTTAGTGTGCAGTATAAGAAGATTAAAATACACAATACCTCAAGCAATTGTGATAGTCACATTTGCTTATATTTTATGCCCTAACAGATACATGATGTACTGTTGTGTTTCAGGGTGTCACCAGACCCTAAGTTCCCCTGCAAAATACCCCCCTTTAAAATGACTCCCTAGAGCTAAAGTGATTCATGTCTCCTTTGGTTTTATAAAATATGTTTGCAAATTGATATAAGATAATGCAAAGTTCTATATTAGTAAAACAAAGCATCTATATACATTCAAAAACCATGTGTATGGCATGCACACAGTATCTATATTTGCATTCAATTATTTTGCTGTTATTTTATTGAATATAGATTAGTAACTCTTTCTTGTGGTTGATAAGTGTAAACTGTTTAATTATTATTTACTTATATTTAATTTTACTGTTTACTATTAGACTCTGATGGATTGTAGAATGTTGCTTTGTATGGTATAAGTTGCTTATTTTAAAGTTATTGTGACATTTCATATTGGATCAGATTGTTACTATTAATGTTTGATGGTTTCTTGTTTTTTATATGTGTTGAAGCCACCCAGAGTGGCTGGGGCAACCCAGCCAGATGGGCGGGGTATTAATTATTATTATTTATTTATATATTATTGTTTTCCATACATCTTTTGGGTGTTTTTTAAATGAATGTAGATGTTTAGCAAAAGTATCAGCAAGCACATGCAAAAATGCCTTGTGTTTCTACCTTTTTCATTTTCGGTATTCAAAGGGGATATTGCACAGGAAAAATGAGTAGGTTTCAACTGTGCATATAAAAAAGTAAATTTGAGCCAAAGCTAGTCTGTGTTCTTAATAAGGAGTAATCCCAAGCATATGTAGAGTGACTAGTCACACACATCTACTTTCTGGAATTTTCATATCTATGAAAACTGGTTTTCATGAAAGTTTAGCTCTGTTATCCCCCTTTTAATCATTTAAAGCTCTGCTTATTAGTTACAATTTCCAATACACAATAGCAGCAGTAGCTTGGTTTGGTGGCCTTGGTGATCCACCATTGCACTGAATTAGTGGCTCCACTGACCACTGGTTTTGACTACAGCAAGTAGATATTTTCTGCTCTTGCCCCTTTAGTAAAACAAGCCTACAACCCTGGAATTAGGTCTGTGTACCGTACTCTTGAAGGGACACAGGTGGCGCTGTGGGTTAAACCACTGAGCCTAGGGCTTGCCAATCAGAAGGTTGGTGATTCGAATCCCCGCGACGGGGTGAGCTCCCGTTGCTCGGTCCCTGCTCCTGCCAACCTAGCAGTTAGAAAGCACGTCAGAGTGCAAGTAGATAAATAGGCAGGAAGGTAAACGGCGTTTCTGTGTGCTGCTCTGGTTCACCAGAAGCGGCTTTGTCATGCTGGCCACATGACCTGGAAGCTTTACGCCGGCTCCCTCAGCCAATAACGCAAGATGAGCACCACAACCCCAGAGTCGGTCACGACTGGATCTAATGGTCAGGGGTCCCTTTACCTTTACCTTACCGTACTCTTAATGAGTTTCACACAGCACTCTTTATATGCAGAGTTCCTTACAGTCATGTTTATCTCCTATGATTCCTGCTGACAGGTTTCACCGAAACCTTACTCATCCATTAGCTGATGTACTAAGGGAGAAAAGTGTAATCAACTCAATTTCAATTACATGTTGACATGCATCACTTGTCCATGGGATAAAATGCTTGACTTTAGTTAGATTATGGCTTGTATAGGTTCATAGAACATTTAGGGAATTAAGAATTTGGAGTTGCAAAATGTTAAAAGGCAACAGCATTGTATAAATCTAATGACTTATTCCTGAGTCAAAAACATGGCTGGAGAATCTATGAGATATCTGAGAATAATGTTGGACAAATTTGTTGCAAAAGTTGCATATGCCCAA
Source organism: Zootoca vivipara (assembly GCF_963506605.1). Classification (NCBI taxonomy): domain Eukaryota; kingdom Metazoa; phylum Chordata; class Lepidosauria; order Squamata; family Lacertidae; genus Zootoca; species Zootoca vivipara. The sequence continues at coordinate 49,121,568 of NC_083283.1, forward strand.
GAAAGCCAAGAATTAATATAGTACCACTGTATATAGTAACAAAGTAATATTATAAAAATGATCAATAAACAGGATACCAAGCATCAAATGTTAAGAATAATTAAAATATAGTATTAAATTCTCAGTATCAACCCAATTTTAAACAGCATGATTTTTTTTTTAAAGAAAATGAAGGAAATGTAAATAGAGCAGTACTTTGTAACATGAGAAATACATGCAGTTTTGGCAGGACTTTCCCCACATTTAAATAAGTGAATGCTAAAATGCCCCCTGTGACTAATGCTGGCTGGTTGCCCAGTTGTTTATGTTCCCAATCTGCCCGCTTCCAAAACTCTGAAAATCCTGCAGCCACAAGTCAAGCATTTAATGTCACAGAAAAACTTCACTCCATAACTTTGGGGATAGTTAAGCAAATACCAGAGACCATGAGGCCTGCAGAGATCTAGAAGAGTATGGTCCAACTAAGCGAGCTGTGAACAAATGACTGATACAGCTTTATGACCAGTGTGGAGAAAAACTGAAGCTGATCATGATGCTCAAAAAAGGGCAGGGAGAATAAAGGAAACATAAGGGGACAAGAGGGGTGAGTGTAAAGAGTTGTGCTGTTTGGACCATTAAAGAAGAGAATTGAGATAATGTCTGCAATACAAATTTGGGATGCAATAATTATTTACCACAAAGAAAGCCTCCTTAAACATAGTGGGACTTACTTCTGAGTAAACACACATAGGATTCAGCTGTTAAATGGATTTAACATTCATGTAATTCCTTTACATGAGAAAATTGGGAAAGGAGTACGACAAGGCTGTATATTGTCTCCCTGCTGATTTAACTTATATGCAGAATTCATCATGCGAAAGGCTGGACTGAATGAATCCCAAGCCAGAATTAAGATTGCCGGAAGAAATATCAACAACCTCAGATATGCTGATGACACAACCTTGATGGCAGAAAGTGAGGAGGAATTAAAGAACCTTTTAATGAGGGTGAAAGAGGAGAGCGCAAAATGTGGTCTGAAGCTCAACATCAAAAAAAATAAGATCATGGCCACTGGTCCCATTACCACCTGGCAAATAGAAGGGGAAGAAATGGAGGCAGTGAGAGATTTTACTTTCTTGGGTTCCATGATCACTGCAGGTGGTGACAGCCGTCACGAAATTAAAAGACGCCTGCTTCTTGGGAGAAAAGCAATGACAAACCTAGACAGCATCTTAAAAAGCAGAGACATCACCTTGCCGACAAAGGTCCATATAGTTAAAGCTATGGTTTTCCCAGTAGTGATGTATGGAAGTGAGAGCTGCACCATAAAGAAGGCTGATCGCCGAAGAATTGATGCTTTTGAATTATGGTGCTGGAGGAGACTTTTGAGAGTCCCATGGACTGCAAGAAGATCAAATCTATCCATTCTTAAGGAAATCAGCCCTGAGTGCTCACTGGAAGGACAGATCCTGAAGCTGAGGCTCCAATACTTTGGCCACCTCATGAGAAGAGAAGAGACCCTGATGTTGGGAAAGATGGAGGGCACAGGGAGAAGAGGGCGACAAAGGATGAGATGGTTGGACAGTGTTCTCGAAGCTACGAACATGAGTTTGACCAAACTGCGGGAGGCAGTGGAAGACAGGAGTGCCTGGCGTGCTATGGTCCATGGGGTCACGAAGAGTCGGACACGACTAAACAACTAAACAACTAAACAACTACAAATTCCTTTACCCTTTATCTCTAACAAGAGAGAGGATGTGATCCTCAGCACATAATGACTGAAAATCAAGTTCAACGAATGCATGCTAAATTCCCCAATCCATATTAAGGCTAATATAATATGCCGAAGGACCTCTTACATCTTTCCCTTGCTTTCTGTCACCCCCTGCCACCTTTTTGTTTGTTTGATGATAGAACACCCAACATAATAAAGAAGTTTGCTCACTTCTTTGAGACGTTTTATTTGCTCATTATAAAGGTATTGTGTTTTATTTCCTTCCTTCCTTCCTTCCTTTCTTTTATCCTCAAGGGAAGTATTTCCAATTTAAAAAAAAATTTGGGATTGTGCTGTAGGAATTACTTTCACCTCAGCTATACACCTGCCTCTCACCCTGAGTATCTATCTGTGTATGCGTGTCTGTTTGCAGGTCAAAAGAAATAACTGTTACAAGTCATAGACCTCGGCCCCTTCCCCTGATTATTTTTTGTTGACATCTATGTTAGCAGGTGGGGGTGGGGTAGGCACAACCATAAGGGATTTAATTGCAATCCTTTCTTCAGCAAGGCAGCATATCTTAAGTATTCCACTACTGTATATGGTAAAAAAACATTATGAGAGGATACTAGTTAACAGTTTTTAGAAGAACCCCATAGCTGATGTTATTGCAGAGTCAAGTAGAAACAGTATATAGCTAGCAGTTATTGCAAAGTGAAGTATTTATATGTTTTTGCATTTTATTTCTATTCTTCCAGGTCATTACAGCCCCAAGAAAATCTTTTGTCACATCGCCAGTCACAGCTGTTAAACTGATATTTTGAGGTTATTGATCTGGAGTTAGTACAGTCCAAGTCATGTGGAATTCTACTCAAAGAGCGACTATCCATTGCCTTTAGACACAATACAATTCCTGGAATACACATTTACCTGCAGCCGTATTTTTCTTTGCCAGGTGCTATCTAGTTTGGAAGAAAGCAATTAAGGCTGCAATTCTATACCCACTTACCTGGGAGGAAGTGCCATTCAACTCAGTGGTCCTTGTTTCTGAGTAGACAGATGCATGATTGCATGAAAGTTTTGTTTATTTTTTTTCTAACGAAACCCTGCCATGTTGAGTGATAATAACTCATTGTGCTTTCCTTGGTGAGGGGATAACTCCTAATGGTGCAACTGAATCACTACAATCGTCAATGTATTTACAAAATCAAGTCTAGTATCTTGAAGCTAAAATATTTTTATATTGTAGTTCCTTTAATTGTACACTGATTCTGACATTTTAAACTGCATTAAAGGGCATCATCTACAAATGTATCAAATCACTTCTACTAACAGACTTCGATTTGATAGTCCACTGAGAGAAAACTTGAGAGCATTCAATAGTGTCTCAAAATTTAAGTGGATAATGGACCTGTAGGAGAAGTTGATTTTTAGCATATCAATATGGTATCTAGCATGCCTCATTAATCAAGTAAATCAAATAATAAATTATAGGGAAGACTCTCAGCCTAATTCAATATGATGCAAGACTCTTTAATGACTTTGGTTTAAAGTTAGACCTGTTGAAAAAGCTCTGAAATGGGGAACTACTTGTTGAGATATATTATGGATTTCTAGATTAATGTATAAGTAAGAATACAGTGGTATATTATTAGTAACTTACTGGATAATTTTTAGTGGATTTAAAATTTTATGGAAAATGCTGACTCCAATATCCTAAAGCTGATGCATTGTGGCATGCCCCCATGGCAGCCATTTTGTCACTGGGGCCCACAACACTTTCAAAATTTCACATGCCCATTGGTCCAAAAAAGGCTAGAAACCCCTGTTCTATGCCATACATCTACTAAAGGGCACAACAATCCTTCAGTAGGAGACTTTCTAGGAGCACTCCTGAATGCCTCAAATATACACTATATATACTAATGGCAAACTATTTGGCCTTAAACCCCTAGCCTAGTACAATCAGGTAAGAAGCAAGCAGAGGATTGGAAAATCATCATTAGCATTTATCTTAATAAATTGGGGTTCACTCTACTTCCCCTGCCAGGTCACCAGCATTTATCATAATAACAATGGAACCAGGGCAAACAGCTGTGTAGGAAGCCCCCCCCCCCCGGCACCCCACAAATGCATATTCTTTATTGACAACTAATTTCAGGTTCAAAAACTTTACTTCAAATTATCTCCATCTGTTTAAGGCAGTTACCATTTCCAACAAGGGCTTGAGTCAGTCTACCACCTTTATTTATTTGAAAGATGATTTTCCCTGAAAAAGAACTCAACTCAAAGCACATCAAGAATACAGGGCACAATCTTTTACTGCTCAGCTGTTTTTGTTGCTGCTTGTGTATTTGTTTCAGCAGTTTTGATCTCTTTTGTTCTTAGATGCTTAGAAAGTTGAGGTAATTTTAATTTTTGTATTTTAAATCATGGTTGTGGGTTTTTCTTGATTTTATAGTTTTATCTTTTTGTAAACCGCTTTGAGGTTTTTTATTATTATTATTAATCAAGTAAGTGTATAAATTTTATGAAATAAATAAATGAATAGTTTTTTCCAGTTTTGCAGTATCACTATATTCCTGCCAGTATCCTTTTCGCTGTATAAGCAGCTCAGCAGTAATGTTGGACAAATAGAAAGTAGACAGTTAACAAAGCCAATGAGCTAGTGTTTGGTTTGTCATTTGAAGATGGCAATCCAAGTGAAGTAAACCTGGTAAAGTTGCTATGATTCCCCTTCCGCCTTGTTCCCAATGTAGACCTCACTCACCAGCTTGTTCCTGAGGTAGATCTTCACTCCCCACTTGCTTCCAATGTAGATCTTCACTCACCCATTCTTCCCTGGTGGGAGGCACCATTTTATGCTTCACTTCAAGCACCAAAATGTCTTGGGCCAGGCCTGTACAATACAGTGGTACCTCAGTTTGAGTACACAATTGGTTCCGGAAGTCTGTACTTAACCTGAAGCGTACTTAACCTGAAGCGAACTTTCCCATTGAAAGTAATGGAAGGTGGATTAATCCGTTCCAGACGGGTCCGCGGAGTACTTAAACTGAAAGTACAGTCATACCTCGGTTTAAGTACGCTTCGGTTTGAGTACTTTCAGTTTAAGTACTCCACAGACCCGTCTGGAACGGATTAATCCACTTTCCATTACTTTCAATGGGAAAGTTCACTTCAGGTTAAGTACGCTTCAGGTTAAGTACAGACTTCCAGAACCAACTGCGTACTTAAACTGAGGTACCACCAGGGCCGTCTCAAGCATGTCAGGCGCCCTGGCACCGTGGTGAGATCGCTCCAGCACCCTCGCCCTGGTGGGCGGGCGCGGGCGCAGCATGGCTTCTGCACGGCTTTGCCGCGCAGCGCCCCCCTGCTGGCCCGGCGCCCTGGCGCCCTGCGCCACCCAGCCTACCCCTAGAGCCAGCCCTGGGTACCACTGTACTCAAACTGAAGCGTACTTAAACCGAGGTATGACTGTACATAAATGTTATCCAGTCTCACCTAAGCCTTGTTGAATTTTTGCTCAGTTCCCAACTTTGTTGGATACCTCATGTTTGCATTACACCTCGCCATGCGATAGTGGCTATTCCCATCACAGCTAGAGAACACTGTTTATTATGGTATGTTAACACGCTGCCATTTGTGTCCTCCATGATAAGCCCCTACCAGCGCTTGCAAGTCTTGCAATGAATTTAAACATTCCCCTCACATACCTTTTAATGTTTGTATGAACACACACACCTACACCCATGTGGTGAAAGAGAAGGAAGCTGACAGACATCAGCAGCTGAATATTTTCGCAGTGTGCAATTTGTTATTCACCACAGGGCAGCCATTCCTTCCCTTTTGAAGGCTCCCTACTTTCCCCTAGCCAAGTTGCTAAGCAACAGCTTGAGTCAACAATTGCCAACTGGGCTAGTGAAATGAAGGATTGGGGAGAGAAAGGGGAAGAAAAAGGACTCTGAAGGAGAAGGTTCCAACTTGTGAAGAGAATGTTCCCGAAGCCTCAATAAAATACTTCAGAGAAAATGGGTGAGAGGATCTGGACTCCTGAGCCCAGACAGAGCTAGAGTGACATAAATTTAGCAGTATTTCACAGGCCCTCTCAGAGGCCCAGAGAGGCCTGGTCCATTTTCAGCTTTAGTGGCCCCTAGCCATCACAAAAAATTAAAATTATGACACTCAATAACAAAATAAGGCACACAAAAAGAGAGAGAGAGTGGTTTGTTTACATAATCGGCTGTTCTGAGGGGAATATTAATCACCATCTATTACTGGGCCCTGTGTATTAGTATTAGTATTTGTGAATATAAAAACCTCTTGTGTTTTTATACTGCAAACCACTCTGTGATTCTGAAATGAATGGTGGTATATAAATTCAATAAACAGGATGATGATGATGATGGACCAAATCTACATAAATGGACAAAAAATATGTCTTTTACCAAATTACACCTCTAATTTACTTCAATCTGCAGCTCTGTGTTTTAAGAGAGTGTCACATTTTGGCTCAAAGCACAAGTTATGAATTTTATCAAATACCAACAAATTAACAGGTGTCTAAATCGGAGGTTCCCTTTGAACTTCAAGCCCAGGAAAAGGATGGCAATATATTGAAACTGGCAATATATTGAAATTAAAAAGTTAATGCTAAATATGTTATATCTAAACCATGCTTGGTTTCTTCTTTTTGCAAACTGTTATAAACCAAACTCATTTTTCTTTACACTGTTTTGTTCCCTATTTTGTGCTGAAACTTGTTGCTAAGGCTCTTGCACATCCTGAACATGCTTCGGTTATATATTCCACCCAGGGAGAATCTGTTAAAATTATATTAACCAGGGGAGTAGAGCAGAATTATAACTCCATTAAAAGTAACCCCAAAGCTGATTCTGGAATACGCTGGGTGTTGGGATTCAGACCCATTGTAGGTGCAAAACCTCAAGTCCGAGGGATGACAGGCAAATTTCTGGTCCCTGATTTTCAAGGATCAGATCTGATGCTGAAGATAGAAAACTACCATTTTGCACAAATGGCACCTCTGTGTTACAATTTCTCCTGCTTGCATTTGGTGCTGATCTGCAGCCTTATACAGCTCTGACCTGCAGGCTTGGGAAAAGCTTGCAAAAGGCCAAAGGGGGATGCAGTGCCAGTTACTGCAGTCTTCACTGACCTTCCACAGCTCCCTACAGCTACTACTGGGCTCTAGTTATGGGACAGATGCTTTTCTTGAGTTTGATGGTAAAAGTGCACTCCTAGTTCAAAAAGCCTAATCACAATAAGAGTGAGCCCTAGAGCTGCAATTCAGGTCTAAGTCCTACACCTGCCACTAGCTAGCCTTCCTGCTGCTCCTGCAGATCCTTTGAAACAAACAAAGCACCCACAGAATATATTTCCCTTCAAGAAGGGATAGTCTGAGAAAGCTACAGTCCCATATTCCCTAGCATGGCAGCCAGAGAGCATGGGATTTGTAGTTTCTGCTGTACTATTACCAGTTCTATTTGAGAGACCAAATGAACTTCAAATTTCATGTCCTGGTAGGAAATTACGCTCTCAGGATTACAATTTCCAGTTAACAAGAGACTCAGCAATACCTTCACTAACCTTAAAACACCCTTATTGACACTGGATAACCCCTCTCTTTAAAGGAAATGGGTTTACATACACTATAGGAGAGTAAGATAAAAAGGAGAAGGATCCACTTATTTTTTCAGCTCTTCTTTTTATCACTTAGACACAAGTGCTCAAACACTTGCAATGAAAGCTCACAAAAAACTAAGCTGAAATTGGGTAAAGACAAGAGCAAGATAATGTATAGGGATCATTTGATGCTTTCAGTGAACCTTGTCAGATTCTTGAAAAATGTATTCTCAAGGAAGGTTGTGACTGGATCAGGAATGGATTTTACCTCTTTAAAGTTAAGTGCTCGATTTTCTAAAACCAAAACAGGGAAGTGTTATATAGCACTTTCAGTCATATAAACTTAATCCATGTCCCAAAGAGCCAAAACTCTATGAAGATAAAACTAATGTGTGGGTGTGAGGAACAGCAGCATAACTTAATAGTTTAGCCTCCAAGATAATGACTCTTATGCTTTTCTGTTTCCCTACACAGCACCTAGGCCAAATGGTCCATTACTGAAGTAGCAACCACCACAAACAGACCTTCCATCTGTTACAGTACTTACATTTGAAAACTGAAATAACTGTAATGTAATTCAAAACAATGTGTTCAGTTAATGTTTAAAAGTGCTTTGTGGATGACAGTTGTTTCCAAGAATGACACATCTACCCCATGCCAAATTTCCTCGCATTTTGATGCAAAAACATTTATATTGGTGTTCTGTAAACAATAACAATAACAAATGGAAATTCCGCTGACCATTTAAAATGTCAACAGTCTAGGCTACTGTATACTGTACATGATTCATGTTCTCCTATCATGTGTCCATTACTTGCAGGGAGCCAGAAGCGGTTCCAGATTTGGATTTTTAAAAGAAACCATAATCAGAAATAGGAAAGCTTATGCATCCAATTTTTCTACATGCAGATGCTCTTCTGAGCTCACCTCAAGCTGAATGGAAAGGAGCTGTGTAAACATTGTCTCATCGGACTACTATACAACTTTACCATTTTGTAGTACAGCAAATTTTCAACAAGTAAGTTGCATTTCATCTCTAAATGCTGGTGACACACAGGTTTTCAAAATGGCCCTGGTAGCTTCTGAAAGTCATGCCGAAACTACTATTCAAAATCTGCAGCCTCCCTGTGTTTTGAGTATCCCTTAGGAAAAATTAAATTCACACAAGTACATCTGCATGTTGGAATGTGGGTTGGGTGAATTTACAAAGAATTGGGTTTCCAGATGACCTGTTTATTTGTTGTTCCTCCTGATTTGTTTGCAGGGAAATTCAATGACATTGAAAATGCATTCTGATTTGTTTTCAGGGACGGTTTTACATGAAACTGTGATGGAAAGGCAGAAGAACTTTGTATTGTGAGGAGTTGGTGGTGTACAGCAGTGGCTCATCACATGCCCTAGAACACTTTAATTAGCCAGCTGCATTGTTATCTTTTTAAGATACCAGCTGATAAGTGGCTAATTTCTTGCTTAGTCACTGGCAGCTCTTAGGAGGGTTTCATAGCACTGGTACCTAGTTTATGTTCATAAGATGTGAAAGGAGCTTGAAAATTTTACTCTGCAAACTTCAGCACAGAAGGTGCTATATTCTGGCCATTACGGGTGTCTGTTCACTGCTGCTTTTGAGAGAGATGTAAACTGCCTGTCTTTTGCTTTTAATTTGCTATTTGGTCCTTGTAGTTTGTGTTTTTCTCATCCTGCCCATATATATATCTGTCTATCAAGGATAGATATTGTCTTGTCTGAATAATAAATAAATAAACCTCTTCTCTTGGCAGAACACAAGCAAATGTTATTCCACACTTTCCAATGCATTTTCTTATCACAAAAAGAGCAGAACCGCTGTGTAAGAGCTCCCAATCAACTTCAATTGCAGATAAGTGATTGAATCCACCTGCAAACAGTGACAGTCTGGAAGTGCTCTTGGTCACCTGGCAAAATGACAGTGAGCTGTATGCTTGCAGACTCATTCCCTTTTACCACACCTTTGCCCTATAGCAATCTTGTTATATGAAATCCCGTAGCCCTTGAACTTGCTTTCCCCCTAACTTTTTAGAGAGATGGATTGTTTCTGAGAAATTATACCTACAGTCGGTGCTTTTTTCCCTAGAAAAATAGGTGCCGGTACTCATCATGATGTTGTTACATTAAGTGCCACACTTTTTAACAACCCAAAAGGGGATGCCGGTACTGCGTGCCTTTGAGTACCTGAGGGGAGCACTGCCTACATGGAATTTCCAAAAGAGTACTAAAGTGTACCTCCACCTCTTTTTCCCTGCCCTCTATTTTCCACTTGTTGGGGAGAGGGGGAAAGGAAAACGGGAACATTCTGCATCTGCTATCAACCATAGACTTAATTTATTCAAAGTCAGACACTCTTCCCCATTTCTGTCTCCCTTCTTTTTCTATATATGTACACACAGTTGTTACCAGCCTTCTGCAAGCACACAGGTCTTTGCCAATCAGTTTTTATGTGTATTTCAGTTTCTTTTTTATTTTAATTTATGAAGTTACATATTACTGTGCACTCAAGTCGCCCTGAGTACAGTATGTAAAAAAACAAAAAAACAAAACCCTTGTGTAGTCCCATTTCATTTCATTGAATCCTTTTGTGTAATCCCATTTCATTGGTAGTACACTGATAATGTACTTGTGTGGTTGAATGCCTGTTAGAGAGAATATACATAATAGGGACTGTAAACCTACATAATGTTTTGTGCTTGTTTGCTCCACAAACATCTTTCAGTAAGGCATGTGTTGTAGTTCCAACTTTATATTCTCAGAGTTGCTGCTCAATTTAATAACAACTTGTGTACAGATTGCAAGGTTCTTACACATGCTGAAGCTTTCCAGATGTGTACATTCCATCCTGTATCGTATAAAAATGGTCTGTTTCATATTCAGGAAATTAGTTCTCAGTTAACAGATCACTAATGAATCCAATCTCCAGTTGTCATGTCTTCACACACAAGTGCAACTTTTAAAAAAGGATCAGAACTGCCCCGAATAATTATCCGGTTTTGGGCTCCCTGAAAGGTTCTCATGCAGTCTTGGGCTTCCATGGTGCTGCAGCTGAAGAGGAAGCAGTCAAGGATGAGAGAGGCTGCAGGGGTGTGCTCCCCACTCTCAACAGCATTTCCAGCTGCTCTACCCTTGGATTGCTGATTTAGATGGCTGGAAAGAGTGTGACTTGGAGAGAGTGCCAAGGTCTGGACGAAATGACATTTGGCTCCCCACATCTACACTAAATAACTGAGACATCTGAGTAAAGATGTAATGGATTGCACTATAATACTGTTTGCTCAGAATTAATCCCCATTGAAAAGTGGGGATTACCATCCATGAAGGTGGTTTAAATATTTACTTAGGTACACTTACTTCAAAGTGTGTCCATTTGAAATTAATGAGATTTCCTTGCTTTTTATGGAAGCTAATGTCAGTTGCACTACCCACTAATGTTAACCTGTGTATAAAGGGAGAAATGCAGCACAGATGTCTGGGGCTTGATCAATATGGGAAGATGAGTGAGAAAAAGTAACGGGGTCTACTGAAATGGGTTTCCTGCCACTACCTTTCCTCAGTTTGAGCCAAATTGGGTCCTCCCTCAAAGAGGGCACATGTTGCAGTAAGCACGGCCGTCTTAAGTATATCTGGTGCCCTGGAACCATGGTGCAACAGATCCCTCCGGCGCCCGCCCCCGCCCCGTTTCCCAGCGCGGCGGGCAGGCAGGCACAGCTGCACGGCGCCCCCCCGGCGGCCCGCTGCCCTGGCGCCCTGCGCCACCCAGCCTGGCTGTAGGGCCGGCCCTGGCAGCAAGACCTAGAGACTGACCACCTGTGTTGTGGGTGGGTAAGATTGGTCAGCCACAACACCCGATTGGTAGGTCCCTCGATGTTGGGGTTCAATCTGGCCAATGGGTGCAGTCCAAACGGATCGATGGACCTATATATTCGCATGCCCATGACCCAGAGCTTCCTCTTTCAGTGCATGCATTCGGAACAGGAACAGCGTGTCCTCTGTGCAGCCAAGAGAGAGAGCGATTTACCTTCGACGATTGTCTTGGTGATCTTTTTCCTTTATTCCCCCTTTTTCTCCTTGATTTTCCCAGTACTTATTATACCCCCCCTTCATTAATTCCCTTCCTTTCCTTGCCTTGTCTTCCCCCCAGAGGGGCTTTCGCCCCACGGGGCTTTGGCCCCTTAAGTGCTCCCGTTCGGGAGCTTGCCGCTGCCTATGTAATTGCTGGAGGGCTTTGCGCAGCAGCTTTTTTCCTTATCCCGACTGCAGCTGCAGCTTCAGGGCTTGGAAGTTGTATCAACTGATCGCTTTTAGACTTTGTGAAGAGTTCCCTCTCCGAGTGGCTTGCTTTGCTACTGTTCTGCTTAGGGGTTGGTGGGGAATTTCCTTGGGCCTGCCCCCCCCCCCATTTCAACACGATCACCATTGTCGATGGCCTTTCAGCTGATTCCCTGGTGGCCCGCTGGAATGCGGAGTTAACCGGCGCTATTGACTGTCTGGCTCCGAAGCGCCCTCTCAGATTGCATGGAGCCCGGACAGCCCCGTGGTTTTCCCCGGCGCTGAGGGCAATGAAACAGTCGTTGAGACGGCTAGAGCGCCGGTGGCGGAAAACTCATTTTGAATCAGACCGGACACGGGCTAGAGCTCAACTTCGAGCCTACCAAGTGGCAATGGCGACGGCGAAGAGGACCTTCTTCACCGTCTCCATCGCATCTGCAGAAAACAGCAGCAGGAGACTCTTCCAGGTGGTTCGCAATTTAGCGGAACCACCTGCTCCATCCGGGCCCAGTACGGGCCACATGATCTCCTGCAATGATTTTGCAAAGTTTTTTGCAGATAAAGTCGCTCAGATTCGGGAAGAGGTAGACTCCACCGTGGGAGCAGGGCCGGGGCGGGGGAGTGCTAGAGTCCTGTCTAGTCAAGTTTTGTGGGATCAATTTCAATCTGTTACCTCCGAGGATGTGGACAGGCTGCTTAGACGAATGAAACCAACCACCTGTCTCCTTGATCCTTGCCCATCCTGGCTTATAAAAGCTAGCCAGGAAGGGCTGGGCGATGGGCTTCGCGGGTTGGTAAATGCTTCTCTCCATGAGGGAGCCTTCCCAGACCCGCTGAAAGAGGCGGTTATTAAACCGCTTCTTAAAAAACCATCTTTAGATCCGGCCAATATGGCCAACTATCGCCCAGTCTCAAATCTTCCATTCTTGGGCAAGGTGATTGAGCGAGTGGTTGCGGAACAACTCCAGGCACGCCTGGAAGAAGCGGACCATTTGGATCCCTTCCAGTCAGGATTCAGGCCTCATCATGGGACTGAAACTGCCTTGGTCGCACTGGTCGATGATCTCCGGCGGGCTAGGGACAAAGGTAAGAGCTGTTTCCTTGTTCTGCTGGATCTCTCAGCGGCTTTTGACACCATCGACCATAACATCCTTCTGGACCGTCTAGAGGGCTTGGGAGCTGGGGGCACTGTCATGCAGTGGTTCCGCTCCTTCCTCCTGGGCCGTGTTCAGAAAGTGGTGGTGGGGGATGAGTGTTCAGACCCCTGGGCGCTCACTTGTGGGGTGCCTCAGGGTTCTGTCCTCTCCCCCATGCTTTTTAACATCTATATGCAGCCACTGGGAGAGATCATCAGGGGGTTTGGGCTGAGTGTCCATCAGTATGCTGATGATACCCAGCTCTACCTCTCTTTTAAATCAGAACCAGTGAAGGCGGTGAAGGTCCTGTGTGAGTGCTTGGAGGCGGTTGGAGGATGGATGGCGGCTAACAGATTGAGATTGAATCCTGACAAGACAGAAGTACTGTTTGTGGGGGACAGGAGGCGGGCGGGTGTGGAGGACTCTCTGGTCCTGAATGGGGTAACTGTGCCCCTGAAAGACCAGGTGCGCAGCCTGGGAGTCATTTTAGACTCACAGCTGTCCATGGAGGCACAGGTCAACTCCGTGTCCAGGGCAGCTGTTTATCAGCTCCATCTGGTACGCAGGCTGAGTCCCTACCTGCCCACTGACTGTCTCTCCAGAGTGGTGCATGCTCTAGTTATCTCTCGCTTGGACTACTGCAATGCGCTCTACGTGGGGCTACCTTTGAAGGTGACCCGGAAACTACAACTAATCCAGAATGCGGCAGCTAGACTGGTGACTGGGAGCGGCCGCCGAGATCACATAACACCGGTCCTAAAAGACCTACATTGGCTCCCAGTACGTTTCCGAGCACAATTCAAAGTGTTGGTGTTGACCTTTAAAGCCCTAAACGGCCTCGGTCCGGTATACCTGAAGGAGCGTCTCCACCCCCATCGTTCTGCCCGGACACTGAGGTCCAGCTCCGAGGGCCTTCTGGCGGTTCCCTCAGTACGAGAAGCCAAGTTACAGGGAACCAGGCAGAGGGCCTTCTCGGTAGTGGCACCCACCCTGTGGAATGCCCTCCCACTAGAGGTCAAAGAGAACAATTACCAGACCTTTAGAAGGCATCTCAAGGCAGCCCTGTTTAGGGAAGCTTTTAATGTTTGATGGATTTCTGTATTTTAGAATTTCTGTTGTTGTTTTTTTGGAAGCCGCCCAGAGTGGCTGGGGGAACCCGGCCAGATGGGCGGGGTATAAATAATAAATTATTATTATTATTATTATTCTTATTTTGTACCTTCTTGGAGTAGGGGAGGTCTTCACCCAGCTAATTTTGGTGGGAGTGCCATCTTTTTTTGGCAGGAGCACCATTTTAATTGCGGCGTGCAATTTTAATTCTGTTTGTATTTGTTGTAATCCCCCTTTGTTTATTAAGAGGATTAAAGGTAAAGGGACCCCTGACCATTAGGTCCAGTCGTGACCGACTCTGGGGTTGCGCGCTCATCTCGCATTATTGGCCGAGGGAGCCGGCGTATAGCTTCCAGGTCATGTGGCCACCATGACAAAGCCACTTCTGGCGAACCAGAGCAGCACACAGAAACGCCGTTTACCTTTCCGCTGTAGCGGTTCCTATTTATCTACTTGCATTTTGACGTGTTTTCGAACTGCTAGGTTGGCAGGAGCTGGGACCGAGCAACGGGAGCTCACCCCGTCACAGGGATTCGAACCGCTGACCTTCTGATCAGCAAGCCCTAGGCTCAGTGGTTTAACCCACAGAGCCACCTGGGTCCCATTAAGAGGATTAGGCAAAGGTAAATATGTAAATATTTGGTCACCATATTTGGAGCCAGGGAGGAATTTGCCTGCAGACAAATTGGGCCCATCTGGAGGTTTTGCCTACCTCATAATAATAGTCACAACTTGTTGGCAGATAAGGCATTGGGTTGGATCCTTAGTCTAGGCAGGTGGGGGGCACGTTGGGAGCCTATCCCACTCCCACTTCAGGGAGTCAGGGGTACCCCGTTAAAGAAGTCCAGGGGGAGGTGGTGTCCAGATGTGCAAAGGCTGATGGGCCATAGCACACAAACATCACACCCAAGAATGGTGTCCTGGAGGGACTGCCCCTATTTGATGTCATAGGGAGATCCTTAACCCAGGATCAGCCCTGCAAAAAAATCAAGCAGCAGTCCGATTGATTCAGGATACATACCAAATGCTTTCACTAAAGCCGACTTACATCTGTAATCAGAGGTGCCAGCTTCTCCAAAGGATTGGGGGGTGGGGACGCAATGTTGCATGACATCCTCTGAATAGTAAGAGGGTCCAGCCCTCTCAAAAATATATATTTGGGGGCCCAAAACTGCCTCGGCCCCTAGGAGTCGGCACCTGTCTCTGTATTAAATAAAGTTGTGGTCTATTCAAACCCAATATGTTTGTCTTTTAGGTTTGTTGTCTCTTCCCATGCTTTGGGCCTCACTGGCCACAGATTCCCTGCACAAAGATGTGGCCTATTCCAGTATGGGGTCCATTTCTTTCTTACAATCAGCAACACTTCATTATTGCTATTACATAATATGCATTGTTCTTGTTGGACAGTTGGAAAAACTGAACGGAGTATGCAGGAAATGTAAAGACCTAAGATTACTATTGGTTTCATGAATATATTCATTTATCCCTACTTTTGAGTGCCCCAGTGAGAAATGGCATTGTTGAATACAATGCAGTGATTAGTGTGAACACTAAACCTAGCTGTGTAATAAACTGAGTATTACTTATATAAATTGTGACATTTTAAAAGAAGAGATTAAACTTCAATTTTCCCTTCGAAAGTAATGTAGAAACCTTAAAACTCCGTCTTAATGGAGGGGTTTTCTTTAGTACTTGTTTCACAGGAGAAAGCTGCTGCTAATGCTATTACCAAGAGCAATAGTATCAAGACTTCACCTTCCATCAACACATTGCATAATTAACTTATGGAATTCATTGCCACAAAATGTGGCAAGCAGCACTAGCTTAGATGTCTTTATAAATAATCCATATAGGTGATTTATTATTTATAATATAATGGCTTTAAAAAAGGATAAGATAAATTCATGGAGGACAGACATATCAATGGCTGTTGGCCACGGTGTAGCAGAATACTGAACAATTTGCCACTGGATTACCAGATGGTAGGATCAAGCAATATCTGATGGCTATTGCCATCATATCAGACTTGTGGACATCTGTCTGGACTCTATTTGAGACAAAATGGTAGTCTAGGTCTGATCAAGCAAAGCAATTATTATTTTTATGGAGTATTATTTTCCATTTGTGAATAGTTATCACCACACTCAAAGTCACCAATGACCTTGGTTTATCTTCCATTTTGCTTTTATTGTTAATCAGTATTAGCTTGTCTACATCATGTAGTGTTTTCTTGGGGGGGGGAACTCCTGTAAGATTTCTAGCAACTTTTCCATACCTCACTTCTTAACTAGTGCAGTGTAACTTTCCCCCAGATTAGACTTTAATTTGACTTTAGACTTTAATTTGATTTTGACCTGTTTTTAGGAGGTAATTTAATTATTGTTTGATTTTTTTATACTAATGTTATATATCTGATGTTAGCCACACTGAGCCTGACTTCGGCTGGGGAGGGCGGGATATAAATAAAAGTTTATTATTATTATTATTATTATTATTATTATTATTAGTTGCTCACGGCACTTCCCTGGCTCATCCCTTTAACCTTGCCATTTACCTTTGACTTTCCACTACCCTGGTTTCCATAAAGCACAAATTACTTGGTTTTTTTTGGTCGTTGAGTCATTCCAGGCTTCTCCAGTTTCGTCACCTGCTTAGCTGCAGTGTTAGGTGCTTTGCTAGACTTTAGTATTTACTATAATGCCAACATGAGCATAGCCAAGGGGGAAGGGGGGCAGCTCCCCCCCCAATCAAGTAAATAAAAATACTTAACTGAGGTTCTGCCCCACTCAACCTGAAGCCTGTCCCCCCCCCAAAAAAAAAACCTGGCTACACCCATGAATGCCAACAGGGAAACTTCCAATCACCATGCCTTGCAAAGTAATCCCATGGTACTGGTAGCACAGGTAGCTGCCAAGCCAGAGTTAATGCTGGTACAGCAATCACTAGTCTAAAGTTCAACAATCTTTACATGAGGCAAGAGAGAGACTGACCAGCCCTTTTACAGAGCCCTCCAGCCCTTCCCAAGATCCCACTAGAACCGTGAGAGGAAGAAGCTCCATGAGGAGCCAGGAAGAGGAATTGCCCCCACTGGCCATGGTGGCATCTGTCTCATCCCTCAATCCAACTCCTGTTTCAAGGTTTCACTGGAATCCTGAGATAGGTCACCTGTATGGGTTTTGAGAAAACAAGTGTTTACACTTTACACTTCATTGTGAACCTTGGCAGTTTGGAGAAGGTGTCTTCTTTCATAATTACACACTAATGTACTCTGGGTTCTATGCAAATGAAGAAAGAGTGATGTCATCCTATTCCATATACCCTTGATAGAAGATGCATCGGTCACCTGACTGAGTCTTGTTGTATACCATGATTGGCTATAGAGTTAGCCAGAATCCTATTTTCTGTTTTGGCTATGAGGAGAGATGGAGGGGTGGGCAGCTGTCTGTGACTGCCTATGGTCTCCAGTGAGAGTGTTTATCCTTATGTCACCACTTTTCAGGCATGACTTTATGCCATTGCATCACATGGGAGAAAGTGATGAGAGGGTTCCAATTATTATTATTATTTTATTTATTGGATTTATATACTGCCCTATATGTTGCAGGTCTCGGGACGGTTAACTTTCATTCTTCCCTTGCCATATCACCATTCATATCACTTTTGGCCCTTTGTACATGAGGGTGCCACTGGCAAGGGCCTCCTGCCAGTACAGGAATAAGACCATGTTTGTGTACATTTCTTTTGGGCAGGAGATTTAGGAATAATCCCACCCAGCAGATACCATTTGGGGATAGGATAACTCTGTTTTTTCTATAATCTGCATTATACTTTTCTATAATATGATGCCTGGGGGTGTATGTGTGTAATATTTAGGGCTGCAATGCTTACTCCTAACAGGGAGTAAGCACAAGTGAATTCAGTAGGATTTAACTTCTTAGTAGATATGGTTAGGATTTAACTGTAAGGCTGCAATCTTATGCACACCTACTTGGGATGGAAGCAACTTCCATTGAAGTCAGTGAGGATTATTTCTGAGTAGACATGTATAGGTTGGAACTGGAGAAACTGATACAGTGGGAGGGACTGCTTGGTTATATTAGTATTATTTACTTATTCTGGCATTATTGCTTTGTCAGCATCTCTAGTCTATCCATTGTATCTTTCTGTTATATGGTTTTTAAGGGGTGTGTGTGTGTGTGTGTGTGTTATACTAAACTTTGCCAAATGAGGCAACATATATCTTAGGCACTATTAATGGTAACAGTTTGTTTTAATAACAAGTGTTTTAAAAAACTTTATTTTATATGGTATCTGATGGATCATGTAAATTGTAGCATGTTTTTATCATTTTCTCTAGGGACTAGTTGTTAAATCTAAACAGTTTCCTCTGTGCGACTAATTATCTGGTATAAGCAGCTGCCTTCAGTAATCTGGAGAAGTAGAAGCAGAGAGTGAACTGTAGTAGTAATAGCAATGACAATAATATATAAGTAGATAGATGTTCAGATGGCTATGTGCTTAACTAACCAACAAAAAGGCATTATTTTTAAAAAATAACTGATTACAGATGCTGCCATATTAACTGCTTAACACTTAACTGCATTCACATAAAAGAGATGTAACTTTAAAAAATGCTCTGAGCATCTCTCCAAAGACAACTAATGTATGTTTTCAGCTCACTTGGGATGCCTTTTATGAGATATAAACAAATTGGCACCATAAGGAGCTGAGTTTTATTGCTATCTCTCTGCTAACAATATCTTATTCCTCAGGGTTTCCCATGCACCTTGAGATCATCATGAATTCAAATCCAATTAAGACAACTTTCAGTTTGCTGGTCTAAACAAATGAATAAAATCTCTCACTGTCCCCCGCTGGGTGTAAGGCTCCCCACCAATCCACTCCATAGGCTGTGCCTACTGGACCACCCATGATTATATATTGTTTAATTTCTAGCAATATAAGTAAAGCCCTGCACCACATGCTATGAAAGACGTTACTGTTCTACACACAGCAACACACTAATGGTAGAGAATTCTGATGCTGCATTAAATTTCAATAATCTCTCATCACTCTTTTTGTTTCCAGGTTTGGCCATGTGAAGCATCCACACAATTTTTTCAATCCTCCTTGAAAAAGAAAGGTATACATAGTTTATGACTGGCCACTTTTCCCCAGACTTATTTGGTATATAAGACTATACCAAATATCCAGGGTTTTCAAAACATGGTGCTTCCAGACAGGTATAGATTATGGAATTGGTGCTGCTCATGCAAATTGTTTGCTGTTCCCACATGACATCATCAACATCAGAATGCCAGCCTGTATTTCCCCCCATTTAATCCATATTTACCCTTCCTATGGAATATCTGATTTTTTAAAAATGTTGCCAAAGACCCACTTGCAATATCTGAAGTTGCTTGCAACATTGAGTCCACATCTGGAAGTACTCATTGTTTCTCAACAGTTTAATTGGTACAGCAATTAAAGAGGCTACTTAGGAAGTCTGTAGAATCTCTTCCTTTTGTAGAGTCGGAGCCGGGCTATACTTAAGCATCTGTCTGGGATGTTAGGTAATGGGCATCATATTCAAGGGGAAGACACTGGATGCCTTCCAGTTCTCGTTTCTTCTGCATACTTCTGTGATTCTTCTCACAAAAAGAGTTGGGAAGCCATGAACTTTCCTTTAATCTTCACAGCATTCTGTCACATTGAAAGAAAGAACAGAAGCTCAGTGATTTAGGTGGCAATCCCATGCACATTTGGATTGTAAACTCCTTGAACACAGCGGACTCGCGTGTTAAGTCAGAAGCTATAATCTAGGTGTTAGTTTTTTCTATCCACCAATTGAGTAATGTGTTTTCAAAATGAGGAACTATGATTATTATTATTTACTAAATTTATTAGTTGCTGCTCCTTGCTGCAGGTAACTCAATTTTCAACATTTCATTATAAGATTAGAGCAATATTAAAGTGTATTACCAAGAAACTCCTAGATGCATTAATACTGCTCCTTAGCAGGAGTGATAGACAAGCTACCATTTCTGGAGTAAACTGTGTTGTCAGCAGGGATGTAAGGAGGTAGCAATTTCCATCCCATCCTTCGATGATTGCAATCAATGCTGTTTCCAACCTGCTACAGTTCAGCTTCTGCTAATACCTATGTTATTTCACTATCTGCTAAGGCCAAACTTATGTAATTAATTTCAATGGAAGCAAAACAGCGAAAATAATGTAACTATTTACAAAACATTTGTGGACTAAAAATGATTGTGAATATCGCCCATGTTCTCTTACATGATTTCCATTCCTGACCTGTCCTCAGATAACTATAAAAAATCCAGGAATTTCCACTCCTGTTTCCATTTCTGATTAAATTTCTCAACATCCCTAGTTGTTGGTCTCTCCTGCATGCTTTCCTAGATTCAAATGGTACTGAATAATTGTGAAAGCTTACTATGGGAGAGGGCCAGACATACTGTTTCTATATCTTAAGAATTGGCTAGCAAATCTTTAGTAAAAAGGAAGACACAACCGTCTTCAGCAGCCATCAAAGTTATTCAGTCTTACTCATTGAGAATTTTATGGGAAAAGAAAAGAAATGAAGGGTTTTAAATGAGGATTGCATGCTCCAAAGCCAAAACATTTTTATGCCAACTATAGAATCACTTATTCCATTGTCCAATATCTCCTCAGCTAACGGCCAGCTTTATATAGAGACAAATGTTATCCAGGAAAAAAGGGAAGGCATTTTAAATGGGATTATTTTTCTCACTTGTGATGAGAATGTCAGAGATTCTGCAGTTGTTGAATTTAATAATAAATATCACAAGTATTATTTGTACATGCATTATATTTTATTGTATTGCTGATAGTGTCCAGAATGTTTGGATACTTAAAACCAAAGAGGTGAGATCTGAACAACTCTATTAAACAAAGTGTATATAGATTATTATGAAGATGCCTGGTAAATGTACATTGTTCCAACATATTTCAGTGGTGGAGTTTGTGTATGAAAAATAATCAAAAATATAAAATCACCATTGTCATCTTGTTTGTATGCCACCATTCCATGGTTAAAACAATGCTCAAGGTGACTTACAACATGAAAAGATTTGCATAATTACAAACATAACAAAAGTTGTCTAACAGTAAATAAAACACATCAAAAAGAACATAACGAAATTGAACAATTTCCACATAAATCATAACAACATCTAAAGATAACATATTAATATTGGTGGCAGAAACAAAAATAATCCTAAACTGTCTCAGAGCCCAAGAGTCTGTTAAGCAGCCTCAGCTTTTGTAGCTGGAGTCAGCCAGGGCCCTGCTCTCCCAGGCCAGGTGGTAAAAGGCCAGCAAGGCAGGGAGCGGGTCTTCCAGGACTCATAACCAAGATGGTCTCCAATGTAAAATTCAATGTTGTATCATGGATCTCTTAAAAACTCTTAGCATTCTCACACTGTCAGAGTTCCTATTTTAGGAGGATGTAGCATCAAGTTAAAGCAGTCACTAATTCACAGCACAAACCTCTATACAAGTATACACAAAAGTAAAAATGGGAGAGAAATTCAATTCAGTTCATGCTTTCTGAAACCCAAACAACCATTCTTTGAAATTCACAGTTCTCCAGATAGTGTAATGCAGTTCTCCAGCCAAATCATGTATGAAAAATTCACAAACTGGGGTTAAAGTGTACATAAAAACACATACATTAGTGAAAATAAAAAAAAATGTATTGTATTAGGGAAAGTTGCTTGCAAAAATGTGTATATTAGGCAAAATTGCATATAAATATGTGTATATTAGGAGAAATTTGCACTAATATGCTGAAGAATTTTAATTAAGACTTTTTCTAAAAAAGCAAACTGATGTGGAAATGTGAAAAACTGAATTTAAGATTAGAAAAATGAGAAACAAAGAGAAACCAAAATGGTCAGATTGACCCATCATTACTCCGAATTACTCTAAGCCCCATAGAGTTTTATTAGCCTTACTCTCAGGTAACTGTGTAGAGGACTGCAGCCCTAATGCCCGAGCACAAAAGATTTGAAATATCAAGAATGCTTAAGTAGTAAGATTGTTGGATTCTGTAAAGAAGAAGGATTCTGTGCCCAAATATTTTTCAGAAGAAAATATATTGGTTGATGTTGCTCATCCTTACATAGTGTTGCAGAGGTAAAGGAAGGTATACCTGCTGAACACTTCTCAACTCAGTTTATAATGCCTACCCTTTGTTCTATTAGGGTGATCTAATGCTGTCCCTACATAACAAGTCCACAAACTTTAATACTGCTGGAGTTATGGGTTTTAAACTAATATTGCATGCAGATACTTGGACACAATTATATTCAGCACTAGATGGCCCGGCCACGCGTTGCTGTGGCAATTTTGAAAAAATGGAAGTAAAAATTTGACGTTGTAAAGTTTTAGAATATTACAATACTTGTTGATAGACAATATTTTTGTTGTTCCATTGTTTGTTACGATAGAGAGATTTTCTGGTGTTCCAACTCTTGAACATGGAACATACAATTGTCCATGTGAGAAGCATTCTGTTTGTAGATCCAAGCCACAGATTTTCAAAGATTGGCCTCGGGGTATGTGCTCCGTCGGCGGCTGTGCCTGTGGGTTCCGGCCTGGCCTCGGGGTGTGGGGTTTTTGCGGTTCCGTTTGTGACGGGGGCTGGTCCGGAGGCGCGTTTTTCGGGTCGTAAGCTCCTTCGTCGGCTTGGCCTCCAGGGCGGGCTGCCTCTCGGGGCTCAGTTCCGTCGGTGGTTGCGCCTGTGGGGCCCGGTATGGGCTCGGGGAGTCGGCTCCGTCGGTGGGCAGGCCTGGTAGGGTGGGGTTTTTTTATGGCATGAAGATTCGATGTGGAGCTAGGAGCCGTTGGCGGTTTAACCTGGCCTCGGGGCGATGATGTGAGGATTTGATGGGGAGGTTGGAGCAGGAGGAGGAGGGGGAGTTGTTTTTGTTGTTATTGGAAACCCAAAGTATATGGTGTCTACTCCTTTGACAGCATGTTTTTACTGTCCTGCCTGCCCCCACCCCCAAGCCATGACGTATCCCAACCCCTTGCACCTGTTCTTAGCCCAGTCTGCAAAGGCGAGCTGAGCTGATTTGGAGAGGGAAGGTTTTATAGCTGCAGTACCAGTGTAGTCACCGCTAGAGGGCAAGGTTTTGCAACCTTTTCTGTTGTTTTTTGTCTGGTTTTTCCGAAAACTTTTATTTAACCTGCGTCAGGTATGACCTATGTATAATGTATGTATATGCAAACACTCCGACTGCCGCACTGAATGTTGTGCCAAAATTTCAACGCAATCGGTCAAGCAGTTATATATAGATTGGCAAGGATGGGAAGATTGCACTATGAACAAATTTTGTAACATAATAGAAAGGGGTAAATAAGCAGAAAATACTTCAGCTACTAAATCCCAACTCTTGATGAAGCATTTATAAATACTGGAGAAAGAGTACATACCTGTGTCTAACTCTACACATTAGAGGATGTGGGTTTCCTTATGGAAACCCTACTCAAATATTCAGTACCAATGAGCGTGAAACACATTCCCCAGGATGCACAGAAATTGGAAGGTGAGATTGAATGGAATCAGAGATTTTAGTGTCCGGATAACTGTTCTGCTGTGCCACATTTATTTATTTAAAATATTTATGCCCTGCTTTATAGCCGGAAGAGGCTCTCAAAGTGGTTTACAAAAGATTTGCATAATACAGTTGCATTTAAGCACAGCAGTAGGAAAAGAAATGACATTGTGTCATGTGGTATGAGGAAAATTCAGGCAGAATTTCCTGTCCTCCTCTGACTTCCTTTGGCCACAGCCAGCTAAGCAACAGCTGTTCTGAAGCAAAGGATTGGAGCTGAGCAGCTAAATGCATTCAGCCCATGATGGAAGCAGATCTTTTTCTGGTAGTTCACCACCCATACTTGTCACACTGATTGTACTCCCCTGAATTTAAAAGAACAACTTGCTTCTCTGTTTAGTGTTTGGCACCTGTGAGGACACTGCCTATCCCCATACCCAAAATGCCATTGCATGCACACACACTCGACCCTGGCTGATGTGTGATCGGCATCAGCTAGAAGGGGACCTGTATATGTATGCTTGTATGCATCTAGTGCACCCTTCATGATATCTGACCCCATAGAGGGTTAACAATGCACAGGATCCATATACAGTCATACCTTGGGTTACGAACGCTGTGGGTTGCGCGTTTTCGGGTTGTGGACCGCACCGAACCCGGAAGTACTGAAACGGGTTACTTCCAGGTTTCGGCATTCGCGCATGCACAGAACCACAAAATGACGTCATGCGCAGAAGCGCCAAATCGCATCATGCGTGTGTGCAGACGCGGCGCTTCAGGCTGTGAACGCTGTGGGTTGCGAACGTGTCTCCCGCACAGATCACATTGGCAACCCGAGGTATGACTATATGTACATGCCCCTTTCAGACCAATCATGCATCAGCTGCAGCAGGGACTTGGCCACTGTACGCACTCAGTGGTGGAGCTTCATGCTCCGCCACTGGGGGTGGAGAGCAGGCACGCTGCCCCCAGGGATGTGGTGCGCGATCTGGGGGCGGGGCAGGGCGCACCGTGTGCAGGGGCGGGATACGTGTTTTGGTGGTGGGGTGCGCCGTGCACAGGTGCAGGATGTGCGTTTTGGGGTGGGGGCGCCGCGCGCAGGGGCAGGGCGTGCATTTTGGGGGTGGGGCGGGCAGCCTCAATAGCGCCCCTGGGATCGCACCGCTTGGGGCGGCCCGCCCCCACCACCCCTATCTTCCGCCCCTGTACACACTGGTGCCTATGGGACACAGCTAGCCTGTAGATTTTTAGGATAGGGTAGCTCTATATTTTAGTGACAAGCCTATGATTATACCCATGGATTGAGCATGAGATCACACACTTTTGATTTTCACTTGTTTTCAGCGCCGGCTCTAGGTATAGTTCCGGTGGTGCGGGGTGCCAGGGCGCCGGGCCGCCAGGCGGGGCGCTGCGCGGCAAAGCCGTGCGGAAGCCATGCTGCGCGCTGCGAGGGGGGCGCCGGAGCGATCTCCGTGCCAGGGCGCCCGACCTGCTCGAGACTGCCCTGCTTGTTTTCCTGCTGTTTGGCAAATGTGATTTTGAACTAACTTCTTAATCTTTTAAGAAGCCATACTCCAGTCTATCCTTTTTATAGTGTGAAACCCATGTAGAGTAGCAAGCCATCTGCATGCTGATTGAACCAGAAAGAAACCCATTTTGCAGATGTGCCATTTGAATGTCTTACTGGCATTGTAACTTTTTTTTAACTTCTGGTAATTGCTTTAGAAGAACAAAGCTCTTTGTTTAAGGGGAGCTCAGGGAGATCATAATTGCCATAAGGTACAAGACTGTTTCCAAGTATTTCTGAATTGCTTTTCTTTCTACATTAAATATTTAACGTCTAATCTTTGGCCAAACTGTAGAAACCCACTAAGGTCCATGGGTGATGACATCAGGAAGAAAATGGAGACCTGCCAGTTAACTGCTCTGTGTAATTTTCACTATATAACCACCCCTTGAAAAGTATCTGGCTGAATTTGAAATAATATGCAAGAATACAGAAGGATGTAGTCACTGAAAAATGGACCATACGCAATTGGTTTCACACATTTGTGAAAAGTTGAAGTCACAAATTGTTTTGGTTTTTTAAAAAATGCAAACAGCTTTTTCACTTCCCAAACATTGTGAAACAAATGTTTATCTTCCTCTTCCTCTGTAAAATATTTTTTAAAGGATCGAAACAATAATATTAATTTACAGCAATGTGCAATGTGACTTGGAACTTTTTAAAAAAATAATAATAATTTGCACAAATTTTCCAACATAACAACTTCATAGGATCATAACAAATATTTGGCTATCACAGCCTAAGACCTCTAATGGTTTTCTAAATTCCTCTCTATTTTTGCATTTTATTCTTCCTCTGTAAAATCTTGACCCCTTACGGGTTTTTAATTGAAAGACTTATCATTCTTAGCACTTTTTGTCAGGACTGATGCCAGTACTGACTTTATCTATGGGTATCCAGCAGCGAGATGGTAACACAGTACTCCAAGAGGGAATTGCTTTAATGCAAGCACTGCCTGAAATATTTGCTAGATCAGCTAAAGGGCACCTGTTTCTCAGTCATGTGCTCTGATACTCTTTTGTATTTGCTAAGAGAGCAGTTTCATACCAGGCAGAGTGGACTATAGGCTATAGATGTAATATGACACCTTCAGCTATATCAGTGTTTGAATTTTGATTAGAAAATTCTGTGATTAGTTTCTCAGTACAAGAAAGTTGCTTAAAAATAAAATAAAAATATTTTGATAGTTGTGTGGAGGGGTTCTTGCAACCCAATAATTGCAAAATATGATTTATCCAATGCAATGATGGAATAGTTTGGAATACTGTATATATCAAGTAGCAGTAAGCAGACCATATCCCTATTGATCTTTGAAGTAATGGAAGGGGAATGTCAGGAATGACTATCAGTGATAGATGAAAGCTAGGAGAGAATAAGTTAAGCCAGGCTGATGGACAGGAAGCCAACATCTGCTAAAAGGCATAATGGCACCTGACTTCACTTTCAACTTGACTTCCATGGCAGCTCTGGCTCCTGCTTATTTCAGGAATAAAATTAAAGATATTTCACTGTACCCATTAAATTTCAATAGATGGTCTTAGTTCAGTCTTAGAAAGTTCCAGTGAGCACATGCAGAGAGAGCCTTGTCTAAACTATTGTTAATAATATTTTTTTAACAAAATAAATATAAAAATTTGATCCATTTTAGAATGCTCCTTTTATTTAGTGCTGACAGTTATTTGCAGATAAGAAACTGAAAAGGCACTCCTTTGCTCCAATGCCAGACATTGTTGGACTATAACAGGCATCCCCAAACTTCGGCCCTCCAGATGTTTTGGACTACAATTCCCATCTTCCCCAACAACTGGTCCTGTTAGCTAGGGATCATGGGAGTTGTAGGCCAAAACATCTGGAGGACCGAAGTTTGGGGATGCCTGGACTATAACTACCATCATCCCTGACTCCAAGCCATTCTCTCTGGGGCTGATGGGAGTTGTGGTCCAGCAGCACCTGGAGGCCCACAGGTTGCCAACCCTCAATCTTACAGGAAGCTGGCATGGGCTGGCATCCCCAAATTCTATTAATTCTGCTAATAAACAAAAAAATGACATTAATACTTTCCAAGGCAAAACAGCAAGGCAGTTTGTAGTAACACTGATATTTAGGGTGTGTGTGGTGGTTGGTTTGTTTTTTAGTGTCTGTCTCAGTATAGTGCCTGCCACTATACCATCCCTAATGGCTGGGAACAAGGAAGTGTGTTGTGATTTTAGCCAGTTTTTATGTGATATATTTTTAAATTGGCATTTTGTTCTGCTGGTGATTATGATGATGATTTACTTCTTTTATATGGCTTGTCTTAAGTCACAGGGATTGTTTGCTATAGAAATGGAAATAAATAAAAGATGCAGTATTCCACTCTGGACTAGTCAAGCACTGCAGTGCTTCATGCGTTTTTGTTACGATTAACTAAGTGCACTGATGTTCATGAAATGTTCTCGATGGTGACGATTGGATTACTGACTTCACAAACATTCTTTGGTGAAAAGTTATTTTAAAATTTTTACATGTTTGCTTTTTTTATCCAGTCATCTTACATTTCTGTCTCCTTATTTCCCTGTAAAATACTAGGTTTAATGCTGCAATCCTATATACACTTACCTGGAATAAGTCTCAATGAACTCCATGGGTTTAGAACTCTGAGCAGATGCATAAAAGGCTGCACTGTTAGTGTAGAAATATAGAAAACCTTTTATTCAGTTTGCTATTGCTAGCTGTACCTAAAGCTATTTTAATCTTTAGAATAACCTTAGAGTGAAGAGTTAAGAAAACTAAAGAAATACATTTGGCACTGTCAAAAATCCCTGAATTGTCCCTCTAATATCCCTGTGCTCTTCCAAACATTTAATCAAGTTTAATCAAAACTCACTGGTCTAATACAAAAACTTAATATTAGGTATGTCACCTGAGCTACGATCTACACAGGCTCTGGATTAAGAAAAATTGACGCTCCATGCAAAACGACAAGGCAAATGCAGTTCTGTGTGGGCAAAAAGTTTGTGTTAAATCCCAGGGTGAATATATGTGGCAGAGAGAGGAGGTATTGGATTATTGGTGGAATAGTTTTAGGTTTTAGTGAAATAAAATGAGACCCAGCGGCTGCCAGCAACAGTAACCAGGAATCTACAGTATGCTCTGTGGGTTCTTGCTTAGGCCTTGATTTTCATCCAGAACTATAGCATTTGCTGCTCCTGCCAGATGTTCGGGCTTGGGCCAACAATCTCGTATAGGCTCACAGGAAAAACAAACCTTTATCCCTATGCATAACTATGAGACTCTGGCACAGTGCTCTATAGAAGCTGTAAGTTATCCCATGGCTGCTGAAGGGTACTACATTTAAAAAAAACCATTTTCCTAAGCTTTTAAACTGTATTCTTACCCAGTAAACAAAGGAGGAAAATTTTGTTTCTTAAAATGTGGTTTTAAATGAGACTGTTAAACTACAGAAAAGCCAGGACTCTGGGTCAACAGCCTGAAACACAGTGGATATGCATTCAATACATAACCATGGGCGTAGCCAGGATTTTTGTTAGTGGGGGCAGAACCAACATGATTGGTCAGTTAGTTTAGTATTTCTATTGTTTTACTTGATGGGGGGCAGCTGCCCCTCCCTGCCCTCCAATTGTCCCCTGCCTTTTCACAAACAATATGGGGGGGGCGGACTGCAGGACCTGTGTTGGCTTTGGAGTCTGAAGTTCCTTTCCAATTTTCCAGTTCAGTCCCTTGGCGCTAAACAGCTGGCTTCTCCGTGTTCTTATGAGTGCAGGGGAATACTGGGGAAATATGGTGTAAATATTATCTTATTATGTTTGTTTAAAAGGGTAGCAGGGTGGGAAGCTGCCCTTCAGTATCAGGGCAGCATATAGGGCAGCATAGAGCAAAAATATCAGCATCAAAATAAAATCACAGTTAAAATGAAACACAAAGGAAAGCAACAGCTCATAATTCTGCAGGAAAATGTCAGCAGAATAGATTAAGCAATTATATACCAGCTCACGTTAGCTGCTGGAATGCCTGGGCAAATAATCATGCCTTTGCCTGGCACCAGAATGACATCACACTTGGCATCAGGCAAGCCTTCTTGGGCCCAGCATTCCACAAATAGAGACCTATGTCTGAGAAGCTATGTCTCTGGCTGTCATCCCCACTTCAAACTATATGGGGCACCCAGAGGAGAGCTTTAAATGACAGACACAGGATGCTTCCAGGCCGCTGCTATTTTCAGGTGGGAATCAATCACATTCAAGAAAATTAAGGTTGATTTGGAGCTCTTGTGCAACAAATCCAGTCCACACCTATATCCCCAAATCAGACTTTTTGCAATAAGGAAAGTGACAGAGAAATGCACTGGAAAGTGTGGGATAACAATTGCATGATGTGGTGTTGTATAGCCTCCCTGCAAACAAATCAGAATGAATGCTCAGTAAACAGCTGCTGTTATCTAACATCCCCACAAACTTTGTGCAAACAAATCAGGATGAGTATTCAATTCAGGTTGTCTGGAAGTGGTCACAGTGTTTGGGCAGGTTTAGGTGATAGAAGTCAGTCCTTTAAGTTTTCAGGTGCTACGGTAAGTCATTTAGGAAGCAATAAATGGGTAAGCATCAGCACTTTGAAGTGTACCTGGAAATCGACAGTAGCCCTTTAAGGACTTGTAAGCAATGGTACATCAGTCCTCTTAGGGCTTTTTAAATCAGACATTGCCTATGCTCACTCATACCTATCCATGCAACATTAAGGACCAGAAATTTGCCTGTAGAAAATAAGAAAACATATAAAAAGGCAAAGGGACCCCTGACAATTAAGTCCAGCCGTGAACGACTCGGGTTGTGGTGCTCATCTCGCTTTAAAGGCCAGGGGAGCCGGCATTTGTCCACTTCTGCAGACAGTTTTTCCAGGTCATGTGGCCAGCATGACTAAGCCACTTCTGGTGAAACCAGAGCAGTGCACGGAAATGCCATTTACCTTCCCTCCGAAGCAGTACCTATTTATCTTACTTGCACTTTGACATGCTTTCTAACTGCTAGGTTGGCAGGATCTGGGACTGAACAACGGGAGCTCACCCCACCGTGGGGATTCGAACCACTGACCTTTCGATTGGCAAGCCCATGCGGCACAGTGATTTAACCCACAGCACCACCCGCATCCATCTATATGCACTTTGAATGGAATACCTGCAACCCTGATTGGCTTGAAGACAAGGAAGGAATAACATAAAGAAAAACATGAGTTTTATTGTTCAACATCTGGAAGTGTGTGAGCCCCGCACCCCCATGAGTGTTTACAGAGTGATGATGAAAAAATTTACATCTACCAGAATCAAGGGATATTGCAGCAGGATATCACGAGGAAATTTGCACTCCAACTGATCTCTAGGGCATCTTTTAAAAATATTTCACTTCTAACAAGTATCACTAGAAAACAGTCATCACTCCCATTCCCTTGCGTTGAACATGCTTGTAACACGTTTTTCTCTGCCTATACAAAGACTACGAACGAAAGGAGTTGGCTACATGAAGCTTGACAGAGCACCACAAGGAGAGCATATAAAGCTTCTTATGTTGGCTGTGCCAACATATTAAAGGGAAATTGTGTTTTGAATGTTTTTTTCTCCCAAACACACTAGATTAACAAAGTATATTGTGCCTTCACAGCTTAATATATGCGGAAAGGTTTGGCAGTTGTTGGCATCTGAGGCAAGGCCTTGTGTTCCTAATCCTTCCTTCTTCTTAAAGTATAAAGTAGACATTATAAGGGCTTGTGCAAAAGTCTTGGGAAACTTTGTGAACACCTCTCAGGTGGCACCTCTCAGGTAAGCGCCATTGCCATTATAATAGAACAATGGAGGCATTCATGGTGAGTTCTGGCACCTCTTTTTGTAGTAAAATAGCACTGTGCAGCAGGGATGCAAACTTGAATAAAATAGGGGGTAAGCCGCACCCCATATAATCACATGACGTGATGCATGCACACTATTTGAATGGCAATGCCCATCAACTTTGGGAGGGCAAGGTCCCTTCAAATATTTCATGGGAGGGCAAAGCCCCCTCGGCCCCTTGGAGTTTGCTCCTATGACCCACAGAAAAAGATCCCTGTCTCGGGTAAGCTATTGCGCAGGGCAGGCAAAACAACACGGCCACATTTATTTTTAAAACTTAGCGGCTCACTTTTAAAATTTTATATTTAATTGCATTGCAGGGGTTGTTTATATGAAAACAACAATAGCAACAAAGAAGCAAACTAAAATAAAACCAGAATAGCGGTGGGAAGGAAAGGAGGAGAGCGTTCATAGGTTTTGCTTATTTTCCATTTACAGGGGTATCATAAATTACCTTTACATTCAACTGTGGGAAGAATTCAGCTTGGTAAGTACAGCACTGTATCTAATTTATGTAACTTTTCAGCTCACTTTTAAAAAGTTTAACAATGAGTTTACCCATCTTGTTTTTCACTAGAGAACTATCAGGTCAAAATGGATTCTCCCTTCATCAAGCATTGTTTTATCCTCCTTCAAAGATGGCATACTTACTGGGGTTTTTGGTTGCAGTATTAACCATGCTATTTGCTATAGTCCCCACATATTTTGTGTAGGTTACTCTCCATATAATGCTAGTATGGTCTTGTATACTAGAGATAGGCTACTCTCCACTTGCTGCTGGTATTGTAGCCATTGCTACAGTAAGTTTGTAGACCTCCCTGACAAAAAAAAAATGTAGCTACATCACCACATCATTGTACAACAAAAATGTCTATGATCTCCTAACATAATCTCATGTAGCATTTTTAATTTGTCTTGGCTTTCAGTTTTGTCTATCAGTCTATAGCTTTTAAATATATTGCATATACAGTGGTACCTTGGTTTACGAACTAACTACGTTCCGGAAGTCCGTTCTTAAACCAAAGAGTTATTAAACCAGGGCGTGTTTTCCCATAGAAAGTAATGCAAAATGGATTAATCGGTTCCAGACTTTTAAAAACAACCCCTAAATCAGCAATTTAACATGAATTTTACTATCTAGCAAGGCCATTGATCCATAAAATGAAAGCAATAATCAATGTACTGTACTATAAAATAAATAAAACAGTATTGTAGATGATAAAAATAATTTTTTTTAAAAAAAATTCTTACCTGCACTGATGATAGTCATTGTTTGGATGCGGGGCTTTTATCCATTTCCGCAGTCACACAATCAATCAGTAGCTGAACTGGGGTCCACACAGATCCCCACCCCCCGCTGCTGCTGGAAATGCTCCCTAGAGCGCGCGCCTCCCGCAGCGGCATGGGGGGGTTGTGCGCCCACCAACCATATGGCTAGCGGGTGCACAGCTTCCCTTCCTCGCGGCTGCGGGAAACGCCGTGACGATCCCCTTCTCTGCTGCCAGACAACAGAAGTGTGGCACTCAAAACAGAAGTGCAGCCCCAAACGGAGTATGTTCGTATACCAAAAAAAATGCCCAACCCGGAACACTCAGTTCTGGGTTTAAAGTGTTTGTAATCCAAAAAGTTCATTAACTAGGCTGTTCGTAACTCAAGGTACTACTGTATATACCCTTTTAAGAAAAGGGTAGGGAAATCAGCAATGACATAATCCTGTCTATTACTGTGATATTTTGTAGAAAATATTTGTGTATGCATGTCATATTCAATAGATTAAATCACTTCTCTTGCAAAATGCAATGTTCCTCATATTTCGGGAAACCAGTTTTTTATAGGATTGCTCTACACATTAAAAAATCAATCTTGGATGCACGGTTTTGAAAACATAGAATCAGCATTTTACAGTAAACTCAGTCCTCATCATGCTTGTAAGCTGCAGAATGTGTTCAGCCCCTTAGGTTTCTTTTACATTGCTTTCCCTTCTCAAAATTATTCTGACATTGAAGCTGTTTTATAGTTTACTGAATGCTCATCATGTCATTTCAGAAGGGTTCCAAATACATCCCCCATTGCTCATCTCTTCATGCTCAGTACTGTACATGTACAAGATTTTACATTGTCCAATATTTCCTGGTCTCATCTTTTTTCCAAGCCAGGTTGTGGTACTATTGTCAGTCTTCCCTTTTCCAACTGATGTATGCTGATGGCATGAAACCAATAAAGTGTACAAAACTGAATTTGATTATTTTTGGTTAAAAATTGTTCTTAACACCATTAATCAAGACCAACTCAATATAAGGTTTACACATCTGTTCATTTTTCATTAAGCAGAATAGAAATGCCTAAATTTAAATTTGAATATGTAGTGCTTGTATTAAATTCCGTGCCACACATTCATCTTGAAACAATAGATAATGCAGAACACAGTACCATTCCAATGTTGATTCAGAGAAATTAATAAAAAAGTAAACACTGCAATATGCAGACCCATCATTTTTCAAACTGAGCAGTGTTTTATGTCTCATTATCAATCACAGAAGATAGATATTTCGTTTAAATCAATTACTGTATAACTGCCTCAAAACTGTATTGTGGATTAGATTTGCAAAGAGAAACAATAAAATTGTGCACTGAACTTTCAAGAGAAAATGCTCATAATCAGTACAATTGCTGCTGTGTTTTACAAGTTCAGAAATTGCCCTAGCCATCTTCCCTTATCTATGGCATCACACTCATGATTTGGCATAGGTAAGCACTCTTAAACCAGCAATAATATAGTCTGATGTAGTACAATACTGTTATGTATGTATGTATGTATGTATGTATGTATGGCTAAGAAGAGAGGCAGAAGCAGGTGCTGATCATTGAGGATAACTTATTTAACTACTAAAGAGCCAGTTGGGTTGAAACAAGCATTATGGATCTGAGATAAGATGATAATGAATATCAGTGGTTGCGGAACTAAAGCATATCCTTGTAAGATGAGCCACCCTAGATCCTTCATACATGACACCAGTTTAATTGCCCATTCACAGTCCCTGTCCATGTTTATAGTCAGCTGTGTCCACTGATTAGACTCAGTTTGCTCTATTCTCATAGACATTTTATGGGTTATATTAGCCACCATAATCAAACATACAGAGATATTATCTACAAAATACACTGTTCAATAGCCACTCATGTAGGCTTATGTTAGTATAAGCATGTCTGCAACTTGAAAAGGCAATGTTTCTCTCTGGGATGCAAAACCTATTCCCTTGGGGTGATGGGGCACCAGGAGAGGGAGCTGCAACAATTTGATGTGTCATATACTGATAACAGACCAGTAAACAATCATGGCTCAAGGCTTCCCATAACAGGAGGTGGAACAAGGGAAGGACAGATCTCTGTCTAAAGCAACACAGCTGGATAAGAGTTGAGGCAGTACAATATGTTTAGGATCAAGCTGGAATATCCAGTGAGATATGATTTAGAGCATGTAACTGTAAACTTAGAAAAGGAGAGGGATGTCATAATGGTATGAGAAATGCCATGCTAAAACTCAAATCCAGCAATGAAATCAATTTCAACATACCATAGCACCTCCTTGGAGCAAGTTAAGTAGGAAACCATGTGTGCAAACATAAAGGATTCACCGTATGGATCTCATTGCAAGATCTGTATAACCAGACATTTCCATTACATGTGTTTGTTAATTTTATCCATACTAATTTCTTTCATATACGTAGATGCCTGTGCCTTTACAAATTCCAGCTTGTTCCTTTTATCATTATACAGTACGTATATGTTAACTTAAAAGCTTAAGCAGCATTGTTAGTGTCAAGTCACTCCATTCTGAATCCATTACTTCTGTGCTACACCCAAAGAAGGGTTTAAATCTTAGAAGAATCCCTGAAATATAGTCTCTTTGACTTTGCTTTGGCTACAATCCTAGGCACATTTACCTGGGAACATGCCCCACTGAACTCAGTGAGACTTACCTTTGAATAAATATGTATAGGATCACACTGCAACCTATAGTTTTATATCTACTTACCTAGGAGCAGATCCCATTGAACCTAACAGGACCTAGAATCATTGTAAAGTTGGAAGGGACCATGAGGGTCATCTAGTTCAACCATCTGCAATCCAAGAATCTTTTGCCCAACGTGGGGCTCGAACCCACAACCCTAAAATTAAGAGTCTCATGTTCTATCAACTGAGATGCCCCAGTAGATTTGCTTCTGAGTAGACATATATAGTGCTGTCCTGCAAGGCTCTAATAGGCTACTAAACACACTTTCCTGGAAATAGGTTTCATTGAATTCAGTGGGACTGTTTATTTTATCTGTTTAATATATTTTTATGTTGCCTTCAGGGAAGTAACTATGATTAAGACTGTGTATTGTGTAAAACTCAATCTTTTTGCATGAAGTTCTTCCCTTTGGAAAGCATGGGAAAATGGAAATCTTTTAATGGAATAAGGAAACAGAATTAAACAAAGTAAAGACCCAGAGTTAATTTTAAAAGATATTTATTTATCAAACCATTTATCAAAGGGGTCATCTCATTCAGAAGACCTATGACCTGATCTGGGGGAAGTCTGAGAACTAGACATCTCCTGTTCTTCCCTTTGCCTTTTCCATGCACAGTCTTGACAATTTTGCATGCATTACAAAATGTGTGTCACTGCACATGGAAAACTGAGGCAAAGAGGCAATGATGTGCCATACATGAGAAGGAATTCATGCATATGACTCATTGGACAATGTTGCCATATGACAAGCAGATGACCTGACATCACCCTCAATCTATATCACAACCTTGGCTTTCCATCTCTCTCTCACACCCCTCTTCTGTATTTTTTTCTGGTTCCACTACAAATGGGTAGAAATTGCTAGGAAATGGATTTTGGCTAAACATGAGGAGCAACTTCAAGCTGTTTGACTGTGGAACTAATTGCTTCAGGAAGTAGTGGTATTTAAGTAGAGGCTTGTCAGGCCTGCTGCAGTTGCATCTCACATTGGAAATCCTCCACTGTGCTGATGATTGGCTAGATTACCCGAAAGGACCAGTTCTTTGATTCTATCTCCCTTGTGCTAAATTCAGGCTTATAGCAAGCCAATAGAAATCACTTTAAATGTGGATAAGTAGCAGCATGCCAAACGTTGAATGCAATGTGTGGTGGCATATTAGGACAAGCCAAAAAGAGCTTGTACAAGTCTATTTCTATTTCTACGCAGATATGATAATGAGGAATTGCACCCTGACAT
The DNA here is from genome assembly GCF_963506605.1 of Zootoca vivipara. Lineage (NCBI taxonomy): Eukaryota > Metazoa > Chordata > Lepidosauria > Squamata > Lacertidae > Zootoca > Zootoca vivipara. The sequence goes on from NC_083283.1 coordinate 49,157,742, forward strand.
TTTGATCCTGACTTTTTAGCTGTACATTGCTTGTAAATGCCCCCTCCAAAAATATTTTAACATTAGAAATTTAATTAATGCCACATTCCTAATGGCTGTACTAACTCTATTTAAATGTACAGAACTTGCTTCTGACTAAACATAAACAGAGTGCTGCTATGAAGCTACATGCATCCACTCAAAATGTTTCTTCTATACAATTATTAAATGTACAAGTACCCGTGACTTCCTATGCCTCTCACCACCAGGGAAATCTGCTAGCCATATTTGGGTATGCTGCTCACATGTAAGGGCTGCACTTGACCTAAGAAAGCTGGAACTAAGCTTAAGTTCTGCTCTTGCGTCCCTATGCCTGTCACTGTCTATGATTTGGTGGGCATCTGGAGTCTCCTATTCCTGCATTATTTAGAACCTTGCAAAACTGGGGTTCTAGATAACACAGGAAGCCTTCAGGAGTAGAGGAGACTCCTCGTTTCAAACTTTACCATACAACTACCGTAGTAAAGAGCAACTGGCGTAGTTATTGTTTGTATAATACACATTAAGCATCATTTTTTCTGTTGGGTGTGTTCCAGTACTTTAGTCCAATTTCTTATTCAGCATTTAGCATAGTATGTCAGCACCCTCTAGTGATGCTTTGGAACAATACCTGTTGAGGCAGAGAAGTAGTCATTTCAGGAATGACAAAGAGAAAGGTATGCATACCATGCTACAACTAAAATAACTTTGAGGGAATCAACCATAAAAAGGTGAGAATGGAACCAATTGAGCATGGACATATCTTAGTATATAGTCTTAGTCTGCTGCATTTTTTTAAAAAAAATACGAATATGCATTACCCATGTTCAATTTTTAAGACCATTGGCTGTGTCATTATTACCCATTTGGTTTGTGCAGTTCAAACTTTAAACCGTTCAGTCCAATACATAGTTGAGTGGTAAACTATAGGCTTTGTAATTCAAAGCCTCCGATTCAATCCCTGGCATCTCCAGGTTCTAGGATCTCTTACAACAGGACTGGGAAAGACCCGGGGCCCTATATCATAGAACTGTAGATTTCGGAGGGACTCAAAGCACCTTCAAGTCCAAACTGCTGCACTGCAGGAACCACAAGTGCTCACTGCTATCCAGAATAGACCATACTGAGCTAGTATGCTCAGGTGTCTTCTCTTGAAGCTGTGCTTTGATTGAAAAGGCATTACATGTTCCCAGCACTTGATGTGCTGTATTTTATATAACATCTTGACTGCTATATCAATTCTACTAGGATTGCTATGTGGAATGCAATATCCTGCTGGGTATACAGTATGCCTGTAATATGAATGGTGACAAATGATACAAACTGCCTCCTCCCAAACGCCAGCTATAAAGGAGCACTCATGTAGCCTTTACAAGCTGCCATTCTCCTGCCCTGACAATGTTGCTGCACCATTGCAATTATCTCTTATGAACCGTTTTATGAAGCTTCAATTCCCCACCCCCTTAAAGGCTATGAATCCCGCTCATATGAAACATACATTTATGTTGTGTTCAGAATTCCGGGATCCAACAAGATGAAATGGGGTCTAGTCTATAAATGGTAAATAATAAGTAAATATTGACGCTTTGTTTAAAAAGAGGACAATGGGTATGGTTACCCTCTCATCTGCTACCCACTGTCTGGGGTGTTGGAGACCATTGCATAAGGTTAAATTTTAACTGAGGGGTATGCTTTCCCTGACTGGCTAAATAAGCCCTTGGTGTTCAGATAAAACATTTTAAATCATATGTTCATATACCTGGGATACATGCTCTTTGCTTCAAGTGATCTTCATTTTCGAACGACCTACCTATTTGCTCATTCTTAAGTTGTTTTTGTTCCACAATGGCAGAATGCACCAGCAAAATATCTACGTTCAGCACAAGTGCTGTTGCTTATGGAACTAAATAGAATTGCTCTGACCTTGAGCTTTGTGATTACTAACAACATTCAAAATCAATAGGAGAGTGGATAGCCGGATATTATAGCTTAGAGGAGCCAATCAATAAATCTTAAGTGAAGTCTTCATTTATCTGCTCTAAGAAACATGTTTTTGTCTAATACCAAAGTGATAAGAATGCAAATATATAATGACTCCTTAGTTCAAAAATATACAGATGCATTACGCTAAAAAACCCCAGCAAGATAACATTTGTAACAGTCCCAAGCAGAACTTAGCTTCCAAATAATACAACAAAATATTACACCAATAGAATAATCTTATCATTAATGGACACTTTTGGGTATGGTAGAATACCTCCTACATCCCCTTATGCTTATAGCCACAGGGTTACGCCAGCAAAAAAAATATACAAGGTTAGTGTAGTCATTGCCCTGACAGAACTCCAGGCGTACCAGCAGGGGAACAGGACGGTGCTGGATGCATTGGAGAGAAATGGACTTTAAATTGAGTCTAGACACCAGTCCTGATGGTGTAGTGTTTTGTAATGTTAATAAGCTCTAACATTTCCAAAGAACTTCCCCTATTGTGTCTGTTCCCTCAACACAACCACAGTGGAGAGCAGGATTCTTGTTAATTCTGTCAATTGTGGCACAACATCTGGGCTACATGAGGGCCAGGCTTAGAGGCAGATGGAACTGTTAGGCCATAAGACAGAGAGACCAACGGTAGATGGAACCACAGCCAATGACAGGCAGAGCCAACTAAACTACCTCATTTTTTTTCTCAATACAGATTGAAGCAGCTTGAGGAAAATGCATAAAAACACAGTATGAAACAAGATGACAGGTATATGATAGATATGGATTGTGGCTAATAGCGTGGGTAAACCACATCCCAAACCCGCTTAGTTCTGCAAAGGCCAGAGACTAAGTAGGAGGAAGCTCACAGACAGTGCCACTACCCCCTAGACCGAGAAAGGCATGCCAGATGTGCGTGTATGGGTCAGCCAACAGATGGGTCAGTAGACTCCTCACCTTCCCCCACACCACTGTTTCCTAGAGCCAGGATGGGCTTGAAGCAGGAAGAGTAGCAATATGCAGGAGAAGTCTCAGGTTACGGGCACACAACGCATATGGGGAGGGTATATAAACCAGCTGGAGCTCGGGGTCTCCCTGTTGCAACTGCTCTACAGGGCCTAGACCTGTTGACAACTGCCTATAGAGGCTAGAAGCATGGGGGTGTATACAGAGCACTGTGGAAGCTGCTTAGGTGGGGGTTTTTGTTGATAAAGAGTTAACTATCAGAAGTGTGTCTTCCTTGGATCGGGAGGGCCAAGACAATAAAGCCAGTAACTGTAAGTGATTATTCCAATCTAATTCACCCACGCTGCAAGGTCTGCAAATACTAATGACATAAAACATATCTTCTTGTAACAATCCTCAGAACATTAGCAGAGAAGGAGGAAACAGGGATCTTTGCAATAGGAAAAAGGCAGTATGTTTTCCCGTCTTGCTCCTATATTGAACTAAGAGCCTTGCATTATGTTCAAAGGATGGGTAAAATCCCTCTATAACATGTGGGTCCTGCAGCAAAATTTTGCAGTGTGAAGTGTTTTCTGTTGAGGATTCTAGCCACTATACCTCATTCCTCTATTTAGGGGTTCTTTTTCCTCTTAGGGGTTTTTCCTCCTAAATATCTTTTTACTTCTGCAAACCTCAGGATTCCCCCAAGCCTGCTGATACCTTGATCTTTCACATGATCATCTGTCCTCCCAGTTGAACGACATGGCCCAGGGGGAGAGGGAAAAATAGGGGAAGTGAACAACTGGCTTCGCAAATGGTGCAAACAGGAACAGTTTGGCTTCTTAGATCACAGCCTGCAGTTTCTTGAAGATGGACTTCTGGCAAGTGATGGGCTGCACCTCACAAAGGTTGGGAGGAATGTTTTTGCTATGAAACTCAAAAACCTCATCAGGAGGGCTTTAAACTGACTTCAGTGGTCCTGAAGGTAGGAGTCTATCAAGTGCTGAAGATGATCATCCAAATGTCAATGACCAAATGGAGCAAACAGCCCTCAGACCTAGTGGTGGGAGGAAAATATCCTTAAATAAGAGACATGGGGGAATGATCAATGGTCTTCAATGTCTGTATACTAATGCACAGAACATGAGCTCTTGGTACAGCAAACTAAATACGACATAATAGGCATCACTGAAACCTGGTGGGATGAGTCTCATGATTAGAATATAGTAATAGAAGGATACAATCTATTTCAGAAAAATAGACCAAACAGGAAAGGAGGAGGAGTAGCGTTATATGTCAGGGATGTGTATTCCTGTGAAGAGATCCAGGATTTAAAACTTCAAAGCCAAATTGAGAGTATCTGGGTCAAAATTAAGGGAGAGAAAAATAACAGTGATCTCATTGTAGGAGTTTACTATAGATCCCCAAGCCAAACTGAGGACACAGATGATGCCTTCGTGGAACAGATGACCAAGCATTCAAAAGAAAGTGAGATAGTAATAATGGGGGATTTCAACTATCCTGATATTTGTTGGATGTCAAACTCAGCCAAGAGCATAAGGTTGAACAGATTCCTCACTGGCCTTGCATACAATTTCATTTCCAGAAAGTGGGAGAAGCAACAAGAGGATCAGCCATTTTAGATCTGGTCCTAACCAACAGTGATGACCTGGTTAGTGGGGTAGAAGTGGCAGGATCATTAGGTGGGAGTGATCGTGCTCTTCTGGAGTTTATTATTCAGCGGAAAGGAGCAACCAAGCATACTAAGACTCAAATCCTAGACTTTAAGAAAGCCGACTTCAGAAAACTTAGGGAAACGCTGGGTGAGATCCCATGGACAGAAATACTAAAAGGGAAGGGAGTTCATGATGGTTGGGAGTTTGTTAAAAGGGAGATACTAAAAGCACAACTTCAGGCAATACCAATGAGACGGAAACATGGAAGGTGCCTAAAGAAGCCAGGGTGGCTATCTAAAGAACTTTTAACTGAGTTAAGATTTAAAAGGGATATGTACAAAAAATGGAAAAAGAGGGAAATCACCAGAGAGGAATTCAAACATATAGCCAGCACGTGTAGAGACAAAGTCAGAAAAGCTAAAGCACAGAATGAATTCAGGCTTGCTAGAGAGGTTAAAAGCAACAAAAAGGGTTTTTATGGGTATGTTCGTAGCAAAAAGAAGAACAAGGAAACAGTGGGGTCACTTAGAGGAGAAGATGGTGAAATGTGAACAGGGGACAAAGAAAGGGCAGAACTCCTCAATGCCTTCTTTGCCTCAGTCTTTACCAAAAAAGAAAACAATGCCCGACCTGAAGAATATGGAGCAGATGATTCAGCAGGGGAAACACAGCCCAGAATAAGTAAGGAGGTAGTACAAGAATACTTGGCTAGTTTAGATGTATTCAGGTCTCCAGGGCCAGATGAACTACATCCAAGAGTATTAAAAGAACTGGCAGAGGTGATTTCAGAAGCACTGGCAATAATCTTTGAGAATTCCTGGAGAACAGGTGAAGTTCCAGCAGACTGGAGGAGGGCAAATGTTGTCCCTATTTTCAAGAAGGGGAAAAGAGAGGACACAAGCAATTACTGCCCAGTCAGCCTGACATCAATACCAGGAAAGATTCTAGAGCAGATCATTAAGCAAACGGTCTGTGAGCACCTAGAAAGGAACGCTGTGATCACTAAAAGTCAGCATGGGTTTCTGAAAAATAAGTCGTGTCAGACGAATCTGATCTCATTTTTTGACAGAATTACAAGCCTGGTAGATGAAGGGAACGCTGTGGATGTAGCCTATATTGATTTCAGCAAGGCCTTTGACAAGGTGCCCCATGATATTCTTGTAAAGAAGCTGGTAAAATGCGGGCTAGACAATGCTACCATTCAGTGGATTTGTAACTGGCTGACTGACCGAACCCAAAGGGTGCTCATCAATGGCTCCTCCTCATCCTGGAGAGTAGTGACTAGTGGGGTACCACAGGGTTCTGTCTTGGGCCCAGTCTTATTCAACATCTTTATCAATGACTTAGATCAGTGTTTCTCAACCTTTTTTGGGCCACAGCACACTTGTTCCGTGAAAAAAATCACGCGGCACACCACCATTAAAAAAGTTAACTCTGTGCTGCCCTATATTGACTATAATTATGACTGTAAGTCTTAGAAACACTTGCCAATTGCTGTGTTGGTTGCAATCTCCTGTAATAAGGCTTCACAAGCCGCTGATTTCTCTGCCAGCACGTGCTCCTCGCCGAAGAGGCTGCTCACTCCCTGACAGAGTGACAGTTTGGATGCTGGCTGGACAAAAGAGGCTCTTCTCTTTGCACCTATGGAGTCCCTGTGCGATTTTTATGTGTTACAAAATGCATCGTTTCATTTCCACGTGGCTCCGCTCCTCCCGTCGAACCCGGCTGGGCCGTCCCGAGGTTGCGGTGCAGGTTGGGATACTGGGGGTTCTGCTGCTTTTTCCTCTCTGGGGGGTCTGGGCTGAGGTTGCGGCTGCAGAGATGGTGAGTAGGGGAGGGGGAGCGCTCGGCGGCTTTCGATTGGGTGCGGAAGACCATAGACAACTAAGTCAAAGGGACGCTCGAGGAGGAACCATAGAGATAAAAGAGAGAGCGGAGAGTGGTGGTGGTGCGGGCGGGGCAGGCAGGCGGGTTATGACAGGAATCGCCACCATCTTGTGAAGGGCGCGCTCAAACGCAGCCATGCTGAGAAGGTTCTCCGCTCCGTACGGTAGTTCTGCAAATCGCCCTTCTCGTCGCCGCACGCCGCGGCACACCAGCCAGCATCTCGCGGCACAGTAGTGTGCCGCGGAACAGCGGTTGAGAAACGCTGACTTAGATGATGGGCTTGAGGGCATCCTGAGCAAGTTTGCAGATGACACCAAATTGGGAGGGGTGGCTAATACCCCAGAGGACAGGATCACACTTCAAAATGACCTTAACAGATTAGACAACTGGGCCAAAGCAAACAAGATGAATTTTAACAAGAAGAAATGTAAAGTACTACACTTGGGCAAAAAAAAAGAAAGGCACAAATACAGGATGGGAGACACCTGGCTTGGGAGTAGTACATGTGAAAAGGATCTAGGAGTCTTGGTAGACCACAAACTTGACATGAGTCAACAGTGTGATGCAACAGCTAAAAAAGCCAATGCAATTCAGGGCTGCATCAATAGGAGTATAGCATCTAAATCAAGGGAAGTAATAGTACCACTGTATTCTGCTCTGGTCAGACCTCACCTGGAGTACTGTGTCCAGTTCTGGGCACCACAGTTCAAGAAGGATACTGACAAGTTAGAACATGTCCAGAAGAGGGCAACCAAAATGGTCAATGGCCTGGACACGATGCCTTATGAGGAACGGCTTAGGGAGCTGGGTATGTTTAGCCTGGAGAAGAGAAGGTTAAGGGGTGATATGATAGCCATGTTCAAATATATAAAAGGATGTCATATAGAGGAGGGAGAAAGGTTGTTTTCTGCTGCTCCAGAGAAGCAAACACAGAGCAATGGATTCAAACTACAAGAAAGAAGATTCCACCTAAACATTAGGAAGAACTTCCTGACAGTAAGAGCTGTTTGGCAATGGAATTTGCTACCAAGGAGTGTGATGGAGTCACCTTCTTTGGAGGTCTTTAAGCAGAGGCTTGACAGGCATATGTCAAGAATGCTTTGATGGTGTTTCCTGCTTGGCAGGGGGTTGGACTGGATGGCCCTTGTGGTCTCTTCCAACTCTATGATTCTATGAGTTGTGCTTTTTTAGCAACATAAGCAATGACACCCTCCCTGTGAAGACCGGAACTACAGCAAATAACCACTTCATACCTTGGGGCTCTTGCCTAGTCCTCAGCAAGTAAGATGTAAGGATGGGTGCAAAAGGCACTAGCCAACTGGGCATAGGTTAATCAAGATATTGTGTCTTTTAAAAGATTGTACGTCTCTTCAGAATGCCAGTGCCATTATATGAATTTTACTCAGACTCCTCCGTTCAGCAAGGGAGATGTGTGTGCAGAAGAAATCTTCTACATGCAGATTCCCCTTTCTCGAGGGGAGTGTTTGTGCAATGAAGTGCTCTGCACATAAGGTCTCTTACCTGGATACCCACATTGAATAACTGAGGACTGCCTCCTTCAAAATTAGTTTGGGGTACTATTAGATACAATTATGACCCTGGGCCCAAGTGCCTCCTGTGGTGTAAGGCACCTTGTGTCAGCTGGTAAACCAACTCCAACTGCTCCTGGGCAGACATAGCCTAGCCATAGTGGTCCATTTTATTTTAATCTTCAGATTAGGCTATTGTAATATGTTGCACATAGGGCTGCTGTTTTGTTTTGTTTTGTTTTGTTTTTAAAAAACCTGATACTAAAATGTAAAAATTAAAAATTTACAAGTGCATTTGGGGCTGGCACACATCCCGGGGGTGGGACATGCCACCTGCAGGGGTGGGGCGTGTGTCCTTGGGGCAGGGGGTGCACTCGCAGGCGTGTGGCGCGCGTCCTGGGGAAGGACGCGCTGCCTGTGGGGGTGTGGCGTCCAGTGCGGGTGGGGAGGGCAGCCGCGATGGCACCCCACCAGGATCACGCTGCCAGGGGCGGTGCACTCCCCCTGCACTCCTCCTCCTCTGCCAGTGCCTGAGATTTGACTCTGTGTGTGTTAAAATAAATATAAATACATTGTTCAGCACTCAGGTGCATTTACCATATTGTTGTTGTTGTTTAGTCGTTTAGTCATGTCCGACTCTTCGTGACCCCATGGACCATAGCACGCCAGGCACTCCTGTCTTGCACTGCCTCCCGCAGTTTGGTCAAACTCATGTTCGTAACTTCGAGAACTTCGTAGCTTCAATTCGTAGCTTCGTAGCTTCAATTACCATATACCTGTATTCTATATACAAATCCCAAAAGTCATTTGCAACACAAATTGCAGGAACCTTGATCAGCACAACCCATGACATGCACTCAGGTCCCACATGTGTGTGTCTGCTGACCCACTGTGAGGACAAGTTGCTGGACTGGATCACTCTATAGTCTGCTCCAAAGTTCTCCTTATGTTGTTATGTCATGCTTAACCTATGTGCTTGGAATATTCAAATGCATATCACGTGGAACTATCTCCGCATATATGGGCAGGGGGAGGACTGCAGTCTGATTTCACTGGAATCAAAGCATTAACTGTCCTTTTTTAATTCCTTCAATTTCATTGGGACTCAGATGTGCCTAACTTGTTGCATTATATTCAGAGTGGGAGTATATACAGTTCACTGCTGTTATTGCAGCTATTACTGATAGTCAACTGAAAACCATTAGAACTTCCCCCCTGTTCAAAATTCTTCTCAAAGCTTTGACTTGTATGAGTGGGTCATATCTGACACTGAATGGTGCTACTCTATTTTCCAGACAGTTGTAGTCTGGTATATTTTTTTAAAAAATGGATGTGTTCTATTTCTAACTGGGCCTGAGGTCACTGTTGTGGACTTTTTTTTACAGCCTAATGGAAGTTATTTCACTTTAGGTTCATCTCTGTACTACCTATGAATAAAATGAATTTATCATAAAAAGTCTCCAAAGCAGTCTTCATAGCATGCTATGTGGATAATGTGTTATTTACATTTTTCACCAAGGGAATATTTTTATTATCATCCCTTTCTCAGTGATATTATAGCTGGAGATATTCATATTTTAAGACCACATATATTAGGGGTTAACAGAAGTTAGTTGATTGGAACTATAAATGACTACAGTTATGGTCAACAGAGTATATTAACAGGTACACACAAACCATGTTCAAAGCATGGAAACCAGAAATAAACAAACTAGCCCCAGCCCCGTCCCCACTAATTCCCCTGGCCTACCACCCACTATTCCACCACGCAGCACAAAACCTCCAAATAAAAACCTGGCAAACCAAAGGCCTATATCGCTTAACAGACTTCTACAAAAATAACAAACCCCTGTCAACACAAGAAATACAGAACAAACTAGAAGACACCCAAATACCCTGGTTAGCACAAAACCAAATACAGGCTCTCCTAAACAACCCAGCAATTAAATCAGCAGCAATTAGACCCCCAACAACCTTCGAAAACCTCCTCCTAACGACAAAGGGACACAACAAAGGACTAGTATCTGCAATATACAAAATGCTACTGAAAAGTCCCACGAACCCCCTAGACGCAATAAAAAAACAATGGGAGGATGACTTAGGATATGAAATAAACCCCACCCAATGGACCAGAGTGTGGTCTAAACCCCCCTTCAAATCCATATCAACGAAAAGAAGAGAACTCTCCATGAAACTTACCTACAGATGGTACCTAACTCCAAGAAAACTAGCACTAATACACCCAGGAACCACATCAAAATGCTGGAGAGGGTGCACCTCCACAGGCACATACCTCCACATGTGGTGGGAGTGCCCCAAAATTCAATCATTCTGGACAACAACCACACGAGAAATCTGTAAGATAAGTAAGCAAGTACTAGAACTCACCCCAGAACTGGTCTTATTAAACATCTTCCAAGACAACAACGCCCACGCAGAACACAAAGAACTCATAACCCACCTACTATCAGCTACCAGATACAGTACATCATAACCAGACATTGGAAAGACCTGTCAGGAGTGAACATGGACCAATGGTATCAAGTAGTATGGGAAACAGCCCTACTAGAAAAACTAACCAGTAAGCTGAAACTGACACGGGGACAAACGGAAGAGGACACCTTCACCCCAACATGGTTCCCCTTCATCACCTACACAACCCAACAAGACAATGACAAAAACCTACCATCAGCATACAAATCAATTTGGCTAACCTAACCAAAACACCCACCCACCCCTCTCACACAAGAAACCAAAGACCACCACAGCCAAACACAAACGAACAAGAGCATCCTATGCCAACCCCCCGACCTCTCTCACCAACAAAGGAGCGCAAGCAAACAACAGAGAACAACGACCAACGCTGACCCTGAGCCCCTACACATACCAAGGAAAATAGAAACATCGACCCCCCACCCCACCCACATACCTTCCCCCCCTTTTTTTTCTTTCTTCCTAATGTCTTAACAATAAAGATTAATGTGTAAAAGCTGTACATGGAAGGAATACGAGACATTGTACCACCTCTGTAAACCATGAAAACCCTTAATAAAAATTGATAAATGATTTTTAAAAAAAGCAATTGGGATTGGCAAAATGGCCCAGGAGACAATTCTGACCCCATGTGCCTTCCATTGCCCCCTGAAACTGGCAATTTCCTAAGGCTGCATTTCAATTTAAAATAAGTCATGGAATCAAGTCTCATGTGACTGTAGTCTGGTGTTTGGCTTCAATGACAAAAGCAATGGGGTGCTCATCATCCTTTGGAGCACTGAGCACAAACTACTTATGTCTCACCATTTGTAAATGTTTTTTAAAACCCCTTGATTTTACTTAGAAAATGCCATTTTTAATTATTTTGAAATACAGTAACAACCATTAGAACTTTCTCTGCTAATTATGATATCTTAAAGTTTTAGAACTGCAATCCAGAATGCAATATTCTAACTTGCATTCTGTAACATAATATTGAACATACTGAAGAAGAAGAATATACATAACATTGGAGAAAGTGGAATACAAGGTCAGGAATTTGAGATCTGTGCCTTCTGTGAGAGTTAGACTTTCCCCTAGAATCTTATGTCAGCAAGGCAATAGGAATCTCTCACCCATTAGACCATGGTGCAGCAGCCTTAGGGTTGATCCCTGAGATCAATGAGGGAATCCACTGGAGCTGTGAACTAACTATTGAAAATCCTTGAGCTTAAGTATACTTTAGATCCAAATAACTTCTATAGAGAAGGGAGTGGGGCTTGGATACTGAGTGAATGACACAATACCAAATCCTTTGAACTATATTTGTTCCTTCTTGTTTACTATTGTGTTCCTGATAGATAAATTTGAAGTGAAGAAGATATGACCTTATTTTTCAGAAGACCATATATTTTAACTTTACTGCTTCTGAATCATAAATTTACCTTAAAAGAGATATTCATTGTCTGTGTGAAGTCTGGGTCCTGCTTTCAGGGAATTGATAAATAAATCTTTCTGGTAAATACAAGGATTAGTGCTCTGATCTTTCCTGCAACTATTAAAGTCAAGATGTTAGCTGTTCTTCCAGGTCACGTATGAGATAGGAACTCTACCATGGTCATAGTTAGTGATGGGATGCCTTTTATACCAAACATTTGCCAGCTGCACCAATACCATGATCCACAAATATAAAACCACATAAAAGGTCCAGACTAGCACCCCAAATAAGGGCTAGTAAATTACTATCATCAGTGTAGGATGATGCAATCAGGCCTGGTTTCACTTCTCATCTTGGTTGCTTATGAAATTCTAGGCCTCCCCTGGTCCTGCCTAAACTTGAAATGGATATTAAGTATCTTCATTTGGAAAAAGTATCTTTGTAGCCAAACTCATTCAGAACCGATCGTGCACACTGTGCAAATGGGAGACTTACTGTATGACAAATTACTGCTTGATCAGGTCTTTTTCAAAGAGTCAAATTCCAAAGTATAGTGTTACAGCAGACCTTGCAAGGGTCAATGTGCTAGAATAATTAAACTAGTCCCTTAGTTCATGAAAAAATTCTAGTAGGTTTGTCAGCAACCTATGCATAGGCAGTTTTCTTTAAAGCTTATCATATTGATCCGGAATATACTTTGCAAAGGTCTAATATGTGTCTTGCTTCCTGCAGCACAGGAGAATGTAAAACAAAATGGGTTTAGCACTTAATGACATATAACAGTTCATATAAATAATGTATATACATGGCCATTCTCCAATACCCAGGAGACTGTCAGTCTAACTTTAATGTTGGAGATAACTATCTATATGTGTTCTTAGATTTATCACTTGAATCCTAATGCATTTGCCAAAGGCATTAATATTTAAGAAGCTGAAAAATATTACATTGAGAGAAAATGAGAAAGGTTTACAGTTCTTCACATAGACACAGTCACATACACATAGCATCATAGCATGATAAAGAATTCAGGAAATCATTTTCTGTAAGCAAAAGTCAGAACTGGCTTTCTTTGTTAAGGTAGCAATATCAAACTTCCCAGTACATAATGGTTTGAAAAGTTACCGATATCTAGAAAATAATTTGCTTCTGATAAGTTTTTAGAGCATATTTTTAGGACCTGTCTAATATTTGAAAATTCATGTTGACATTCTCTTATCTCCTGCAGCACACAAATAACAGGCCCAGTTTCTGATACTGGAAATGTTTATATTCTTGAGAAATGCTTAGGCAGCTACATTTAAAGCACAAAGAACTTATTCTTAAAACCACCTACTTATGAGGAGCTATCCTGTGCAGTGTAACACAAGATGCATTCATAACATACTGTATTTCCTAGGGGAACTATAAACAACAATTACAGGATAAACCTCACATTGCCTCATGTTGAAGAGTGTTAATCTAAAGGCTGTGACACAAGAAGGCTTGTGTGTGAGTAACACTTGCAAGATTTAAGAAAGATAACTCCTTGCCTATTCTATATCTTTGAACTGAATTGAATTAAGGCACCTTTCAAGATTGAGAAGGTGATGATGATAATAATAATAATAATAATAATAATAATAATAATAAACCAAACTAAATGACACATATATTTTCTTACTTATTTCACAGTTTATTCTGATACAGTGGAACCTCAGTTTATGAACACCTCGGTTTATGAATTTTCGGTTTACGAACACCGCGGACCCATCTGGAACGGATTAATCCACTTTCCATTACTTTCAATGGGAAAGTTCGCTTCAGTTTATGAACGCTTCAGTTTATGAACTCCATGGACCGTCTGGAACAGATTAATCCACTTTCCATTACTTTCAATGGGAAAGTTCGCTTCAGTTTATGAACGCTTCAGTTTATGAACAGACTTCCGGAACCAATTGTGTTCATAAACCGAGGTACCACTGTACTGCTAACTGTGGCAAGAGCCCAAGGGCCATGCAGGGCACTGAGGTCGTTCTCTTGGGTCAGTGGATATCCAGCTCAGGCATTGACCACAGACTTTCAAATTGATTTTCAGTTTTAGGTGCTAGGAAGCTGCTCTTTTAAGAAGGAATACTGAGATTCACAGGATGCTGAATCCTTCACCCAACGTCAGATTCTGTCCTTCTGCAGTTCAGTCACAAAATACACCTATAGCCTTCACTACTTTTCAGAAAGTAGTTACTTTGTGGTAACATGAGACTAGCTTAATATCCCCAAATTGACTTCCTTCATTATCCATTTATTATTGCTAGTCAGCTGACCGGGCAACCTTTTAATCTTTTGGTTTTAATCATGGAAGGCAGGCACCTCTGTCTCTACCCTTATCCACTAGCAGTGGACATAGCTAACATGGGTGACTTAGGCTTCTACCCTGTACCTACTCAGTAAGTCCCATTGGACCTTACTGAATAGACATGCATTGAATCAAACTGTAAGAAGCCTGCAAAGCCAGACTAAAAAAAGTTCCAATCAATGACAACCTACCGTATTTATGCACTCACAGATTTAACTTGGGCACATCTTAGGACTGCAGAAACCACCACTACTCAGCCAGTACCAAACCTCCAACATACTCAGTGATCACATCGGATTTATTTTCTAGTCTAATTAATTTAAACCTGGGGTCCTGAGTATGGCACCCATCAAAGCCACAACCCCTCCCAATTTTCATATTTTAAAAAAAGATTAGGGTGTTGTTGTTTTTTATTTAGCTTGGTTGGATGATTGCCTTGGGGGAGAGTTCCTGTCTTTTATTCTCTGTGTTTGTTTGGGGTGCATGTAGGTGTTTGTTTGCCTGTTTTGGAGGGGGAATATCACCAGTTTTTCTTCTGCAGAAATGGGTATTTTTGTGATTTCCAAATACATCCAAAAAGGTTGGGGGCCGCTGATTTAAGCAGACAAGTCTGTCTATATTAGCAGTTCTCTCATATGCATGCTGGAACTATCTGCCTCCATAAATTAAATTATTATGGGTACAGCTAATGGACTTTCAGACAATTTATTGGCTTAAAAAGTTTGAATCTGACATAATACAGTTCTCCTAAAACACGTAAAAATTCTGAAACCACTAAACTGATAGTCTGGTTAATTATTCAAACAGCAATCTAATTCTAGTTATAAATTAATGATAGCCCAACTGCCCTGCACTGACTAGATTCAGTGCCTCAACAAAATGGCATGTGTAGTACAGTCCTATACAACAGATCTATTTACTGTATAAGTAAGCGCCTTTAAGTTTAGTAGGGCATACCTGGGAGCAAGTGTATAGAATTGCAGCCTTAAGGCTCAAATGTTAACTGTAATTTGTTTTAAACTGTTTTTTTAAAAATGAATTTTATATTGTTGCAATCAGTCCTGAGAATTTATGGTGAGGGGCAGGTCAGAAATCAAATCAATCATAATCACAGCACTGTGAGGTAGACTAGGCCTTGTTAATATACATACATTGGCAGCAGTTCTTGCCAATAGATTGTGCAGGGCAGAGGGCACCAATTCACATACGGTGTACTGGGTTCAGGAAATCTGCAAATTTAACAAAGAAAATAAAATTAAAAAATAAAGACAATGAAGTGGAATAAAGAAAAACAGTACTTAAATAAATATTAGTAACAACAACAAAAACAATCATCAGTTCTCAATCTGAATGCAGTAACATAGATAAATAGATGATAGATAGATAGATGATAGATGATAGATAGATAGATAGATAGATAGATAGATAGATAGATAGATAGATAGATTAGATATAGGGGCTTGCAGTGCAGTGTACAGAATCCTAGGCCCTCTCAATGCATTTGTATGGCTTTTTTGTGTGGCTTTATTATTATGCCTGCAGAACATTGTGAAAAATCACAGCCCATAACAAGGCAAGTCTATGTCATTCAGAAGAACATTTCTTTCTATCTAGAGTAGGAATGGGGCAGAAATTTGATTCAGTTCACATTTAAAAGCGAACCTACCTAATTCACACTTTACAAAACAACACAATAACAGAAACATAGCCATCCTTCAAAATTCATGTTTTTACTGATTTTGGAATGCAATTCTCCAGTCACATAATCATATATTTGGGTGAAGTATGCATATCAATGTATACATTAGGAAAGATAGCATACAAAATGCACTCCACAAACTAGTTAGGTGATGAATTAAGCTGAGTTGTTTCCAATTTGTATACTACTCTGATACATTGAAAATTGTGGGTTTAGATCATTGGTATGAAATTCTTCTCATAAACTGTAAATCCCATTCATTGGAGGTTACCTGGAGTGGAATTGTATGGTTAACAATTCAACTCAGTAGAAAAGGGCTTTAGGAAAAAATAGCTCCAATTCTCAGAAACTAGAATCATAAAATAGTTTTTATTAGCTCTTAAAAGGGAATTATTTAGTTATAAAAGTTCAGGTTCAAATGATGAAGGAAGTGGTCTAGTAATATTTTTAGGGAAGGGCAAGTATTACATAAACAAATGAGACTAATTCCCAGAAATTGTAAGACGCAGAGACAGAACAAATAGACAATTCACTGTGAGTTATAGACACTGTTTATTTGAAAGCGGAACCTCTGTTGCATCAGCAAGCAAACACGGCATATTTTAATAGTTCAGTTTTAATGGAAATGAGATTATCTCAGCCCGTGTAAGCAATGATCCATGAAGTCATGGGAATAGAAGAATTTTATTTACTTTAAACTATGATGGGAAACATAGAAATGGTATACATCTGAACCCAAAGGCCTATTGTCTTGACTGTTAGCAAGAGCCTGTAAAAGAGTATGAGGTGTTGTAGGTATAATTCCTTTGGTTCATGGGGCTTGCTACAGGATTAACAGAGACCTTCAGAAGGTGATAGTATGAGCTTCTTGGCCTTCCCTCAAGCACACAGGTCTTCAAGCAGCCCCAGGGAAGACATGGCAGGCCTGTCTTTACATTTTCCACAAACGCTGGCCCTGCCAGGCAGCAGCATGAAGTGATGTGCTTTTGGTGGCACTAAACGAGGAATAGGTGAATAGTACATATTAGCTATGTACTATTATGCTGCAGACAGCTGTGGGACCCAGGTGGCGCTGTGGGTTAAACCACAGAGTCTAGGGCTTGCTGATCAGAAGGTCGGCGGTTCGAATCCCTGCAATGAGGTGAGCTCCCGTTGCTCGGTCCCAGCTCCTGTCCACCTAGCAGTTCGAAAGCACATCAAAGTGCAAGTAGATAAATAGGGTCTGCTCCGGCGGGAAGGTAAATAGGGACCGCTCCGGCGGGAAGGTAAATGGCATTTCCGTGCGCTGCTCTGGTTCACCAGAACATGACCCGGAAGCTGTCTGCGGACAAATGCTGGCTCCCTCGGCCTACAGAGCGAGATGAGCGCCGAAACCCCAGAGTCAGACACAACTGGACCTGATGGTCAGGGGCCCCTTTACCTTTACATATTAGCTAGGGACCTGGGAGAAGAGAGCATAGCTGTCGTTTTCCCTTTTCTCGTGAGGAAGCTTATTCAGCATAAGGGAATTTCCCTTTAAAAAGGGAGAACTTGACAGCTATGGAAGAGAGATTTGGGTTCTGCTGCAGACAGCAAAATATATTGAACCAATATTACCTGCCTCAGACCAGGCCACTGATGTTCCCGAGAAACCAATGGTATGAGCTCCCTGACATGGACTTATTTTCTTACATCCTCCTACAGGGACACCGGTTTCCAAATAGCCCTGAGAGGTGGGAGATGGACAGCCCCTAAAGTCACCTTAGTCCTCAGGGTCCTTAAGAGCTTGGACACATGGTTACTCTTAGATTATTTCACATGAATTTAACAAAAACTGAGTTGCAATCTAAAATGCCTTGCTTAAGAGTTAAATTTCGGGTAAACAGATACTCTTACAATCCTAAGCTTCTTTACTGAGAAATAAATGTTTCGAATACAACGAGACTTACATTTTGGTAAACGTGTGCTGATAATCTTACTGCTATAGCGTACATTTTTAGATAGCTATTTTAAAACAGATGTTTACTTTACAGTAGAATGTAAAGAACTGAAAGACATACATTTCGCACCAGCTAAAGAGTTTGTTCCATACAGTAAGAATTTGTTCTTTCCCATTTGAAAGCCAACAGTGCCACCTTTTGTTACTAAAGGTCTAGCACAACTACAACTCACCTTGAAAAATTAGGCTTGACATTCATTTACTAATGTATAATTCTACAGGGATTTCCCTTGTGTCAGGAAATTTCCAAATGCTTTATTTTTCTATTTCTTAGGGGTTTTCTACTCTTCTTTGCTTGCAAGAGTTTTCTAGAAACTGGGAAATGCCTTTTTAAAAACCAACAATAGAAATGTTATTGAAATACACTAAATCTATTTGATATACTGTACAACAATACCTTAATGTTAGGTACCACTGTGGTGGTCAGATAAAATGTCTGAATAGAAGGCAATAAAATAAAGAGAGGGTGGTGTGAAAAGTTCACAGTTAGCTTGAGATGCATCAACTTTAATATGACCTCAATAATACAGAATTAGCTCAATGAGACTCAAGGAAAGATGACTGAAATACTGTTCAGATGGAGAAAATCTCATGTGAATCCAGACTTACTTGAAATAACTTGAAGGCTTTTTCTATGGCAGGGATACTGATAAGGCACCATTGTATAAACTATCTTCCAGCTGAGCTTCTCCAGGTGGTTTATGGGCTATAAAACGAAGGTCAGAGCTGCTTGAAGAAGGAATTAACTACAGCTTCTGTGGCATGTTTGTTAAACATTGCGCACATAAAATCACTTGCATTCATCTTGATTTGGACACAACACACTAAATGCAGATTATGAGCTGGGTGTGTCTTCAGACCAATGCTGTCGTTCTTTTTAATGTAAGGCACAGTTGCCCACTTTGTAGCCCCAGAACAAGAGTAACTAAGCAGGAAAGTGAAAGTAACCTTGACAACAAACTCCAGGCTGCTGGCAAGGCCTCTGTTCATATCTAGAGGAAAGTTCATAAGTCAAAGTACCTACTGAAGGTCATAACTGTAATCGTACGTAAGTAGAGCCGTACGTACGTTGAGGTTCCACTGTACACTTAAAAACATTGTTTCATGCAGTGATCCACAGGTTGCAAGGAATAGTATTCTTAAACCACCAAATGCCTAGATAAACAATAATATTTTCAAATTCCTCCTAAAAGTAAATAATGGACCTTACTTGGGAGGACATCCCACAACTGGGGAACAACCACTGAAAAGGCCCTGTCACAGGTCAGCGCCAATCAGGCTGCCCCCAGTGGCAGCACAACCAACAAGGCCTCACCTGCTGAACACAGGGTTTCATATGGTTGTTATTGGGCTTTTTTAGGTGCCTGAGTCCCAAGTCATTTAGGTAACTATATGCTAGTACTAGCACCTTGAGCATTCTGCACTATTAGTAGCCTCAAGGCCATCTTCAATGGCAGTCCCACCTAGAGGACCTTTACAGTAGTCCAGTTGGGAAGTCACTGGAGCATCAACAACTGATGCCAGGCTATCCTGGCTCAGGAACAGCTGTTTTGTGTGGAGTGCCATTTTAAACTAGTTCATGAAAAAAAATCCTCATTTTCTTGGAACCTATGCAGTTAAGAGATTAGGCATGAGAGCAGTTTAAACAAAGGATTTAGGCAAGAATGCATTGCTTCAGGACAAGTTTCCTCTAAAATGCTTTTATGACTAATCCTCAAATTATTATTGGAGAGTTTAAAGAGCAGTTAGGGTATTCTGGGATCAGCTTCTGAAAATGATACTCTGGGGGAAATTGTGTGTGTGTTTATTCTCCTGAATCCCAGCCTAAAATACTATTCATACAAATTGCTGTGGCATGGATGGGTACCCATGCTACAGCAATAAAAATTTGTAACTGGTAATCCCATAGATTGAGTGGATTATATGGTGACTTCTCATGCCATTTACCTCCAGGAAGCTACAACAGTTCATATTAATTAATTTTTAAAATCTATTTCCCCCCCAATTCCAGCCTCAAAATACAATTCAGCATGGAATAAACATGTATTTCTTCTGCTATAGCCTTATTCATAAGCTATTGCTCACACTGAGACCAATGGATAAATGGAGCACAGGGCTACATGAACTAGTCATGTCCCTGACTAGGTCCACCCCCTGTCTAGAGGGACATGTCTCCTCTTTTCTATTGATGTATTGATGTGCCAGCTCTCCCTGGGTGATAATGCTGGACATGCTGCCACCTGTAAATCCTCCCACCATGTCACATCACACTACACCCTGGAACCTTCCTTGTTCTCTGGTGGAGAAGTGGCCTTCGTAACTTCCCACTCTCTTCCACTGGGAATAGGAAGCCTCTGGGACTTCTGCTTCAACTGCAGAGCCAGATGCATCCAGAGGCGGAAGGGTGTTCCTGTCAACCAGGTTCTACTCCATTGTGTCATCCTCATCTCCTTCCCATTCATCATCCTGCTTCCCAAGTGCTGCTACTCCTGGCCTTAATCAGAGTACTCTGAAGTAATAATTGCATGCCCAGATGCCTGGGAGCAGAGCTTATTTAGTGAAGTCCTAATCACATGCTGATAAGTAGGGCTTATAGGTCTTCAGAAAAGTGCACCCACAATCTGACTGTGCTATCTTATTTGCCATAAAGGTGCTGGGTTGTAGTCACCCCCCTTCACTGATTACATCATTAGGCAGATCACTAAGACTGCATACTTGTACTTGATGCTGGGTAAAGAGACAGACCAGGGCTTCTAGTAGTAGACACCATTCTGACCCAGATGGTTGCCACCATCATTCCCAAGTGCCCTCTTCTACATGGCAGAACACATGCAGATGCCTGATGTTCCAAGGTGACAGTGCAACAGCCCAGGGGACAGATTGAGTGACAGTGGTGGACAAGTTCAAATGAAGGAAGTCTAGAACCCATTTGAAAGCTTATTATTTGATAGTGATTTCTGCACCAAATCGTATTTCTTCACTACTGCTGTGTTTCAAATTGGTAACAGGAAGAAACAGCAAACAGAAGTAATAGCAAGGCATATGTATACACTATGAATCCAAGTGCAGATGCTGTTTTCGGTTAGCTGCAAACTACAGTGGTAGTTGGCACCCCAAAAAGTCCACAACTAGAGTGCCTCTTCTGCGCATGTGTGTGGCGTGATTGAGCACTTCTGCGCATACACGAAGTGCGCAGGTCATTTCTGTGCATGCGTGAAGTGCGCAGATCGCTTCTGCGTATGCATGGGTGGCGTTTGTAAGATGAAAGTCCGTAACAAGAGCGGAACGCAACACAAGGTTTGACTGTATAGAGCATGGGTAGGCAACCTAAGGCCCAGGGGCCGGATGTGGCTCAATCGCCTTCTCAATCTGGCCCACGGATGGTCTGGGAATCAGCATGTTTTTACATGAGTAGAATGTGTCCTTTTATTTAAAATGTATCTCTGGGTTATTTGTGGGGCCTGCCTGGTGTTTTTACATGAGTGGAATGTGTGCTTTTATTTAAAACGGACCTCCAGGTTATTTGTGGGGCATAGGAATTCATTCATTCCCCCCCCCCCCAAAATATATAGTCCGGCCCCCCACATGGTCTGAGGGACGGTGGACCGGCCCACGGCTGAAAAAGGTTGCTGACCCCTGCTATAGAGCAAGACTATTGCTAGCTACAGAACTAGAGCAATAGTCTTGTTTTTATTTATTACTATTACCAACATCGATTTGCCAACTTAGATTTGGTTAAATGTTATATACGTATTTTGGAAAGGGTAAAATATTATTTATGCCCTTCATTATTTGTGTTGCAGTATTTTGTCAGTTATCTCTTTCTCTTACATTTAGACCAATTATCATTAATTTCCTGTGCTTTCCCTCATTTTTCCGCCATTAACTGTTTCCTAATTTGAAGTGCAGTTTTGAACTGTTGACCTTCATATGACTTAATTTGATTTCCACATTGCATCCTGGAGAAAACTTAGCTGTGCCAATCTTCAGCAAATGATCAATTTGTGTAGAGTAAACATTCATTAATGCTTTATATTTAAAATTTTCAAATGCATATTAGTATATTTTCTCTCTTACCTTGACAAAATGAAATAGGATTTTTATTTTTAGCTCATGTATTTGGTTTACTAAGAACTAGCTTTGTGGACTAGAGTCCACTTCATTAAATGCATTTAGTGCTATCCTGAGTTGCATCTTTGTCTCTTTCTCTCTCTCTCTCTCTCTCTCTCTCTCTCTCTCTCTCTCTCTCTCTCTCTCTCTTAGGGGGAGACAGATGTAAACACTGAGGTCAGAAGAAAATAAGATGCAGAGATGTACAAACACTGATAATTCAATGAAAGGTGGCCATTCTCCAAAAAAGCTTATGTTTGTAACACAGAGATCCTGGCATTTTAAGTCAATTAACACATATACTGTTATGAAAATTCATTGCTTCAATTCAGTCCACAAGTAATAGCATTGAATTTTGAGTTTATTGGTAATTTAGCAGTTTCATGTTTTCTCTTTGTTCCAGCTTGGTCACCTTAAGGTCAGTAATAGAGTGTCCTGGGAGGATGAAATGTCTCCCCACTGGCTTTTTGGTGCTGCCATTTTTTAAATGTCAGATTTGTGTCCATTACTTCATGTAGAGACTGTCATGTTTGTCCTCTGCAGAATGCAGAAGGGTATTGCTGGCAGGTGATGGCACGTTGGAAGATGAGAAAGTAAATGAGCCCCTGATGTTGTGGATGACATTATTAGGTCCTGTAATTGTGTTGCCAGAGCAGATATGGGACAGAACTGGCATCTGAATATGCCACAAGGTCTGGTCCAAGTTTTGTGGCTTGTTATTGCTGATGAATGTGTTTTAATTTGAGGGACTGTATGTTACCAAGTACAGTGGTACCTCGGGTTAAGAACTTAATTCGTTCTGGAGGTGCGTTCTTAACCTGAAACTGTTCTTAACCTGAGGTACCACTTTAGCTAATGGGGCCTCCCGCTGCCGCTGTGCCGCCGCCACGCAATTTCTGTTCTCATCCTGAAGCAAAGTTCTTAACCCGAGGTACTATTTCTGGGTTGGCGGAGTCTGTAACCTGAAGCGTCTGTAATCTGAAGCGTCTGTAACCTGAGGTTCCACTGTACAGGTATGTCACCCAAGGCCTGTAAGAAAGAATGTGTCCTTGTGGTTTTAAGTAAGAGCTGTCAGTGACGTGTTGTTGTAGTCTGTCATGTCTCCTAGGTTTGTTGTGTAGAACTGCACAAGTGCCTCCTATCTGTGAGTCCAGATTATGATGTTTCTCAGGCAGAGGAATTTTGAGAACAGGATCTGGGAAAGTGTCAGCCCTGAAGATGTTGGCATCCTTTGATGCCATTGATCTGTCCTACTCAGAAAGAAAACTTGGTGTCGGCAAGTGATCTCGCCAAATAAAGAAAGATAAGAAGTGACTGGTGTGTGTGTGTGTGTGTGTTTCTGTAATGGTAGAATTGCATATTCTACGATTCTTTAATAGCAAATTGCATAGAAGATCCCAAGTGCTGCAAGACCTGCCTTCACGTCTGGCTTTCCCATCACTATAACGAAGAGTGTAATCAGTGGGTTTCATGGCATGCATTGAGAAATGTAGTGTCCGAAAAGTAGCTTTTACCATCTACTCTCGTGTCTGTAGCTGGCACAGAGGCTGCTGGGTCTGTTGACCTCAGGTAATAAGTGCCACTTACTGAAGCCATTTAAATCTCAGATTCTTCCACACAATCAGAAGTGTGGTTTCAAAAAAGCCATTCTGTGCCAGACCTCTCCATATTGTGCACTCAACCACATCAGTGTATTTGCATTGCAACTGAGAGCGAGTACGTACTACCACGCCAGAGACGGCCAACAAAACAAAAAGATAGGCAACACAGTGGCTGATCACTTCCAAGGCGGTTATATGCTAGTGCTTTATTGGCTAGGGAGGGCCATTCAGCCTGTAAAAAGGGTATGTAGTAAATGGCTATATTTGCGAAGGAGGAGGGACGGCCTGAGTAAAGGCAGGATTGTCCCTGTCGGTGTCTCAAGGAGAGAGGGGGTTGCTTAGAGGGAACGAGGATCCTGCGTGTGTGTGTCTACACCACACACACACACACACACACGTGTGTGTGCGCGCCTTGGCCCCCTTCCAGTCCTTCGGTAACTTCGAGCTGGGTGGCGGTGGGCTTGCGCTGGGGTATTTACGGTAAGGTGGCCACGGCGGCGGCGGCGGGTCCGTGTCAGGTGATCTGAGGCGAGTTGCCGCTGGCGCTGCCGCCCAAACGACGCCGCTTGCCCGGAGGAGGAGGGCAGAGACGCAAGGAAAATGCAACATGGCCCAGCAGCTGCAGCAGCGGCGGGGCTGTGAGGAGGGGCTGCCTGGCGCGCCCTCCGCGGCCCTGACGCGCGGGGACCGCGGCGAGCGCTGAGAGCCGCTGCCTCCCCGACGCCTTCAGCCCGGACGCGCGCACAGCTCGTCGGTTCCCCCCGGAGGGGGCAGCGAGACATGGGGCTCTGCTACAGCCTGCGCCCGCGGCTCTTCGGCGACTCCGGAGGCGGCTCCATCTCCAGCGCCGCCGCCGCCACCACCACCACCTCGGAGACCGAGCAACAGCCGCCGCCGCCCACGGCGGAGCCCCTGGCCCGGCCGCCGCCGCCACTGCCCGGAGCCCCGGCCGGGGGAGGAGGACGAGGAAGGAGCGCGGGGAAAAGCGGCGGCAGTGGCAGCATCTGCAGCGGCGGCGGGGAGGCGGAAGGCGGCGGGAAGGCGCGCGCGGTGGAGCTGGACGGGCCGCTGCTGCTCCTGCAGAACGGAGCGGGCAACGGGGCGGCTCCCGCGGAGAAGGACAAGGGGCGGCAGCGGGGGCCGTCGCCACCTCTCGCAGCTGCGGCGGCTACGCCTCAGGCCAAGCCCGAGTCGGGCACCGCGGCGAAGCAGCAGCCGCTGGCGCTGCAGAGACCTTGGGAGAAGCTGCGCCTGGAGGAGCGGGAGGCGGAGAAGGAGGCGAGGCGAGTGAGCAAAAGCATCGACCGGGCGCTCAAGGAGCAGAAAAGGGAATACAAGCAGACGCACCGCCTGCTGCTGCTGGGTACGTAGCGCCCCCGCCCTGCCTCGCCTCGGCGCGCAGGTTGGCCTCTAGGGGTGGCCTCTAGGGGTGGCCCCGTGGGAGTAGCGGGGGGGGGTGCCCCGTGGCAGAGGGCGCTCTTCAGAAACCAAGGGGTGCCTGCCAAACCTCGAGCGTTCCTTCTTCTAGGAATTCCCCCCCCCACCTCTTTATAAAACCATTTTTTCTCTGGTTTTGTACATCCCTCCTGAACTGGTTTCTTGCATTTGTCCAATCCCTTTTACTTGTTTCTGTCTTCCCTCTGAATTCCCGGCTCTCTCCTCCCTCTGCATCCCAGTTCTCCGTCTCTCCTCTCCTCCAAATGACCTAGCTTCGTCACTTCTCTTCAGTTAGGAAAGTGGTACTACGGTATAATGTGGAACAGGAGGTGTTGCTTCTGAGCAGGAGTGTAGAAATCATGATGTTGCTCTGCTAATTGTGCGTGTGCCTGCTGTATTGCTACAACAATAAAAAAGCACATTTCTGTTGGTGTTTCAAGACTGCAAACATGTTTGGCTGCTAATAAATAAAAAATGTTGCAGCTAGAATCTATTAATGAGGATGTTTCCTTTTTGCTGCTGGACCCAAGTGCTTCTGCCCCTTTGGAGATGAGACGGTTTGATTTTATGACTCAGAGTGAGCCAATGGAAATGCAAGACAATAATGGACTAGGTAATTATGGAAAGATGAGGAATTTATGAACACTACATAGAAGGATTAAAGCTACAATTTATAGCCTCTGTATTTATAGCCCTAAAAGGCTGAAGAAGATTGGAAGAGGGTTTTGAGAATTCATAGTGTTGGATTCTTCTACATCTTGTTCTTCAGCTTTGCCCGTAGAATAAAAAGTATGTGTTAGATACAGAGAGCAATACTCCAGCAGAGTTTAATAGAGGTACCTCTGGATAAGCATCAAGTTGTTGTAAAGCTAACTCTGGTAGCTCTAGCAAAAAGATCACTGTTCTATGCTGTGTATATAAAGTGAAAGGTTTTTTTTTTCAGAACTGCAAACAAACCAGACCTAAAGTTTAGCAGTAGACAAGACCTATATTTTGCAGAGAATTTACCTGATGGCATCAGAGTAGGCCTTGGCAGAAGGGGGTGTGGGTGGGAAAGACCTCATGTGAAGTGTCTGAATAATCAAATATTCTCAAATTGTAAAATGCAAGTTCTTTTTCTGAATAATATCAAACACTTGTTGCTGATTTCTAAATTAATAATTATTAGTTCTCCCTAGAGCCTCATTATAACTGCTGCATTTACAGTGTTAATACTCTAGGGATAGTTAAGTGAAACATCTGATTTCCTTGAAGAAATAAATGATCTGGTTTATTCTTTTGAGTAGCAAATGGTTATTTGCATTCATGAGGAATCCAAAACTAAGATTAGAACTCCTTAATTTCTGTTACATATAAAATGGTATGTCTTACCATTGAACAGTAGCTAGATTGTACATTACTTTCTTCTATTTGTCCAGAATTACATATACCCAGCAGATTTCCCCATAAACGTTAAGAAGGAAATAGATGTGTTAAAAATATTTCAACTTGTAAATGTGCCAGAGGTGACTGCCAAAACAGGATCAGTTCTAAAAATAAAGCATAGGCTCTGTTATTGTCTGGAAGTTTGTAGTACACACAGTAGTACTCATTAGCTGGTAACCAGAAAAATCCTGACAGTCAGTCTCTGACTAGCAATAGTTTCAAAGTGTGATTCTTTAAGCACTTAACTAGGTACACTGTGAAAGCCAAACAAATTAAAAATTGAGATGGCTGCTTCACTGCTGCTTTGGACGGTGGTGAAAGGGTATGTGATGCAGCCAATTATGTGGATGATGGATAAGTCAATAGAGCAGGTTTATAATTAGCCACACAGCTGATTGATGGAAAGTAAGATTTTCTGCAAGGTTAGCAGCTAACTCCATAGTATGGTCTATGCCCCAGTAGTACCGTAGTTTGTGTGGTGAAGTGGAGCGGCCTTCCTGATACCAGCTTCAATCACATGGTTGGGATGTGGCAGTGGCAATATTGGGGCTGTGCGGTTGCA
The DNA here is from genome assembly GCF_963506605.1 of Zootoca vivipara. Classification (NCBI taxonomy): domain Eukaryota; kingdom Metazoa; phylum Chordata; class Lepidosauria; order Squamata; family Lacertidae; genus Zootoca; species Zootoca vivipara. Next base: position 49,184,834 of record NC_083283.1, read on the forward strand.
CAGGTGGGACCACTGGATTGGCCCTGCCCCATATAAACAACAGTGACACCTGTGTCAGGAGGGCAGCTCCACCCCACCACATGCACTACCACCACCATGTCCAGTGTGTGTCTTTAAATGTATGTTTCACTGCAAGGAGAAAGAGAGAACATATTGGACTGTCCTAATTAATTCTGGGATGGTGTTGGAAAGCTGTATTTAAGTATAGTAAGAACAGTGGCCCAGCTGTCCATCCCCATTGAATCTTTGTTTCACATGGAGACTGCCATGGCAGCTGCATAAAAGCAAGAATAGTTGCCATTAGTGCAGTACTGTACTACTGATAGCTGCTTCTGCTGCCCCTGCCTGTCTTCTGGAAATGATGTTGCTATGGAGCAGCCACTTAGTGGGAGATAAGGGTCTAGATGGAAAAGGAATTGAAGGTACCACTGGAATGTGGTGGAGAGGACTGGTTCTTCACTGGTGGCAGAGGTGGGGGGGGGGCAGAAGTGGGTGCCACCACTTGGGTTTCTGCTGTTCAAGCCTAGTGCTTCAGCAATGGGTTGGGTCTGAGTCCTCTGGTAAGCTTACTTGCTTTAGAGTCAGATTCTGCATGTTGACCAAATATGATAATGATACATATATGCAAATATGATATTGTTTAGTGTGAATATTCTCCAAAATTCACCTTTGTTTTTCTTTTATGCGTGAGATACATTTTCTGTTACCAACCTTGTTAGAGTACTGTAACTGCTTTTGCTCCCTGAGGAATTACAATGGAATGTTGTGGCTAATCTGTTTCTGATGTGGAAAATGTTTTTTGATAAGATAATGAGTTTGAACCAGTCTTTAGTTGAACTAGTTACCATGTTATGCTTGGAAAATAATTTCCCTGTTATCTGATTGGATGGTGCTTTCTTCTCATTTGACAATGTGTGGCAGGGTATAAATATCTTTGCTACAGGCAGCTTAATTGGGATGCACCTACTCCTTGTGGTGCATAATTACTGAGCATGTGTGGAAATGTCTTTGAGAGACAGATGTGTGGCCCTAATCAAGTGACAGGAGAAGTGAACAAGATGACTTTCTGGTCATAATAATAATAAATATCTTGGTGTGTATATATTATGGAATATCTGAAATCTGGTGCATGTTGGCATTCACATAATAATAATTTTATTATTTATACCCCGCCCATCTGGCTGGGTTTCCCCACATGTGAATGTTGGCTCTCATGCATACTTTTGTGAATATTGGCAGGCACTGTATGCCCCTAAACTGAGGAAATACACATCTATTTTCAGACATGCACAAAATTAACCTGAAATTATCAGTAATCATTAGATACTGCACATTCACTAACACATATTTAGTTCAGTTGCATTTTCCCAAGCGAAGACTTTGTTGGTTGCATTTTCCATGTACAGTTACCTAGGAATAAGGGACCTGCTTCTGCATTAAGATGAATGGGATTGTGCTGCAGGTCATTCACTCTGAGCTAAAATTTTCATTTCTGTATTGATTTCTATAGGCAGCTGTCCTACGGTATCTGTCCTTGTGGGTCATTTAAAAGTAGCTTCTCAGTATAGAGTGGAAAATGGCCCATGCCTCTCCCATTTCAGGGCTCCCTCCTCCCCGCTAAGCAGTCAGTTATCATTCTTTGGCCACTAAGCATGCTCAGTCCTTGTTGGGTTGTTTGGGGCTGGCTTCCTCAGGGGTTTTTCTAAACAATTGTTGTACTTACGCAAACCTTGGGGTTATCCTAACTTTGCTAATATCTCCTTCATAATATGAAACTGTTGCGGTTACATAAGCTATAACACCCCAATAATTTAACTGGAAACAGGCATCAGTTGTGTTGAAAAGACATGCAGTGTAAAGAATATTCTACATTTTAGAAATTAAAAGGTAATTAGATGTCTAAACTGTGATAAACTGAGTTCCAGAGTATGAACTATCAAACAGCAGATTGGGTAGGAAAACAACTTACATGTTTACTGTTTATGTACACATGTACTGTAAAGTAATGGCAGTTTTCATTGCTCTTTGGTCATGTATATAGCTGGCAAGTATCATTACTGTTTGAGTGATACTACCTCCCTTTATTGGATGCATTTGTAAACATTTCTGCCAGAGCTGGATCTTGTAAAATTTTAATTAACCTTTTCCACGCAGGGAGCCACTTTCTAAAGCTACCCTACAGTTGCCTTACAGAGATCTGTTACAGTATAGTTCATGGATAATTTCATCTCCTGAAATAGATACATTAAAATTGTTTGATAAAATTCAGCATGAAACATATTTTATCTGTTTACTTGTTGCATATAATACATTACTATTTAAACAAATCATGTACAGATTTAAAATCTTTAAAAATGAAAATGAAAAAGGAATGTTTTAAGGTGGCAATTATAGACATACTTTCTTGGGAGTAAGTCCCATTTAATTCAGTGGGACTTGTTTTAGGATTTCATGGCCGGGTAATTTTACACAGTATTGCTACAGTAAAAGAAACATTGTTTCTGACAAATGTAGAGATAGTAAAATGATTGTGTTAAGCACTCTCTTTTCCAGCTAAAAGCCATTTTGCATTTTCTAATTAACTTTCCATTCTACAAAGACATTTGAAAAACTGTTCATGGTAACTAAATTATTTGATTTGGAAAGCCCTAGAATGTATTTATTTTGTGTGTTAAAATTGGCTTGTTGAGGAAAAAGCCTTTCAACAAACCGCTAAACAAATGTGAAAAATTGTTTGTGTGTGTGTTTACATTAATTACAGCTTTGTTGTTGTTTAGTCGTTTAGTCGTGTCCGATTCTTTGTGACCCCATGGACCATAGCACGCCAGGCACTCCTGTCTTCCACTGCCTCCCGCAGTTTGGTCAAACTCATGTTCGTAGCTTCGAGAACACTGTCCAACCATCTCATCCTCTGTCGTCCCCTTCTCCTAGTGCCCTCAATCTTTCCCAGCACCAGGGTCTTTTCCAGGGAGTCTTCTCTTCTCATGAGGTGGCCAAAGTATTGGAGCCTCAGGTTCAGGATCTGTCCTTCCAGTGAGCACTCAGGGCTGATTTCCTTCAGAATGGATAGGTTTGATCTTCTTGCAGTCCATGGGACTCTCAAGAGTCTCCTCCAGCACCATAATTCAAAAGCATAAATTCTTCGGCGATCAGCCTTCTTTATGATCGAGCTCTCACTTCCATACATCACTACTGGGAAAACCATAGCTTTAACTATACGGACCTTTGTCGGCAAGGTGATGTCTCTGCTTTTTAAAGATGCTGTCTAGGATTGCCATTGCTTTTCTCCCAAGAAGCAGGCGTCTTTTAATTTTGTGACTGCTGTCACCATCTGCAGTGATCAAGGAGCCCAAGAAAGTAAAATCTCTCTGCCTCCATTTCTTCCCCTTCTATTTGCCAGGAGGTGATGGGACCAGTGGCCATGATCTTGGTTTTTTATTATTATGTTGAGCTTCAGACCATATTTTGTGCTCTCCTCTTTCACCCTTATCAAAAGGTTCTTTAATTCCTCCTCACTTTCTGCCATCAAGGTTGTGTCATCTGCATATCTGAGGTTGTTGATATTTCTTCCGGCAATCTTAATTCCGATTTGGGATTCATCTAGTCCAGCCTTTCGCATGATGAATTCTGCATATAAGTTAAATAAGCAGGGAGACAATATACAACCTTGTTCCCAATTTTGGGTTCAAAATTTGGGTTCCCAATTTTGAACCAATCAGTTGTTCCATATCCAGTTCTAACTGTAGCTTCTTGTCCCACATAGAGATTTCTCAGGAGACAGATGAGGTGATCAGGCACTCCCATTTCTTTAAGAACTTGCCATAGTTTGCTGTGGTCGACACAGTCAAAGGCTTTTGCATAGTCAATGAAGCAGAAGTAGACATTTTTCTGGAACTCTCTAGCTTTCTCCATAATCCAGCGCATGTTTGCTATTTGGTCTGTGGTTCCTCTGCCCCTTCAAAATACAGCTTGCACTTCTGGGAGTTCTTGGTCCACATACTGCCGAAGCCTGCCTTGTAGAATTTTAAGCATAACCTTGCTAGCATGTGAAATTAGTGCAATTGTGCGGTAGTTGGAGCATTCTTTGGCACTGCCCTTCTTTGGGATTGGGATGTAGACTGATCTTCTCCAGTCCTCTGGCCATTGCTGAGTTTTCCAAACTTGCTGGCATATTGGGTGTAGCACCTTAACAGCATCATCTTTTAAGATTTTAAATAGTTCAGCTGGAATATCATCACTTCCACTGGCCTTGTTATTAGCAGTGCTTTCTAAGGCCCATTTGACTTCACTCTCCAAGATGTCTGGCTCAAGGTCAGCAACCACACTACCTGGGGTGTACGAGACCTCCATATCTTTCTGGTATAATTCCTCTGTGTATTCTTGCCACCTCTTCTTGATGTCTTCTGCTTCTGTTAGGTCCTTACCACTTTTGTCCTTTATTATGGCAATCTTTGTACGAAAAGTTCCTTTCATATCTCCAATTTTCTTGAACAGATCTCTGGTTTTCCCCATTTTATTGTTTTCCTCTATTTTTTGCATTGCTCGTTTAAGAAGGCCCTCTTGTTTCTCCTTGCTATTTTTTGGAAATCTGCATTCAGTTTCCTGTATCTTTCACTATCTCCCTCGCATTTTGCTTGCCTCTTCTCCCCCGCTATTTGTAAGGCCTCGTTCAGATGACTATCATATCTACTACTGTGGGCAAGAATCCCGTAGAAGAAGTGGAGTGGCCCTCATAGTCAACAAAAGAGTGGCAAAAGCTGTACTGGGATGCAATCTCAAAAATGACAGAATGATCTTGATACGAATCCAAGGCAGACCTTTTAACATCACAGTAATCCAAGTTTATGCACCAACTACCAGTGCTGAAGAAACTGAAATTGACCAATTCTATGAAGACTTACAACACCTTCTAGAAGGAACAAAGAAGGATGTTCTTCTCATTACAGGGGATTGGAATGCTAAAGTAGGGAATCAAGAGATAAAAGGAACAACTGGCAAGTTTGGCCTTGGAGTTCAAAACTAAGCAGGGCAAAGGCTAATAGAGTTCTGTCAAGAGAACAAGCTGGTCATCACAAACACTCTCTTCCAACAACACAAGAGACGACTCTACACATGGATATCACCAAATGGGCAGCATCGAAATCAGATTGATTATATTCTCTGCAGCCAAAGATGGAGAAGCTCTATACAGTCAGCAAAAACAAGACCTGGAGCTGACTGTGGCTCAGACCATCAGCTTCTTATAGCAAAATTCCAGCTTAAACTGAAGAAAGTAGGAAAAACCACTGGGCCAGTAAGATACAATCTAAATCAAATCCCTTATGAATACACAGTGGAAGTGAGGAACAGGTTTAAGGATTTAGATTTGGTGGACAGAGTGCCTGAAGAACTATGGATGGAGGCTCGTAACATTATACAGGAGGCAGCAACGAAAACCATCCCAAGGAAAAGGAAATGCAATTACAGCTTAGAGATATGCAAAAGCCCTCAAAGGTAGTTTCAGTTGAAGAAGGACAATGACCACAATGAAATAAATTTAAAAATGTATCATCAAAGAGAAAAATTGAAGACGGGAACCGTTCACATTTTACTATGCCCCCTTCTTATCATGTGTCCATGACTGCAATACCATTGAGCTTGCAACCAGCCTACATTCACATGAAGGTGCCAAAGTTTTTGCATAGGCTGCTGACATTTCTGCATTTACAACATCATTTTTTTGATTTTATAAATTCCCTTGGAATTTATTCTCCTAATTCCTCTCCCCTTTCTGTTGACATCAAGGATATGTCCTATCCTTTGCAGTATTTATATTTTTATCTGTATTCATTTGTGTGTCTTTTGGCATTTCTACATAATGTCTTCAACCTTAGGTTCCACCCTCGCTGTTCCATTTACATCTCCCTGGCCTGTTTGTCTCTAGTAATTTTGCATTGAATGTGCTTTCATTTTCTACAGCACAGCTAGGAAAGCTCAGGCCTTGGAAGCTGAATGTGGCATTCCAGACAATTTTCCTGGTCCTCAAGTCTCTTTCTAGGTGGTAAAGGTAAAGGGACCCCTGACCATTAGGTCCAGTCGTGATCGACTCTGGGGTTGCGGCGCTCATCTCTCGTTATTGGCCAGCGGAGCCAGTGTACAGCTTCCAGGTCATGTGGCCAGCATGGCGAACCAGAGCAGCACACGGAAACGCCGTTTACCTTCCCGCCGGAGCGGTACCTATTTATCTACTTGCACTTTTGACGTGCTTTCGAACTACTAGGTTGGCAGGAGCTGGGACCGAGCAACGGGAGCTCACCCCGTCACGGGGATACAAACCGCCAACCTTCTGATTGGCAAGCCCTAGGCTCAATGGTTTAACCACAGCGCCACCTGCCTCCCTAGGCAGTACCTGCTCTCACGTTTCTAGGCGGTACCTGCTCTCAAACCATCCGTCTCTCACTGGCCCTGCTTTGAACCCTCCATGAATGTGTTTTCCTGTCTGGAACTTTTATTCGAACTCTGATGATGCCTTTTGCTTGCCTGAATGGATGATGGAGAGGGGTGTGTGAGTTTGTACAGAAAGTAGCCTGCTGTGCAAAAGTACTGTTTTACATTCATTGCTCTACTGTACTAGCTTTAGTCTCTGGCCCCAACTACCTCTGAAATGTGGTCCCTGGAAGGTTGATGCCAAGGGAATGTGCCCTACCCCTGCTCTAAAGCTTAATCATGAAGGGAAAAGAGAGATCTATGGAACCGGGAGAGAATGAAAACCTGGTAAGGAAAGTGGAAAGGAGCTGAAAGAGGATCCAGGAACAAAGACAAAGGAAGAAACAAAGAAAAAATTCCTTCCAAGATGGTGTTTTTCTTTTGTGACTCTTCCTGTCTGACATTCCTTTTGGGAATTGTGTATGCATGACCTGGTATTTTTATTGTGACTTTAGTCTGATGGATTATAGGTTATTGGATTTTATTTTATTGATTTATAAATAGTTTGAGGGACAGAGTAAAAATATAAACAATTTCTGGTACTTGTCTTGCCATGAACACAACATCACTGAAAATTTCCTCATCTTCCCAATTTTCTTATCCAAATTTAATATGTTGCCTAATTGCTGCTTGTCCCTCAATAGTGTCTCCGCTTTTCATATCTTTCATTTGATACAATTAGGAGTCTAACCCACTTTGTGTTTTTCCTTCTCATGAAAAGTAAATGTTCTCTTCACTGCCCCACCTGTCTCATATATATTTCCTTGGTCAGTTATAAATTCTGCCCATCTTTCTGACATTTGGTGCTTCCACACTAGCCTATTTCTCTGGAATTGCCTTTCTGTGGCACTCACTTTTGCCAGAATGTCCGGATGGTGTCATCATTATCCCACTGCTTTTGAGTGTGTTTTGTTCTATATTTTTCATACCAGATATGTGAAAATCTTTTTGCAATAAAAATAGGATTGCATGAGTCTGTCTAATATAGACAGGCAAACCATTATTGAAACTTTAAGGGCTCCTAGCTGGTTCGACCCATTTTATTGCTTCCTGGTGATGAGTGGGTAGGAGATTAATGATGAATAGCCTATTTTTGCATTATTATTAAAATGATAGAAAATCCGTTATTAAGGCCTTCTCTTACAGGAACAGGAACTGACCTTGGGTAAATTAAGAGATGCTATTTATTAGTAATCCTTTTTGCTTTCTGTTGTGTCATCCCATCCTACACTCATCATCAGGGACACAGGTGGTAGTGTAGTCTAAACCACTGAGACTCTTGGGCTTGCTGATCGGATGGTTGGCAGTTTGAATCCATGTGATGGGGTGAGCTCCCATTGCTCTGCCCAAGCTCCTGCCAACCTAGCAGTTCAAAAGCATACCAGTGCAAGTAGATAAATAGGTATCGCTGCGGCGGGAAGGTAAATGGCATTTCCATGTGATCTGGCTTCCGTCACGGTGTTCCATTGCACCAGAAGCGGGTTAGTAATGCTGGCCGTATGACCCAGAAAGCTGCTGGCTCCCTCAGCTTGAATGCAAGATTTGCGCCACACTCCATAGTCGCCTTTGACTGGACTTAACCGTGCAGGGGTCCTTTTACCTTTACCTTACACTCACCATGAACTGATAAAAAGGGAAGAACCTGTAAGGAAGAAACTTGAACTTTGCTGGCAACATTTGGGCCAATTTTGTAGGAGGTTCTTGGCTACATATAGAAAGGATATTGCCGGGCAATGTGGTGTTGAACCTCCATCTTAATTTCACTTGAAATTAATTGTGGAAAACCAGTGTTTCAGCTTGACTAAAGGGCTCTACTGTTGAAGCTATACTTGTCTCTTTTCTGTTTCATTCTTTATTATAGGTTTTTATTGTATTCACTCTAAGTCAGGCATAGGCAACCTCGGCCCTTCAGATGTTTTGAGACTACAATTCCCACCATCCCTGACCACTGGTCTTGTTAGCTAGGGATCATGGGAGTTGTAGTCCCAAAACACCTGGAGGGCCGAGGTTGCCTATGCCTGCTCTAAGCTTTCCTTTTTAGAAGGAATGGTTTTGCTCCTTCATATCATTCCTGCTTTGATCTCATTCTCTCAACTGCAATTGTATTAATGACCTTACAAAACCTTGTAGCTCTACTTGCTTCCTCATCTCTGCTCCTGTTCTGTCGCTGTCCCTTAATACAGGTTTGTGTGTGTTCCCATGCTTTTCCTTGTTCTTTAAATTGTAATTGTTGTCAGCACCACACCTTTCTTTAGTGATATAGTCTACAGTATACACTTCCCACAAAGCACTTTAATAAATTTGCCTGTTTTAAAACCTTTCTTGTCCATGAAATTACCAAGTGTTTTAGTTGTGTTAATGTAGTTTATATTATTCGTTAGATCCTGATGGTGGCAGCAAATATTAAGAGAGGCAGAAGTAAATTTCTCTAGATCATAACTATACTTAGAAAATGTTTAATACATTTAAATTTATTTTCTGCCCTGTAACAGAGCCAATGTGGAGATTGTCTTTTGAGGCTGCAGGATAGTAGCTAATATTTGTAATAAAGCTGGGGAATTGAAGTTTAGTGCTTTCTTGGAATTTGAGCCAGTTAAACCATATCCATTATTGGAGTGCCTTCATATGAATTTTAGATGCCAGATTAAGTAACCATACTTTTAGAATAAAAAATATTTGATTTACTGAATAAACACAGTTCTCTGAACATAAGTATTTTCCACATAAGAGTAACAATGAACAAACATGATCAAAGGCCAGTTTTACCTTTTTTTCCAAACTTTGGTCATCAGAAACCACCAATCACATCAATATTAGCTATATTGACTCAAATATTAAGATTCCCTTGCCAATATATGGTGACAACCAAGTACCCTTCAAAATTCACCAAGTGACTCCTGGAATGTTTCTGAATGTAATTCACATTGTTTTGACAAGAAATTCCATGGGTTCATTATGAAATGTTGTACAATGTGTTCACCACTGCAAATTAATGTGCTTAAATTGATGATGGGCATTGGTTTTGTGCCCACCTTCCTGAAGTATAGCTGTGATGGGTCATCCTACAGAAGAGCTTACTATTCTAGTTAAATCTAGTAAGACAGTTGGCTCATGGTTAATTAATTTTGGCAACTGCTACTTCATGTTAATAGGAATAGGACCTGAACATCCTGCCCCACCGATTACTGTAAACTCCTATGTTCTGTCTAGAAAGTTTAAACATAATGGAAATATCTTCGTTCTACCACTGAATTATTAAAAAATAATGCCCACATGTGCAGAGCAGCATGTGTGGGATTAGATAATAAAACATAGCTAAATGCTTAGGGGTATGGTTTGAGAAGCTGCTGTTTAGTTGGGATAAGTTCAAAGATTTTCAAATTAAGTCCACAGACATTTCTTTTATATCACATTTAATTTTAACATGCTTAACAAATCTGATCTTTAAGGTACCGTAGTGGTTTGTTCTGCTTAAAAGGAGGCTGGTGGAGAGCTTTGGGCCAGCAAATTCTGAGACAGTTTGCCCAAAGGAGCTTAACATCTTGGAAACCTTCAATTCTGAAGCAATTTGACCTCAAGGGGGGTGGCAGTTCTGCTCTAACAAAATCACACCCTTGATCCAACTTAAAATTGCAGTTGTAAATATTTCCCCAGGACAGAGCTCAGAAAACCTGGGAATATTTGTACACCGACACAGAGCCAAGCCTCCCTTGAATGGTGCAAAGAGACATGCTGGGAAGAGAAAGTTCAACCTTCATGGTCTTCATCTTCTGTCCAGTCAAAGTATTGTTATTGTAGTGGGGGCTTCCAAGTGTAAAGTTTGCCATAACGCACAAGGCAAGAAAACCTTTCCTCTGCTCAAGCAGCTTCATTTCAAGGCAAGGAGCTGGTGTTGCAAGCTGTGCCCCCATCCTCTTGAGGGAAGCAACATTATCTTGATATGGTGATGGCCACTAATAGTATCTCTTCCCAACTCCAACTGGTAGGGAGGGTGGGGAGAGAAACAGGAAGAAAACAAACATGGCTAAGTTCACAGTGCTAGCTTGAGGACTGCTGCCAAGCAAGTTCCTATGTCTAGCCAGGAAAAGGCTTGGAACTGGATGATCTAGTAAATTAGGAACATCCCACTTCAAGAATATCCCTTTCCCTTATAAAATCACCATTGAGAATGTTGATAAAGCATTGCATACTATTACATAACTGTACAGGCTTTTTGGTTCAAGATATTAGAACCAAGGTACAGGCTGGGTTGAAATATCATCATATAATAATTTAATTATAGTCAGTAGAAATGATATTATAAATGGGCAATGAATACTTCTGGTGGGCAATTAATATATCATGTGACACTGTAGCCTCAAGCAGCACATAAGTCCTGCATGTTGTTATAGAGTCCTTGCTTTGTTTGACTTAGCCATGTCAATTACACCTTGCATTCTGTAATATAGTTATTGTTCCAAAATGTATTGAATATCCATTTAGTTCTGTCTTTCTGACAAAAGATATGTGAAATGAAATAACAGTTGACTCACTGCTTGTGCGGGGACTATGTTTCAGAGAATTGCACATAAAGCTGAAATCACATATAGTCAGAATAACCCCGGAAGAACACCCACACTCACACCGTGGAACCACCCCTACATTCCCAGAGCTGGCTCACCAAGAGAGCCTTGTCCTTCTGCCCCTGCTTTGCTTACTGAGTTCTAGGAGGCTCTCATGAGCTCTCATGGGAATCTAGATCCTAGAGCCTACAGCCTGGTGAGCAAGGTGGAGAGCTTAACAGCTGGGAAAACCTGGCACAGAAAGAGCTTTTAAGCTCTTCACCTTGCATGCATTTGCTTCATGCAATTTTAGCTGGTCAGCCGCCAAGCATATATAACTGTGCTTGTGCATGTTGCGAGTCAGCTGTTGTCAGAAAAGGACTGCGTTACTACACAAAGAATTGATTGCTAAGAGGAGAAAGTTTAAATAGCACTCAAACTGTAGCACATCATTTATCTAGGTCATCCCTATGGAAAGGACAATTTGAATTGAAAATAGAAAGATTAATTGTTCTGAGGATTATTTTGAAGAGATCTATGAAGTACATAAACTCTTTGTGACATTATGAGTATTAATTCTTTAGACCAGGGTTTCTCAAACTGCTTAAAGCTAGTTTAATTCTCATATGCACATGTACGGTATGTGTACCTATATGTGCCTGCACACATACCCCTCAGCTAGTGTTAGTTATGTCAGTTTAAAGGAAAAGGCAGATGAACTGGCATGATGGGAGGTTTCTTCAAGCTGACCAGGAGGGACAAATTTTGTCTAAAACTGCAGGTATGGCCACATTGGCAAACCTATATCTGTCAAAAGAAGAGATGAGGCACATTTCTGCTTTTGTACACTCAACAGTATTACTTTATAATCTCACATGAAGATATCTGCTAATCAAACTTGGCTTCATAGCTAAGGGATTCATTGCTTTTACAAAAAACAGAACTGATGCCCTTAGGCAAAGCTTTATTCTTTGCATTTAAGATATTTAGGATTGTTGGCTTGACTTAAAATAAATTCATCTTTGATTTCTGGTGCCACACTACTTAATGTTCATGACGATGTATCTCCCAGATTTTATTAGAATTTCCTTACAACTCCATCATAGCATTAGGCTTTGTGATTTGCCAGAATAATCCTCATACATGTGCATTCCTATGCAACATGCTCCGGAATGCATCTCAAAATGGATAAAAATTGATCAAATTTTAAAAATTTTAAAATAAACAATTACGGTATACTTAGTATTTCTATTTACAAAACCATTCTGGTTTAAAATAAGAACTGATTTAATATAGAAAAATGTGTAAATAATAATAATAACTGGGCGGCTTCCAACAAAATATTAAAATAAAATATTCTATTAAACATTAAAAGCTTCCCTTAACAGGGCTGCCTTCAGATGTCTTCTAAAAGTCTGGTAGTTGTTTTTCTCTTTGACATCTGGTGGGAGGGCGTTCCACAGGGCGGGTGCTACTACCAAGAAGGCCCTCTGCCTGGTTCCCTGTAACTTGGCTTCTCGCAACGAGGGAACTATACAGTTTTCTTGACCTTACAGGTATGGGTAGTAGCTAGATACTAAAATTACTCAATTTAATCAAATCATTATATTTCAGTCCATAAATCCCAATTTATCAGTGTTTGGCAAAGTGATCTGTAATAATACTGAATAATCTGTTAAAACTTGTTGCTACATTTAACTCCTGCACTAAAGTAGCCAAGGTAGCAAGGATATGTGTTTCAACTTCTGACATGTTAATTGTTTTGAACAGGAAGGAACAGTACAGTCTAGCACTTTTTCTGCAACTGGTATGGATTTATTTTTCTCTCAGGGTTTATAATTAGTCATAGCAAAACTGATCATGGACCAATTAGTTGACACTGAGTTCCTCCTCTGTGTTAATGATTTATTCTCCTGTTTCTTACTACTGAGCTCCTATGAAACTAGGAAGACCTTTGGTGGTGGAATGGTAATACAGTAAAGTATTTTTAGGAGCAAAGCCATTTCAAGAGCAAACCTCAAAATCAGTTGGTCTCTCCCAGAAAATTCTGGAGGAAGCCTCTTGGATGCCTCTTCTGAAGGGGCATCACTAGCCAGGCTGGGACAAGATAAATGCAGTAGCTTGAAAATAATCATAGTATGTAGAAGCAGCAATGGTGCAATTTTTTTAGCCTGTATTGTGACTGTGGCCATGTGGTGAAGTCTCTCTGAACAGGTGAAAGTAGCCTTAGATATTTGTAGGACAATTTTAAAAAATCTCAGAACCATGTACATTCAGTTGTTAGCTACTCACTAAAACAGTAGAGGGCATTCTTCGTCTGTTGTAACTCTTACTGTCTTGCTTCAAATAAAAAATTGCTGAATGCATTTTCCTGGCTAGATCTATATGTTTCTTTATTGCGTAACACTCTTGGTGCTGTACAGACAGCATCAGCTGGGAATACAGGAGATCCCCTCCTCAACCATGCACTAGGAAAAACAATTTTAAACTAAACTCACAGGTGCTGAGATGACTTGCATGGTGAATGTGGTCCTACCAGGCACACTTGAGTAGCTTGTGTCTGTTCTTCTCTTCCATTTTATTGGCTTTGTACATGACCACTACCCATTCCCTATTGCCAACACATGTTCACCACCTTGCCGGAAAGGTGGGGTATAAGTGTAATAATGAATTAATAAATAATGAAGAACAACCCCTTCTGGATCAGAGCAAATATCTGTCTTGTGCAGCATGCTGTTTCTCAGCAACCAGCCAAATAGAGGCTTCTCCAATTCCCCAAGAAGGGCCATTCTCTTGTTTCCCAACAACTGTTGTTCAGAAGGGTACTGCCTCTGAGTCTGAAGGTTCCAATAACTAAAAAGAGAAAAGAATAATCTATGGTCAAAAGTGGTCTGTTGGAGCCTCTACAGATGAAAGCAAAGGCCCATGACAGATAAACAAAGGCCAGGTCAAGGTGTTTTTGAACTGAGTCTTTATACATATGATCTATTAGCACATAAACATATATGGTTGCTTTGGGAGCTCTCCTTCACTGCAGTTGTTGAATTTCTTTTGAAATAATGAGAAGTTTAAAAACAGCAATGCGATGACTTGGTGAAGAGCTATTGCAAAAATTGCAAACCAAAAACCCTCAATAGCCACGCACATGCCACCCACATCTGTATAGACTTTGTGACTGCCACTGTTAAAGAAGCAAAGTAAATGCACAAAGATGTGTGCAAGCACAGCTTTGTTTATTGTGAGCACCACAACATTTTCCATGCTCTGTTTGGGTTACGGTAAATACATGGTTTATTTTGCAGCTGTATTTTTACTGCAAGGCCCACACCAAAAATTTGTGTGTGTGTGTGTGTGTGTGTGTGTGTGTAATTATTCCTTCTGAGATACTGCATGATAATAGTATTGTATATCGTATTTTATAGTTTATACAGATGCGATGTTGTGTATTTTAATTAGAAATAGTTGTTTACTAGCAAAACATATTACAGAGTTCAATTGTAGCAGGAACTACAGTGAATAAAGATACCACCTGGGCTTTTTCAGTGTCTATCAAGCCTATGCAAACAAATTTACCTCAACTGGTCCTTGAACTAGCCTTTTTGATGTGGCATCTCATAGCAATACTATCTTCTGTTATTTCAAGTTACCCATCCACATGCAAAATTTTAGGATTTAGTCCAAGGCCTAAGTTCAAACCGTCCTCCAGTTATAAAAACCACTGCTTAACATTCACTATCAGCACAGCTATCCTCTAATCCAGATGCTCCCCAAGCTGGGTTAAAATTGCTCTGCCCCTCTTCATCTAGCGTTTCAATGTTAGTATAAGGCTAAATTATAAAAGAATTTTAAAGCAGTGACATTTTGTATGCATTATTATTAAGTGTTTATAACCCACTCAGTATTTCAATCCCAGAATGGGGCACAATGAAATGAAATACAGTAAAAAGATAGTTACAGATAGGTAGCCGTGTTGGTCTGACGTAGTTTACCTTAGAGACCAACTAAATTTGTTATTGGTATGAGCTTTCGGTATCTGAAGAAGTGTGCATGCCCACGAAAGCTCATACCAATGACAACCTTAGTTGGTCTCTAAGATGCTACTGGAAGGAATAAAAAGATAATGTATGAAAATTACAGAATCCATAAAACAAATCCAATAAATAACAAATAATTATTACTCCATCACAAAACTAAGTAGCAATGGGCACAACAATTAGAATTACAAATTAAACAAATACCTTGGAAACGAAAACAGGGCATATAACCAAGTAAAACAACTGACACACGAAGCTACATTGGATGGGCAAAAAACACTGGGCTAGATGCAGCCTTTCATCTATAAATTGTTGGAATTTCTGTTAATGTATTTGATCAGACAGAATGTCTTATTTAAAATTCACGTACATGCATGGACACACAATTCTGCAATGTATTAACCTTGCATTTCCCCCCCTCACCATGGTAATCATGTACAGTGGTCTTCCAGGCTGTTAAAATAAATGATTTTGTTATTTTTTGCTGGTGTGTATTTCTTTTTGCCAAGCATTTGTTTCTGGATTTTGTTTCCTCACTGCTAGATCTAGATTATTGTAGCCAAAGCCGTGGATATAAAATGTCCTTTCTTCTCCTTCAGAATAATTTTGGTTTCAGCATATGTGATTTCTCCATTGAAAGGGTTCCTAGGCTTCTATCTCCAATACCTCTAACAAGAGGAGAGAATGATTGTGTGAGGCAGATGCCACACTGCTGTTCTGTTGCCTGGAAACAGGTGCTTGGTTACATGGTTAGTGATTGTCATGCATTCTTTCTCTTCTACATTTAAAGCATTTCACTTCTGGAATGTAAGATTCACAAACATAGTTAACATTATCCAAGAGCTGATTGCTGACCTGCAATTGTTTTAATACATAGGCTTTGGTCTCTGGCTGTTAAGTATAGGTGTAAATGATAATGTTATCGGGAGCTAGGTTCTGTACGTTAGTTGGATGTGGACTTCATCTATATATTGATGGGCGACTACTGCAATCTCATTTAAGCCACTTTCATTTGTCCACAAAAAAGAGGAACAAGCATACTTAATTTAAAGAATTGTACAGTAAATTAATTTTTCCCTATCATTTTTTTCAAATTACAGGAAACTCATGCATGAGATTGCTCAAAATATATTTTGATTGAACATAGAAAGTTGCCTTATTTGTGTCATATTGTTGGTCCATTCTGGTCAGTAAAAAAAGAAAGAAAGAAAAATAACCCCTGTCCGGTTAAGTCCAGTCAAAGGCGACTATGGGATGCGATGCTCATCTCGCTTCACACCAAGGGAGCTGGCGTTTGTCCACAGACAACTTTCTGGGTCATGTGGCCAGCAAGATTAAACCGCTTCTGGCACAGCGGGACACTATGATGCGTGCCAGAGTGCACAGAAACACCGTTTACCTTCCCACTGCAGTGGTACCTATTTATCTACTTGCACTGGTATGCTTTCAAACTGCTAGGTTGGCAGGAACTGGGAAAGAGTAACAGGAGCTCATTCTATAGTGCAGATTCGAACCGCCAACCTTCTGATCAGCAAGCCCAAGGGGCTCAGTGGTTTAGATCACAGTGCCACTTGCTCCCATCTTTGTCAGTATACAGTGACAGGCAGTGGCCCTCCAGCGTTTCATGGGACACTTGCAGCCCTACCTGGATTCAGCACTGTCACTGGAGGTTCAGGTGGCCTCAGTGGTTAGAAGTGCCTTTCTTCAGCTCCGGCTGGTTTGCCAGCTGTGACCTCTTTTGGACTGAGATGACTTGAACACTGTACTCCATCCTGTGATAACTTCTGGATTGGTTTTTTGCCATGTTCTGTATGTACAGCTGTCCCCTTGAAGATGACCCGGAAACTTCAGTTGGTCCAAAATGCAGTAACCAGATTACTGGCTGTGGTTCCATTTAAATCTCATACAACTCCTGTTTTAGAACAGCTGCACGGGTTGCCATTTCATTTATGGTTCTAATTCAAGCTACTCACATAAATGTTTAAAGCCCTAAACCACTCAGGCCCCAAATATCGGAAAGATCAGCTCCTTCACTACATACCCTCTTGGGTGGTGAAATGAGCAGAGGGGGGCCCTCATGGTATTTTACCTACCCCCAGAGGCTTAGTGGGTGGAAACCCAGGAGAGGGCATTCTCTGTGGTGGCCCCTAAACTGTGTAACTTCCTCCTCACAGAGGTGTGTCTGACACCTTCATTATACAGCTTGTGGAGAATGATTCAGACATACCCTTTACTCTGGCCTTTGACACTTCAGGACACTCCTTATTTTTGTGGTTGTAGGTTGTTTAAAACTGTTTTAAGTGTTGTGCTTTAAGGTTGTAACCTACCCTGGGACCCTAGGGTGAAGGGTAGGTGGGGATAATAATAATAATAATAATAATAATAATAATAATAATAATAATAATAATAATAAATACTTGGATATGCCGGGCATGGAACCTGGGACCCAAAGCAGTGCTATTTATTGATACCTGGGAAAGGTAATATTCTCTCAAGTAAATTTGTATTAATTTCTTTACCTTTTTTACATGTTATATGTATGCATGCTACCCCCACTTCTATTTGGTTAGTCTTTAAGTGCTTTTTCTGATGGTACTCAAGGTTACGAAGTACCGGCACCTTTTTTACAAGCTTTATCTGAAGATGCATGCAAAGTTTCACAGTGAAGATTCATATCCTTGATAAGCTTCCAGAAATACATAAACTTTCGTTAAATATGCACACATATCTTAAAATGAATGTATAAAAATAGTATTAGAACAGTGTGACCATTCTGTCCACACTGATCAGCTGGATGGAGTGGGGAGCTGAAAGCCAAGAACATGGGAAAACATTTGAAATCAGATTAAATGTGTGTTGATTTTCAATTTCTAAGGTTCAGATTTTCTCCTCAGTTGTGGATGTTTCATTATCTACAGATACAGTGTCAGTGTGTCATATTACTACTATTTGTATATTGTTAAAAGGGTGTATCTGCATCTTTAATTTTATGATTATTCCTTCCTTATTGCTGTTGATTCTGGTGCCAGTTTTATGGATTCATTTGCATCACCTGGGTACAAAATGTCTTTTTATTTCCTTCAGTTCTATGTTCATCTGTTAGAGATTCAGTATAGAGGCTCAGAGAAGACCAAATGATTGCCCTCCTATTAATACACATAAGTTAGACCACAGCGCACTGCAAACTGAGTAGGAGTAAAAACATGTAATTATTACCGTATGTGTGAAGGGGGGGTGCCTTCCTATGTGTTTTTGTACATGAATAACTGATTCTATCACTTTAAAAAGTGATAGATAAAATTATATCTGATGATTTTAAAAACTATTTTGTCCCTAAGCTTTCCCTAAATAAGGCCATGTAATGATTCTTCTGCATAAATGATTGTTTTGGAATAAAAGAGGGAAAGGGAAACAGTTGGAATACCAAATGTAGCTTGTAAGTCTTGCACTGTTGCTCACTGCTCTCACTTACTGTGTTACAATTAGATGTTAAAAAGTGATCCAATATGTACCTCCACATGGAGTCATGTGAGGATTAGTAATCTCTTTATTTTTCTGTGAACAGGGTCAGTAGTCATACACCTAGGAACAGATTCAGGTAGATAGCCATGTTGCTCTGACGCAGTCGAAATAAATAAAAAAATGTCCAGTAGCACCTTAAAAAAGGTAAAAGGTAAAGGACCCCTGACAGTTAAGTCCAGTCACAGACGATTCTGGGATTGCGGCACTCATCTCTCTTTAAGGCCGAGGGAGCCGACGTTTGTCCACAGACAGTTTTTCCGGGTCATGTGGCCAGCATGACTAAGCCACTTCTGGCGCAACGGAACACTGAAACCAGAGCAGCGCACGGAAACGCCGTTTACATTCCTGCCAGAGCGGTACCTATTTATCTACTTGCACTTTTCAGTGTGCTTTCAAACTGCTAGGTTGGCAGGAGCTGGGACCGAGCAAGGGGAGCTCACCCCATGGCAGGGATTCAAACCACCGATCTTCTGATCGGCAAGCCCAAGAAACTCAGTGGTTTAGACCACAGCGCCACCCGCGTCCTTAGAGACCAACTAAGTTTGTTCTGGGTATAAGCTTTCATGTGCATGCACACTTCTTCAGATACACTGAAACAGAACTCACCAGACCCTTATGTATAGTGGGAGGGTGGGATGGGGGTTTTCAGAAAAAACCATCTCCTACTATCCTCCTGAGAAAAACCACACCCCACCCTCCCACTTTATATAAGGGTCTGGTGACTTCTTTTTCAGTGTATCTGAAGAAGTGTGCATGCACACGAAAGCTTATACCCAGAGCAAACTTATTTGGTCTCTAAGGTGCTACTGAACAAAGTTTTATTTATTTCACCTATGAACAGAGTTAACCTCAGCCAGTAGTCCTGTTCACCAATGAATCCAGGAAATGCCAATGTCCCAGTACACCATTTTCATATGCAGGCACGATTTTTTTAAAATGTTCCATTCTGCTACCTATGAGCACATAATGTTATATGGCCATAGAATGTTATGTGATAACTGGGTCTTTTTTATAGATTGCTTCTTTTCTGCCCCTTACGGCTCTTAATCATATCTTTCTGAAATCTTTACCTAAAACTTTGGTTGCTATCACTTTCAGTTTAATACATGAGAAATGCTGTAATGAGTCTTGTACCAAATAGTTTGTGTACTACCAAACCCGGAAACGCAGCTTACTTGGAAGGTTGCTAAACATCACAAACAAATGCTTATACATCAGTTTTCTTAATCTCTTTCAATAATCTTTGAGTGAGTTAAAGAAAACCAAGTATCTTAATAAAAATAGCAATAGGGGTGGGAAGAATTGTGTGTGCAGTACTTGCAAAAGAGCTTACTATAAGGAAAGTGAAGTCCTGGTACTAATAGCAAAAAATAAATAAATCATGTTTTTGCTTTTTTTTGCCATTTGGCATGTTGACTCAGAGAGAAAGCCCTCAGACAATTTGTTTGTTGTGCTTGGATCATCACGGGGTCTATTAGATCATCTAATTGAAAAGAAACTACTTTGTTATGCTGGCACCTCTCCAGTAATTGTTTGTGCCAGAGCCAAAAAAAAAAAAACCCTGCCTGTAACAAAAGTCTACTGCATAGCTTTTAATTGTGATCCTGGGTTCTGATGCTGAAGCAGTTCAGATGGAACACCAAAACATGGTTTAGACATTACATGTCCTAGCCTTGGGTTTGCATATTTCTGGGGTTTGGTCTTGCTTTCCGGTTCTGGTTTGCAAATCAACTCCAAACCAATGTTTGAGTGATATCACGAACTGTGGTTTGACTCTATCAAGGAAAGATGAGAGAGGAGCAAAGTACAGCAGCCAGTGTATCTGGCCTGGTTGATCTTGATGGCTTATCAGTGAGTCATAAAATAGGTTTCATTAAATGTTTTAAAAATATTTATAAGCCACCAAACATCATATTCAAAACAAAACAGATAAAACCATTATTTAAATAACCATTAGATGGTGCCCATCCTTCTGGGAAATTAAAAAGCTTTTAGCATATAAAAATGCAAAATAATGATGATGATGATGTTCTACACAGGACCTAGTCCAAATCACCATAGAATCAACCTCCATGTATGCGGCATCATGGGGCCCCCAGTAGATGGTTGCAGTGAACAGGCAGTGAATAAGGTAGCCTTCTTGTATATCGCTTCACTGTTTGTGGGGGAGACATGTGTTTTGCAATAGGAAAAAATGCACAGTCTGATTCCAGTAGACAGTTCTAACCCTGGGAATTTCATTCTTATGTGCCTTTGGAATACCTCCTAGAATACACCTTAGTTTTCACCAGTCCATTGCATGAATGTTTCACTTGGTTTTCATTGTTGATCCTATTTACTCCTGTTACAGTTTAGTTTTAATAATGTTGATTTAAAAAAATAATAATTGCATTTTCCCATTTTAGCCAATAATTGGCATTTCAAATATACTCTCTTCCTGGTGTCCCTAAGAAGATAAGCTTAGATCAGCTAAGTAGGATTATCCTGCGGATAAGCCCTTGCAGGACCTCAGGCAGGGTGGTAGCAGGATCTAACCCTGCAATTGAGCTGGTATTTAAGCAAGGTTCAGGCAAGAGAAGGCATTAATTTTCCCCCCCATGTGTTTTACATCCATCACCAGTCATGTATGGATGTGTAAATCAGGGCGTCTTAAGCATATCCGACGCCTTGGTACAAAGATCCCTCTGGCGCCACACACACACACCCCGTTTCCCAGAGTTGTCAACCTTTTTTGGAGGGGGACCCCCAAAGTTGTTGACCTTTCTTTTAGGGAGCTGACACCACGCTTACAGATTATCTCTAACAAACCCTTAGAACAAAATAAAATGAAAAGGCAGAAGAAAATCCAATGAACTCATTCAAGACTCAGCAGTTCTTCTAATTCATCCTACCCAGTGCAGACATTTTTGGAACCCCCACAGATTTCAGTGTTTTGCAAAGGGTCCCCCAAAGTTGTTTCCCCAAGAAGCAACTTTATTCACCTCAGCTATTGCCCATAGCAACAAGAGAACATTACAATATACACAGAACAGAACAGAACAAAAGTTGACTATAAAAACACAATTTAGAGTCCTGAGTCAACAGTCAGATAGTGAACCTTAGGATCCCCCAAAGTTATTAAGCTTTTTTGGGGCAGGGTCTCACCAAGCTGCTGAGCTAGCTGTAGGGAGGCTTGCTGCGCGGAACAGGATTTCTGCGGAAAATTGCTCGTGCTTCACTTCCCTCACTGACCACCTGATTAATGAACATTTGTCTTTGTGAAGCATGTCTGTACTGAGGAAACCCACTGCAAATTGGGGCTTCTCACTGTATGCGCACAGGTCGTAATTGGCATGTGTTAATCATAAGTAACCATACAATTCTAGAGTTGGAAGGGACCCCAAGGATCATATACAGTACAAGGAACATGATATTTCATACCCAGAATTTTCCGTGTTGGAAATTTTGCTGTTTGTCACTGAAACAAGCACACCACAAAATTCTATTATCTAAAATAAAATACTTATTCGTACATAGAGCTAGAATTTAAATTCTGATGGTCAATTCCGAATGAGGTCACACCCACACAATACATTTAAAGCACATTTATAGAGCATGCAGTGCAAGTAGATAAATAGGTACCACTCTGGCGGGAAGGTAAACGGCGTTTCCGTTAGTTGCTCTGGCTTTGCCAGAAGCGGCTTAGTCATGCTGGCCACATGACCCGGAAAAACTGTCTGCAGACAAACACCGGCTCCCTTGGCCTGTAAAGTGAGATGAGCGCCGCAACCCCAGAGTCGTTCGCGACTGGACTTAACTGCCAGGGGTCCCTTTACCTTTACCTTTAAAAGCCATGCCTTTCCCCAAAGAATCTTGGGAACTGTAGTTTATCCCTCACAAAGCTACAATTCCCAGCTCCAGGTAATGGAGGCACAACTCTGGATCATGCATTCAACGCAGATCATGTATTCAATTTGTGTTATTAGGCTTTAGTACATTGAAGGTGTATCACACTCTCATAGGATCATGGATTATATTTCTGACTTGGTGTAAAACTGCTTCATCTCTACTGTAGTAGATAGCGACATACCAAGTTTCTAGGCCACTACATGCATCTTGTAAAGTAGGCTTAGGCTGACATTTCAAGCTTAATAAATGTCTTAGTCTTTTAAAAAGTGCTTCAGAACTCTTTAATCTACTGCAGCAAAAATTTGCAGTGGTCTATTTTCTCTTAGTACCACCTAGTGTTTTGTCAATCCAGAGCTGTAGCAAGTGTACCAGTGTAACATTTTGTCTCACTACTGTTTTTCTCTGAAAGGAAAAAAAAAAAACCCACACATGTTCATATTGTGAAACTATAAATAACTTTTTTTAAAAAAGATTTTTACAGGTTCCTGTTACATTGCTTGTTTTTGCAATACTGATCAGTTCTCATTCCTTTCGCAAGCAAAACATATTAACAACTCCATGAATGCTTAAGAAAACTAAACAGAGAGTTCTAACTGTGCTATTAGCATTTGAAAACAATATAGAATAATAAAGGATGAGCAGTAGGACAAGCACTAAGAGATTAAGAAAAGAGAAAAGACCCAAAATAACTTAAATATAGACAAGCAGGAGATAGGGGTAAACAAGAGCCCTGGTGGAAATTGGGAAGGGGAGAGTATTGCAGGGAAAGTATAACTTTATTCTCTGTTAACCTCTAATAAAATTGTGAAGAGTAGAGACAACACAGTTTCTAAAAGGTTGGAGAACAAGAAGTGAAATTATTAGACTCACCAACTCAATTCATTGTAAACTTCTTCCTGCTATGCAAATACCCCCCCCCCATAATTTTTCCTGTGTTCAAACAAGGAGGTATCTTTTTCCTATCTTGCAGGGGCCATCCAGTCTCGGAAGAGATTTTTTAAAGTTGTAGAAGCTGGAAGGCATATTCAAATTCTGAACAACATCAGTGATGTATCTGAATCCAACATGCACAAATTTCTAAAATTCCATATTTAAAACTATACATGTGGGGTTTTTTTGCTGTCAGTATTAATCAAAGGCTACAATCCCATGCACTTTACATGCATTAAGTCATTTAAGACTTAAGCATCTGTAGGACTGCAGCACTATCATAACATATGTGCCATTTATTTCAGTGGCACTTGCAGGGAATATGTTGAAAAAGTGAGGGATCTGGACTTGGACTTCCAAGTAACTTGCTGGTGCTGACTCAGACTAAGCAAGGGTGAAGTTGCCTTATTTTATTCTCTTTTTCTATACAATAAAATGTGCAGCTCATAAAACAAAAATAATTCGGTACTGTATTGATAATTGAAAATCTTACTGTCCCATCTTTTTGAATCTATTTACTTTTTTAACATAATATTTTAATCTAGATTTCCAAGATAGCCTACAAAAGAGAACCATAAAACAAATATAAATTATTAAATTATTAAAATTTGACCCTTCCTTGGTAGGGCATCGAAAGTGCTTCTATGGCTTCTGCTTCCTCAAGACTGAGATTGTATCCATAAATGGAATTTGGATCAACTTGGGAGTCTATAACCAGCAGACCCATCTGGATTTCACTTAATTTGTCTATAATTATAGATGTTTTAGTGGAAGATAGACTTTCCCACAATGTGCCAGAAGCTACTTCTTCGAGGCTGCTAACTATTCCCTGCATCAATTGTGTGGCAGGTATGGGCCCGTCAGCCAGGAACCTTGATGCCACATCCACTTCCTTGAAGGGTCTCCTAGATAATTTGGTTGTTCCATCCTCCATGGACAACGCAAGAAGACTGATGGTATCTGGTGATTTGTCAGTCAGTAGGTGAGCCATACAGTTTTTGGCTAGCCCTTGCTGGCCTTGGTTCTCCACATTGCTATCAAGGTCAATCAACAGCCCTGTTAGCACTCTTCATCCTGTTAGGACGAATAATGAGGGGATGGGTTTGTTTGAAATATCGCGTTGCCTCAATTCTGATTTTATTAAGGGAGGGTCTGGCCCTCAAAATAATATCTGCCACCTGCTGGTTACTATGTACTGTATTACAATTGCTCTGGCATTTTTGTAATCATAAAATTCTCAATGTCTTCTACATTCTCAATGTCCTCTGCAGTACAGTCATACCTCGGTTTAAGTACGCCTCGGTTTGAGTATTTTCAGTTTAAGTACTACGCGGACCTGTCTGGAACAGATTAATCCACTTTCCATTACTTTCAATGGGAAAGTTCGCTTCAGGTTAAGTACGCTACAGGTTAAGTACGGACTTCTGGAACCAATTACACTCATACCTCGCGTTAAGTACGCTTCAGTTTGAGTACTTCGCGGACCCGTCTGGAACAGATTAATCCACTTTCCATTACTTTCAATGGGAAAGTTCGCTTCAGGTTAAGTACAGACTTCCAGAACCAATTGTGTTTGTAAACCGAGGTACCACTGTACTGTAATGGAGTGCACATTTGCCTTTGTCGGGGTCTGTAGAAGATGAACTCTTCGCTCCATCTGTGGCATTAGTCCCTTGGGTTTAGGGTAGTTACACAATGCTACTTGGAGGAGGGTTGTTCCTTAGCCAGCATTTCCTCCTTTATCTGACCTGGAAGGTGGACCTTTGGCTGTAGGGAGCCAAGGGCATTTCAGTGATAAGAGATCTTGAATGGCTTTCTGTGCATTGGTGTCTACTCATAGGGGGGACAGAATAGGAAATTCAGATGTTTTCTTTACTGTAGCCTCATCATTTGCACATTCATCCTTGTGTTTTGGACTATTTTTAACAGTCATTTTTTCCTTTCTTTTGTTTGATTGCTCTTGGTTTGAGGGACTTCTCTTCCTTCTCCAATAATGCCAAAAGTCTATTGAAGTTAACTCTATTACTGAATCTATTTACAAAGTCCTTTAATACAGCTACCATGGCAATCCTTTCTCCTCTTTCTGGCACTCCAGCTACCATGGCGATAATTTCTCCCTTCCCCCAGAGATCAACCCAAAGATGATTTCCTCAAAGATCACAAGGAAGCCTGATCTTCCACATGCTGCGCTTTTGCAGAAATAGCAAAAAGCTACACAGCTAATAATGTCAACGTTGCCAGGAATAGTTTATTTCAGCTATTGAATATCTGGGTAAACAGAAATATTCTTAAATTGCTCCTGAATGTTAATAAGGAGACAAGTAACCACAGCAGGAAAGGCATTCCACAAATAGGGAACTGCTGCTGAGAAGGCCCTGTCACAAATCAAAACCAACTAGACAACCAACAGTAAGGGGAGCTGGTGATGATGTAGTTGGTCAAGGGAGCCGTGGACTCAAAAACTTTGAAAACCACTGCCTTACATCATCACCAGTTCCCCTTACTATTGACTGGTTGCACGCATGGAGCATTTCTCTTTTAAATTTTTGGCTGATTTTGGCATGCCCTGAGCCAAAGCAGCATCTTGCCTTTCCTCCAATGTCTTGACTTACACCCAACATTGTTTAGACTTGAGAAAAACTTAACCCTTTCCTACCTCCCTGGTGGAATAAAATGTTTTTCTGTATACAACTCCTGCCTGCATCCTCATTAATTTTTTAAGAAGTTTAAAAAGTTATTTGTTAAGTTGACCATTCCTTCTTACTTGTTCTTTACAGTAAGTGTTTTATTTCTCTGTATTAATCACATTAATCACATTAATCACAACTGGTTTCTTCTAAAATGAAATAGTTTGTTTGTTTGTTTGTTTGTTTGTTTATTAGTTTTCAGGCTGAATTATAGAAACTTTCATTACAGAGAAGTAGTAAGGAAATGCTGCAGTTTAATATAAAATATAAACAGTATGCTGTTTACTTAAGTATAGATCATTTGCATTTTAAAACATTTTGCAGTCATGGTGTTTTGGTGTTCTGGTACTTTGTGTAACTGAATTATTTGATACTCAGATAGAAAAGCAAACATGTATCTGAGATGTGTGTTAGTTTATTTTTTCAGCTGCACAATTCTTGGGGCCCAGGATGCAAAATAACTCATAAAATGACGGCTTAATAAGGCAAAAAACACCATGGTATGTGTGGATGTGACTGTCTGCCTTGGTTGTGCTTTGTTGATTTTCATGCTTGCGATGAGTATATATGTACATACAGTGGTACCTCGGGTTACAGACGCTTCAGGTTACAGACTCCACTAATCCAGAAATAGTACCTCAGGTTAAGAACTTTGCTTCAGGATGAGAACAGAAATCGCGGCGCCGCAGCAGCGGTAGGCCCCATTAGCTAAAGTGGTATCTCAGATTAAGAACAGTTTCATGTTAAGAACGGGCCTCCGGAACAAATTAAGTTCTTAACCCGAGGTTACCACTGTATGTAGTTTGCTTTCCCACCCCTGCTTTTCAGACAAGTACTATCTACCAAAGCTGCTAGCATCAATCAGAAATGAAACAAGCCATTCCTTCAGACTTACAAACTAAAAAGGTAAAGCACACCATGAGTTGAGCATCACATACCAAGTTTACTTGTTCATTTATTTTCAATTACCCCGCTTTTCACTATCTGGGTCCCAAAGCAGATTATACAAACACACACACAGTGAAAAATGAGGATTTTAGTGTTTAAGATAAGGATGAATTGACTTGAAAAAGTATTTGGTTAGGCCTACAGTGGAGAGGAGACTGTTCCACTGGGTTTACAAAACAGACTCTCTATTGGTGAGTCAGGTGCACTCAGTGCATGTTCATGCTGCTGTTTTTCTGAGGCTCACAATTCTTAATCGTGAATTGCCCTGCTTTATCAGTGTGTTTTCTTTGAGAATACATATTATTGTGTAGTAAATACCCTTATTAGATTCCATCAATACGAAGTTTGGTTACGAAGCATTGCATCATCACAATTAGCTTATAATAAGGGCAGTTTGCTTCTGGGCACTCAATGTGAGAGGGGGAGAATGAGAGAGGGAGAGTCAAAATGACAGAAGAGAGTGGGATGGGACCACAGAAATAGCAATACAGTAGTGGTAATTGCTAGTGGCTTTGTCAAATAATAAGTAGAAGTATGGATGTAAGAGAAACTGAGGAGTGTTTGTTGCAAACAGAAATAGCAACATACGTTGTATATAATGATTTTGATACACAGCTCTTAGGATTGGAAGTTATGAAGAGATGTGACTGATACTGGAAACATGTTTGATGAATCTGTTGATAAGAACCGGGCCTCAGGAAATAAGTGGACCCTACACCAAGTTCAAGTGAAGCAGGGCAAAGGCTAATAGAGTTCTGTCAAGAGAACAAGCTGGTCATCACAAACACTCTCTTCCAACAACACAAGAGACGACTCTACACATGGATATCACCAAATGGGCAGCATCGAAATCAGATTGATTATATTCTCTGCAGCCAAAGATGGAGAAGCTCTATACAGTCAGCAAAAACAAGACCTGGAGCTGACTGTAACTCAGATCATCAGCTTCTTATAGCAAAATTCCAGCTTAAACTGAAGAAAGTAGGAAAAACCACTGGGCCAGTAAGATACAATCTGAATCAAATCCCTTATGAATACACAGTGGAAGTGAGGAACAGGTTTAAGGATTTAGATTTGGTGGACAGAGTGCCTGAAGAACTATGGATGGAGGCTCGTAACATTATACAGGAGGCAGCAACGAAAACCATCCCAAGGAAAAGGAAATGCAAGAAAGCAAAATGGCTGTCCAACGAGGCCTTACAAATAGCGGAGGAGAGGAGGCAAGCAAAATGCAAGGGAGAAAGGGAAAGATACAGGAAACTGAATGCAGATTTCCAAAAAACAGCAAGGAGAGACAAGAGGGTCTTCTTAAATGAGCAATGCAAAGAAATAGAGGAAAACAATAGAATGGGGAAAACCAGAGATCTGTTCAAGAAAATTGGAGACATGAAAGGAACATTTCGTACAAAGATTACCATAATCAAGGACAAAAGTGGTAAGGACCTAACAGAAGCAGAAGACATCAAGAAGAGGTGGCAAGAATACACAGAGGAATTATACCAGAAAGATCTGGAGGTCTCGTACACCCCAGGTAGTGTGGTTGCTGACCTTGAGCCAGACATCTTGGAGAGTGAAGTCAAATGGGCCTTAGAAAGCACTGCTAATAACAAGGCCAGTGGAAGTGATGATATTCCAGCTGAACTGTTTAAAATTTTAAAAGATGATGCTGTTAAGGTGCTACACCCAATATGCCAGCAAGTTTGGAAAACTCAGCAATGGCCAGAGGATTGGAGAAGATCAGTCTACATCCCAATTCCAAAGAAGGGCAGTGCCAAAGAATGCTCCAACTACCGCACAATTGCGCTCATTTCACACGCTAGCAAGGTTATGCTTAAAATTCTACAAGGCAGGCTTAAGCAGTATGTGGACCGAGAACTCCCAGAAGTGCAAGCTGGATTTCGAAAAGGCAGAGGAACCAGAGACCAAATAGCAAACATGCGCTGGATTATGGAGAAAGCTAGAGAGTTCCAGAAAAACGTCTACTTCTGCTTCATTGACTATGCAAAAGCCTTTGACTGTGTCGACCACAGCAAACTATGGCAAGTTCTTAAAGAAATGGGAGTGCCTGATCACCTCATCTGTCTCCTGAGAAATCTCTATGTGGGACAAGAAGCTACAGTCAGAACTGGATATGGAACAACTGAGTGGTTCAAAATTGGGAAAGGAGTACGACAAGGTTGTATATTGTCTCCCTGCTTATTTAACTTATATGCAGAATTCATCATGCGAAAGGCTGGACTAGATGAATCCCAAACTGGAATTAAGATTGCTGGAAGAAATATCAACAACCTCAGATATGCAGATGACACAACCTTGATGGCAGAAAGCGAGGAGGAATTAAAGAACCTTTTAATGAGGGTGAAAGAGGAGAGTGCAAAATATGGTCTGAAGCTCAACATCAAAAAAACCAAGATCATGGCCACTGGTCCCATCACCTCCTGGCAAATAGAAGGGGAAGAAATGGAGGCAGTGAGAGATTTCACCTTCTTGGGCTCCTTGATCACTGCAGATGGTGACAGCAGTCACGAAATTAAAAGACGCCTGCTTCTTGGGAGAAAAGCAATGACAAACCTAGACAGCATCTTAAAAAGCAGAGATATCACCTTGCCGACAAAGGTCCGTATAGTTAAAGCTATGGTTTTCCCAGTAGTGATGTATGGAAGTGAGAGCTGGACCATAAAGAAGGCTGATCGCCGAAGAATTGATGCTTTTGAATTATGGTGCTGGAGGAGACTCTTGAGAGTCCCATGGACTGCAAGAAGATCAAACCTATCCATTCTTAAGGAAATCAGCCCTGAGTGCTCCCTGGAAGGACAGATCGTGAAGCTGAGGCTCCAATACTTTGGCCACCTCACGAGAAGAGAAGACTCCCTGGAAAAGACCCTGATGTTGGGAAAGATTGAGGGCACTAGGAGAAGGGGACGACAGAGGACGAGATGGTTGGACAGTGTTCTCGAAGCTACGAACATGAGTTTGACCAAACTGCGGGACGCAGTGCAAGACAGGAGTGCCTGGCGTGCTATGGTCCATGGGGTCACGAAGAGTCGGACACGACTAAACGACTAAACAACAACAACACCAAGTTCAGGGTAATAAAAATTAAAAGAAAAAATCACATTGACTTTCTCTATTCTACATCTTTTTCTATAGAGGTTTTTCTCTGTACTGCCACTGGTCTGTCTCAACCCCTGAAAGGGAGGTAACAAAGGTGGAGTTACAGACAGACCTCTGGCTGGAGATACAGAAAAAGAGGGAGGAAACTGGGGATTGGAGTGCTGGCAGGGAGAGAACATTGTGTACACTAAAGTGAGAAACTGGCTAGCTAGAATGAGTCTTGCAGTGCAAACCAATGCATATTTACTTAGGAGGAAGTTCCACTGTATCAGTGGATTTATTGTTAGGAAAGTGTGCATAGGATTAAAACCTTAAGGTGTATTTCAACAGGAAGAAGTAAGAATCAATTAATTGAATATCAACTAGTAAAAAGGTCCATAAATAAAGAACAATCTAAAAAATACAAAGCGTGCAATAGAGGAAGATACAACAAGAAAGAGCCAGAGAAATCTAAGTGCTGATAAGAAGATTGAGATAATAGAGAAGGAAAGAAGCTTGAGATTGATGGGAAACCAATGGCTCTCCAGATATTTAAATTATTATGAAATGTATATCACACCCCTCCTCAGAAAGTTTCCCAGGGTGGCAAACACAGCAACAATAAAACAATACATCAAAATGTCTAAAAACTAAATCTTTTAGAAGTCTAAGAAACAGTAAGGTAAAGGTAAAGGTACCCCTTGACCATAAAGTCCAGTCGCGAACGACTCTGGGGTTGCGCGCTCATCTCGCTCAATAGGCCGAGGGAGCCTACATTTGTCCGCAGGCAGCTTCTGGGTCATGTGGAAAGCATGACCAAACCACTTCTGGCGAACCAGAGCAGCGCACGGAAACGCCGTTTACCTTCCCACCGGAGCACTTTGACGTGCTTTCAAACTGCTAGGTGGGCAGGACAGGAGCTGGGACCACGTAACGGGAGCTCAGCCCATTGCGGGGATTTGAACAGCCGACCTTCTGATCGGCAAGCCCTAGGCTCTGTGGTTTAGACCACAATTTCATGGTTTCCAAGATCAATATCCTTCAGCAATCAAATGATTGTGGAAACAAGAATTTTTAAAATACCTCCTAAAAGTTTGAGTCGGGACAAGAGGAAATCAAGTCAGGACGAGAGGAAATCAAGGGGATGGGGCACATGGAAGTGTTAGATGGGGTGATGAAATGGGGAACAGACTAAAGCAGGGATGTCCAACAGGTCGATCACGATCTACTGGTAGATCCCTGGGAGGTTTTGGTAGGTCACGGGGTCCCTTTCCTCAGCGTTGGTAAATAATAATAATAATAATAATAATAATAATAATAATAATAATAATACATTTTTATTTATACCCCGCCCTTCCCAGTTCAGAAACCCAGGCTCAGGGCAACTAACAGCAAATTTAAAACACTTAATTGTAATACAACATAAAAGCAGCATAAAATACAGTATAAAAGCATGAATAACAATAAAATTCAAACTTCAAAAATCAATTTGGGGAAAATCCATCCAATAAACATTAGATAGTCACCAGGGCTAGCTGGCTAAATTAGTCCTACTTGGGCCAGTGAAGAGGCCAGGGGAGAATTAGCTGTGGGATCCCAGAGTGGGTAATCTTCATAAAAAGGGGAGGGGAAAGAGAAGGGAAATAAAAGATCAGGCTGAGTTCAAATTAAAGGCCAGGCGGAATAGCTCTGTCTTACAGGGCCAGTGGAAGGAGGTTAAGTCCTGTAGGGCCCTAGTCTCATGGGACAGAGCATTCCACCAGGTCGGAGCCATCACTGAAAAGGCCCTGGCACTGGTGGAGGATACTGTAGTCTGACTTCCTTAGGGCCCGGGACCTCTAAACTATGTTTTTTCATGGACCTTAAGGTCCTCTGCGGGGCATACAAGGAGAGGCAGTCCCGTAAATACGTGGACCCTATGCCACAAAATATAATCCGGCCCCGGCTCCACGGCCCACCCTCCATTGTTGCATGATGTACAGAATGGAATAAGGAGTTTACTCCATGAAGCTGTATCTCTGTTGATCTTACTAAGCTTCTCTGCGATTATTTTCAGCTAAAAAAAAGCGTAAAATCCTTTAATTAGAATTGTAAGTGTTGGAAGGGACTCCAAAGGTCATCTTGCCCAACCCCTGCAATGAAGGAATCACAACTTAAGAATCGCTGACAGGTGGCCATCCAACCTCTGCATAAAAACTTCCAATAAAGAAGAGTCCACCACTTTCCTCGATGGTCCATTCCACTGCCAAACAGCTCCTACTGTCAGAAAGTTTTTCCTAATGTTTAGTCAGACTACTAAATGAATACTGCTTTTGATCAGGATAAAATAATTTATAGAGGATGAATTAGGTCAGTTCATTTGTCTTTTCCAAATTTGTCTTTTGCAGATTTAAAAAAAGATATAGATTGTTCAGGAAGAACAACAATAAAGGACATTGAACATGAATCTATAGCGGGGGGGGGGGGGACGACAAAATATGACCAGGACCTGTAGCTTCCAGAGAATGCCATATTTGTTCATTGCCCCAGAACAACAAAGAGTCTTTGTGGCACCTTGAAAACTATCAGATTTATTATGACATAAGCATTCAGCCGCTCAAGTAGAAAGGTAGCACAATGAAGACATAAACAAGGAATGAGAAAGAATAGGACAACAGAAGTGAGGGAATCAATTGAAACAGCAGTGTTAAATAGTGGAACTGTCTCAGCAGGGCCGTCTTAAGCACCTTTGGCGCCCTGGCGCCGAGGTGCGACGGATCCCTCCGCTGCCCCGTTTTCAAGCGCGACAGGCGGCCGGCCGGGCTCAGCGCGGTCGCCGGGGGCACTGCTGCGCGGCCGGCCGGCGGGCTTACTGCGCGGCGGAGCAGCCGGCGGGTAGGCAGGTGCGGCTGCGTGGCGCCCCCCCCCCGACCGTAGAGCCGGCCCTGTGTCTCAGTGACGGAAGATGAAAAGAGAACAGGAGAAAATAGAAGGTAATTAAAGAGAAAAAGAATCTGAATAAAGAGCGTGACTATTTTAGTAAGATGGTCAGACAATGTAGAATCCCAGAGAAGCATAAAGAAAGGAAGTGTTTTGGACAGTGGAAAAGGAGAATAACACTGGAAAAAGAAAAAGTTATCAAATCCATTACAAGCAGAGTAAGTACAAGTAGTATTTAAAAAAAACCAAACACATCAAGGAGGCTGAAAAAAGATTGGGCCTCCAAGTTGGCAAATTGATCAATATGGAAATGAAATCATCCAGAATAAGAACAGGAGGAGGATAACTCAATGAGAAGGAAAACTGAAGTTCAAAGTCAGATAATAAGTTAGCCAAGGGACTAAGAAGACAATAAATCACAGTAAGAAGAATAGTAGCAGAATGAAACAGAAACAATACTCAAAATAAAAAGGAAGAATACATAAGAAATTAAGATACGAAAGCAGAAAAGGCACAATAGGAGCAATTTCCATATCTCCATCTGGACCCATCACATGAAGTGAAAAGTGTGTGATCGCCAAGAGATGCAGGAGTAACAGAATTAGTTGAGAACCAAGTCTCTGTTGGAAGAAAACAGGAAAAACAACATGAAATAAGTCATGAAGAATATTCACCTAATTGACAGTCAAACAACAGTTCAGTAGAGTGCCAGAAAAGAAAACAGATGAATGGAATAGAAATAAAATTAGGCAGACACTAGGGTCTAGATTCAAAGAAGCACCACGGGACGGTATCAACAGATGAGGCTGATTAATAGCATATGAAAAATAGGACCAGCCAGCCAATAAGTAAGAGCGTGGCTGAGTGAGGATAACATACACCTAAGAGTTCTTGAACTTAAGTGTGAAATGGTTGATATTCACTAAAATCAGTTTATTTGAGAATTGGAAGGTAGTGCAACACTTTTGTTTTTGTTTTTTTTAAAAAGGGTGCATGGATTTTATGGAAAATGTAGGCGTGTTTCCTAATGCCTGTCTGCATAAATTAGTGGAAAGCATTAATATGCTTAAATTTTTAATCATATTGAAGATTAAGACTTTCAAATGAAGGAATGACACTGCTTCTAGAAAGCAAAGTTCTGCCTCACTGTTTGGAACTGGTGGGTTTATAAACAAGCATGCAGATAGGAGTCATCCAATATGGGGACTTCCCAAAAGCATCTGAGTAAATGAAGTTGTCATGGGATAAAACAATGTCTTTTAACAGATCAAAAAAAAATTAAAAAATCCTTCCAGCAGCACCTTAAAGACCAACAAAGTTTTTTATTTTGGTATGAGCTTTTGTGTGCATGCACACTTCTTCAGATACACTGAAATAGAAGTCCCCAGAAGCTTATATGTAGAGAAAGGGTGGGGAGGGGTATCAATCAGAGGGGTGGTGGAAATGGGTGATTGACTGACTGATAGCTGTTGATGACTGTAAACTACTGCAAATGGTCTTGCATGAAAAAGCAAGGGGTGAGATTGCTGAAGATCACTTTATCATGTATAAAGAGATAAGAATCCAACATCTCTGTTCAAACCAGGTCTCTCCATGGTTTTAAGCTTGGTGATAAGTTGCAATTCAGCAACTTCTCTTTCCAGTCTATTTCTGAAATTCTTTTGTAGTAAGACAGCTACTTTGAGATCTTGTATAGAATGTCCTGGGAGATTGAAGTGTTCTCCTACTGGTTTCTCTGTCTTGTAATTCCTGATGTCAGATTTATGTCCATTTATCCTTTGGCGTAGGGTTTGGCCTGTTTGTCCAATATAGAGAGCTGAGGGGCACTGTTGGCATTTGATGGCATACACAATGTTAGAGGATGAGCAATTAAATAGTCCTGAGATGGTATGTTGGATGTTGTTGGGGCCAGTAATGGTGTTGTCCGGGTGTATGTGGCAGCAAAGTTGGCATCTGGGTTTATTGCAGGCTTTGGTACCAGTGTCCATGTTAAGTCTGGTGGTTGTATTATTATGGGTGAGGAGTTGTTTCAGATTGGGTGGCTGTCTGTAGGCAATGAAAAGTCTTCCTCCCAGAGCTTGAGAAAGAGAGCTGTCATTGTCTAGGAGAGGTTGTAGATCTCTGATGATGCATTGTACTGTTTTAACTTGGGATCTGTATGTGATAACTAGTGGTGTTCTGTTATTTTCTTTTTTGGGTCTGTCTTGCAGCAGGTTCTCCCTAGGTATCAGTCTGGCTCTGTTGATCTGTTGTTTAACTTCATCAGGTGGATATTTTAGTTCTAAAAAGGTTTGCTGTAGATCTCTTAGGTGAGATTCTCTGTCTGTAGAGTTGGAACAGATGCCTGGCTATATACAATGGATTGTTTGGTATGTTTGGGATGGTAGCTAGAAGCATGTAGATATGTTTGTTTGTCGGTCAGTTGGTTTTCGGTATAAGGTGGTGTCTATATGTCCATCCTGTATTTTTATAGTAGTGTCCAAAAATGTATTTCTTGCATAGATGGTTCATTGTTAGGTTGGTGGTGGGGTGAAAGTCATTGAATGTCTGGTGGAAGGTTTCCAAGGTCTGTTGACCATGTGTCCAGATAATAAAAATATTGTCAATGTATCACAGGTACAAGAGAGGTTTGAGTGGGTAGGAGTTCAGGAAACGTTGTTCTAAATCTGCCATGAAGATGTTGGCATACTGTGGGGCCATGCGAGTGCCCATGGCTGTGCCGCTGATCTGGAGGAATAGGTCATCACCAAATTTGAAGTGGTTGTGGGTAAGGACAAAGTCGCAAAGTTTGGTAGCAAAGTCCGCTCTGATTTTATCTGGAATGGTGTTCCTTATGGCTTGTAAACCATCATTGTGTGGGATGTTCGTATACAGAGATTCTACATCCATAGTGGCTAGTATAGTATTGTTAGGAAGATTATTCAAAGATTGTATTTTCCTCAGAAAATCTGTGATGTCACGTACGTAGCTGGGAGCACTGATGGCATATGGTTTCACAGAACAGAGTCCATATAGCCGGAGAACAGAACAGAGTCCATATAGGTATTGGCACCCACTGAACAGAGTCCATATAGGTATTGGCACCCACTGTAATGGTGCCAATACCTGAGATGATGGGGTATCTTGGATTTCCTGGTTTGTGTATTTTAGGTAGAAGATAGAAAGTTCCTGGTAGAGGTTCCGCTGGTGTGTTTGTGAGGATCTGTTCTTAGATGTGTGGGGGTAGCTCCTTAACAATCTTGTTCAGTTCTTTTTTGTATGCTTGTGTGGGGTCTGAGTCCAATTTCATGTAGAAGGCGGTATTGGAAAGTTGTCTGTGAGCCTCCTGGATGTATTCAGTTTTGTTCATGATGACGACAGCTCCACCCTTGTCCGCCTCTTTAATTATAATGTCTGGGTTGTTCCTGAGATTATCTATGGCTCTCCTTTCAGCATGGTTTAGATTTTGTTGTAAGCGATGGTGTTTTCTGGTCACATCCGTTTGGATTCTGTGGCGGAAGCAGTCGATGTACAGATCTATTGTGGTATTGTGTCCATCAGGAGGGGTCCATGTGGAGTCCCTTTTTGTGTAACATCTTTTCAGTGGTAGTTGGTGGGCAATGTTCTGTTCATTAATGCGTTGGGAGGGTGGTGGTTGTTCCCCAGTAAGTTGAGAGATGTTGAGAGATGTTGTGGGGATGTTGTTTGTTCTGCTTTGTCTTGTTCTTGTGTGTGATGAAAGTACTCCTTCAGGCGTAAATGGCGGAAAAATGCTTCCAGGTCCCCACAGAGCTGAATGAGGAAGTATTGAAGAATGGGGAACAGTGAAGTCCTGTAAGGATCTGTGTTAGGCCAGTGCTACTTTCTTATATTCATATATTCATAAATAGTCAGGGGAGAGCAATATGATAACCAACTTTATGGATGACTCCAGATTATTTGTGGTGGTAAAACACAAACAAACTGGAGAAATCCAAAATATCTGTTGAAGCTGGGTTAAAGGACAACAGAAAGACAAATGTGGTACAGTGTAAGCAAGTGTGAATCAATGCACATTATGGGAGGGGGGAACACAACTTCACACATAAAGTAACAAAGCAACTCTATGAGGGTTGGAGGATGCACCACTATTTTCAAAGTTGGGCTTGTTTCAACATTTTTTGTTTGTTAACTCTGGGCTGGTGTACCTGAGAGGCCCATATCAGCCCTCTTTCAAGGAAATGAAACAGCCAGACCTAGTAAGAGGTGAGAAAGAACAGGGGATTCACATGATGCAAGTAGTCAATATGCACGTTGCAGTCATTCATTTGAGACTATCTAGTAAAGTTGCATTTGGCATGGGATTAGGAGTAAAAGCAGCTGAAAGGTAATTCCTACATACCTGGCTATCTGCAGTATCACTGTTGGAAGTATTTTGTGTATGTTGAAAAGTGGGGGTAGGGCAAATATTTGGCACAAGGGTGCTTAACTGTGCTTCCCTGCGCATATTAAAACAAGTAGAATTTATTTCATTTTTAAAACCCTCTTTCATCCCATAGAATTGAGGCAGGCAAATGTACCACAAGCAGACTGTTCCTTCCTTGGTTTTGTTACCCTGCCTCCCTCTTCCAAGAATCACATCGCTCAAGGCAAATGGAAGCTAGATGAGGTCCACTGGGCTTCTTTCCCTTCTCCCAGCTGTTTGAACATGAAGATTTGGTACCATGGTAATGTTGGCAGTATTTTTTTTTCCCGCTGGAGTTGTTGGGAATGTAGTTTCCCTAGTCTGTGACCAGGTCAAAGGAAGTAATAGTACCACACTATTCTGCCTTGGCCAGACCACACCTGAAATAGTGTGTCCACAATACTGTGCCACAATTTAAGAAGAATATTGACAAGCTGGAAAGTGTACCGAGAAGGGCAACAAAGATGATGAAGAGGTCTGGAAACAAAGCCTTATGAGGAGCAGTTGAGGGAGTTGGGTATGTTTAGCCTGGGAAAGAGGAGACTGAGAGGAGGTATGATAGCCATTTTCAAATATCTAGGGCTGTCACATGGAGGATGAAGCAAGTTTGTCTTCTCCTGCTCTGGAGGGTAGGACCCAAACCAATGGATTCAAGTTCCAAAAAAGGAGATTCCAACTAAACATCCTTCTGATAGTAAGAGCTGTTAAACAGTAGAACTAACTCCCTTGGGATGTGGGGGTCTCCTTCCTTGGAGGTTATTAAGCAGAGGTTGGATGGCCATCTGTCAAGGATGCTTTAGCTGTGATTCCTGCATTGCATGGGTGGTGATCTAGATAACCCTTGGGGTTCCTTCCAACTCTACAATTTTATGATTCTATGCATTTACCTCTCCCATCGCCTTCTGGATGAGAACAATGTAGAAGACAGCAGAGGGGACTGGACTCACTGGTCCATTGGAATATGATATTTCCTTTTTGGCCCAATTCCTTTTTGTGGTTAGTACAAAGCTTTTTGCATTTTTGAGGAAAATGCTGTTAAATAATCTGAGTGAGGCAGATTGAAGAGTGCATTGGTTTTGTTGTCTGTAGACTGGGAATGAGCAATCTTATTCATGAAACGCTGGTTATTGAAATCACTGCCAGCTATCCCTATGGTTACAGGTAGGTAGCCGTGTTGGTCTGGATCGAAGTAAAATAAAAAAATTCCTTCAGTAGCACCTTAAAGACCAACTAAGTTTTTATTTTGGTATGAGCTTTCGTGTGCATGCACACTTCTTCAGATACAGTGAAATGGAAGTTTCCAGGCACTTATGTAGAGAAGGGGTGGGGAGGGGTGGGGATGGGGAGGGGGGATCACTCAGAAGGGTGGTGGAAATGGGTGATTGACTGACTGATAGCTGTTGATGACCGGAAACGACTGCAAATGGTTTTGCATGAAAAAGCAAGGGTGGAGATGGCTGAAGATCGCTTATCATGTATAATGAGATAAGAACCCGATATCTCTGTTCAAACCAGGTCCCTCCATGGTTTTGAGCTTGGTGATAAGTTGCAATTCAGCAACTTCTCTTTCCAGTCTATTTCTGAAATTCTTTTCCCTATGTTCTGCCTTGGAACTTTCACACTAACTCATTCCCTGGTCAGGTCTGAAAAGTAACTCCTTCCATTGATGTGCTTTTTATTGATGGTATGCAGATCTGCTGTAGTACACTTAAATTTGGCACTTAGCCGTTTGTTTAACTCCAGCATTTCTGAAATCTGGTAGAATCCCATCCTCCTGAATATGCCAGTTTCCAACACCCTTTATTTAATAGGAATGGGTGTTGTGGGGGTGGAGATCGAAAACATACAGCAATCGGGTATATAAGAATTCATGTTTCTACAAGGACCACCTAGAGACATTAGGGAGGGAAAATGGGTGGTGAATTTAGCCTAGGCTCAACTTGTTCTGTGTGCTATATGCATGGGGACAATGGATCAAAATGGAATTCACATGTCAGATTTTTGAAGTGGCGATTCTGTGATGTAGAGCAGATTTTTAAAATTAGTAGCTCCACTTGACTCTCTCACCACCCCACACTTCCTCATACCCAGTTTAAGGATTTGGGTTATAATTAAAAAAACAACAGAGTTAGCACGTTCCATAGAATCCAGCTCTCACTTCTCCCCCTCCCCCCTCCCCCCTTCACTCCTGCAGCGTTTGTACTTTGACTACTTCCTGGTCTCACAGAAAGGGGCAGTGCTGAGTTACAAGGACAAAAATAGACCTTTACAGAGAAATATAGGGATTGTAAGTGTGTGTGCGCG
This sequence comes from Zootoca vivipara, assembly GCF_963506605.1. Lineage (NCBI taxonomy): Eukaryota > Metazoa > Chordata > Lepidosauria > Squamata > Lacertidae > Zootoca > Zootoca vivipara. The sequence continues at coordinate 49,224,588 of NC_083283.1, forward strand.
CGAGGGCGCCTCTCTCTCTCTCTCTCTCTCTCTCTCTCTCTCTCTCTCTCTCTCTCTCTCTCTCTCTGTGTGTGTGTGTGTGTGTGTATTTATGCGCGCGCGCGCGCGCGCGCGTGTGGCGCTGCGAGAAAGCCAGCAGTAGGTTTCCAGGAGGAGCCCTTTTCTTTTTCACTGTGTGTTAGGGTTTTTTGGTACAGATTTTTGTTCTGTTTTAAAAACACTTACCTCTCCCGGAAGCTTCTCTGCATCTCTTTGGGGGAGGAAAAAGAAACCAACACTGATCAGAAACGACCAGAAACCATTTTATGTGAACAACTGGTGGGGAAGAAAAGAGGATAGATACCAAAACAGGGATCATCCGTTAAAATTTATTTCTTTGCACTATTTATTTATAATCCTGTTCAGTCTGACATCCACCCTAAGCGATAGCAATGGGGTGTTTGGGCAACAGCAAAACGGAGGATCAGCGTATTGATGAGAAAGCACAGAGAGAAGCCAACAAAAAAATAGAGAAGCAGTTGCAGAAAGAGCGACTGGCTTATAAAGCCACACACCGTTTGCTTTTGCTGGGTAAGGAAGAACGGCTTTTTGGTGGGGGAGGGCGATGAGGGTGCAGTGGTGCAGTTCAGTTTCCCATGGCAGGCAAGCAAACTATACTATTTATGTGCAAGAGAATATGAGATGGAAAGAATGCAGACCTGCTTTATAAATTGTGTGTGCATTAAATGCGCAAATTTACCTAGGTATGTATAGAGAAGAGTTGAATGTTTTAGGAAAACAAGAGATGCTTCCATTCTGTCTTTCCCCATTTTCTCCTCCCCTAAATGTATACATCACACATTTTTCTTCTTTTTCAGGGGCTGGTGAGTCAGGAAAAAGCACTATTGTCAAGCAGATGAGGATCTTGCATGTAAATGGATTTAATTCAGAGTAAGAATTCTTCTTATTTGGAGGGGGGTGGAGGGGGGGGAAACCCCACACAAACCCCAACAAGATGCATTAGAAGCACATTAAGCCAAACTGGTTAACAGATCTTTTTTATCCTTTGTATGTAGCTTGTTGGTAATTTACCTCCATCAACTCACCCTATTAGCATGGATATTGCTGTTCATATATATTAAGAGAGGCACGAATTCCTTATTTTTCCTCTCCTGGTCCTTCTGCTGTATTTTACACTGTTGCTACTGCAGTGTTTAATAGGCCCTTGTGTAGCAACAACATGGCGACTACTTCTTACAACAGCAAATAACTAAATATTGCCTGAGTATTAACAATATATTTATCAGGTCATGTGTGTGTAGATGTAGATATAGTTATAGATTTGTGTGTGTCTGTCAAGCATATATTTGAACTATCCCCATTTTTAAAGTTAATAAAAAAGAAATCAGTTTAACATGATGGTGTTTTATTATAAAGTGTCTGTAGACTGTATTTATGTCAGATTTTTTTTGAGAATACCATATTTTGTGATTAGACATTTTCAGAAATGTAGAATTTGAGTCAGTTCATAGTAAAAGTAAGCAGTTTTTAAAAATGCTTATACATTGTTATTTGTCATGTGGCAGAAATATAAATAATTTATTTTGATTAAAATTGTACACTACATTTTCCACTATGAAATATTAGAGATAAAAACAGCTATTAAAATTTGAACTTCAGTGTCTCAGTAGCAGGTGAACACTCACAACAACTTGGCTAAATTGATTTGTGTTTGATTTCATACAGAGAAAAGAAACAGAAAATTCTGGATATTCGGAAAAATGTAAAAGATGCAATTGTGGTAAGAAAACATTTTTATTCCTTAAATGTATATACTTAGTGATTGGGATTGGAATTGCAGAGGAAACCCTATTGTTCAGATAAGTCTAAATCACCTAGTAATTCTGTGTGTGATTTATCTCTGTTAATATGTTCTGTTCCTTTGCTTATTCTAGACCATAGTTTCAGCAATGAGCACTTTAATACCTCCAGTTCCACTGGCCAACCAAGAAAACCAGTTTCGAGCGGACTACATCAAGAGTATAGCTCCACTTTCTGACTTTGACTACACACAGGTAAGATTTAAAAGTACTCTGCCCTCTTCCTCCCCCTTGCAATGTTTAAAAAGCATGGAATGACTTGTTTACCATTTGGAAGGCTTATGATTTGGGATAAATTTATTATTATTAACTATCATTGGATAATTTTATTTGGCACAGTATAAAATGTATAGAAGAGATACTACCCATAGTGCTGCATTGTCTGTTCTTGAGGAAGCGTTATATAATGAAAAGCAGTCAAGGACTATGTGGATTTCAGATCCTGGATTAACAAATTTTGCAGCACCTTTGTGGTATTATTTAGTGCAGGAGACCAGATAAAACCAATATGAAGAAATGGTGTAATATTTGCGGATTTGAGACGGCTCTGTTTATTATTTTGTTGGTGGTTGTATTTTCCTGGTGGCGTTTGAGTAATGTTCAGTTAAGGTGTTTTTGGATAATCATTCTTTTATAGTTAAAATGCTTAGGCTTACATGCTACATCTCCTATCCCTCTCACCATTGCAGCCACCTATGTCCCCTGAAAGCTTCTAGCAATTCAGGGGCCCCTTCTGAACACTGTCAACTTTCCTTCTGTGAACATGCTTAAGCTAGCCTACCTTAGCAGCCAGGCCTGATTTGGGGTGAGTTCCTCCTCCCCCAGTGGCTCTTTGCACTTCATCCCGTATTATTCAGGAGAGTCTTCTGACTGTCCAGAGAGGCTTTTATTGGGGGAACAGTTAGCTGCAGGAGGAAAGAGAGGCTGAGAAACTTTCCTATACAGTATGAACTTTTCTTAAGCTAACTTATTTTAAGATTCAAACCTTTGCTCTTCATTGCTTGTGAATACTGACAGTATCTAGCATTTCTTTTCTTATATGTAAGTAGCTGTATTGCTTAGGAAAAAATGTTTCATTTTGCTTCTAGTATGAAGTTGTCTTCCTGTTGTTCATTGTATCTACTTACAATGGAGCATCTTCTGATTATTCTAAGAAGAGAGGTTTTGGACAGGCAGCTGCTGCTTCATTGCTTGTTTCTAACACTGTGGTCCTGTGCATGCCTTCTCAGAAGTAACTCCCACTGAGTTCAGTGGGATTTACCCACTGGTAGGGGTTTATAGGATGGGAGCCTGATACTCTGGACTGGTTCATTTTCCATTTTGAGCACTTGGTATTTTTATTTTTTAGAAGTATGGCTTTGTTGTAGTTATAAATTTGTCTCAAATGCAGTGAAACTACCTACCTACATACTGTTTGTTTGTTTGTTTGTTTGTTTACTCTCATTTGACAGAAATTATAAAAAAAGATGAGCTTGAAATGTTTAACCAAATTAAATGATATTGAATGTTATTTAGAAAATGTAAACGTGAAGCTACTACTTCCTTAACTTTTGCATCCCTTTGTAATGCGGTATAATTAATCTCGAGAGATTTTACATGACTCTTGTATAGTGAAGTATTTGTACAGTATGTGGTTTCCTTGTAAAGAAAATTACCACATCAGAAGATGACAAGCTTGATCTAGGTCTAAAAGACAGGATGTTGTACAAGTAAAGAATGCAGCTCTCTTCTGCATTCATGAAACATAAAGGTCATCCTTTCTCCAGTATAACAATATTTTCAATGATCTGTTTTTAAATCAAGTTGGGCACTGGATCCTTTCTGGAAGCATGCGAAGCTTGGAAATCAGGGTTGATCTTAGGGTTTTGTTTTTGGCGCTTTTGGCTTCCTTTGAAAAAGAGCAAAGGCACAAGATGTATCAAATACCTGGAAATGAAATTATTTATGATATGTTTACTTGGATGTATTCACATGAAATACATTTGTTAAGGATACAGATTATAGATGAAATCATGCTTGGGGGAAAAACAAGTCAGTGTTTTAGCTGCTGTTCTGTGATATTATGCATATTTGGGTATCATTGAGGCCATCTTCTCTTAGTTGCAACTCTGCACATTTTTACAGAACCAAAGTGGTTTACCTCTTATAGAACAAGTGATTTTTTAAAAGTTACATGGTTTTAAAAATGTTTGAATTTCTTGTCTTTCTTGAGCACCATGTGAGATGTTCAGTATTCAGGATCTAATAGCACAGGGTTGCAGTGGCAGAACTATTCTAATAGTGTGATGTTGAATTCCACCCATAGGGTAGTATTCAACTAAATTTTACTTTGAGGAGACATACTGAAATTAATGGGCCTAACTTAGTCACATTTAATGGGTCTGCTCAGAGTAAAACTTAGTTAAATACCACCTACACTCTTGTAAGTAGTTCCAAAATGGCACCGAAATGGCTTGAATTTTCTCAAACAAGAGTTCCCTCATGCTACATGGCAAAGAATTTCTGAAGAAACCAATGGCAAGACTGCTTTTCAAGGGGGAGGGGGGGAAGAATCCCAATGTGCACTTGCAAGCCACATGGTTCCCCTAAAGTAGGTTCTTGGCTACCAAACAACACATGGCACTTGATTTCTATGGAGGAACTCCAAAGTTGGATGAAAATTGTGGTTTTTGTGACACCAAATTGCTTTGTTTTAAAAATAAAATTAAAAATGCATAAAGTGAAATGTCAGGCATCTATCCTTTATTAAATTCCTATAATTTGTATTTAGTAATAGTTGGTAAATGGGATATGGCTGTCCAAAATGAGGAAATGCCTCAGCAAATAATTGCATTTGTTTACCAAAATTTCTTTCAACTGAAACTCTTGTGTGATCTTGACTTGAAGTGATTTAAGCTTGATAAAGTAATTTTTTTCTCTTTCTGAAAAAGAAAAATCATATTTAAGATTCTAGCTAGCCTACATTGTAACAGGCGGTGAAACTTTGCTCTGCTTTGATGCATATATTAGGCAGTATCCTGTCACACTGCAACAGATAAGTGGTTTCTCCCCCTCCTCCCATATGCATGAAGCAATTTTCAGTGCAGTTTACAAAATAAAAACATGAAACAGCAGAATGCTTATAACTGAAACAGCAGTAAATAATCCATATCAAAATAAAAATACAATTAACAGTGAAAACTATAACTATAAAATAGAAACTATAGAAAAGCAGATTGAAATGTCCAGGTCTTTAAGACCTGTTTTTAAAAATAGTCAGGGAGGGAGCAAAGCAGAGCTCCTATGAATGGGCATTCAGTGAGGAATTATTGTGCTGCCTGCCTGCTTGCCTGCCTACATATACTTGGGATGGGGGGAGGATCAAATCTGGGCACAAGTCCATCAGTAACCTCCATGCCCATACTGATGAATGATTAGTTCTCATTGAGTTTAGTGTGGCTTACTCTTTGGTAAGCATGCAGCACTGAAATGAGTGAGATTTAATTATAAGTAAATATGCTACAGATTCAGTTACACATAGGGATCAGAATTTAAAGCAGACATCCTGCAAAACTATGTTCAACATTTATTGCTGTTATGAAAACAATTATATTACAATATAATTGTTTTCATAACAATTACATTTCTGTTTTAAGCTAAACAAATTTAATTATAGTAGTTCTGGCTCTGTAACAGAGTTATATTTTTTGTTTCTGAACTTTTCTTAATGTATACCTAACAATTTATCTGATGTTTTTAGTTCTTTAAGATGTACCATACTTAGTTTGAGGTATGCATTTTCTAGGAGAGTGTTTCCTATTCTAGAGTTTCTTCTATTATTTTTTTATAAAGATGTGTGACGATATTAAAAGAAATAACAGGTTTATCAACCACATTTGAAAAATTGTAGTTATAGCATTTTATGTCATTGCTTGGGGATAGATTTTGCATAGATTTTGTAGTGTATTATGAACAAGTTAAGAAATAAATGTTAATTAGATTAGCACATTTAGGTACAGCAGGAAGGTTTAGAGTGGAAGAAGAAACTCTACTGTTTATATGGACCTTTGGGATAGAGTGGTGATTGACATTTTTTTAAGCTAACAGAAATTGACCCGTACCATTTTTAATTCTGTATTGATGGTTGTTTTGCCCTTTGTGTGGCAGAGTGAATATATTAAGGGCATATTATGCTACTAGCTGTGAACTAGTATTATGTCTGTTATGTAAGTTTCAACTTGTTAAAGACGATTACAGTATGCTTAAAATATTTTGACGCTGTTTGCAAACATAGTTGGTACAGAATTATCTTTAGATATTGAGGGTATGTGTTTAGAAGAAGAAAAACTATTCATTTGTGCATGCATAAAATAATTATTGGCAATCTGCAAGTACAGTACATGTACTTGGAAAGTTGAACCACATTTAAGAGATGATCTTGGTAACTTCATTACAATACTGTGTATGTTTACTTAAGTAGGTTCCACTGTGTTCAATGAGGTATACTCCCAGGTAACTGTATATAGAACTGTGGCCTGAATTCCTAATCTGCATTTAAAATATAAATGTTAATAGGTAAATTTTAGAACCAGTTAAACATTCTTAAAGTTCTGCTCAGAAATAAATAGTCTCAGGGGGGTGCAACTTCCTAGGATTGGTTTGTTAACATCTTTTTAACTTTATTTGGGACATAAAGAGTGATTTACTGCTTTTGTGAATTACCCTCCCTGTGATTTTTCAGAAAAGTTTAAAATTATGTCTCCACGTTGTCCCTTTTAATGCTAATGAGTAAACATAACATTCACTGTAAATATTACAGTATTTTACTTTTTCACTTTTTGTTTTAAAAAATCAGGCCCAGTGCCAACAGCCAGCCATTGCCCTTCATGCCAGGAGTGTCATTTATTTACATACATATTACATAATGCCTGGAAAGAGAAGTTGCTGAATTGCAACTTATTACCAAACTTAAAACCATGGAGAGACCTGGTCTGAATAGACACATTGGATTCTTATCTCATTATATATGATAAAGCTATTTTTAGCCTTCTCACCCCTTGCTTTTTCCTGTAAGACCAATTGCAGTCGTTTTCAGTCAACAGGTTTACCACATCTATCAGCCAATCACCCATTCCCTCCACGCTTCTGAGTAATACCCCTCCCCACCCTCTCACTATATACAGTATAAGGGTCTGGTGACATCTGTTTCAGTGTATCTGAAGAAGTGTGCATGCACATGAAAGCTCATACCAATGACAAACTTAGTTGGTCTCTAAGGTGCTACTGGAAGGAATTTTTTTTTTTTAATAATGCCTGAGTTTACAAAACTCATATTTATCAAAAATAGCAGTAGCAATTTTATCCCCTGTGCTTTTTAACATCCACATGAAAACGCTGATTAGGGCCATGTGTAGTTTATCTGTTGCTAGCAATATGCTGATGACACACAGTTCCTTTACATCTGCAGGTGTGGCAGTGGATGTGCTGGACCCTTGTCTTGCCTTAGTAATAGGCTAGATGAGAGCAACAAACTGAAGCACAATCCAGATGAGACTGAGGCCCTGTTAGTGGGTGGTTCCCTAGACCAGATGGATGGGAGGTTGCCTCTGAAGGAGTGGGTATGTAGCTTGGGGGTACTTCTGGATCCATTGTTATTGCTTGAGGCTCAAGTGGCGATGGTGCTGTGGTGTGCCTTCCACCAGCTCCAACTGGACAGAGATAATTCAGTCTATGATATGGCAATCTCTAGGTTAGATGACTGCACCACTACGTTGTTCGTAGGGCTGCCCCTGAAGATAGTTTGGAAATTTCAGCTGGTGCAGAATTCAGCATCCAGGTTGCTCACCGGGGCAATACAGTTTGAGCACATTACACCAATCCTTGCCCAGTTGCCAATTAGTTTCTGGGACCAATTTAAAGTACTGATTTTTACCTATAAAGCCTTAAATGGCCCAGGACCTCAAGAACCACATCTCCATGAGAACCGACCCAGACCTTTCGATCACCATCTGAGCCCTTCATTATGTGCTTCCTCCACGAGAGGTCTGGAGGCTGGCAACATGGAAACAGGCCTTTTATGCCATGGCTCCCCGCTTGTGGAATCCTCTCCCTTGGGAGACTCGCCTGTTGCCTCCATTACATATCTTTAGGTGCCAGGTGAAAACATTTCTTTTTAACCAGTCCTTTGGCTGATTAACATTCCGTGTCCTTTTGAATGTGTTTGTGGGAGGATGGGGTTATTGGTTTGTTCTTGTTCTTATTTTTATTAGGTATTTTGTGTTCTCATTTGTATTTTTATGTTGTGAACTGCCCTGTGATCTTCAGATGATATTCAGAGGTTTTACAAATTTAATCAATAATAATAATAATATAAATACAGTAGTAAAACCCAGACCCAGTTCAAGGCATCAGGAAGATGCTTAAATAAACAGGTTCATCATCAAGAGCCATCGAAATGCCAATACAGTTGAATTTCAACAGCTAGGGCATTCCATAGACCTGATACAATCAATGAAATAGCATGTTGTATGTGCTACTAACTGTATACCATATAGACAGACATTCAGTACATAGCTAGTGAGTAATTGCTGCCCCCAGTGCAGGGTTCAAAATTAGCAGGGCACCAGGCGCATTTCACGCCTAGAGATTCTCCATTTGCGAGTACCTCAAAAGGTCTGGGTGCCATTTTTTGCACCTGGCTGACACTCAAGGATTATTGTAATGTATGTACCTTGAAGCCTCAAAGTATATGTTAAGGATAGGCAGTATATTAAGGAGTTTAAAAATAGAGAGTAGAGTGTTTTGAAAACTAAAGTATGATACCAGTTACCAATATTTTTTATTGTAAACACCAAATTATTAACAATTTCTTAACAATTAACAAATGTTTTAACAATTTCTGTTTAAAATGTGATATTACCAATGTGTCACTTATGTGAATTGTGTATTAGTTCGTGCTTATCAAAATAATAAATAAAAAGCCAAGCAGAAGCAGCAGAAGCCCGGTTGGACGTTCGGGTTCCAAAAGAATGTTCACAAACCAGAACAATCACTTCCAGGTTTGCAGCATTCAGGAGCCAAAACGTCCAAGTTCCAAGGTGTTCAGGATCCAAGGTATGACTGTAATTAACACCATTTATATATTTTTGTACATATGATATATGTATATTGGGGAGGCAAAAGTTGTTAAATTTTAAATTAGAAATCTCAAATAATATTTGAAGAAAAACAATGAAGGTTGTACAGAGATAATTTTGGATTAATTTGATCTGGCATATTCTTAAACCATTATCCTTAACTGAGGATTCAAACTTAGTGATTAAACTCTTTGCTTGAAAAAATTACAAATGTTGCTGCATTAACAGATCTGACTCATAAAAATAGCTTTGAAGACTTAGGAAACTGCTTTTTAAAAAAAGATAATAAAGCAAATTTGGTTTTCCTCCCTGGTCTTAAATGGACCATTAAGGATTGTTTTCCATGTTTTCTTTTCCTTATACGATTTCTTAACAGAGATAGAAGACATAGAACCATAGAATTACAGAGTTGGAAGGGACCATCAATGTCATCTAGTCCAACCCCCTTTTGAACCCACAACCATTAGATTAAGAGTCTCATGCTCTACTGACTGAGCTATCTTTCAGCATATAATAATATTTGTTTTGTGAAATGTGCTAGACTCAAAACTGAGACATGTGAATGGTGGTGGTGTTGAATTTGTGGAAATTTGTCAATTAATTAATAATTAATTAATATCCGATCAAGTGACAGATGTGCAGAACTGTGTTGATTTTTCCGTGCTATCCTACACATTTTCATAAGACTACTTAGAATGATAGCCTAAATTTCAGTCCTGTCCATACATGCCTGAGCCCACTGTTTTGTGAGACTGCTACTCTACATGCCTACTCAGGTGTAAGTCTCAATGGAGCTTTCGCCTAGTTAACTGTGTATAGAATTTCATTTTTTTAAAATAATTTTTATTTGTTTTTCAAATACAAAATCACAAAAAACCAAACAAAAACTCAGAACAAAATATAAAACAAGAGAAAAAAGGAAGAAAAAAACCCAACATGACAAAAAGAAAAACTTCTCAAATCTTATATTATTTACTTAAGATTGTTGACTTCCTCGATTCCCCCTCACTGGGTCCATTATATAATCCAATTAAGCAGTTTAACTGTATTTCCAAAAGCCTCAGAAATCAAGTTTTTGTCCAAAGTGGTTATATTTCTTGGTTTTAAATTCTTTTTTCATGTCTTAAAATTCTTATGTCCATTTATCTAAGGAGCAATGTCAAACTCTCTTCACAATTGACAGTTCTCAGTGTCAAAAGGGTAAACAAATTCCTTTCTATTGTGATGTCATAATGGCGGCTCGCTGCTTCCTCCCGGGACCCAACTTCAGTTTCCAGGGGGATTTTCCCCAGTCCAAATCAAGAATTTTTGCAGGGATTTCAATAAATTTAATCCTTCTCCCCTTTACCCTGCCTCTGGGGGAAGGAATTAAATCCAGTCCTTGATATTTAGAAGGTTCCTTTCACTTTTCCGGCTATAGGCAAATTAACTGCATTATGGTCCTCACAATGGGGGAGATCGACTTCCTGTTTTAATCTCCTCCCGTGGCCAATTCATTCCAATTATTAAAAAAATTTCTTACATTTCTCCTTTTACTCACGGTATCCAATGTCCTCAATTTTTTTCAATTTTTTGGAAGAACCGATCGCTGTTGCCTGACAGGATCGCAGCTTCGTGCCTCCGAGATAGCTATGCTCCAATGCGCCACGTTAGCTCAAAACCCCCTGCTCTCTCACCGCCCAGAATTAGGCTAGCCGAGGGAGGGGGGAGCTCGCTTCTGGCGTCTGCCAGATCTATGTCCCCAAAACGCTCAATTTGGGGTTTCTTCTGGGGGGCTGCTGCGCTGAAGCAGTCCCCCCTTGCCTTGAAGGCACACATTCCCCTATCAGCTGAGGACAACGGTGCCCGCCATTGCTGCGTGATCGGCCGGAAGTCCTGTGTATAGAATTTCAGCCTGTACAGAATGACTGTAAAAATATATATCGGTAACTCCCCCCCCCCTAATGATTATGGTTTTAAAGGAAAATCATCTCAGTATGAAATGTCAAAAGGTATAATTGAAGCAGATTATCAAAAAGAGCAGCCTAATGCAGAAAGCAGCATGTAGATTCAGATGTTGGCCAAATTTTGCCCGAAGATGAACCTTAGGAAAGCAAAGGTAGAAACTACAACAATAATCTAGTTGAGTTCACCTTAAATACTTCCACTGGTTGAATTCTATAACTTTACTGGGTGCATTTTAATGGAACAGCATAAATATCAAAGCCGGAGACTTAAGTTAGATTTCTGGGTGTCCTTTCCTGTTCTTTGTTCTCCAGAATAGTTGTACGGTATCTGCTGTCAAGTTATATTTGTTTGCTAAATCTAGAATCACTGGCAGAGGAAGAGGAGTGCAGGAGAGTGCAGCGCCCCCGGCAGCGCTATCCCGGTGGGGTGCCATTGTGACTGTCCCCCACCTGCGCTGGGCGCCACGCCCCCGCAGGCGGCGTGCCCCCAGAACACGTGGCGCGCCCCCGGAACACACGTCAGCTCCACCCCACCTGCTCTCCTCCCCCCCGGTGCTGGAGCATGAAGCTCCGCCACTGTCTAGGATACTGTAATTTGCTCCAGAAGGAGAAACCCAACAGAGTACTTTGTATGATCGTAACTTAATAAACCACACATACTGCCCTTTTGCGCCACCCTTCATACGAGATGGCAAGAAAACCAGGAAGGATTCCATTAACTGCTGTTTTCTGTTTTGAAAGTCAGGGTATTAAGCCATGCTCAAACTATATCCTGGCTTGTTCCAAAGCTATCAGCCATAGTTTTACTGTTTTGGACAAAACACAAAACAGTAGTTTGGTGGAAGACTTCCTGGTTTGTTTGCCAGCTCTCATGAAGCAAGAAGCAAAGGTGCTATGTACACTCCACAGACACTGGTTCTTATATTGGCTTATTTATTGTCTAATGTTTCAATTTGTATATTAAGGAGTTTCTATAGCTTTGTGCTGATTAGGTCATGTTTTGACAATGTAAATGTTTTAGGTTTTTGTCTCAAACTAGTATATATTTTATTGAATGATATTGTATACATTGAAGCAGCCTTTGGCTATAAGCAATAAACTTGACCGACCGATATTGGCTTATTAAGCTAAGATATGATCATCCAATCACAGTCAATATATATCGGCCAAAATAATCTAAGGTTTATTTTCTTTATTTTTAAAATATTTGTGGGTGAATCCAAACATACTCTATTTTCTTTAACATGAAACCATTATATTTTATGTATTTGCACAAAAAGTCTGTAAAAGAGCTTTGTAAAAAAGAAACATCTTGTATTAGTAGTAGTTCACATCACTAGGAGAGACATCAACGTTTTAAAAAAATCAACACCTCAACCCCCCCAGTATTATAAACATAAGTGTGCAGGGTTTCTTAGACATTTGGTTGTCTTGGTAAAATGTTAAACTGCTTGGATCTCTGAGGTACTAACCTGGCAGCCACATTTCATTCAACCTGCTAGATTCTGTGGTCTCTCAAGCTTTGATGTGGTTTCTCTTTCATGTAACCCTGGGGAAGGCCCACAGAGATAATGTGGCAGAGGGAAGTTTTAGGGCACCCAAGAGAGAACTAGGCAGTCCTACAGTGCAGTAAACCTGACCCACTTTTGGCTGAAGCCTCACCTACCATTGACTGTTACCCCAGATAGATAGATAGATAGATAGATAGATAGATAGATAGATAGATAGATAGATAAGATAGACAAGATAGACAAGATTGACAGATGGATGGATGGATGGATAGATAGATAGATAGATAGATAGATATCTCTGTGTGTTTTCAATTTAATTGTTCCAATTTTGCTCACTTTCACCCAGTTTTTTGTAGCTGTACTGTTATATATATAAAGTTATATATTTTGGACTTTGACTTCTAAGCAACTTTTTCCATGGGTGAGTGACGCAAAAAATGGCTAAAATCTTTCCCATCTGCAGTCCCCTGGTTCACAGTTAGGGTGTGTTCATAGTCCACCACACAGATTAATAATCTCATTCCATTGCATCTCCTTTTGGTCCACTAAAATCTATTTTGTTTAGGACCAGGTTTTTTATTCTATATCACTGAGCAGCTGAAGCACTTGTATAAAAACACTAAATGTGAAAGGAAAGGCCTTTCTGTCCGGTGTTATAGCAAAGATACAGTCTGCAGTTGCTGTCTAGGATGTGATCTAGCTGGCTTAGCTCCAAACACTAAAATCACATCATAATTACTTTTTAGTGTACAGAGTGCTTCATTTCCATTAATTCATTAATCTTTCCAACAAACCCAGAGAGGTTAGCAATATTTCCCCCAAACTTGTGGGGAAGGAGTCTGAGGATAACTTGACTCAAGTTAGGACAGGCATAGGCAAACTCGGCCCTCCAGATGTTTTGGGACTGCAACTCCCATCATACCTAGCTAACAGGACCAGTGGTCAGGAATGATGGGAATTGTTGTCTCAAAACATCTGGAGGGCCGAGTTTGCCTATGCCTGAGTTAGGATTACCTGCTGATATGAGTTCTTAATTTCCCAGTTCCTGCTCTAAGTCTGTGCATTACACCATTTCTCAATATTATGTCCTTCACGGGAATTTATATATTTTGCTCCAATCCATGCTGGATTGAGGGGAGTAGGAAGAGAGATCTATAGCCTAAACTAGCAAGTTGGCACAAAATATAACTTAGCAAAATGATATTTTGTTTTGTTTTGTTTTTATTTAAATAGCATCCAGATTATCAAAGAAAAATAAATATGCAGGTTGACTTTTGGCTTTGTACTAACCTCCAGATACTACAATAGATCCTGTGCTTCAAGTACAGGCTTAATTAAGGTTCCACAGAGCCATAGTAGTAGCTGGACAGAAATGATTTATCAGTGCTGTTGACTCAAGAGGACAAGGTACTTTGCTAATACAAAACTGACTGCATGTAGACTGTAACTCAAAACTTGAACTTTGCCCTTCCTTCTCCTCCATGAAGAAGAGATTGAAAGTGTTCACTTCTATTTCCAATTAACCATAGTTATTTATTATATCTTAACTGAGAATTGTTTTTAGTGTTAACTGCGGTTTTTGTTGGGGGGCAGGAGAAGCTAGGACAATTACCCGTTTTAAAGTTGGTTTGTGTCACTAAACCATGACTGACAAAGCTCCAGTGTCAGTCCAGGTTCTGGCATGTGAGTAACTGTGTTTTGTTGAAAACAGAAGCAGAAGTTTCCAATCTCCTCCTTGCTGCCATGCACCACTCTTGATATCCTTTTGAGCAAATCCTATCTTGGTAATGTTGTAAAACGGTAAGTTGCATCACAGCTCCAAGAACGCCTTGACAATATTGAATTCCTGTGCCCACGGTTTTACAGATATGATTGGCAACTAGATTAAGCAACAAACAATTTTGTCAAGGCAACTGGGAAGACAGGTGATTCCCCCCACTCTTTCACATCCTCCTCTCCTCTTTCCTGCTTTCTAAAACCGTAACTTCCGGCAAGAGGTGGAGAAACGAAATGTGTGGAGGTTCTGCATATCCATAGCCTTTTGCTTCTGGATAGCCTAGAAGCAGTAAGAGTACATTGGTTGGTTGCCTAGCAGCAGCTATACACAGGTGTTTCAGGGAGTGGGAAGAGGATGAGAGAAGCAAGATTAGAAGGATCTTTATGTGTCTTCTATTACAGCTGCCACATGTCACTCACCCTTTCTCCCAGGCCTACTGCCTAAACTGTTTGCTTATGAAAATGAGCAAAAAGTACAGACCTGTGACGGTTACAAGCAGCAGCCTGGCATGTTCTCTTAGTTGTGTTTGCAGCCCAGCTTGCTCTCAAAAGAAGTCTTGTGGCTGTGCCTGCTCTGGGTCAAGTAAATATGAGAGCCACAAAAGTTGATTTCTTGGTAGCTGCTCTCTGTCTGTGGGACTCCATTCTTCCAGGAGTGCCCTAGCAACTATCTGTAGAAGGTGCCTTCTGTAGCTGGTGTAAAGGCTGGTTATCTTTCAAGAGGTGTTAATAAAAGTATACACCTGATTTCTGGTAAGAAATGCTTTGTGTACTGACCTGGTTCAACCATCACATACTGTGGTCTGTGTAAATGAGCAGCATACTAGTGCTGCTTAGGGCAAAACAGTTTTTGGGAAGGCAATTTGGAGCAGAGAAGCACTTGAGAGGGACAGTGAGTTCTTAGCTCTGTCCCTGTCTTTTTAATTTTCCACTGTATCTCTTCTTCTCAGTTGCATTCTCTCTACAGGGTTCCAGGTCCTTGTTTGTGAAGTAAAGACCCATTTGAAACCCTGATGTGGTGGAGGAGCACCAAGGAATGGTTTTGGTTTTTTTAAAACAGATTCTGCTGATCTTCTTCTTCAGCAATCCCTCGTAGCCGAGTAATGGTCTTCTGTGAACATGGTCTTAACAGTGAGTCCATAAGTGACTGTAGAGACCATTTCCGGATCAATGTGTCCTTTCCACAGTGGGGACATAGGTTTCCGAGCAGGAGTTGATCACAGTGAGGGTCTGCCTTCCTCTTAGCTCTTTTCTCCTTTTTGCCCTAAGTTCAAGCCAGTGCCACAAGACACTATGTATATCTGTAGATTTGGGAAACAGAGCAGTCTGTCTGTAGCTGCTCTGCATCTTTCCAGTTTAACTCATTATTCATGACTCGATTACATCTGCTAAAAATGAAGCTTCGACTCCACTTTAGTGGCTGTATAACTTTTATGTTTTAAGCAACTACAATACTGTAAAACAGTCATGTAGACTGTTGGGTTCCTCTGGGGCTACTCTGTGCATTCTCCTTTTCACAGGATATGAATTAGTGCCATTTTCTGCACTGTTAGCTGGCTGGTTTGCTAAAACAGGTAATTCCTCAGTTTCCAAGTAATGTGATGAGCTTAGGGTTCCCACAAATTTATGATGAGATTTAAGGGATTTGGCTATGATAAAATATAGCAAAATTGAGTACTGACTTTAGATGTAAGGTTAGGTGGATTTTTAGTAGTCTTGCATTATACATCATGAAAATTCTATTTCTTATTTGTTGTTCCATTATAGTTGTTGGAGCATTCAATATGAAGTTGGTTGATGAGAATCTGCTTGTTGAAGTATTAAGATGTCCAGATTACAGAAAAATTGGATGAAAATTAAAATTTGTGACTGGATAAGTGAAGTTCTATTAATTTTTTCTTCCGTACATTTAACATGTTCACTTGGGAGGTCAGAATTATTTCACAACCTCACGTTTTGAATGGTGTCTTTCATTAGCTTGTTTATGAACTTTAAAAATTGACATTTGGTTTTTTTGTGTGTTTGTTTCTTTGATAATACTTTACTTTTGAATGAAAAAATAAGTGACTATTGAAATATTAATCATAGAAATTTAACTAACAAGAAAGAAGACCAGCAAAAGAGAAAAGGAATGCAAGACACAAAAGCTAGCCCTCTGCTCCAAAAGTTATTTTCTTTCTTTCTGTGAGTTTTTGTGTTTTGGTAAGGGTATTTATTATTTTGCTTTGTATGTGTTTTGAAGAATTTCCAGGGAGGAAGTGAGGAGAATTTGGATCATGCTATCTTTCATGTGGTTGGCAGAGGCAGGTATGGCAGTGGAAGTAAAATAGGCAAGCATATCAAAAGGAAAATTAGACATGTTCCCCTTCCAGTTCTTCCAGCCAATATTTTTTCTTACTGTCTTGGGCAGTAGCCCTCCAGATCATAAAATTATACTGCTAAACAACAGGCAGGCACATTGTAAGATATCCAGGATTTATTTTGATCAGCATATTGATTTAGTTTATGTACAAGAGACCTATGTGGATGAAGAGGGTGACAATCTGCCCCATCTCTGTCTACTACGTACAGCATCTAGTGACTTCTGGCCGGTAGAGAGCAGAGTTGCAATGATTTGTTGTGATTCTATTCCTCTGACAGTCTCCAGATTTTGTGTGAGGCTGAGCCCTCATGGTAGGTGATTAAGGCAGGATTTGGATTCTTTTGATAAGCCATCTATCCCACTGGCCAACAATCTCTCTACCCTGACCAACAAAGGTGATCTTAAGGGGTAGTTTTGGCCTTCCTAATTGTTCATCTACAGCAGGCACGTCCAACAGGTAGATCAAGATCTACTGGTAGATCACTGGACGTCTGTGATAGATCACTGGTAGCTCAACAACTTTGACTCCCCTAAAAATAAGCTCATTTTTGCCCTGCACCCCAAAGAAACGGGGCTTTCCTTCTCCCTAAAAAAGCCCTACAACTTTGACCTGAACCCCTAAAAAATGGGCCTTTCTCCTTCCTATAAAAAGCTCAAGAATTTTGACCCAAACCCCAAAAAGGGGGTAGATCACCGCCAGTTTTTAACTCTGCGAGTAGATCACAGTCTCTTGGGAGTTGGCCACCCCTGATCTACAGCAGCTGAGGATGACTTCTGCCACTGGCCTGCAGTGCCTGTGGGCCTGTTTCAGATACTGTAATTTCTAGTTCTATCCATTCTACAGAGCACACTCTTGATTTGATATTGGCTGAGCAGAGTGGTGGTGATATATGGGTGGGAGAGTTTGAGATGACTTCCTAACAGGGTTGAAAAGCTGTTGTCTTTGTAGAACTCAACAGAGAGAAAGATGGTGCCAAAATTAGAATTAGTTGGCTCTGCCTATCTTTGGCTCTGGCTCCACCTCCTGTTGGCTCTACCTACCTACCCCGACTTCCTTCCTAACATTCTCGGTATCAGTCACCACTGAGCAGAACCTCTTTGCTCAACAGAAAGTTCACACCCATGAGCCGGAAACATAAGTGAATTTCTTTTAATGAGTGAAAGAGGAATGCTGTAGCTTTGATATAAAGAAATATTTTCCTAACAACTTCATGCATATAAATTCTTGTAATTCCATCTAATTCACAGCTTGGCTCAGAAAGGTATAACAAAGTTGGATTAGTTAAAGCTGTCTTTTAAAACTATCAGTCTGTAAAAGTCATGCAACTTTTATTAGATCATGATTCAGAAAAGTGCAACTATAAGTATCTTTCTCTTTTCAACTTTTATCTTTCTTTTTTTAAAATAGTTATTATGTGTTAATAGATGGGTACAATTAAAACTACATTTTGTCACATAATTAGTTACTATGTTAGACATGTACAACGTGCCAAAATTCTATTTCTCTAGAAAGTGTATTGGTATTTAGTTTCAGGAACTTTAAGACACTTCTCAATCCACTTCTCAATTTGGTAGAGGGGTTGTTGTTTTTTTAACTGGGGCACTTCCCCAATGTATCCAATTTTCATGTCCCCCCCCCCCCCGGGAATAACAAAGGATAGGGAATATGACTTCAATTTTCTTACACCAAAACAGAACTGCTTCTGAACCTATATTTCTGAAATTTGACAGTCTTCATTCCTTGGGAATGGGTGTCCATGCCTGCATTTTTCATCCAGGTTTTTCAGAAAATAGCAAATTAAGAGTTCCTCCCCACCCCCCTTGTTTTAAAGCTTCTCTGTACTAAAACCTTTTTATGTATCTGCCAGAAATTTGGCAGGCATATTTCACTCTGGAGATGCAACTTTATCTGAAAATAAAACTTGAAACAATATTTTGATTCCCGTTATAGTCAATGAGGGCACAGCAGAGCTTCAGATTTAACAGATCTGTTTTGGAGCAAAATAGCAAATTGAATAGGGATGAAACAGGTTGGGCTACCGTGTTTCTCCTTTTTTAAGACGTAGGCATAATATAAGACATAGCAGGATTTCTAAGCAATTGTGCGATATAAGCCATAACCCGAAAATAAGACATAGTGATAGACCCTTCCCCCCTCCCGCCAGCAAACTCCCCCCCCCTAAAAATCTCTCCCCATTTTGCTGTCGCTCCAAAGACACGTATTTCTTTTAAAAGCTTGTAAAAATGCACCGAAGAGCCATAGCTGCTGGTTGCTGCAGACTCGTGATTTCCCCTCCCGTTCGATTTTTTTTTTTTTAGCTAGGCTGTGTGAGTGAAGAGGAGAAAAGTGGCATTTGCGGTGGGGAGGAGATGAAACAGGAGGAAGAAAAGAGGGGCGATTGAAGACGCTGCCTTCCCCTTTAGGGAGAGACTCTGTGTGCGCGTCTCTCTCTCTCTCTCTCTCTCTCCCCTGCGTGTCTCTCTCTCTCTCTCTCTCTCTCACACACACACACACACACACACACACACACACACAGAGCCCACCTCTCGCTTCCCCCCACCTTCCCCCCTTTTAAAAACCTTTTAAAAAGTGAGGATTCTTTTTCTTTCTATTGCTTGTCTGTAGAGCTGCCCCTTTAAGGATTTTTACTGGTACCGGGATCGCTGCCGGTGGCTTCTCGCTGTTTAGGAGCTGCTAAAAGTTAACATTTTGTGGGTAAGAGAAGCAGTTAGGACCAGCAGATTATCTCACCCCGCTTTCCTGCTGGCTCAATTGCTACAATTGCTACCATTTACCATTTTAATTGCTGCTCAACTGCCTTGTTTTCTACAGTATCTCTTATCAGCCGGTAGCCTCTTTGCTATCAGTGCTACAAAGTGCTACATTGTTGGAACTTTCGCTCTTAAGTCTTGGGCTGGCTGGTAGAGATCCTTATTTGCTATACGTACTGCATCACACAGATAGATTCCATTATACTGTACTGGTTTAAATTTAAGAAGCTCCAGTGTAGCAGATTGCTATTAAGTGAGTCCCCACCTGGGAGGAGAGAGAGAGAGAGAGCAGCCCTTCGGAGGAGCTCCCTCCCTCCCTCCCTCACGAACATCCCAGGGCCGGGGAGAGAGGGCTGGGCCAGGGACGCACACACTTCCCTTCCCTCAGACTCCCTCTCACGGAGTTTGGTGGTGGCTGTTGCCCGTCCTTTTCTTTCAGTCAAGAATCCTGCCCCGCAGGGAGCCAGGGAGCAAGAGGGGCACTGCTCCTGACGTAATAAAAACAAGACATTCCCTGAAAATAAGCCACCCAGTGTTTTTTTGAGGGAAAAAAGTTATAAGACGGTGTCTTAAAATGTGAGAAACACGGTACTTCCAGAAGCTGTAGATGTCTTGCATTCAATGCTACTATATACAATGAACTTTAGCTTCTTTTACAGAAATGGCTGTTGCTCAGTGAGTTCTCACATTTTAGAATTTCTGTTTTGTTGGAAGCCGCCCAGAGTGGCTGGGGGAACCCGGCCAGATGGGCGGGGTATAAATAATATTATATTATTATTATTATTATTATTATTATTATTATTATTATTATTATTATTATACACAGTTCTAGAATGAAAGTATTATCAGAGCATAATTTGCTGATAGAAGCAACCCCATGGACTGGTGCATTTCTTCCTCTTTCTTCTCATAGTTTGCATGATTCAGATGTTACAGGAAACTATGGTATGATCAAACAAGGAAGTGAGAGACACAATTGGAATATGTGAGAGGTGGAAGGGAGAAAACAGGGGCATGAACAATCAGACTTATGTTTTGCTGTTGTGTGTGAACCAAGCCACTGTGTTCTGTCTGGAACTCATATGCCGGTTAGAGCCCTCACTGCTGATCAGCCATTAAAATTATAGAAAAATGAATAACCCAGAATGATATATGATACTAGCACATTCTTAGCATGGAACAGTGAATCCTTTTGTTTTTAACAACAACAACAACAACAACAACAACAACAACAACAACAACAACAACAACAAGATATTTATAAACAGTCACTTGGTGTTTGCAACCCAAATATAGCAGTATTGTGCTGATTCAAGAGTCACTGAATATGAACCTAACTACAGGTATAACTAAATAAACTGTATTTTTTGTAAACAGCAAGTATATATCAAAAGTATCAGTAATTGCATACATTGCTTTTAATACATTTTTCTTAAGATTGCAGGGCCATCCCTTTAAAGTAACTCAATATCAAAACATTAGCTTTTTGTTTGTGCTAACAGTGGCACAGTGGGGGAGGGGGGAATAACACTAATCATTATGCTAAGACCCTCTTAAAATGGCTCTGAAATAGTTTATAAAAGCCCCGTGTGATGTGAAATGTACAATTGGTTCTGCTTTTTGTTAACATTCTGTAGGCTGTGATGTGAAATTGCCTGCTTCATGGTAGCGTGCAAAGTAGCTGCCTTTATGTGAATGTACAGTTGTGTTGCTGTGTAAAGCTGTTGCTGTTTATGCTCATAGCTTTATAGCTAGTTGTTGCAAAGCAACTGTTCATATCAGCAGCTTGTTCTGGGGATAACCAACCCACAAGGATTGTGCTTGTCTTTCTTCCTTGTATGCCCTTGGCACTCTTTCATGGTAACATTACTAGGACTCTTCCACCTTAATCCTAGCGTAACAGCTGGGGAGTATCACTCCCTGACAAATGGGGGAGTAGCAATAGCTGCTAGTTGACTTGACCGGAATTCTTTGAATGCATGAAACTCTCACATTGTGAAAGGCTAAGCAGGTCACAGTGTGGATGGTTCCTGTATAGGAGACTGCCAGGGAATGTCATACATACTGGTCTACTGGTCTGAGTTTCCCAGAGGAAACATGGGATAGAAGTGGAATATATTACATAATAAATGTATAGCTGAGTGAGTGAGAAAGGTATGGGAGCGGCAAGTACAGTATTTGCTCGGATCCAATTCCCACTTCCATCTGCTTTCCCAAAAATGTTGTTCTTACTGTCATTTGGGGATCATGGTGTGAGTAGAAATGTTGAATTGAAGGAGTTAGTGCTTCACGTGTTTAATGTGTGTGTGTTGCACTCCTTCTTAGAACAAAGTGCTATGGGAGGGTGGTTCTGAAATGTAATGCAATTCCTATAAACACAGTTTCGGTTTGTTTTGTCATCAGCATGCAACCTGTTTATCCCAAATTTAGGACTTCATCACAATGAACAGACTTGTTATCTGTGTATTGAGTAAGGATGAGATGTTGATACTGTCAACAGCTTGAAAGATATAAGCCATGGTGCTTTCCTAAAAATCAGCTGCTATAAATGGAAGCATGCTCCCTTACAGAAGCAAGTTGTCAGCTTGACAGTGTGCCTACATCAAAGTCCAAAATGCAGCTGCAAAGTTAGGGCATGGTATTAACTGTATGGATCACTTAGCATAAATATTACAAGAATTCCAATGGTTACTATTTTCTTTCTGGACTAAAATCAAGCTGCTAGTTTTAACCTTTAAAGCTGCATATGGCCTCGCTCCAGGAAACCTGAGGGTGCACCTATGGCTATAATTTTTCATACATTAAGGTCTAGCAATTAAAGCTTGTGATGGGTTTCATGTACATCAGACTAAAATTTGTAACTAGTAGAGTCTTATTCATCAGATCTGAATGTCTGGGCACTCATGTGACAAGTGAAGACCTTTTTAAGCAGGCAGCTAACTGAGTGTACTAGAGATTTTACCTGTCTTGTATTAGTTTAACTCCCCTGTGTTTTGCTAATTTTAACAGTTGTCTTATTGCTGCTTTATAAATGGTCAACTTGTTGTTCTCTCTCCACTTTGGGGAGTTGTAAAAATGTTGAAGCAGGACTTAAAATTTAAGTATCCCGTATATAAGCTTAACAAAATAAGAAATCAACGGACCATAATAGTAGATACGGTAGCTTCTCATTATTCTTAATGCCATTGTTTTAAAATAATTTTTTATCCACTTTTACTTTTTAATGGTTTATGGCAGGGTGGGGAACTTGTGGCTCTCCAGATATTGCTGGGCTGCAACTCCCACCATCCCTGACCATAGACTGTGCTCACTGGGGCTGATGGGAGTTGGAGTCCCACGGGGAGGGCCACAGGTTTCCCATCTCTGGCTTATGAGACATGGAATTTTAAAAGACATTTCCTCCTATTAGAAGCAGCTTGGTAGTGCTGAGAGAAATGTGAAACTCAGTTGTCTTTCCTTTCCTTTGTGTTTTTGTTCCATGACAATAGCTCTGAAATCCTTGGTTTCTAGGACTGAAGAAAAGACCTGTTTTCAACTTTGTGCAGCATCTAGTGATTTTGGGCCCTTCTTAACTTAAAAAGATAATGCAGGGCAGATACAGGAATGCATTCATCTTCTAAGGACTGGGAGCAGAATTGACTTGAGACAGCCATATGTGTGTGTGCCAAGGAACAATAGTGTACTTTTCAGGGGAGCAGGTGACACTGTGGTCTAAACCACTGAGCCTCTTGGGCTTGCTGATTGGAAGGTTGGTGGTTTGAATCCGTGCAACGGTGTGAACTCCTGTTGTTCTGTCCCAGCTCCAGCCAACCTAGCAGTTCGAAAGCATACCAGTGCAAGTAGATAAATAGGTACCGCTGCGGCAGGAAGGTAAACTATGTTTCCATGCACTCTGGCAGGCCCAGCTCTAGGTGCACTCCCGGTGGCACGGGGCGCCAGGCCGGCGGGGGGGGGAACAAAGCTGCGCGGAAGCCGTGCTGCACACTGCGCAAGGGCGGGGGCGCCGGAGCGATCTCAGCGCCAGGGCGCCTGACCTGCTTGAGAAGGCCCTGCACTCTGGCACTTGTTACGGTGTCCCATTGCACCAGTAGTGGATTAGTCATGCTGGCCACATGACCCAGAAAGCTGTCTGTCGACAAACATTGGTTCCCTCAACCTGAAAAGCGAGATGAGCACCGCAACCCCATAGTCGCCTTTAAATGGACTTAACCGTCCAGGGGTCCTTTACCTTTACTGTGTACATTGGTTTCACCAGCTCCTTACAGAGTATTGGTGAGGTGCTCCATCCAAGTGATTACTGCATGCAATTGTTACTGGGGCAATGATGAAAAAGGGCATGTGAAAGAGGCTCCTACTCCACTCTCAGTAACATATGAATGGACCCTAGATCAGGCATGTCCAACAGGTAGATCGTGATCTACCGGTAGATCATTGGCTCCCCCCAAAGAAGCTGAACAATTGTGGCTCCCCTAAAAAAACCTCAACATTTTACCTCCTCCCTGAAAAAACTCAACAACTTTGACCCAAACCCCAAAAAGGGGGTAGATCACTGCCAGTTTTTAACTCTGTGAGTAGATCGCAGTCTCTTGGGAGTTGGCCACCCCTGCCCTAGATAATTCATTCTTTTTCAGTATTCAGTTTCTTAGTATTTTAACCTATTACTTAGCATCTAAGCACAATAACTTACAATCCAGCAGATGTCCTCAGTCAGAAGAGGAAGTGAAGCAAGTTCCCCCAATCCCCCCTGCAACCCCACCCCCCACCAACCCTCCATAATAGATTTTCTGGGGGTGCTGGGAGCTGCAGAAAGGATGGGGATTTGGCAGAAATAAACTCCTCTCCTGCTCCATTAGTGAACATGTCCCCTGGAACAGCAGAACCAGTTAAATTCCATCTATTGAATTGCATAGAATCATACAGAATTGTAGAGTTGGAAGGTACCCCAAGGGTCATCTAGTCCATCCCCCTGCAATGCAGGAATCCTGCCCACAGCCGTCACTGAGTGGGCTCAGACCACCAATTTTCTGGTTAAGGGGCACGTACTGACCCACTGCACCACAGAGACGGTGTGGTATGAGCACTAAACCTTATAAATATGCACAAAATAAGGACAAACACATGTCAACCTTATGCAAGTTACATTGACTTTAAAGGCTGGTGACACCTGCATTTCTGTATTGTGTTGCAAGATCCTGGAAAGTAATAAGCCTTATTTTAACATTTCATTAGACTAAGTTTTCCCCATAGAATAACTTGTTATTCAAAACAAGCTCTTAAGGGAAGGAAGTTCACTTCAGTTGGTAACAGTTCCTGTGGATACCGAAGAACTTTGTACAATACACAGTACTGCATCATGCAACATCTTGTTTAGAAACTTCAGCTTTAACCTGGATCAGTGTCAGGTGACATGTTGATCCTCAAAAGCTGGAGTGCTTGCAAAGGGAAATTGAATTTGATGGCATACATGCTGGTAGAAGTACTTTGAGGCCCAAGTTGTTAGTGTACGTTTTGGGGAAAAGGATCCATGTATTCAGTATAACGTTTGGTTTTGACTTTAGCTCTGAGGCATTTTTATGACAAATGTATTATATAACCCTAGACGTGACTGGATCCTAGAATCACATAGCTGGGTCTGGATCCTGTACTAGTCTCTGATTCATGGATTGTTGCCTAGAGTTCAGTTCTCTATAAGAGGAAGAGTCTCTAGCTTGTGTGCACTCTCCCGAACCTGCTCTTCTCCTGCATAAAATGTAGTCTGTGCATTTGTCAATAATGAATGATGCTTCCATAATAAGCTCACTAGCAGTTAGAATGTGTTGTCCTAAAAATGAAATATTTCTCCCATCATATCGTGGAGCTTTTAACTGATAAGTTGAAGAAATCTTTGGAATGTGAATATTTTTGAAAAAGGAAATGGTATTAGTAAAAGAGGTTGGATGCTTATCACACATTTCTAAAAGTCCATTTTAGAATTTAAAGCGTACAGTATGCTCTTCGTACTGATTATTATTATATTATAGGAGATGAGGTGACAAGATAAAATGTTGAATTAAAATATATAGGAATGCAGTAAAGGTAAATACCTTAAAAGACTTGAGCGGATGACAGGTGGAAGCCGAAAGAGTTTGTGTATTGTAAGATTTTGTTTTTTGTATAATATGTTTGATATAATATGTTTGTGTATTGTAAGATTTTGTTTTTTGTATAATATGTTTGATATATTTTTGATTTATTTGATTTGTTTGTTTGATTTGTATGTGTTTAATTTTTAAATTCAAATAAAGGGGTTGGTGGGTTTTTTTTTTAAAAAAAGTGTACAGTATGCTGCATTCAAGTAAACCATACAAGAAAAGCTGAGTTGACTGTTCTTTAATAACTTTTGAATTGGAAAATAGGAAAATAAATAGGATTAGTAATGCCACAATAAGAATCAAGAGAAGTTATGTACTGAAATTATATTAGGCTTCAATTTTAAAAAATTAAATATTAATTAATTGTTAGGCTATAATCCTATATGTTCTTTCCTGGGAGTCAGCTCCATTGAACCCTGTGGGGCAGACATATATAGGATTGCACTATACATTTTATAATGTGCACAGTCCAAAGTTGAGCACTGTTGAATTTCATTGGAAGATATCTAAACCTATAATTAACTTTATCACTGACATAAATGAAACTTGTATTTGACATTATAATATTCATCATATTATTTTTAATGTATCTGAATTATATTTAATCATAAATATTCCACAACATTAAAATCTCTATTAAACAATGCTTAGCTCAGTCATTGTGGAGTAAATGTGTTGAATTTACAGAGGGACTCTGCAAGAGAGTACTTTTTTGGTGCAACTGGAAATGTTCTTATTTAGCAATTAAGTACCAATTTATGGTTTGTGGTTTATGTGTTATAATGTTGTGAATACTGTTCCCTTTCCCCCTACAAAGATAACGAGTTACATCTACATAAAATTAGACAGTACTATAAATGAAAAATCAGCCTGAGGATTAAGAATGGCCACACTTAAACTACATAATTAATTGGAAGAGAATAAATTATATTCAAATGTAATCTGAATTCCTGTACTGTGTCTTGGTTGCTGTAAAGATGAAGAACATGTTATAAATATTTTAATTAATAAATTTCCTCTAACTAAAGCTGCTATCAAACATTATACTCTGAAATAATTCTACTAGTTTGAGTTAAATTTACTCTAGATTATGTAGTTTGAAGACTTTTCTTATTTTGGGAATCCAGGAAACAAAATGTTTTCTGCATTGCCACTTTATTTATTTATTTTATCCCCCCCCCCCCGCCCACGTGCAAGACAGCAGACACAATGAATGCAAAATGAAGCTCTTTCTCCTACTGTAAGATTTCTGGTTTCTCAGTGCTGCTCCTTTGTTGGAGAATGGGGAACTCTTTTCTCTTGCCCTCCCCCACTTGTTTAAACTTGTTTCCTAGACTTGTCATGGTTTTTCCTGAGGAAGCCTACCTCTGTCTAACCTTCACCTTCATAGACTACATTTCACAAACTTTGGAATATTGGAAGTTGCTTTCTACCAAGTCATTGGTCCATCTAATACAGTCCTGTTGATACTGACTGACAGTGACACTCCAGGTTTTCAAGAAGGAATCTTTCCTATCCATCCCATCCCTTGGAGGTGCTGCAAATTGAACCTGGAACCTTATTCATGCAAAACATGTGTGTTTACACTGAGTTTACAAATCTTTCCCAGGGTGGGAAAGAGAGCTGGAGGTGTGTATCATGTTTATCCTCTTTTTGGGGGGTGGGGTGGAGAAAGCGCTAAAGTTTCATCCATTGTTTGAATATTATACAAGCCGTACCTTGGTTTTCAAACAGCTTAGTTCTCAAACGTTTTGGCTCCCAATCGCCACAAACCCAGAAGTGACTGTTCCGGTTTGCAAACGATTTTTGGAAGCTGAACGTCCGACGCGGCTTCCGATTGGCTACAGGAGCTTCCTGCAGCCAATCAGAAGCCGCACTTTGGTTTCTGAACATTTTGGAAGTCGAACGGACTTCCGGAACGGATTCCCTTCGACTTCCAAGGTATGACTGTAATGTGAATGTTCATCCGTAAATGTTGTGCTGTGGTATTCTCAGAATGCAATTTCTATTGATGGCAAAGAATACTCTTACACCAATAGAAATCCGAATAAATAAATTTGCCATAAATACAACACTTTTTCAAACTTATGACAATTGATGGCAAGAGGACTAGTGCTGTATATCAAGATTTTAATCAAGATTCCAAAAGGATGATGTTCCCAAGAAAATTTTAGTAGCTTTTAACTCTTGTCTTCACCCATTTAAGTCATTTGACACTCTTCTTATTTTCTATTCTCTTAAGATGCCATCAGAAATGGTTGCCTAGGGGATATTGTTCTTTCTAAGAATAGGTCACACTAAATGGTACCAAAAACCCTGAAATACTAAAATCCTTTTTAAATATGGCTTGCTGTCATTACTGCAATTTATGTTCTACAGAATATATACCAAAATCTGTACTGTTGTTATTTGCATTTGTATGGTCTTGCCCTCTCCCCTCCTCCTCCTTGTCTATTGTAGAAATAATTTTGAATAAAAACCAATAATAGCCAAATTGCACCATATATTTTTAAAATATCTGAATTTATTGGTTGGCCAAGATAATTGAACTCCGTTCATAAACTTGTAAGACCTGCCTTCCAGTTTGCATGATAAAGGATAATTAAGCAGGGCAGAAACATGCACGATGACCTAATTAGTAGAATTTAATTGGGCTGTTGCATATGTTGAGTCTCTATGTGGTGCACCAGTCCATCATGGAATGGTGGAGGGCACACTGCTATTTTACCATACAAACTGACCTAACAAATGTGTGAAGTTGACCTTAATTGTTCCAGCAAATTGAATTCAAATAGGGAATGGAAAGTGTTTGGGAGGTGTATGGGATACTACCCAGGATCTCTGAGTGCAGCATGATTCTTATTTCCAGCTGCTATTCTACATCAAAATCAGAGACTTCTTCCCTTTATTGGTTGCAGCTTTCAGACAGTCCATTCCTGTTCCATCACTAGCACAACATCTCCCTACTGGTGCTTCAGAAAGAGCATTTTTAGCAAGGTTCTGAGTGTCATGTGTCACTGCTATTTTGATTCTTTTGTTGTTGTTTAGTTGTTTAGTTGTTTAGTCGTGCCCGACTCTTCGTGACCCCATGGACCAGAGCACGCCAGGCACACCTGTCTTCCACTGCCCTTCGCAGTTTAGTCAGACTCATGTTCGTAGCTTCAAGGACTCTGTCCAACCATCTCGTCCTCTGATTCTAGGAGAAGGAAATTCCCATGTCATTTCATAATATACTTCCTATAGTATATACCGCTTGTTGTGTTTGTTTCACGTTGCAGCTTTTCAGGTTGCAAACGTGTATACTAGACTGGTGACTGGGAGCAGCTGCCGAGACCACATAACACCAGTCTTGAAAAACCTGCATTGGCTCCCAGTACGTTTCCGAGCACAGTTCAAAGTGTTGGTGTTGACCTTTAAAGCCCTAAACGGCCTCGGTCCAGTATACTTGAAGGAGCGTCTCCACCTCCATCGCTCTGCCCGGACACTGAAGCGCTGCTCTAGTTGCGGACTTTTCAGGGTGTGAACGGCACCCCGGAACGGATCATGTCCACAACTAGAGGTACCACTGTACATGCTAATGACATTGTATACACACACAGGCTTCAACTCCTGTCTGCACTCCCAAGGCAGGGCAGAGCCAGGCAGTGCTTAGGTTAAGATCTACTGGTAGACAACTTGCAATCTGAAGTAAATCATAAAGGATTTATGACTCCCAGTTGTTTAGCAATTGCAACAACACAATGACCTCTTCCTATTCTACTGATGAAATGAAAAAACTGTGTCGGGGGAGGGGGGAGAGTGTTAAGCAGGAATTGATTTTTATGCAGGACTGTGTGACCTCAGTTAAAGTCAAGTACTCCAAAAAGATTCCTAGGCTCAGAATAATGTGAAGGATATGGGTTGTATCCAGCTAATTTTTTAATTAGGACGGACCCATTAAACTTAATGGATCTAAGTTAGTTGTGTTCATTCATTTCAATAGGTTTACTCTGAGTAGGGCTAGCATTGGCAACAGTAATCTCTCACCTGACTCTGTAAAGGGTGGGGGAGTAGATCCTGTTAAGCCTGAAGTCTGCTCATCTCTGCCCTATATGCCACTGGAATTGGAAGGGTGGGGTGGATATTGCTGTCAGCGGCCTACACATGCATGAAAATAGTACACAGTTGTGGGGCAGGGGGTTCTTCTGCATCCAACTTCGTCACTGTAGTCCAGGTAGCCTCAGTGGCTAGAAGGGCCTTTTACCAGCTGTGACAGGTAAAACAGCTAAGGCTGTCCCTGGATTGGGAACGGAGTCAAGTACTAGTGACTTCAGGGTTGGAGTACTACAATGTATTCTATGTGGGGATTCCCTTGTGCTTGATCCAGAAGCTAAAGTTAGTGCAGAATGCTGCAGCACAGTTGCAAACAGGAACAAGAACCTGTCAGCATATGACACCTGCTCAGCCATCTGCACTGTTTGCCAATTTGCTACTGGACTAAGTTCATGGTGATAAATCCTGTAACATCTTGTGACCAGTTTCCTTGCAGGATTACCTTATATGCACATATACTTGTTCCACACACATGTAAAAAACTCGGCCTTTTAATGTGGCAGCACCTATACTTTGAAACTCCCTGCTTGGCAGGCAGCTTCACTGTACACTTTCTGGCACCTGCCTAAAACATTTTTGTTTAGGCGGGCCTATCAAGATATGTAGAAGTTGCATGTGTTTTAATCAGTTTTTAGTATATTATTGATTTTGAATGTTTTTTAATACCTGTTTTTATTGTTTACTGAAATAATTTTAATGGGGGGTTGTGTATAAACAGCTTTGAAGTTTTACTACAATCACATACATTTTGTTAAGTAAAATTAATAAAATAACCCAATAACACGCAAATGTGAAAATGATAGTAAAACAGGGTCTCATTTTTTGTTTTTGTACCTATTGTCAAGAAAAAGAAAATAAACTATAAACGTTTCTAACATACTGTTGCAATAACAAGAAAATGCTGCTTGAATCCAACAATCATTCTTGAATGGTATATCTTTAATATATAGTCCTCATTTTGGCTGCTACATATTGTTTAAATCTGTTTTTCCATTTTTGTTATGCGAAATATTTTTCAAAACCCTTCAGAAGCAGATGATACTGGTTCAGTTGAAGCAACCCTCCATTTGGAGGAATAGCTGTGACCCATGAGCAGTTCCTTCTTGCTGCCCTGTTATTTATACATTGCTTCACTTTCAGTTCTAAGTTTTACTTTAACCATGATTTGGCATGTTTTTCGAACCGCTGTATGAGAATGGGGCAAAGAGAAGGAGGAAGATGCCTGCAATTCATTTCAGTGGTTAGAGTTACCTAAACTGGAGCTTTATCTAACATTGAGCTCAGATGGCTTTAGCTGCTAGTAACACATTTCCAAATAACAACCTTTCTATTAACTTAAAAGAACAGTTCATTACATGTTTTGTTTTGTTTTGTTTTTAATTTATGAACTCACGTTTTCAGCATGCCCTAGGGATTTCCTGAGGTGTGCAGAAACCACTACCTTGTCTATGGGTGGCCATATTTCAACATCAAGTTCGGTATTAAAAGGAATGATAGTTTGCACAGTCAACCATGTTAAACACATTTAAGTGTCATTTATTTTAATAGGAAAGGTAAACATACCCTTTAGTCTATTCCATTGAAAATAGTGAATAATAAAAGGTCCTTAACTTTGGCTGGATTGTGCACAGTGTTTGTTTAAATAGTGGTATCTAGGACTGTTTTAAAAGGCTTGTTATATCAATCAACTTGCAACCACTTTACTTGAGCAGATATGTGTGTTTTTATTAATATTTATTTGCAGTTTGCCTCACCTTATCTTGAGGGCTCAGGATGAGTAGAATAAAAATAGGTAGGAAATATTTTTAAAGACTCGGTTAAGTAACTGTGCTGGCATCACCCTCAGCCAATTATTGTATATGACTGGGTAGTGGATACAAATGATGTGTGTACATTTAAGAAAGCGAATTGCTTACATAGATTTAAATTTTATTCGGTAGCATGGTGGACTGGCTTGACCTGCACGGAATAAAAGGTATTTGTTATTAAGCCTTGGGATTTTGAAATGTACTTTCAGATCAACTCCCTATTCTGTTAATACTATATATAACTGGTGGAAATAGTTGAAATGTGCAATACAGTGTAGTTAATAATTGAATTAATGTGCTATTTCTTCAGTACTATTTCAGTCAGTCAGTCATTCCAGTTCTGCATTGCCTCAGTATCTCCGGACAGATGCTACTGCATACCCAGTTTGAATGTTGGGTGTTAGTTTTGTTTTATCTTTGAAAGGTTTAGGCCTTCTTTCTTTTTTAAATATTTTGCCAGTACTGTATGTTTGTTTTCAAACAAATCACCACCTTATATATCGTAAGAAAATTGCTTTCTTAGGATATTATGCTAATTATCAGATTCTTCCAACCAATGCAAAATTTCCCACAACTGGATCACACAACACCCTGATTAAGAGCCAGTGTTTACTCAAAAACACTTTCTCTGCTTTTTAGGGTAGTTATGTTCCATTAACAATTGTTTTATTATTGTTTGGTGTGAGCAACCTTTTGCTAAGGCTAATATGTGGCAGGGTATGCATGTTTTAATTTAAAAAGTAGTAATAAACCACATTTGGAGTCAAGTGACCAGAATATCCATGATTTGAAACTTTTTTCTAGCTATTTAAAATCTTCAGTTTTTGTTTTTTTTAGTTTTTTTAATCACCATGATAAAACAGAATGCCATTGTGAGGAATATTTAAAATAAATACTTGGGAGTTTTCCAGCATGACTACCCAGCCTGCAAACTGGCAAGTTCAAATAGCAAACATTTTGCTTCCCTTGAAAAATATGGCACAGACTTTGGAGTCAGACTAGAAATGTAAAGGGGAAGAATGGATGCTATCGTCTTGTAAATGCATCCTGGGGGGAGGGGGGACGACAAACATTA
The DNA here is from genome assembly GCF_963506605.1 of Zootoca vivipara. NCBI lineage: Eukaryota > Metazoa > Chordata > Lepidosauria > Squamata > Lacertidae > Zootoca > Zootoca vivipara. The sequence continues at coordinate 49,257,035 of NC_083283.1, forward strand.
TGGCCTCAAAAGTGGTTTGAATTCATAGATTATGTGCTTTGTTGCAGGAATGCCAGCTGAAGGCCAGCTTGCTTTGCAACATAATTCCCTTCACACTCTTTTTACTGATTTAAGTGATCTTCACATGGTTACCAGGGAGTGGAACTGCGCTGCTGGCCCCTCCCCGATCTCCATGCATTAGATGTGGGTATTTGGAAGGGGAAAGGCTTTTTCAAATAGACCTCTGTGTGTATGGGTTTTCATCCAACAGATATCCACTCCAGGCATGCGTATATCGGGGCCGGGGGGGGGGGAGTATTTCCAGAAATCAAATTATGTCAGGTGCATCATTAGAAATAGCTTTGTCTAAGTGTATCCTAATGACTCTAAATCTTGATGATAAAAAAATGCTTTCTGAATTGTCTCAGCGGCAGAAGTTACTTTTTAATTGTTCTGTGTTTACATATTGCTTTTGTTGGGAGAACCACCTTTCATTATTCTGCTGGCAGTGTACACATTATTGTTTACCAATACACGTATCCATAAAAAGCCTCAATGTGCTAAAAGAATTGTTGATGATTTCTTGAGTTAAAAATTAATTCTAAACAAAAATCTTAAATCAGGTATGAGCATATTAAGAGTGTTGGTTTGGGATACTGTATTAATTTTACATTTGGTTCGAATACATGGGGGGGAAAACTATCATTAGCTGATTTATGCATGCCTGCAAGATCCTGGTTGCCACTGAAAATCGCTTCCGTGTATTTGAGTCTTTACACTACTGCAGAAACATTTTGAATCAGCTTCCCATTTAGTTTGGTCAAATTGGTGGGAAGTATGCATGCCATTGTTGTGTTTCTGACTCTGGGAGCCTTATGTTGCAAATCCTTGTGAATAAGCAGATTGAATTGTACACATTCCACGAGTCCTAACTCCATGGAAAAAATTTTCCGCAGCAATCATACCACCACCGGGCATCTTTGAATCATTTCCATGTTGTGATTGCTGTTTCAGTAGTACATTTAGCTTAAAATCAGTTGGGAGCTTTGATGTTTCAAAAAGTACAGTGTGAGAACAAATCACAACGGCTTAAAAACATGAAGGTGATTTATTAAACAGAGCTAATGCATACCGATACAACACCTTGTTGTACTATTTGCCTGAAACTACGCTGCATCTATAATCTAAATAGAGCATTAGATCAAGGATCAGTGAACAATCAATTAATACCAAAATAATTGTATGTTTCTCTTGTCCCAGCATGCCTTCTGTTGTTGTTTTATATTGAATTTACTACCTAAAAGAGAACTATTGATTTACTGAGTTGAATTAGCACCTCTCAGCCTACTGGGGCAGACAGGGTGAGGAGTTGGAGGGGCACCAGAACTCAAAGATGCTCCTGGTTGCTATTTTAGAAGCTCAGTCATGTTGGCTTTAATCCCAAACAGTGCTGTTCATCTGAAAATCAAGTCAGTGATATCATTGAACTTCAAGATTATACATAGGATTTTATCTAAGAAGGGGTGACTAAGACTTTCAGGCCAACCCTTTTTGGCATTATAGTGGGGGACTTATGGGAGCATCCAATAAAAAAAGTTATTGGTAAAACTAACTATTATTAGTTTTTTAAAATTAAATGGAAAGAAATGATTGGGGAACCCTTCAGCATCACAGCAGGGGATTTTCTTAACTGAAGTTCTGTGGGGCACTGACATAAGGAGTATGTAATTAAATATGTATAATCTTATTAATGATGTCCAGAATTAATTTTTAATAATGATAAAAGTAATATTTGTTTCAAAGCAGAGAATATATCATAATGGACAAATATTATTAGTCACCAGTGGTAGAGACTATGATAAGTAGAGTGAGTCTTTTTATGTCATTGTGTTTAATGCTTTATTTTCTGTAAACTATTTGGGTGGATGAGTAACGTTTCATTTTGCCCAGGAATGTCATGGTAGCATTAGGAAAAGGTAAAGGGACCCCTGACCATTAGGTCCAGTCATGACCGACTCTGGGGTTGCGGCGCTCATCTCGCGTTATTGACTGAGGGAGCCGGCGTACAGCTTCCAGGTCATGTGGCCGGTATGACAAAGCCGCTTCTGGCGAACCAGAGAAGCACACGGAAACGCCGTTTACCTTCCCACTGTAGCGGTCCCTATTTATCTACTTGCACTTTGACGTGCTTTCGAACTGCTAGGTTGGTAGGAGCTGGCACCGAGCAACAGGAGCTCACCCCGTTGAAGGGATTCGAACCACCACCTGCATCCCACCAAGGTGCCTTAAAAAATAAATGGATTTTGTTTATATGAGGAAATATATGGCAGAGATCTCCCATGTTATTTGGAAACTTATTGATGGATTGATTAATTGAGCAGCAGTCCTCTGCTTGCTTATTTTAGAGTAAATTGTATGTATCCAGTAAAATTTACTGCAGAATAAGCAAGCGTAAGATTGCTGTTCAAGAATGGCAGAATTGAGCTGTTTGTAACTAATTAGCAGTTAACATAAGAATATGAGAGTACCACTTCCAAAATTAGAAGAAAGGGCAAATTTTTAAATGTTAATTTGGTGACTCACATATGTTTATATATGGAAAAATATTCTAAATTGAGTCTTCCAACTCATTTTGAATATTCACATTTTTAAGAAATGCCATATTCTGCCTTTGTGTATAACTGAGTTTTCATCCAGCATGATGACAAATCAGATTGCATTTCCTAGAACACATAAGAAACTAAGAGCCTGATAGATATTTAAAAGGCGTGCTCACTCTGCATTTTGATAATATTCCCTCCAAAGTAAAATACAGAGAGAAAACTTAGAGTACTATAGTACCATTTAGTTTTCAGGTTCAATTCAAAATGCTGGTGTTTACTTAAGTCCTGAACAGCAGCCGAGTCTCTGTATATCTTAGGGAGTTCCTCAGAGCCCTTGAGACACAGACTCCCACCCCATTATGATCTACCGGAGAAACCTTTCATTAGGAATTGTGTAGCTGCAGGTCAGAATAAGTCCTTTATGGTCCCAAAGGAATTCTTGTCTTTGCCAGTTATTAGAAATTACTGTAAAGGGTTTTCATTTACGCAGGCTTTTGAAGACTGCTTTTGTTGTTGTTAAATTGCTTGAGCTATAATGTATTTCTCTTAGGGCTGCAGCGTTTACTTATATAATGGCATAGATTAATAAAAAAAACCTTTTGATTGCTGGACAGTAAATTTTACATATTATTTTTAATATAGGTACCTGGGTTTGAGGAGGGGTATGTTATTTTAACACTCCGTCTGTGATCTCTCCCTCCACTCTCTTTAATAAAAAGAAGGCACAACAGTTATCAATAACAGGCAGCAGCTCCAGAAATGTAATGCTGCCCACTTGGCTTCTGAGAAGAAAACATTTTGACTTCTCCTCATGGTTCACTTTTGAGCCAATCACTTTTGAGCACAATTCTCAACTTTGACACTGTAGAAATGATCCTGAAAGTATAGGTACTTGCAAAACTTTAGGGATTCTCTCCTCTCTCACACAGAGTATGCATGCTACACAATCGCATCACTTGATTAAAACATAATTAATTAATATTTCGTTAAGTACAGCGGTATCTCCGGTTGAACAGGGGGATCTGTTCCAGAGCTCCGGTCGGATCCCGAGGTGTGCATATCCCGAGGTGCCGCTTCTGCGCATGCACGCACAGCAAAACCCAGAAAAATACTTCCATGTTTGCCATGTTCACATTCTGAAGGATACACAACAAGAGGTGTGCGTATCCAGAGGTACCACTGTATAAGCTCCAGTTTTTATTGTTTGTTGAGTATGAGTTCTAATTTCATCCCTGATTTTTACTGGGTATTTATGATTCACTTGTTGGTCGGTTGGTTTTTATCTTGGTAAAAGACCTTTTTCTCCATTATGAAAAAATTAGCAACAAAATGTTTGTCAGTCCTAAACACACTAAATAAGGACTCAGCCTCATTGGGCATAGCAGGACTTACTCCAGAGCATGCATACATAGTATTGCACTGTCTAGTAAATAATAGATGTGAAAAAGAACAATTATAGGAACTTGGGAAGCTGCCTTATACCATGTCAGTCTTTTATCCATCTAGTGCAGCATAACCAGTGTTCACTGTCAGTGGTTCTCCAGGGTCTCTGGCAGAGGTATTTGACCTAACCTGGTGTATGATCCTTTTTAAATAAAAAAACCAGTTGCCAGGGATGTACCTTCTGCTTCCACACCATTGAGCTATGGTGCCTCTAGACTGTGTACAGTGGTACCTTGCTTCCTGAATGGCTTAGTTGTCAAACAAATTGGCTCCCAAACGCCTAGAAGTACCGTATTTTTCCATGTATAGGGCAACCCTTATTTTTGGGGACTCCAAATTGAGAAAATAGGGGAAGATTGCCCAGAGTTGTTCAGCTTTTGGGGGGGGGGATTGCCGACAATCGCTCACTGCCAGCAGCCACCAGTCACATGCCCAAACGACACTGACAAACGCCTGCTCGCGGCAGCCACCGACCGCCCCTCCCCACCGCTGCACTATCCATGTATAAGACGACCCCCAATTTTTAGCATTTTTTAATAATTAAAAAACCTCTTCTTATACATGGAAAAATACGGGAAGTTTTCCAGTTTGCGAACGTTTTTCAGAAGCTGGACATCCAACACAGCTTCCGATTGAGTGCAGGAAGCCTCCTGCAGCCAATTGGAAGCCGCCTTGGTTTTTGAATGATTTTGGGAGTTGAACGGACTCCCAGAACGGATTAAGTTCAGGAACCAAGGTACCACTGTGTCTATGTTTGGTGATAAAGCGGGGGGACGGGGACGTCTATGTCACTTTCCCAGGCTTCTATTTTTAAGCTCACATTAATTTGTCCCTTTCTAATAGGCCGGGTGTATTTTTTCTTTTTTAAAAAGTCCAAAAACTGCATGTAGTTGAGTGTCCAGTATAGATGGATTCTAAGCTGAAACATTTCCTGTTCCTAACATTTATCATATCTATTCTCGTTCTTTGTTACTGAAGAAGTGTTTTGCATGAAATTTTCATCCAGTTTATAAGAATAAAGTATTAAATGATGGCTAGTAATATTATCAAATGACCTTACTGGCTTCTGAAGAGCTATCTTCCTTAACAGTAATTAAGCAGTTACTGAAATGAAAAAGGTTTCAAATAGAACTGAATTTCTGAATTGTTAATTTCTGCAGTGTTATAATACTAAGCATCAGTGATACTTTATGTTCTTCAGGCTGCAAACCTATACATACTTTCGTGGGGAATAAGTCTCATTGAACTCAGTGGGATTTACTTGAGAGTAATATATAGGATCGTAATGTAAAAGAGGCTGGAAATGCTTCTTCTTTCTTTGACTTGTAATAAATATTTTATGGGATCTTAATTAAATGAATGGAATTAATAAACTTTATAAGAATTCTTGTCCTGACTGCCTAACTTTACTAACATTATTTGTGCACACAAAATTATTTACAAGACAGTATGTTTTGGAGCTGGGAACTGATTAAAGCTTTGAGCTTATTAATTATGCTTAAATATTTAATTAATTTAAACTCCCATTTTCAGTATGTATCCTGGCTTGAACCCCAAGAACCACAATCAGTTTTCTTCCAGGATCTCCTACTGCTCTTCCACTGCCATCCCCTCATCTCTCTCTCCTTGGTTTGTCTGGTGGATATGAACCTTGCTTACAGAGCAGGAAGTAGGATGTGGTTGCCATTTTCTATGCCTTGTCAAGGGAGGATGTAAAATTCACCATTTCAAACTTCATAAAATAATGTCACAGACTGAAATGTGTAACAAAAAACCCAATAACTTTACTTACCATTCTCCAGATTTTACTGTAGCTGATCTCAGAATAAGCAGAGCTCTGGACTTCAATCCATTGACTTTCCCTAGAATTCATGGACCTTCGCTTTGGGAACGATCTGCGAGGGTTCTGACAGGGTCCTAGAGTCCTCTTTTCTCCTTCCCAAAGCCTTGTTAGCACTTTCCTAGCTTTGAGAAGGAGGCGGGAGAGCTAGGAGTTGGACCATGCCAGAGCCTTGAGCCTCCTTTCCAAAGCCTAGCGTGCATCGCCTAGCTGGCTTTCGGAAGGCAGTACAAAGGCTTGAAGGGGGGGATCAAATTTTGGCCTCACTTCTTTGTCCTACATGACAAGGCAGTGTTCAGCCCGTGGTTTCTGTGTCAAATTACTCTTGTGGCCCACTTGCTTTGAGACATTGGGCCACTCTGCTTGATCTAAATGATCTCAAATGGAAAGAAATTAGAACGACCTCTTCCTTAGGTATTAGGCTAGTTGGTCTGAATGTACAATTCCATATCTCTTACTTATGTATCACATTTCTAGGCTGTACTTCCTTTCAAGTTGCATACATTGGGTTGGCCCACTTTTCTTCGCAACAATCCTTTTGTCAATTATGGAGATGGGATTTCAGTTTACACTTCCACTGCAGCACACTATAGCTTTTATTTGTTGCAATAGACTGTGATGGCCAGAAACCAACTTGGCAAAAATTAAACAAATTAATGGAGAATAGGTTTCTCTTTGAGCTATTGGACAGGGATACACAAGGGATTGCCATTAACATCATACCCTGCTTGTGAGCTGTCTACAGGCATTTATTTTATTGACTACAGATGGAATAGTAGATTAGAGAGACCTTTGGGCTGATCCAATGAAGCTGTTCTTAAGTACCTATTAGAAATAAACACAAATGGTTGACACAGTGCATCTATGTTTAAATTCTATAATCTATAATTATATACTTTGGTAAATCCATCCACGTGCTTAAAAAATAGGATGAAGTTGCAAATAAATATGCTTGCTGAAAGAGGAACGTAAAAGGACATGAAAATGAGCCCCTGTTCACAGGCTTATGGAATAACAAAGGAACAGTTGTGTGTTTTGTTTATGAAGGTGTATTAAGTACAGAAATAATTTGTTTCATGAGGCACTTGTAGTGGCATGGCATCATGGCAGTATTCTGCTAGGAGTTGATTACGTCATACCAGTCTCTTGGACCTACACAAATACATCCTGAGGAGGAAAGAGAGAACACTGTTTACTGACTCTCCAGGCTAATGTTTGATACATCAAATCACTTTCATAAAAGCTCGTAGTACAATTCATCAAGTTGTTGATGTGATATAGATGTGATGGAAACAAAATAACCTTGCAAAGAATATTTAGAAAATGAGAGAAAGGGTTACTTCTATCAGTAGTGATAGCTTTCACTAATTAGCAAGGGTAATTGCATGATTATTGCACACCTAGAAAGTATTCTAGAAAAAGGCCTGCTGGGGGTAGAGATAATCTTCTCCCAAGGGTTGCCCTCTTAATTAAGTGTACACTAAAGCAGGTGTACACAGAGACTTTGAACACCATGTTAAGCAGGTCCCTTGGCTTCCAACTTGGCTATTCCTAAATGAGTTGTAATGAGTGTTATGTCTCAGGTTGTGTGCTAATGAAGCTTTTGTTGTAAATTGTACTGAAAAATTAAGGGAGAGAGATTTATTTGCATATTACAACCCTCTTTGTTTGTCTTTGTTGCTAGCTCAGTAGATGGGCAGTAAGCTGCTGTGTCTCCATAGCAAAATAAACTCTTTTGAACAAACCTGTACATGCAGCATTGAAAGGTGGCTGTGTTGAAGCCATAGGGGACATTTCCTGTCTTCTAAACAAAAGCATGATTATCATGGGAATCTGCTTGTTTGTTTGAAATATGAGTGTGTGGATATTTATTTTAGATTGTGTTTAATGCTGTGCAATATTTTAAAAGAGCAAAACATCCAAATCAAATATGACAAGGGATGCAGCAAATAGACTCTGAACTAACAATTTAGCATTGACATTTGATTATATTAAGCATTCTTCTTAGGAGAATGGCTATGGAGGAGTTATGCCCTGTTCATCCATAGTCTGTTTGTCACTTTAATTTGGAGGAAGAACATGTAAGACCTACCATATTTTCAGGTGCCTGTTTTCTTTGATGTAGGTGCCAGCAACCTGCCATAATGTATTTACCATGTCACTTTACTCAGTTGATGTTGTCACATTTAGGGGGCAATAGGGTTAAACCACAGAGTCTAGGGCTTGCTGATCAGAAGGTCGGCGGTTCGAATCCCTGCAGCGGGGTGAGCTCCTGTTGCTCGGTCCCAGCTCCTGCCCACCTAGCAGTTCGAAAGCACATCAAAGTGCAAGTAGATAAATAGGGACCGTTCCGGCGGGAAGGTAAATGGCATTTCCGTGCGCTGCTCTGGTTCGCCAGAAGCAGCTTTGTCATGCTGGCCACATGACCCGGAAGCTGTCTGCGGACAAACGCGGGCTCCCTCGGCCTATAGAGCGAGATGAGCGCCGCAACCCCAGAGTCGGACACGACTGGACCTGATGGTCAGGGGCCCCTTTACCTTTACCTATGACAAGATGCACCAGGTTGAACATCTTAGGATGTAGCAGATCTCTAGCTCAGCCAGCTGATTCCTGGCTCCCCAACCCTGGCACAGCCACCGTAACTTGCTAATCGCAGATCATTTGGCTTGGAAGAGTCCCCCAAAAGGGCATGGTGGGGGCAGGACCAGAGAGGCATATGAAGCCTGTTCCGCTCAGTCACATAATCTAGCAACCTAGTATATTTTATAGGCTTGTTTTCCCTCTGCCAAGCTTAGGCAGAGCAGCAGTAGTAGTGTAACTTTATGCCAACTTAATTTGCACTGTATTGCTTTACTCCAGCTTCTTGTGTATAGGATTGCTCCTTAACCTCTCTTAGGCTAAATCATGTCTATGTTAAATATGTCAAATGTTTGAGACAAATTATCAATTTTGAACTTCGTTCTGTTCAGAAAAATAGCTATATTTTACCTCTAGGTGAGCAAACAATTTTAACACAATAACTTCCTAAACAAAAGTCCTTGTGCCAAGAATTATTCAAGACAGAGAGCATTCCTGTGTGATTTCTCTTCTTTTTATGATAATCAGTCATGGCGGCCCACCAGATTTCATCACAATATTTAAAGATACACTCACTTTTAAAGTAGATGCATAGGTTGATGGACAAGTTTTCCTCCTTCAAAAAATAGGTTCTGATAGCAATAATGACTTTCTGAGCATTTACAGGTGTTGTCCAACTTCAACGCCACCAGCCCAGCCAGCCTGGTCAGTGATCAGGAATGGCATTAGAAATAGTGATGGTGATGGTGATGATGTGCTCTATGTGCAATTATTTGAATGTTGAAGAAGTTTGTTCCCAATTATAAGAAGGGGAAGACAGTTTACTGTAAAATAATAAACAGTGTGGTGCCTTAATAAATCTCTGTGAACAACTATACAGTACTGAAGACATAATTATTGCATACTCTTGTTGTACGCTGAGGATGTTTATGAGCAATACTAAAGCATCTGCTCTGAGTTGCAAAAAGTCTAAATTAGGAAATGTGAGAATTTTCTAAGTCCAGCATTTTTCAGAGTTATGACTAACATAGTAGGAGAGAGAGAAGACACAGTCCACATAGTTTAAGGCGGATCGCTGCTTAAAGTTAAAATCAGTTCGCACACTTCTTGGAGGATGTCCTATTGAACTAAGTGAAATGAGGCTTCTAAGTAAAGTGACTGTACTTTCAACCTTACAGAAGCTTTGTTGTTTATTAATGCAGCCAAGTGAATCCTTTAACAAGTAGTTCTTCTATCCTAATGTCTGAGGTTTACCTATTGTCAAAAATAACTCTGTTGAATGGGCATATTTCCTGAACTGTCATTCTTTGTTCCAAGGGAAGGCTCCTTTTCATACTGAGCTGGAAAAAAAACCTGTGGCTTATACTATCTTGTGGGCCGGTTTGATCAGCCCCACCTATTTCTTTTCTCTTTGGACATTGTTCTTGTTTGATGGCTCTTGGCTAAACAAACCTAAACAAACTGATTAATTATACACTAGTAACTTCCCTGTATGTTTGGGATGCGGGTGGCGCTGTGGTCTAAACCACTGAGCCTCTTGGGCTTGCCAATCAGAAGGTCAGCGGTTCGAATCCCCGTGATGGTGTGAGCTCCCATTGCTCAGTCCCAGCTCCTGCCAACATAGCAGTTTGAAAGCACGTCAAAAATGCAAGTAGATAAATAGGTACCGCTCCAGTGGGAAGGTAAACGGCGTTTCCATGCGCTGCTCTGGTTTCAGTGTTCCGTTGTGCCAGAAGTGGCTTTGTCATCACTATTCATGCTGGCCACGTGACCCGGAAAAACTGTCTGTGGACAAACGCCGGCTCCTTTGGCCTGTAAAGCGAGGTGAAGGAGCGTCTCCACCCACATCGTTCAGCCTGGAGACTGAGATCCAGTGCCGAGGGCCTTCTGGCGGTTCCCTCATTGTGAGAAGTGAGGTTACAGGGAACCAGACAGAGGGCCTTCTCGGTAGTGGCGCCTGCCCTGTGGAATGCCCTCCCATCAGATGTCAAGGAAATAAGCAGCTATCCTATTTTTAAAAGACATCTGAAGGCCGCCCTGTTTAGGGAAGTTTTTAATATTTAATGCTGTATTGTTTTTAACACTCGATTGGGAGCCGCCCAGAGTGGCTGGGGAAACTCAGCCAGATGGGTGGGGTATAAATAAATTGATGATGATGATGATGATGATTGATTGATTGACTCCAGAGTCATCTGTGACTGGACTTAAGTGTCAGGGGTCCCTTTACCTTTACCTTTTTAACCTTCCTGTGCTTAAAGCTCTCACAACTCAAGCCCAACCTTTTATTTAGCTCAGCTCTTCCTAGGTGTTTAACCTATGTTCCCCATGTAGCATGGTTCTTCTAAAAAAACAACAACAATTATTTTTCCTTCTGATACACTTTCCTACTCAACACTTCTCAGCCTCCTGGTTCCCAGCCCAGGACTCTGCCCATCCACCTTGTCTCTCACCCAGGGTGCAAACAAACTAACAAATCACCTACCCAAATCTCACAACAAAGAGAGTTCCTGGAACCTGCTGACATCACCCTAGTCTCTCTAGGGTTGCCTTTATGGATTTTTTGTAGTTTAAGAAAACATTAGTTATCTTATGTTCACTTGAGGAAAATCTACTTTTTAGAAATACTTTTTATCAATTTAAATTTCACCCTGTGATGTGAGAGGACAGTCATAGTTAAAAAGAGAAAAAGCAGCCACAGCAGCTCAGGCAGTGTTCTTTAAAGGCTTTTCCAAAGTGGTTTAGATTTCAGTCTGCTGCCAGATCATATACTGTACCAAGGGACTACTAATCAAACATGTTTGATTATGTTCACCACAGAATAAATCAAAACAACAAAGCATTGTTAAAAGGGATGCAATTTTTAAATGGTCCAGAGTTAGAGAATTTGCCTCCAGTCAGACACAAATGCACACCTAAGTCAGAAGTTTAATAGTGTGAAATGTCTTTTGCTAACATATGTGTGCAAGTGTTTGAATCTTTCCAAGTGATGGTCTCCTCTTCTGAGTGGAATATTTTATTCTATTTTTAAAACCAATAAATTTACTTTCTAGTGAATTGATTAATTTTCCATAGAATTCCGACACTTGGATAAACTAATATGAGCACATCCTTTCAAACCATTTTAATTTTTTTTAAAAAAAAATCTAGCAACATCTATGTGCACTGCATTTTTTTCCTTTTTGTTTGAAGCAGGAAGTCATTTTGGAGCTGAAGGTAATGAAATTCTTGAGGCCTGATCTAATGAGTAATATGTAAAAAGAAATTTTCCTTACTAAAAACCTCACTAGTTGTCCCCCCCCACACACACCTTTCTTTTTCAAGAACCTGTTAACTTTAAAGTAACATCCCACCTTCTGCTAGGACCTATGTATGACTCAGGGTGAAGTTACATTTTAAATGGAAATTGTGATAGACAGCACCTATAATTACAGCAATTTTTTATCTGGCTGTTTGAACTGTCAAGCTAGTCATTGAGTGCATAAAGTACTGGAAACGGTACAGGAGGTTTATACATACATTAAATTAATCTTTCCGAGCAACTTGACTATTTAAAGCTGAAATATAGAATTCAGAAACATTTCCAAGACATTTCTAAAAAGAGAAGGGATAGAAACAAACTTGTTCTTTCCTATTTTATTTGTGTTGATTGTGTTGACATGACCAACTTTGTTTTATAATTGCATATGTTTGAAGTTATTAACAGTATCACATATTAGCTGTCGTAAATAGTAATGTGAATGCAGTATTCATCAAGAACCATTCTCTTTATCATCCCCAATTGTGTGAATTAGCTCTTCCGAATGATGCATGTCATAATTTCATATACAGGAAATATCCATGTTATTCCTACTCAGAGTAGATCCATGACAAGAGTTCTTCTGAATAAAACCTAGTTGAATGCAACCAACAGTATTACATATGCTGATGATTCCGTTTTTGGAAATCCAGAGGGAATTTCTTTTTTGAAGGTGCCTTTACATCATAAAGAATCCAAAGTAAAAACTTAACCAGAGAGGAGGCTAGCTTCAGATCTTACCCAAGCTCTTAAGTGGTGTGCTTTGTCTTTGAAGTACAGGCAACCCCTGATTTCCGCAGGGGTTGCGTTCTGGGTCATTGCGTGCTTGCATGAAATCACATGCAATTGAAACACCTTGTTCTGCCCTGTTCTGCATCCTCCCTTGTTCTGTCCTTTTAGTGACTTTTTAATGACATTTCTAGGTCACTTCCTGGTTCAGCGCTGTGCGCATGTGCACACATACCAGTCTCACCTAAGACAGGGGGTGGGGTGGGCTGTCCCTGTATTTGATGCCTCCCACCAACCCATTTAAGTTTGAACGCCCGTCCAAAATGAGCAAGTGAAATGATGTGTGTATCTTTTTCAATCATAACATAATCAAGTCAAATAAATTAAAACAGTATACAATTTTTTTAAAGCCACAAAGAGGTGTCACATTAAAGATTTGATTTGGGTGCAAGACATATGCATGGCTACCCTCCAAAGGCTGTTGAGATATGGCTCAGTTGTGTTAGGCAGAGAGCATAGTATGCTGCTTGCGGTTTACCAGTATTGTAACTTCTTCCATTTTTGAAAGGGTGCAACAGCAAAATATTTGGAAGGAAAACAGTATGTTGGGGAGCTTTCTGAGCTGCTAAAGAAGAGTTTAGTTGATTATATCTGTTATGTATTGCTTAGATAGATAGAGAGATAGATATGAATGAGTCATAATTCAAATATTTCATCAAAATTAATGTTATCACATTTCCAATTTTCAGGAATTCTTTGAACACGCAAAAAAGCTCTGGGACGATGAAGGAGTAAAGGCATGCTTCGAGAGATCAAATGAATACCAGTTGATTGATTGTGCACAATAGTAAGTGCTGCTTACAGAACAATGTACTTGTGCAAGCCTGAAAACTAGCATTCTAAATTTATGATTGGAGGCCAGTGGAAACTTGCAGAAAGCATTTTTGTTTTGTTTTATGTTTGAGGGAGGTGTTTTTTTCACAGGAAAGGGAATATTCCTCATACACTACACCTGATTTATTATAGCCATGTCTCCTCTCTCAAACCTCACTTACAGTGACTGCTCCTTTCACTCAGTCCACTAACTATGTAATCTACGCCATGTATTAGTTATATCCCCAGTTCCAAAGTAAACATCAACTTATCATAATACATAACATTTGGTGGGGTGTAAGTTGTTACAAAACTTATCTTTCTTTTAATATTATAATGAAACACACACACACACTTTAAAGTCTTAGAGCCTGATCCTGCCAAAGTTGACTACTTTTCAGTCCTACTTATTTCAATAGCTGAGAATGATGCACATACTTGAACTCCCCAGCTGTAAACTGGAACTTAAATGTGCTTAATTTGGACTGGAACATAACTATGCGTAAGGAACCAAGTTGATATGTTCCCCCCTCTGCTAATAAATACTAATTTATTATATTGGTTCCATGGGGCATTTGGGTGCTTGTTTTCATTTATGTTACTGTATATGTATCTACTTTTTCAATAACATCCTTGTTTTAAGAGCTTGAATAAGAATAAAACTTGAGGATCAGCTTTTTCCTTTCAGCTCATCTGAATTGTTTAAGTAAGAGTCAGGTTAGTATATAATAGAGGATTTATGATAAATGGAAAAAACTGGGAACTAAGCAGGATATTTCACTTTGTTATGTGTGCTTTTAGGTATATCTTTGACAAAAACTTGACACATTTTCCCCTCTAACTAAAACAGTTATTCTATTCGCTTATTCTGAACACTGGAAAAATGATACCATGCCAGAAAGACAGTATTTTAAAATATACCATATACTGTAATAAGACATGCCCCACAAAAAAACCAGCATATCATTACCATCTATAGTTTTGGGGGAGGTGTTGGGGTTTATTTGGGGATGGAGTTGAAGTGGCCAGTCCAATCTTTTGAAGTGGCCAGTGACCAGTCCAATCTTTCTTCCCGTCAGAAAAGAATAAATCAGTAGAATAGCATTGTACAGAGCAATATAGTTTGACGCAAATAAAATATACAGCATCAACACATTTCTAGAAACCTCGTGGGAAAAGGAGGCTTTTCCAGTTTCACAGCAGTTCCACCCAACATACATCTTTGTCAGCTCTAGTCCTTGTCCCAAAGCCTGAGAAATGCCCAGTCATTCCTGCTGTGGCTCTCTGCTCTCTAATATAAATCACAAACGTGTTATAATAGTCCAGTGTTGGTTATTTTTCTTTTGGCAACCTCAATTTGAAAGACAGTTTCTCAGCCACTGCAGTATTCCATTATTTTTCACTTTGGCATGGTTGGTGGAGCTTGCAATTCTAGCATAAAGCAAAGTAGATCCTGAAAGTCTGAAGAAACCATGTCACTAATTTAAAGCTACTTTCTTACAGGTCAAATAATCATTAACTTTTTTCAAAAATAATAATAATATAATATAATTTTGGAGGTAGAAAGGCAGGGTATCCACCCTCTAAATAATTAAATGGGCCTGATTCGATTTTCCAATGCTCAGTTATAACAAAAAAGTTACTTTTTTAAAAGGCTGGTGCATTTTAAGAATAAAGCAAATTGCTTGGAATACCTGGATTTTGTTAGATAACTACCTGTCCAGGTTAAATATCATGTCATTTTAAACAATATTTCTATTGTTTCTATAATATCTTTTAATACTTGTAGAACCGGAATCTAACTGATGATTCGAGTTCTTAACAAATTAACTGATTTTTCTCCTGTTTAAACTTCTAGACTCAGTTCATATCAGTGGTTCACTGGCATGAATTCAAAACCATTTTTGTAGGGCGATTCATTGTTTTTCATTTCCTGTAAAATTAGGTAAGTGGCCAAGGCAAGGTTTAGTTATTTTTAGGTTCAGCAGTAATTGTAGTAGAGAAAACTGGCCAATTATCACATGACTGACAGTATCACAGGGAACATCCCAGCACTGTGTTGTAAACAAAGACTACCAGTATCAAAGACGAGCTTATGGTATAGAGAACAAGGCTACCAGACAGTTATGGAAGGGAGGATGGGTACTATTGCATACTATTATACCGATAAACAAAATTTCAGTGGGTTGTATTCAGCTGAGTTAGGCCACAGCTGCTCCATACATTTAAAGCAGTACAGTGGTACTTTGGTTCTCAAACTTAGTCCGTTCCGGAAGTCCATTCCCAAACCAAAGCGTTCCAAAACCAAGGCACACTTTCCCATAGAAAGTAATGCAAAATGGATTGATCCATTCAGGACCCCTAAAACAGCAATTTAACATGAATTTTACTATTTAATGAGACCATTGATCCATAAAATGAAAGCAATAATCAATGTACTGTACTATAAAATAAATAAGACAATATTGTAGATGATAAAAAATAAAATTATTATTTTCTTGCCTGCAATGATGATGTTGTTGTTGTTGTTGTTTAGTCGTTTAGTCGTGTCCGACTCTTCGTGACCCCATGGACCATAGCACGCCAGGCACTCCTGTCTTGCACTGCCTCCCGCAGTTTGGTCAAACTCATGTTCGTAGCTTCGAGAACACTGTCCAACCATCTCGTCCTCTGTCGTCCCCTTCTCCTAGTGCCCTCCATCTTTCCCAACATCAGGGTCTTTTCCAAGGATTCTTCTCTTCTCATGAGGTGGCCAAAGTATTGGAGCCTCAGCTTCACGATCTGTCCTTCCAGGGAGCACTCAGGGCTGATTTCCTTAAGAATGGATAGGTTTGATCTTCTAGCAGTCCATGGGACTCTCAAGAGTCTCCTCCAGCACCATAATTCAAAAGCATCAATTCTTCGACGATCAGCAATGATGATAGTCATAGTTTGGATGGGGGGATTATCCATTTCTGCAGTCACACAATCAATCAATCAATCAATCAATCAGAAGCTGAAATGGGTTTCACACAGTCATAAAAACAAATGTCAACCACAGCAAACTATGGCAAGTTCTTAAAGAAATGGGAGTGCCTCACCTCATCTGTCTCCTGAGAAATCTCTATGTGGGACAAGAAGCTACAGTTAGAACTGGATATGGAACAACTGATTGGTTCAAAATTGGGAAAGGAGTACAACAAGGTTGTATATTGTCTCCCTGCTTATTTAACTTATATGCAGAATTCATCATGCGAAAGGCTGGACTAGATGAATCCCAAGCCGGAATTAAGATTGCCGGAAGAAATATCAACAACCTCAGATATGCAGATGACACAACCTTGATGGCAGAAAGTGAGGAGGAATTAAAGAACCTTTTAATGAGGGTGAAAGAGGAGAGCGCAAAATATGGTCTGAAGCTCAACATCAAAAAAACCAAGATCATGGCCACTGGTCCCATCACCTCCTGGCAAATAGAAGGGGAAGAAATGGAGGCAGTGAGAGATTTTACTTTCTTGGGCTCCTTGATCACTGCAGATGGTGACAGCAGTCACGAAATTAAAAGACGCCTGCTTCTTGGGAGAAAAGCAATGACAAACCTAGACAGCATCTTAAAAAGCAGAGACATCACCTTGCCTACAAAGGTTCGTATAGTTAAAGCTATGGTTTTCCCAGTAGTGATGTATGGAAGTGAGAGCTGGACCATAAAGAAGGCTGATCGCTGAAGAATTGGTGCTTTTGAATTATGGTGCTGGAGGAGACTCTTGAGAGTCCCATGGACTGCAAGAAGATCAAACCTATCCATTCTTAAGGAAATCAGCCCTGAGTGCTCACTGGAAGGACAGATCGTGAAGCTGAGGCTCCAATACTTTGGCCACCTCATGAGAAGAGAAAAGACCTTGGAAAAGACCTTGATGTTGGGAAAGATGGAGGGCACTAGGAGAAGGGGACGACAGAGGATGAGATGGTTGGACAGTGTTCTCGAAGCTACGAACATGAGTTTGACCAAACTGTGGGAGGCAGTGGAAGACAGGAGTGCCTGGCGTGCTATGGTCCATGGGGTCACGAAGAGTCGGACACGACTAAACGACTAAACAACAACAAAAACAAATGAACCGAAAAAGCCTCAAAAACAAAAATGCAAAATAAATAGCAAAAACAAAAGCGCCAAACATAATCCATTCTGGAAGTCTGTTTGACTTCCGAAAAGTTTGAAAACCAAGACACAGCTTCTGATTGGTGCAGGTGCCCCAGAAACAATAGTTGACAGCCGCATCAGACATTCGGCTTCTGGAAGACATTCAAAAACTTGCTTCCAGGTTTTCGGCGTTTGAGTAACAAGGCATTGGAGTACCAAGGCGATTGAGAACCAAGGTACCACCGTATTCTACCACCTTAACAGACATGGCTTCCCCCCAAGAATTCTGGGAATTGTAGTTTGTTAAGCGTGCTGAGAGTATTAGAATACCCCTTATTTCCCTCACAGAGCTACAGATCCCATTCTTCCCTGGGAGGAGGCATTAATTGATAAACCAGTGGGAATTTTTTTAAACTACAGTTGGATTTGAGTGTGTATACGTGTGTGTGTGTGTGTGTGTGTGTGTGTGTGTGTAATTGCCAGCCACCTCAAATCTAAATAGCCCTTTACGTTTACATCGACCACCTCATTTCCAGTGTGCAATCTTTGGAGTATACAGCAACCCTTGTAACATTTTTCTTTGTAATCTCTAAAGAAAAAATGCTGCTTTGAAAAAGTTGGTGTTTTGCACACACACACACACACACACACACATTCCTATGTTAAAATTATGTGGTTTTTAAAACATCATGATTGCTCTTTATGACATACTCTCTTATTTAAAGTTAAAGCTCTCCTTGCCATTTCTCTCTCTTTATTCTTTGTTATGGAAGTTGATTGTTAATCCCACTTCACTTCCGCTTGTCCTGTCACTGTCACCTGGGAAAAACACATTGTTTCCTGCTGAATCGAAACAGACGTCAGTAGGATTTTCTGTGGCTTGGCATTGGATTTGATTCGGTGATAATCAGTGGGTTTTCCCAGGAAAAGCTGTGCGACAAATGAAAAACCATTCAGACCCATGCCTAGAGAGCACGGAACAAGCAGAAAACATATTGGACCTGTACTTTCTAGGCATAGGTCAAGTGGAAGCGTAGAGAAGCCCTAAATATCTATACAGTGGTACCTCGGGTTAAGAACTTAATTTGTTCTGGAGGTCCGTTCTTAACCTGAAACTGTTCTTAACCTGAAGCACCACTTTAGCTAATGGGGCCTCCTGCTGCCACCGTGCCGCTGGAGCATGATTTCTGTTCTCATCCTGAAGCAAAGTTCTTAACCTGAGGTACTATTTCTGGGTTAGAAGAGTTTGTAACCTGTGTTGTAGGTACCACTGTAAACTTTTTTCAAATGCACTTTCAGGATTTCATCTACCCCATTATATCTACCTCCTAGGAACCCTTAGGAAAATATTGGATATCTCGGTTTAAATAAAGCTACTTTCTAGATGTATAGAACTTTTTTCATATATATTCTGCTTGGTTACTCCTGTTCTGATAAAAGAGAGCTAGTTCAACACGAGACGAAAGTTAGATAAGAATAATCACTTCACCTTTTCCTCTGTGAACACAACACCCTGTAAAAAAGTGAGTTAAAAATTAGTTAAAGGAGAATGAATAGCTAATGCTAACATGTTGGAGGGATGGTGGGTGGCTTTGATAATTCACAGGCAGAACAGGGGGACAGATTCTACACAAGAATGTAAGCTTCTAAACCTTAGCATTTCCCCCCCCCCCCTTCTTGGCTTCAGTACACAAAGAAATCGAACGTAATTAAATTTCTTTAAATTCAGTAACTAGTCCTTATTTTTATGACACGATCAATTCAAAGAAAAAAACAGAATTTCACGATTGACTTTTTAAAAAGAAGAAAACAATACATGTAGATTTTAATAGTTCAATTATATAGATATTACAGAAGAGTAGGCCAGAGGAGAGGGTTAAATCCCTGGAGGGGAAGGTTGCTGTGGAAACAGAAGCACTGTCAGTCATGGGTTTACTGAGAAGGGCTTAGGTGAAAAAGTAGTTTAGAATTGGATAACTTGGTATGTAAAATCCACTGTTATTTAACAAAAATGGATATCCTTTCCATGTTATGATATGGGCATAAGGAAAGCCATATTTGACCTATCTAGTTCAGCATCCTTATTCCCACAAACCCCACACTCCCAATTATCTGTCCATTTTCTCACATGCACACTCCCCATTCTTCCATCATCCATTCATTCTTCCTTACACACGTACCACTCACCCATGTTCACCCACAATGTGGATCACCACATTTTATTAGCAATTCTTGTTAACTAAGCATCTAAGCAGCCATCCTTACCCTTAATCAGTGGCTCCCTTTACTAGAAGTGAGCTGTTTGTGCGTTAATGGTTTGGTATACTGCTTTGTAAGGATCACTCCTAATCTCCCGGTCAAAATGTTATAAGAAAAAATTGTTCAACAGCCTTCAGAAGAATTCAGTTAAGATGCTCAGGAGAAGAGTGGAGAAGGAAGCTTGTGTGTTTGGACTGGGATCATTAAGCATCATATCATATAGTTTGCCCTTGAGTTAAGCTTTTTCTTTTACCAATTGCAGTTTCCCAACCCCTTATGAGGATGCACAAGGCACTGTGGGAGGGAAAGAGAGGAGGGGGCAGTCTTGCTGTGTGAACAAAAGTTAACACACATAGTATTTGATATACTTTTTATGTGTGTTTGTTTGTTTGTTTGTTTGTTTGTTTGATATATCTATAACCCACCATTTAGGACAACTCACCGTAAGGTAGTTTCAAAAATCAAAAATGCTAAACGATTATACAGTGGTACCTCGAGTTACAACCACTTCAGGTTACAAACGCTTCAGGTTACAGACTCCGCTAACCCAGAAATAGTACCTCGGGTTAAGAACTTTGCTTCAGGATGAGAACAGAAATCATGTGGCATCAGCGCAGCGGTGGCAGGAGGCCCCATTAGCTAATGTGGTGTCTCAGGTTAAGAAGAGTTTCAGGTTAAGAACAGATCTCCAGAACAAATTAAGTTCTTAACCAGAGGTACCACTGTATTATCAATTAAAACCATAAACTATTCTGAAATATTTAATCATGATTTTAACAACAAAGAAAAGCAAGTAAAAAGTAAGACTGGAATAATAGGAATCAGAATAGAAATCTGGAAATCTTAAGGTAAGGAAAGTAAATAAGGATCTGGAGAGAAATCTGTGATGGTTTCATGTTCGGAAAATGTCATTGTTAAGTTAGGTCATGTTGACACTACTCCTTTTGTTGCATTCTCTCTTCTAATGATCATTTTAGTGAAATAATCAACATTACGTTTTTAGCACGAAAGAATTGATCTCTTATTAATAAAGTTTAAAAATGGTCTTACTACTAGAACAGTCTTGCAGTTCTCATATGCTAGTGGATTGTGCTTTCTGAAAGAGAATAATAAACAGAAGCACAGATAAAAGCCATTTGGAAACTTCCCCTTTCCTGGCCCCATCTGACTTAGTTTTTACGTTCATTGTGCTTTATTAATGATTCTACCCAGAAGAGACAGATGAAATTTGAACCGAGGGTAGAGCAAACTGAGATCCACACATGTAAACACAGCGTTGTGTTTGTTTCAAAATGTTATTCAGTATTTATTTGATTGTGACATTTTTTTCATTTGAATAACAAAACTTAAATGTTGTCAAATATATATGTACAGTAAATAGCTACACCCTCATTTTAGCCCTTTCCTGTACCACACCAGTAATTATCTACAGATCATCAGCTTCTAACTAGACACCACAAGTGAGCCCTGAAACAAAATGTTGTGCTGTGCCCTTGGTGTGTTTCCCTCCATTGTGTATATATTTGGGGTTTTCATTCATTCATTCATTCACTTTCACTCTGCTATTCTTCTTCATGCTGTGCTGTTCACTTGCACATGCTCTCTCTCTCTCTCTCTCTCTCTCTCTCTCTCTCTCTCTCTCTCTCTCTCACACACACACACACACACACACAGAGAGAGAGAGAGAGAGAGAGAGAGAGTCTCAAATTTCATGTCCTATGTTGCATGCCTTGAAGAAGCATTTCTCCTTTGGCTGGTGAGCTGCTCTGTGCTTCTATGAACTTGGGAGTATGTGCTCTATAATCCTTTTTGTTGAAAGAGCTCTTCAATTTGGATCTTTGAGGGTTGAACTCACCCCTTAAACTTCCTCTCCTATGGGAGATCCTAGAGCAGGGGTGGGGAACTGGAACCTGTGGCCTTCTAGATGTTTTTGCACTGCGGCTCACATCATCCTTTGACCTAGGGCTGATGTGAGTTGGAATCCAACAACCTCTGGGGGCCACAGGTTCCCCACATCGTCCTGGAGCAAAGGGGATGGAAACCATCAAGGGAGAGCATGACGCTGGCACCCACATACACATTTTTCATCTAGCCATTTTAGTGGGGTTGAACCCCTTTCAGAGGGTCACAATTTTAAATAGTTATACTTCTGTGTACCTTGTGGGTGGCATTATGATAATTTATATTTAAATTTTATAAAATAACACAAGGTTTACAAAAGAGATTTTCACACAGTGATTTTGTATTTTATTTTAATCATTTTTATTTCATTTTACAAATATGACTTTATAACAAAAACCAAATACATATCCATATAAAGATATTTCCCTGAATCTCGAGACTTCCCCTATCTCCTCCATGGGTTTATTCACACAGTGATTTTGTAGTTAAACTTGATTATTTTTTATTTAAGCAAAGGATGATTTTGGCAGTTCATTTTGAGTAGCCTTGTTAAGATGAATAAATTCTCTGAGATAGTATTAGAGATGGATCATCTGCCATCCAATTAAGGTCATTGCTAGCAATCCATTGGATTATCAGATTAAGCATTTACTGATATTCTCAAATACAGCTAATTGTTTAGACAATACTAATATAGATGAATTACAGCAAAGTCTCAAGTTAAAAATACCTGTAATTAACAATAGAAATAGAAATACTTTATTGTCACTGTACCACTTGTTTACAGTGAGATTTAATGAGCCCCCCTAGCCCCCCACAATCTCTCAGTCCTCATTTGTGTGCTGTCGTACGACCACCAACTCCAAACGTCAGCTGCAATGTTGCTGTCTTCCATTCAGCAGCCTCACAGCGCAGGGTAGAAACTTTTCTTGAACCTGTTGGTGCGCCTTATCATGCTTCTATATCTCCTGCCTGAGGAGATTAAAAAGGTGCTGGGCAGGGTGTGAGTCATCCCTGAGAATGTTCCTTGCTCTTCTGAGGCAACGGTCTCCCGCGATGACATCTAGCGGACTCAGGGGACAGCCCATGATATCGTGGGCTGTCTTCACCACCCTCCATAGGGACTCTCTGTCCATGGCTGGCAAACCAGCATACCACACTGTAATGCAGTACAATAGTACCTCAGGTTAAGTACTTAATTGGTTCCGGAAGTCCGTACTTAACCTGAAGCGAACTTTTCCATTGAAAGTAATGGAAAGTGGATTAATCCGTTACAGACTAGAAAAACACCCTCTAAAACAGCAATTTAACACGAATTTTACTGTCTAATGAGACCATTGATCCATAAAATGAGGGCAATAATCAATGTACAGTGGTACCTCAGGTTAAGTACTTAATTGGTTCTGGAAGTCCGTACTTAACCTGAAGCGTACTTAACCTGAAGCGAACTTTCCCATTGAAAGTAATGGAAAGTGGATTAATCCATTCCAGACGGGTCTGCGGAGTACTTAACTTGAAAGTACTCAACCTGAAGTGTACTCAACCCTAGGTATGACTGTATGAGAGAACACTTTCTATCGTGGACCAATAGAAGGAAATCATCAGTTGCTGTCCAACCTTGTTCTTTCGCAAGACCCTAAGGCAGGCCCCCAAACTGCGGCCCTCCAGATGTTTTGGCCTACAACTCCTATGATCCCTAGCTAACAGGACCAGTGGTCAGGGAAGATGGGAATTGTAGTCCAAAACATCTGGAGGGCCGAAGTTTGGGGATGCCTGCCCTAAGGAAATGAAGTCTCTGTTGGGCATTCCTAACCACCTGGGTGTATTGACCTTCCAAGTTAGGTCTTCACTAAGATGGACTCCCAGGTATTTAAAGGAAGAGACTCTCTCCACACAGCCCCCCCCATATACAACAGGGCTAGCTCCCCTCTCTTCCTCCAAAAGTCCAACACCATCTCCTTTGTCTTGCCAATGTTTAGATGCAGATTTTTCTCTGAGCAAAACGAAACATTAACCCTTTTTAAAATTTGAATGTATAGGAATGGTTTCCTCTTGAATGGGCAACATCCTCTTTCTAGATCTTTTCTCATTCCCT
Source organism: Zootoca vivipara (assembly GCF_963506605.1). Taxonomy (NCBI): domain Eukaryota; kingdom Metazoa; phylum Chordata; class Lepidosauria; order Squamata; family Lacertidae; genus Zootoca; species Zootoca vivipara. Next base: position 49,280,747 of record NC_083283.1, read on the forward strand.
AGCTCATAAACTCCCTCCCAAAATTAAAAGCTTAATGCAGTGGTCCAAAAAGGACCTGGTTCATGTCTGATAATGCTATCAGAAGGTTAGAGGCATTCCAAATGCTTCACTGTCAGTCAGCAGTATAAGTTTGGGTGCATTTTCCTTCTAAAAGAGGAATGTGATGAGGAAACACCTTATTATTTGTGTTATCTATTGAAACCTTAGCTGAAGCAATGAGAGTTAATAAAGAAATAGGGTTACAGGTAGGTAGCCGTGTTGGTCTGGATCAAAGTAAAATAAAAAAATTCCTTCAGTAGCACCTTAAAGACCAACTAAGTTCTTATTTTGGTATGAGCTTTCGTGTGCATGCACACTTCTTCAGATTCTTCAGAAAGAAATAGGGGTAAAGGTGGTACAGGAAGAGTTTAAAATTAACCTGTACAGCTTTTAAAAATGGTTTTATTTATGCATGACCCAGTAAGCTTTTCTCAGAGACTTGAAATTAAAAAATTTTTTAGCAAAATGTTCATTTATAAAAAAAATCAAGTTTATAAAATTGGGATGGATGGGATTCAATATGAATAAGACTAAGAATAAGAATAAGTTAAGTAAACAATGTTTAACCCCTTGGAGCAATTCCTTAGTTTAAATACTTGAGGATTTGAGTCACACACACTCATGAGCATTTAATCATTCAATTACAGTATACAGTGGTGCCTCGCTAGACGAATACCCTGCTAGACTAAAAGTTCACTTAACGAAAGGATTTTCTGATCGGAGGTTGCTTCGCTATATGACGAGGTTTTCTATGGCCACCGCTTCGTCGTGCGAAGCGTGGCCATAAAAACCTATGATCAGAAAATCAGGGCATTCATCTAGCGAAAGGGGAACCAGCTGTAGCAAGGGAAGAAGGCAAAGGAAGATCAGCTGTCAGCGCCTCTCAGCTGATCTTCCTTTGCCTTCTTCCCTTGCTGCAGCTGGTTCTCCTTTGTGTTCCGTTGGTCTCTGCCCCGGCAGAGACCAGCGGAACACAAAGAGGAACTAGCGGGGGAGAAACGGAGGAGGGGGGAAGAGGAACGAAGGAAGGGAAAGCAGCCCTTTCTCTTCCTTCCTTCCTCTCCCCCCACCGCCAACAGAAAGGACAAATCCTGGGGTTCAGACAAGCTGCAAGTGCTTCCTCAAACCCCGGGATCTGTGCAGGCTCAGCAGCAGGGGAAGAGAAACGATTTCGTTCCTCTCCCCCCTGCCGCCAACAGCTTCATCTGATCCCCGCTGTGTCGGGCGGGGTGAGGGGAAAGCGGAGTCCGCTTCTCCCTCCCCCCGCCTGACAGAGCCGGCATTAGGCGGCAACGGCACCTTCTCGGCGAAGGCAAGCGGGCGGGCTAGGTGTCCCCCGCTTGCCTTTGCCAATGAAGCCTAAGCGCAGGTGGGATGGGGGGGGAAGCGGAGGATCTTTTCTCCGCTTCCCCCCATCCTGCCCAACACATTGGGGATTGTAGGGGGCTTCTCAAGCCCCCTACAATCCCCACTGTGTGACAGGTGGGATGTGGGGGGGAAGTGGAGGATCTTTTCTCCGCTTCCCCCCATCCTGCCCGACACATCGGGGATCGTACGGGGCTTCTCAAGCCCCCTACGATCCCCGCTGTGTGACATTCTATGTACCAAATGTGGGCACGCCATAGATTTGTATAATGGCATTATGATACTGGGAGTTTCAATCTCTTTTTGTTTTAGTGTCCGTGAACAATTTAGTATCAAGTGTTTTGACAATATAATTGCCTATGCCTAGCTATGAATCCTAGAACTTTGCTTATGAACAGTTGAAACATATATCCTGTATTTAGAGCTCATGCTGAACCCATACTGATTGTATCAATAAAGGTTTTGGGATTTCCTGAGCCAAGATTCTGCGTGTTTTGGCCAAAGGTGGGAGCCAGGACATAAGTAGTTTTGCCCTAAAATAAAGCTCATTTGGATGAAGATTATAAATGAAATTAAAGTTTTAATGCTCAATAAGGTATAGTACCAGCAAACCCATTTGTAATTTTGTTTCGCTGTATAAAAGACTGGTTTCTGCCGGAAGATAAGGAAATGACAGCCCATCTAATGGGGGGGGGAATCCCAAACCCTTACACTGGATGAGTGAATCATGAGGATATAGGAATTGGTAAATATAGTTAATTAATAGGATGAGGGAGGGTAGACAAGCAAATATTCTGTTTAATTAAAAATGGGAGCGTGTTTGCATTGTGTACAGTATAATAAGACACAGGAAAATTTAGGACCATTTTGTTAGCTGTCTTGTTTTTTTGGGGGGGTGCAATAAAATACATTTTAAAAAGAGAGTAGGAATGTGGTGAGCCAGGCCTGTTTGGGGTGAAAGCCTGTCTTGCTCTTTTGTAATAATGTAGGGCACAGGAATGGCTTATGAAAGCCAGAAGCATTTTATCAAGTAGAATCGGAGAGCTGAGCTTGGACAAACAAGACCTGCAGAAGCTTCTGCTGTTATTATGTAACTGAAAGCAGCTTGCCAGGAGGGATACCTAATATTTCCTTAAAGACAATAAGTTGCTCACCTGTACAGCAACCCTATAAAAGAAAATTGCCAAGAAGCGTTACCTCACTATTTCACAATATTAAAATTTGAAAAGATTTCATGATGGAAAAAAGCAGGAACGCCTGTGTACTTTCCTTAGCCAGTATTAGGGTTGTATATGTTAGGGAAGTATGAAAGCATGATAACTTGCCAAGCAAGAGACAATATATCATTGTGTAAGACTTTAAGTGACAGTTTAGTTGTTTATGTAATAAAAAAGCTGTTGAGGATCCATGTGTTTCCTGAGCTACACCAGTTTTGCCTGTGGAAAAGTATTTTAAAACTCTTTAAGATAATTGTCAATATTTAAGTACTGTATTACAATAGTGAATCCGCTCTTTATTAGCATTTAGTGGAGTTGATTCACTTGACTGATAGGTCACCTCACATGCAGCCATCCCAGTCTTTCCTTTGCTAATTGATTGAGGTGGGAGTGGGCTGGAAGAGAATTACTGTACTGAAATGCATATAGTTCACCCATTTCCCCATAATAGTTGATGTGCTTAGGCCTGACATGCATGAACTAAGAGGGAGAAGGACTCTGTTATTATATGCAATGGGGATCATTTTCTGTGCAGGTGCTGTTCCCACAATGGACTGGCACCAGGCCCTTTATATGATTTCTGTGATAGTTTACCTGTTAGACTGAGAAACGTTAGTAATATTAAAAAGTAGTATTTAGCAACTCCTGATATCCAGACCTTTCACATTAAACATTTCCCCAATTACTTTGTATTTCACAGATCCCTCCCCTAGTTAGGCTCTCTCTGTCAAAGTGGTTTGTTAGTCTGTGCTAAAAGAAAATCTGACCTATACAATATAACATTAATTTAAAGAATCCATACTATAAACTATATAGGTCATTCACAAACTGTGTGAGGGTTACGTTCCAGGGATGACGCATATATGCAAAAATATACATAGTCAAACAAGACCCTTCAAACTGACCCTACACAGCCATCCTTATCTTCTGTGGCTGGCATTCATAATGGGTCACACACACACACACACACACACACACACACACACCAAGCCTTGCTTACTGGGCTCCAGGATGCTCCCATGAGATATTGCAGGGCAACTAAGAGCCTCCCTAAAACCAAGTAAGCAAATCTGAGTTTACCTGCTCAAAAAGAACTTTTAAGCTCTCCACCTTCCATGAATTTTGTGCAATTTCAACCTGCCAATCGCCAACCATGTAAAGTTGAAATTATTATTATTATTATTATTATTATTATTATTATTTGAATAACCTGGAGGTCTCGGGGCAGATCACAGAATAAAATAAAAATAAAAATCCACAAAATACATAATCAAAATAAAAACAGCCACCCAATAACTCCCCCACCCCCGAGAAAAAAAAACATTTTAAAAGGGCATAGAATGTCAATCAAATCAACCAAATGCCTGGTTAAAAAGCAACATTTTTGCCTGGCACATAAAGGTATATAATGAAGGTGCCAGGCACCCTGGGGAGAGCAGTCCACAGATGGGGAGCCACTGCGTAGAAGGCCCGTTCCCATGTTGCCACCCTCCGTTCTTGAGTTAAGTGTGTGTAAGTTAAATGTGTGTAGTGTTCTGCCTCTATAATAAATATATAAAATGTTTAAAATAGTATGATTGTGAAGTTTTTCATATTCACAATTAGGGTTACCATATTTCAAACAGTGAAAATCCGGACAGAAAAGTTGTTGAATTTTGGGGGGCAAAATCGGGGGGGAGGTGCCATTTTTGAGCTATTCTTATGGAAAATTGGCAGGCATGGGCTGCCATACTTCCAGATTTTCCCAGACATTTTACTGATTTCCGCCAGGACACTGTTAGAGTCAGCAGTATTCTGGATATGTCCGAAAATCTGGACGTGTGGCAGCCAATTAAATCAGTTTTGTGTATATACAATATACAATAAAAATGAAAAGTAAGGAAGATGAAATTGCAAGCCCTTTAAAGGCTCTGCAATTTCATTAATATGTATGTTAAATATTTTGGTGGAAGTTAATGTGCAATTATGTGAAGTCCTAAAGAACAGAATTCTTTAACATAACGGGCTCTTTAGAAGATCTCTAAATAGACTTGGAAGACTATTAAAAAGCAGCACCACAGTTTCATATAAATTCCTGTAGCAGCTTTAGATTTGAAAATGGCCTATTTCACACTTCTTAAATTACATTTGTGTGTTTCTAGACTGTTTCCCACTTTTCAACTCCACCTCCAATGCTGAAAACCAGTTTGGAGAAATAATACTTGCTGATTGGAGTGGTGCAGTTTCATATAAATAACAAATAATTCATTATATAGTTTTAAGTATACTAGATTTTAATATAAAACATAATTGTTTTGGACTTTTAAAATCCTAAGCCAGGAAAATTAACTGCAGATATTCCATCTGAATTTAGGACTAATGTAATTCTCTCTCAGCACTTCTAACATGCTAGCTCAGAAGTAAAACTCATATATGGAAAGAGTGTGAAGCTGAAAATTAATTCATTAAACAGCAGAACATTATCAACAGCAGAAAATGTTAAAATCCCTTAAATCAATGCTTGTGGTAACATAAACTCACAAATCAACATATAAAATGCCTGGGCAAAGTTAATACCTCCCTTCTGCATTTGTAACCCTAATGTCTTATGCACTAGGCAACTCTGTTGACATATAATAATATGAATTTCCTGTATTTAAAAAATGACACACACATTCATTTAAATTGTTTGAGAAGAAAGATGTTCCAGATGATTTAAGAATTTCAGTTCAAGGTTTGTTTGTTTTTGTGAGCTGCAGGCTTATCTTTTGAGGAATGTGTTCTATAACATGCAGATTCAGTCTCTGTTTCACCCTCATTAAGTTCAATTTATGTCTCCAATCAAGGTCTTAAAACCTGATGCTGCAAATGAAACTGACATGGCCTTCTCTCCATTGTGCCTTCAGACTATCAGCTGCATCTGGCCTGCCAGTGTCTGTTGTACAGGTTGAGCGGGAGTCATGTGTAGCATGGTGCAAGGGAGAATTGTGCTATTAGTCATCTATCAGTGCTTATGTACAGTCAATATCAGGCTTCCTCCAAACTCAGCCCTCCAGATGTTTTGAGAGTACAATTCCCATCATCCCTGACCACTGGTCCTGCTAGCTAGGGATCATGGGAGTTGGAGGCTAAAAAATATCTGGAGGGCCGAGTTTGAGGAAGCCTGGTCAATATTATACAGGACACATCCAAGATACCTGCACAGCCAAATTCCATACATTACACTAGCCCCTGAAATAATTGCATTTTCTCGGCGACAAAATGACTACAATCCTGTCCTGTTACGCAAAGCAGTCCTTCATTACGGCAAGATGAGGGACTTGGACAGGATGTTTACTGTCCCCAACACATGTTACACAGTATGCACTGCCTAGAATTTATTGAGGAAGTGTGAAATAGGATGGCAGAGTATGTGTGAGCAGAACTTGAACTGCAGCTTCGGTTTCACTGAGAGTATGATTCCATTGTTTTGCAATTTAGAACAAGTTGCTAAAGGTCTTGGGGATACAAATGACTTACACAGAAGTTATCTATGTGAAGGTATACTGTTCAGAATTCATACCAAGACACACACACCCTGAAGTTAACAGAGTCCTCTTTCCCCACCCCAGAGGCACAGCAGGTGGCATGAGAGGGCATTGCTGGAAATGAGAGGTCCATGCATAGCTCCCATGTCCCCCAACTAGTCCTCCCTCTGTTTGCCACACAGGCTCCTCATAATCTGAAGCATGAGTAACTTGAATGGCATGTACATGGAAGGCTGGGCAAAAATATGTGAGACAAGCATGGATCTCCCATTCCATACTGATGCCCCCTCAGACTGCTCGCTCGTGTAACTGGGGGCGAGTGGGAAAGCTTTGAGATCTACTGCTGTGCACATCCGTTACACCTGAACTCAGTTGGATGGAGCCCCAAGTGATTTCATTTTGCAGAAGCCTGTATAACCTTTAAATTACAGAAATAATAAGAATAGTATTAGTTCTATTTTTGGGTACACTCTGAATAATTTACAGCACATATGAATCAAGCAATTTCAAAGGAGAGAAAATTTGGCTTAAATGTGCATTTGGCAATAGCTTTAAACAGTTCCTGCACCAATTAGCAAGAAATGTTCTTCACCACCTGATATTTTAAAATGATGTTTCCCCCCCTGCCTGTTTTTTGTGTGTGTGCTGGGGGTTTTTTTGGGGGGGGTTGTGCCTGGAAATTGTGTGGTAACAACAGTAGGAATCCTGAGTGTTCCATGTGAATAGTTTTGCTGTAGATATACATTTTAACCTTGAAACCGTGGGAGTCTACTAAACTCTCTGTGTAAAAGACAGTTTTCCAGATATAAATCTTAATATTGTTTATATAAGGACAGGGGTTAATGATTTGGCTCAGAAGCCAAAAATATCAGTTGAGCTAAAATATGGTTTATACACTAAATTTAGCTGTAAAATGAACTCTCCCCAAATCCACACCCCTATCGATGACTGCTTCTGTATTTAAATGCCAACTTACCAGTAAGTCAAATATGACAAATAGTTTTGAACATTATTACGTTAAAAGAGAATGTTTCCAGAACCTCCCTGGAGGCTAGTAGACATGGTCTTTTTGCCAGTCAGTGAGTTCATTGCTAAATAGAAAACAGAATTTGGAATAATGACTGCTGATGTCACCAAGGGCACTGATGTTTGAGGTTCCCGAAAACGGGGAAGCATTGCTATTTCCAATTGCAGTTCATAAAAAGGATGATGTATTTGAGGGACTTATTTTCCCAGATGCAAGGTTGTGGGTTCCCAAGGAAGGCTGATAGCTTCCACCCCTTTCCAGCTTTCTGACAATAATGTTACAGATCTGGGGTAACAGAATTTGGGGGCAAGGACACCTATAACTGCTAGAATTAGTGAATGTTAGAAATTAATAAAAGGGTGGAATTTAGCTGATTTTTTGAGTACTGAAGGGAAGATGCCAGGCCAGTGGAAAAATACAGAATAAGTTCCCTTTCCAGGCCAGGGCCTCACCTGGGATAAAAGTCATTAAGCATGGCAAAAGGTGTTGATAGCCCATCACAGGGAAATCCTTGGGCCTGTGCCAAAGGAGGTGGTTAGGGTTATGCTGAGCAATGATGTAATTACAGGGAAATAGTCATCTTTTAAAACTGGGCTTGGAATAGTGGGGAGAATGGGTGAGCAGACAGGGGTTGCTTGGCAAGGGGTTTTCTGGAAAGGAGAAGTAGGAAGTCGAGAGAACTTTATACTTGGGGCTGAAGGGCAGATGCCATGAGGGCTGGCTGAAGACAAGCCTGGAGCAGAGGCACAGAGATGGCACTTAAGAAGCCTCTGCATGCAGTGCTGAGCTGCTGTGAAGGATGAGCCTTCTTCAGATAAGAATGCTGTCAACTCCACACACTCGCCATCTGTGCCCAGGTTGTAAAAATATGTTAATAAAGCCCATTTTAAAAGACAGGACAGCCTCCGCTGCATCTTGATTCCCAATGGAAACACGACCCTGAATGAGCGCCTGGAACCTGCCAGAATTTTGCTCATTTCCTCTCTCATTGAAAGAGGAATAACTTTGGCTGATCTTTAGATTGTGATCTAAAGAACCTTCAAAGGAATTTAATCTCCTGAGGTGTACAGGGGTAAGGTAAAGGTAAAGGGACCCGGACCATTAGGTCCAGTCATGACTGACTCTGGGGTTGCGGCGCTCATCTCGCATTATTGGCCGAGGGAGCCAGCGTACAGCTTCCAGGTCATGTGGCCAGCATGACAAAGCCGCTTCTGGCGAACCAGAGCAGCACACAGAAATGCCGTTTACCTTCCCGCTAGCGGTACCTATTTATCTACTTGCACTTTGATGTGCTTTTGAACTGCTAGGTTGGCAGGAGCTGGGACCGAGCAACGGGAGCTCACCCCGTCATGGGGATTCGAACCGCCGACCTTCTGATCAGCAAGCCCTAGGCTCTGTGGTTTAACCCACAGCGCCACCCATGTCCCACAGGGGTAAAGCACTCTTAACTGCTCTTTAATCTCCAATCCTAAATACAAATAGTTTGGTACATGTTAGTGAAGCATTTAAATATGTGTTTGTCACAGATTAATACCTACTAATAGAAAACTAGTTTGACTATATTAGAATCATAGTTTGCCTCTCTCATTGTGTTGCTGAAATATTGTTTAATGAACACATTTGTAATTTCTTTCAGTGAAGACATTCTATAATGTTGCTGCAGCAAGTCTCTAGACTTGCTGGAGAATATGTTTTCTGAGGTAGACTCAAAATAAAACATTTTTGTTTAAATAAATCTCATGCCCCCATATCTCACTAAATCTCGTCATCCGATACAAACTGGCAACCATTTTATAATCAAGGCTGTCTAGCTTGAGGATTTATTGTATGTGTGACAATGCAAATAAATACTCAGTGAATATTTCAATATTTGAAACTTTCATAGTAGAGCAAAAAAATACTTTCCAGACAAATTCTTAAAACCCTAATTTCCCACTTGAGATACTGAAACTTGTGTCCCTTATATGTAACGTGAGTTGTAACCTATTTATGTAACTATTAACTGTTATATGTAACGTGAGTTACATATAACAGTTAATAGTTACATAAATAGGTTACAACAAATAAACTGAATTTTATTTTAAAAGGTTGTTAGAATTTGAATCCATTTAAAGGTATTTGTTACCTTACAAGACTGAAAACCAGAGGTGTAAACTACCTGTATTTAGAATGCAGTTTTGTTGTTTGCCCAAATGTAATGTGAGCTGGCACATTTCGTTTAGTTATTGCTGCCCTCTGCAGGTTGCTTAAAGTATAATGAAAAGGGAGTTTGATGCTTGGAAAAGTGGAGATGAACTTTAAATGCAGTTTTCTAGTGACCAAATGATTTGTTGTAATCCAGAATCAAAGGGAAAGGGATATTTGGGGGGGGGGGGAGAGGAAGGAAGGAAAATCCAACCTCAGCCACATCTTAATAGCTACAAAGTTCTGATAACAACCAGTTGGAATAGAAACAGTTCAAAGAAAGGAGGAGCCAAAAGTTGCTGAGTCTTCAGCAGAGCGTACAATAGAGACTCGGCAGTCCCAACTCTTCCTTTGCTGCAGCCTGATAGAAAGGCTATATAATATGGTGTCTCTGTAGAGTTCAGATAGGGATTTGTCATCTTTTCAGTGGTACAATTATTTTAGACTCTGAATTTAATTTTTTTTCCAGGAGGGACCTTCATTAGATGGTAATGTGTATTATTTCACTTACTTCAAAATGTGTTAAGCCATCCCTAATGCTCATTTTGCTGAGTGGAGCACTGGGCATCTGTTTCAAACATGGTACATTTCAAAAGACAGCCTGAAACGGCCCTATACACCAGGCAAATTAGGCCCAGCAGGCTAAAGATTCCCCAAGGCTGGTGTTTAAGATTGTTGTCTTGGTAGCATTTTGAAAGGTACCATGTTCCTGACAACCAATCATTCATAAGGAACCTACTGTTTCTACTAGGATTGTATTAAGATGTTTTTGAATAGTAAAGATGATGTTGAAATTAGGATTAGGATTTTTATTATTATTATTTGTACCCTGCCCATCTTACTGGGTTGCCCCAGCCACTCTGGGCGGCTTCCTGCATATATAAAAGCCTAGTAAAACATTAAACCTTAAAAGCTTCCCTATACAGGGCTGCCTTCAGGATGTTTCCCAAATGTTATATAATTACTTATTTCCTTAACATCTGATGGGAGGACATTCCACAGGGTGGGTGCTACTACCGAGAAGGCCCTCTGCCTGGTTCCCTGTAACCTCACTTCTCACTGGGAGGGAACCGCCAGAAGGCCTGGGAGCTGGACCTCAGTGTCCGGGCTGAGTGATGGGGGTGGAGACTCTCCTTCAGGTACACAGGGCCGAGGCAGTTTAGGGATTTCAAATAAAAAATCCTTTTTATGCATTACTTTTATAAAATTATATATATATATATATATATATATATATATATATATATATATATATATATAAACATAAACAGTTACAACGGTTCACATTACATTGATTTCAGTGGTAGTATTAAGCACATGCTCCAGGATTTTCAATTTCAGCGTTTTTTTTTAATATAATTTTTATTCATTTTTACATAAACAACAAATAAAACATACATACAAATAACACATATAAATTTTCCATAATTATTCACATTGTTATTTTCATGGTAAAGGGACTTCCCTCAGTTCCCCCCCCCCTTTGAGCTACATTATCCATTTGAATATTTAGCAGGTCCCTCTTCTAAAATCTTACGCTATATTAATAATTCTTAATAAATCATTCTATCTTAAAATTATTTCTCATACACTGCCGAAAACCTAATCTCTGCTTTCTTGAAGATACTGTAAATTAAATAATACAATTTTTCTTTAAATAGTCTCTAAATTTCTTCCAATCTTCTTCCACCTTCTCCTCTTTCTGACGCGGATCCTTCCAGTCATCTCGGCGAGTTCCATATAGTCCATCATCTTTTTCTGCCAATCGTTTATTGTAGGCATCTCTTGCACTTTCCAAAATTTTGCTATTAATAATCTGGCTGATGTTGTGGCATACAAAAAGAATATACAGTCCTTTTTTGGAATCTCATCTCCACCAATTCCTAGCAAAAAAGGCTTCTGGTTTTTTTAATAAAGGTGTTCTTGAACACCTTTTTTAATTCATTATAAAAAAAATTCCCCAGAAGTCTTTTATCTTGGGGCTCAATTTCAGCAGTTTAGAAGGGTTTCCTTACAAGTAAATATCCACTTTCTTTTTATGTGTGAAACCTTAGCTCCAAACCTTTTCGGAACAGAAAAAAAAGTGCAGGTTGAAATCTGCACTTTTGTGTTTTCTGCCTACATAAGATAAATTTTAAGATTGCTTGTCAAAGAAAGTGTCAGATGTGTTTCCAAGGCAACTTACTAAAGATACTTAGAAATCTAAAGATAGATATAATAATGTCAGTAGCTAAATAATATTGTTCATCTTGGTCTTCTTCTCTTTAACAAATGTGAAATATTTAAGATAGATTCAGAAGCCTTCTGTGTTCTACCTATTGCTGTTTTGGGCAGTTTATTGCAGTTAGTTCATGTTAGAGCAAAGTGATAAAGGAAAATACAGTGAGATGCACAGGGAAAGCAAGTTCCCTGTTGGCAGGCGGGATTGACTTGTTTGTCCTTCCCATTTTCTCAGCCATATAACTTGATTCAAAATTCTCTCTCAGGTTTTATGTTCTAGACCAGGCACCCCCAAACTTCGGCCCTCCAGATGTTTTGGCCTACAACTCCCATGATCCCTAGCTAACAGGACCAGTGGTCAGGGAAGATGGGAATTGTAGTCCAAAACATCTGGAGGGCCGAAGTTTGGGGATGCCTATTCTAGACCAGTGTTTCTCAACCACTGTTCCGCGGCACACTAGTGTGCCGCGAGACGCTGGCTGGTGTGCAGCGACGTGCAGCGACGAGAAGGGCGATTTGCATTGTCACGTGCCTGGCGGCCGCCAATTCACTACACTGACCCAACGGAAAGCAATATTTCTCCTCCTCTTTCCCAAAGCTCAGTGCAAATGAGACTTACCCGCCAGAAAGCAATATTTGGCAAGTGTTTCTTACAGTCATAATTATAATATAGGGCGGCACAGAGTTAAATTTTTTAACTTTTTTAATGGTGGTGTGCCTCGTGATTTTTTTCACGGAACAAGTGTGCCGTGGCCCAAAAAAGGTTGAGAAACACTGTTCTAGACAAACAGCTCACTTTGCTGCAAGGAATGTTTGTGGCCAAGGGTTGAGATGGATTACTTCTTTAAGTAGCAAGCCTGTTTAAGGCATGATCCTAAGCACAAGTAAATTCCCCTGAACCCTGTGCAACTGATTTCTAAGAAAATGTGCTACTTCAGTGAACTGCAGGATTCTCACGAAAGCTGTATGAAGTCAGTTCAGCCTTTTTATGTGGCAGCCAAAGGCAGCACTGTTTACTGAGGTTTCATACCTAGACAAATAAATGTTTGAGTGTAAAGTGTTGTTCAGATTTTACAAAAAAGCACAAGCAATTTATTTTTTTACATATGCAAACATAGATACCCTGTATATATTAAGATGAGAGTTGCATATGGTTTGGTGTATTATCATTAGAAGTTTATCATACATCTGATGCAACTAGAACTTTTGAGCAGCATATAAAGATAGTGTGTGTTTAAAAACAAGTGCCTTAGAAGAACCTGTCATGCAGAGAGTCTAAATACTTACATGTGAGAAGGAAGGTTGTCAGGGTCCCAATGAGGCTGCAGTTGCCTCTCCACTAAAAACCTCACCCCTCTGCCCTGCTACTACGCATGGGGGTGGGGGGGAATTCATCTCACAGAGGAGGGATTGACATGGAAGTAAAGTACAAAGTACCGGTACCTTGCCATTTCCAACCTTGAACAAATCTTCACTTTGCCTTGTAACTTTCACTAGATTTTGCCAAAATAGATACTTTGTGGAGGAACTGTGATCAGATCTCCAAATGTCGTGTATTTTCACTTAGAGCTGCTGCTATTATCCCTGCCAATTTGGATCCGGGCCGTTGTTCTGAGGGAGGAGTTAACTCTTTTCTCTCAGTACAATGTGAGTACCTCTTCTGTTGCCACTCTAGCAGCAGTTTTGAAAGGCGATTGGAGTCAGGGAAACAGCTGTGCTTAAAGCAGTATCACAGCCCAGATAAAAATCTTAAGGTCCTTGTACAGTGGTACCTCTGGTTACAAACGCTTCAGGTTACAAACATCACTAACCCAGAAACAGTACCTCAGGTTAAGAACTTTGCTTCAGGATGAGAACGTGCTCCGGCGGCATGGCGGCAGCAGGAGGCCCTATTAGCTAAAGTGGTGCTTCAGGTTAAGAAGGACCTCCGGAACTAATTAAGTTCTTAACCAGAGGTACCACTGTAGTTGCACTGGGCAAAAGGAAAATGTGTTGGAAGCTCCAGTCACAGAGTAGTGTGACCCTTCCACAACTGTATCCTACAATATGGCATCAGGAAAGGGGGCTATATGTCTGTTTTAGTGGCATCATAAGCCTTAGAAATAGGTGCCCAAGAACACTCAGTGTCATATCCAGCCAGCACTCCAAATTACAATAGCTCTACTATTGTGGGAAAGAGAGAGGTTTTAGGTTTATCCTCTAAACCAGGAGGGGGTGTGTCTAATCTGTTGCCCTCCAGATCTTGTTGGACTCCACATCTCATCATTCCTGATCACACTAGCTGGGGCTGTTGGTACCTGGAGGCCACAGTTTAGCCACTGTTGTTGCAAAACTAAAGTGGTTTATTGAGGAGAGACATATAAGCCTGCAAATGAACAACAGCTTCTCATTTCCTGTAAACTGGAAATAACCTAGCACTTCTCTCTGCTTGATGTCTGCTCTTCTTTAAAACTTTAACACCACACTTTTATTTCCTGGTAGTCAGCCTGTTGCCATAGCAACAGGTGTTGGAAATTCAGGTAATATGAGTCAGGGCTAATCCTGTTAATACGTACATCTTTCCTAGGAGCCTTGTCTTGGTTCTTCCCTGTCTTATGCTTGTAGCTGTGCCCTGTATCCCTTGTGAAAATAAACCTTTTGGTAGATTCATAGGGTTCCTAAATCTAAAAGTAATGCAGGGCAGGTTATCTTGTTCATAGTTTAAGGAGGTTAAATATTTTAAAACTCAAGTAAAAACATTAACAAAATACCAGAACTGAGCCAAAAAAAAATCCAAGCAATTGTCCACATGCAACAAATATAAATAATAGGTGAGCTCCTTCGTTAATAGAGTAGCCCCATTGAAATCAGTAGCCCCATTGAAAGACTTCAGTCTTTCCATTTTAATGGGGTCAACTCAATTTCTTAGTTGGCCAATAAGATGGGTAATCTAACAATAAATATGCATTATGGTTTTTTAAAAGACTATTTTAGAAAGTGAAGGTGCCGTACTGTTTCTGCAGAGATACACTAAACAATGCACATCCACAGGGTTCTTATAGTAGTTGCCTAAACTTCGTTTGCTGCATTAGCTTTTTAAAGTTCCGTATATCACCTTTTACATCTTTCTTCCCAGGTAATTAATACATTTGGATTGTATAGGCTTTTATTGGGGGCCCTTGTACTGTAAAAAGTATTGGATAAATGGTGTTTTGGCTGCAACTTTAACCATGTTTCTTAGATTACCCACCGTATGTATCATAATAATAGTGGGGATGAGGCAGCTGTTATTGGGTTTTTTTTAGATATATTAGTTTTTCCATGGTTAACAGCTATGTTTTCTTTCAGCTTTCTAGAAAGAATAGACAGTGTCAGTCTGATTGATTACACACCTACAGATCAGGTGAGTAAAGTGGGAAACAACTGGCTGTGAACTGTAAGCCATCTTCTTCTTTTAAGAAAAAATGTGTCCAGTGGTGTCCATGTGCTGAGAGAATAAAACTGTCAGTGGAACAGGAATGCAGTGTCTGGTATTTCTCCTTGCATGCTGTATGCCACTGAAACTTGCTCTGGGTTCCTGAGGGACCCTTCAGGCTTCAAAAAATTGCCTCCATCCCTGTTCTACTGGTAGATTTGTTTCATGAGTGCACAGACACCACTGGAGGCAACCCATAGTATTTAATTTTAAATATACTAATTTTAAACCGTTTGGTGGGGGGAATGTCTCAAATGAAGGATGAGTTAATTCTGTCATGTTTGCTTCCTTAAAATTCAGAGATCACAATCACAGAAAGAACATAGATCATTTGTTGAAGTGTTCTAGTCCTTCGTGAATTTAGTTTTTGTAAACAACAATGGCCTTTTCCCTTCCATGCCACGTGGCAGACAGCTTTTGAAACTGTGGGCGGGGGGGGGGGCACACATTACAAACAATTTGTTGTACTGCGGGGTGGAGGCATCCATTCAAAGAACAACAGTAAAATAGTTCCACCTTGCTTGATTCTAAGCATGTCTTCAGATCCTGGCCAGTATCAAAAAGTAAATATCACCGACTCCTTGTTTGCATTTCCTGATGCCCAAGAAGCAAAACACACCAGCCCTTTTCACTGCTGATTGTGAGGCATGTGCCACCATGGTGTCTGGCATAGTCACAAAGGCATGCCTTTTCAGAGGAAATTTAGCCAGATATGGTAAGAACTGTGTAGTTTGAGAAGTTACAGAGAAAAGAGAGCCAGCTGATGAAACAGTTGTGTCAATTCACATTGTGCATCAGTTGCACTGAAATGTTGATATATCAGTTAAAATTGTATAGTCCAGGGTAGACAGTGTGATGCCTCCCAGATGTTGTGGGCAACAATTCCCACCAGACCGAGCAGAATGGCCAAGAGTCAGGGGCTGATGAGGGTTGTCATTCAAAACATCTGGAAGAACTACGTTGGCTATTCCTGTACTCCCAGTATAAACAAGTGCATTTTTAAACCAAAAAACTACATACTTCTGATTCTGTTTTTCCTTTCCAGGATCTCTTGAGGTGCAGGGTTTTGACATCTGGGATTTTTGAGACAAGATTCCAAGTAGATAAAGTAAACTTTCAGTGAGTACACTAGTACTGTAGTAATCTGTAATTTTGTCATCATGGTATAGGCGACCAAATAGACTTTTAAAAAAATTATAGAACCATTTTTTTCAAATAACCTTGTGGGCTGCAACAGGATTGCACAAGAGAAAAGAAGAGCTTGAAACGTATACAACAGCTTCATTTGTTGCACAAGCCATTGCTGATTTATTTTGGTCCTTGAACTTTCAAATTTCAGATGAGGTATTTCCAAGGCTTTATATAATGATAATGAAGGAGTGGAAGTGTTATATCACGAGATCTAATTCAAATAGCACATTAAAATCATTGGGTTTTGAATTTTTATATTTGATACCTACAAAAGCAATGATAGCTACTACAAAGAGAAGTTTAATTAAAATCTAGGCTATGTTTGCTGTTAATACTTTTTTCTAGTCTGACTGCAGCAATGAAGCATTACCAATGAATCATTTTAATACTTTTACCCATTTGAAATTTTTGGTATATTATGGAATGTTCTCAGGCCTTAAAGATACGCTGCATCTCAAAATAATTACATTCTAAACAGTGCTTATAAAACTCAGGTAAAGCTGAATAACTTTCTCAGCCTTGTAAAAGTATTGTAGGAATGTCAAGTTAATTCCTTCTGTCCTATAAACCACTAGAGCAGATAGAGCAGGCACAGGCAAACTCGGCCCTCCAGATGTTTTGGGACTACAATTCCCATCATCCCTGACCACTGGTCCTGTTAGCTAGGGATGATGGGAGTTGTAGTCCCAAAACATCTGGAGGGCTGAGTTTGCCTATGCCTGAGATAGAGGATACGTGCCTTTTTTCTCAGTAGACTTGTTTGTCCCACATTCTTGTTTCATTTTGGGTCTTGCCTTTGAGACATGTTTGTAAATTTGCACTCTCAGCCAGACTCCCCCCCCCCTTTTCACAACTGATCTTTGTTTCCCCAACTATCTGTTAGTATATAAATAAAATATTTTTGGGAAACTCTGAGCGAATGTTACTTTTTTCATGCAATAAATACTGCCATTTCATTTGGGAGTTTAGCAACATAGCATGCAAAGTGTAACTTTCCTTGTGCATGCCAAAACGTAACACCCTCTGGCTTTTCAACAGCATGTTTGATGTAGGTGGTCAGAGAGATGAAAGAAGAAAATGGATCCAGTGTTTTAACGGTAAGTAATATATTCACATTATGTGTTCTAAGAGCATTTCCAGCCCCCTTATTTTATGTTGTTAAGTGTACATAATTTAGATTGAGCTAAGTTTGTAAACCTTCAGAAATCTTTACCATTTTGTCTGTATATCCTAGATTGCATTCATATAAATACCATCATAAAACATGTTTATTTACTGTGACAATGAATGCAACACGGTAAAAATCTTATTCTCTGGGTGTTCTCCTCTCCTCTAGATGTCACAGCTATTATCTTTGTTGTGGCCTGTAGCAGCTACAACATGGTCATAAGGGAAGACAACAACACAAACAGATTACGGGAGTCCCTGGACCTCTTCAAAAGTATCTGGAACAACAGGTAAAATTCCCATACGACAGAGCAACTATAT
Source organism: Zootoca vivipara (assembly GCF_963506605.1). Classification (NCBI taxonomy): domain Eukaryota; kingdom Metazoa; phylum Chordata; class Lepidosauria; order Squamata; family Lacertidae; genus Zootoca; species Zootoca vivipara. The sequence goes on from NC_083283.1 coordinate 49,298,438, forward strand.
TGGGAGGGGGGAAGAGTATGTACCATTTCTAGCTCTCCATAACTCTGCTGCCACTAGGCAAGCACTGGCACACTGGGCTGGGATGGGATACGCAGAGAGTGAAGATCACTTTCTGTGCTCCCCATCCCCCACTACCAGTGGTGTCGCAGCGGAGGGGTGGTGCGCCCCGGGTTCCATGTCTGCAGGGGTGACAAGAAGTCACCCTGTGGGGGCTCTCGACAGTACGAGCAGCCATCACGCCACCACAGCCGCATGTGGAGGATCCTCTGTCCGCGGCTGTAGCAGCGATGGAGGGATCCTGCCACCGTCCGTATGGAGCTGGAGCGGCACCGGCAGCAAACCACTATACAGCGCATGCGCCATACGTAGCGAAGCCGCACATGCGCCCTACATAGCGACATCCGCCCCGGGTGTCACAACGCCTTCCTTTGCCCCTGCCCACCACCACTGGGTGAGCACTGGTGCAGCAGGCGGGGGCAGGACGCATCATGTGATGCCAGGCCCCCTCAATGGGGGGCAAGTTGGCACCCCTGCTTCTAAGCTTCCTTGCCTTGCTTCTGTGTTGCCAGAAGCAACTGGCTGACTGCTGTTGGAAATTAGGACACTGAATGATGTTTGTATGAGATTATTCTAACATATGGGTCTTTGCAGGTGGTTACGGACAATTTCTATCATTTTGTTTTTGAATAAACAAGATATGCTGGCTGAAAAAGTCTTGGCAGGGAAGTCTAAAATTGAAGATTATTTTCCTGAATTCACACGTTACACTGTACCTGAAGATGGTGAGTTTCTTATCTGCATTGTGATTAAGTAGCTAGGGTAATTTTTGGTTTCCTTTAATGTCATGCATAAATTCTTTAAATAAAGCTATGTCACACATATATATATCAAAGCAAATATATCAACGCAGAGGTTAAGATATATTTTGTTCCAAGTAACACTAATAAACCTTTAGACAACTAATAGGCTGGTTAGTTTAGATGGAAGTGTGGCCTTGGCTTGGCAGTCACCTAAGAGAGGAAAACCAGCAAGGAAGGAGGAAAGAGTGGTGAAAAATTCCAGCAATTGGGCTGAGCTGCAAACTATCCTCAGAACTAGTGGGTTCTCAGTAGCACCCACTACTTCTGCCGCAGCAGGTCTGAGCAGAAGATCTGACAAGATACACCAGTCTCCTCTGCAGCTCTGACAGTCACCATGGTCATGATGGAAGCAATTAACAGCTGCTGCCTCAGACAACCTTTTTGGCAAACCCCTTCCTCTTCCCAAACTTGAAGAGCTCAGAAAGGTAGTTCTTTCTTGACTTTGCTTGCAGTTTCAGAGGGCCATAGTTCTATATTGCAACAGGTTCCAGATTCAATCACTAATATCTGAAGGCAGGACTAGAAAAACTCCTCTGTCTGAAGCTTTGGATAACTGCTGCCGGTCAATGAAGACAATACTGACATGGACAAATAGCTTTCCATATCCCCACATTTCAGAATGCCTCTGCAGGTCAATGAAGGTCAGTACAATATCAGAAACAAGTCCCAGCACCTCCCTCAGAGGTAGGGTGGGGCCACTGGCAGGCACAAATTTTGGCTGACTACCAAGGTCAGATTTGTAGATCCCTGCCCTTGTGGAGCCTTGCTAACAATCCTCTACTCTCCCACAATATCTTTAGCACTGTTCCTTCAGAGCCCTTCTATAGTCTCCCTTTGCCTCAGTAAGTTTTTAATCTCATTTTCTACCTAATTTTTGTTCATGTTTCTTTCTCAGTCCCTTACCCGCTTTTCCCTCTTTCATTAGCCTTCTTGCTTCTGGACTTCCTGCCCTTTAGGTTTTTAATTTCCAGATTCTTTTCCCAAACTCCACCAGACAAAGTAACAAATACTCAAGAGAAGCTAGACTGAAAGATGCTTAGCTCCTTGAACTACTGAGCATTCCATGTGACTACACCAGATAAGAATCATGTATGAAGGTTTCATTCCCACAACCAAAATGTATATAGAGCAAATCCTCTATCTTATTTAAATGTTAATGTGTTGTGTATTATTCTTCCTTATCTCAGACAACTGTTGCTTTGTTGAGCAATTCCTTTCTTCCAACTCCTCACCATATTGCGTTGTGTTAGGTGCACTGGTCCGTTAGGGCACTTCCCCACCAAACCTACCTTGATGCCAAGCCCTCTTACCCTGTTCATAACCACCCTAAAGGCTGCCTGCTTCCTCCTCCTCCTTCAGACTCATTTTGCCCTTAAAGAACTCAGCAGGGAGGCAAACCAATACAAATGTCTCTACCTGCCCTTGGCTCTGTCTCCACCTACTATTGGCCCAATGAGCACCAGTCACCACTGGTTAGATGGTAATCAAGAGAGCATTTGCCCACATGGGAATATTTTAGCTGATGTATATTACAATGATGACAGTATAAAGTTGTAGATAATGATGTACCTAAATGTTACTATTGCAAGGAATGTTGCTGTTAAGGGACTTCTGGGGATTAAGTGTGTGAAATGAGGTTAGTTTTATTTAAGTTAATAAATGTTCTTTACATTTGACAGTATTGGCCATAAAATTGTACTGATACATAAAAGGCAGTAAATTGTCCATGCTTATCTAATCTGCCTTAACCATGCTTTCCTTTTTTATATCTGCATGTCATTACTATTTATTTAATGTTCCTAACAGCAACGCCAGATGCAGGAGAAGACCCCAAAGTTACAAGAGCAAAGTTTTTTATCCGGGATGAATTTTTAGTAAGTGACACTTTAAAAAACATGGACTGGCTGTGTTAATTTACTGTTGATAAACTCATCTGACCAGAAAGGAGTTTTAGTATAATCTTTGAACGTTATAGAAAATGTGTAACATCTTGAAATCCAGCTGTTATTTAAACATTAATCAACAATGTCCCCGTTTTATAAATCAGGAAAACATGCCTGATTTATAAAACATGCCTGGTCATAGAAGAATGATTTTGTCTTCTATCTGGTATTCCTTTTAGAATGGATTTCCTTTCACCTCCAGCCCATTTGTGTGAACCAGATAGCTAAGATTAATGCATGTAACCCTCTGGTTTTAGATTGGACACACACACACAAACTTTGCCCTCTCCAGGTCTGCTTTCCACTTCTCAAAGCAGCACTTTGTTGTGTTGATAGCTGTCCAATGGCAGGTACACTTTGTGCCTTTCGCGTCTTGAGTCTGTATTGGTTTTCTTCCCCCTGCAGAGAATAAGCACGGCGACTGGAGATGGAAAGCATTACTGCTACCCCCACTTTACATGTGCAGTTGACACAGAAAACATCCGCAGAGTGTTCAACGACTGTAGAGACATCATTCAGAGAATGCACCTTCGGCAGTATGAACTATTGTAATTGAGAACACCATGGAGCCTGTGGTTTTAAACATCATCTTTTTTTCAGACTTCCTCATGTGAAGTAGAGGGAGATGCTATATAGATACACGTCTGCCTCCTCGGTTTGTTTACTTTGATTAGCCTTTCAACCCAGTTCATGCTTTATGGGACGATGTGTGTGCTTTATTTTTATATGCCACTTCTGTGTCATTCCACTAAGGCCTTTGGCTACCTCTGTTTCCTTAGGTTTCGTTGCATCTTTGTTTTGTTTTTAATTGGACATAGCCTGCTAGTTTCCCCCCCACCCCAGCAGGCTTGTTCAAGGTGGTATCTGCTAGTTGGGCGACACCATGTCATACTTGCAGTGTGCATGGGTTTCCTTTCTACCGTGACGCTGAAGAGTACTTGATAGATTGGGTGGGGGGAGAATAATGCACTTTGTTTTAGGGTTGTGAAATACTGTTGAGGATATATACATGCGTGATGTAGCAGCACCACAATATTAGTCACAGTTTTTAACATAACTGAGTTGCAGGTCAGCTGACAAAGGTGACCTCCTCTTCTAAGCCATTATTGGCACAGGAAATAGACTAGATAGTGAGGCACAGGGAAGATGAGCAATTTTTCTGGAGGTTTGGAGCTAAGAGTCTCTACGCACCTCAGGCATTTGAATTCAGAGCTACTTTTTCAGACTATTTGCATCTTGGCAGAAAATTCACCCTCACTTTTGTTTCTTCTGTCCACAAATGATCCAACTACTTTAGATCATTTTTGGACAACAGTCTTCTCCCTATATATATATAATATATATATATATATAATATATATATTATTTTTGTTTTACTTCTGGTTTATTATTATATTGTACAGACTGTAAAGTGTAATATTATTTTGTACAATTTTATTGAAGATAAATACTTGTAGAAGATCTTTGTGCCTTGATTATGGCTGTACCTGTAAAACGAGCTAAGATGTAAGTATGTTTTTGATTGCGCTGTACAGCTTGATGTCAACTTTACCTGCAGCAGTGACTGAAGGTAAAAAACTTCTCTGTAGAGTTTAGGGTTTTTCTGGTTTATATAAAAAGAAATGCTCTTTAGTATAAAAAAATTATAAATTATGCAAATTTAAGTCATATACCTTTGAAAGTAAGTTATTACTGCCACCAGATGTTGCAGCAAATATGCCTTTCTCAGTCTTAGCTTTAAAACACTGAAATTGATTCAAGTGTCCAAATTGCAACCTGGTGTTTTCATGGAAACCAAGGATTTTGTTTTACCTTTAAAAAAACACCTATGTTCAGTAATTCTTTGGTCATTCATAGCCAATTTCACAATTGCACAGATTGTGAATGTGTAGAAGCACCATTAGATAAAGGCTCTTTAATCTCTGTTGCAACAGCCGCTTTCATTGTGCAAATTGGAAGAAAGAAGAAAAGGTTTAACCCTTGTGTCTGGCCTAAGAGAATTACAAGATGACAATTTTATTTCTCTTAATAAAGAGACCTTAGAAAATGGTTTTATTTTAAATATTGTAGAATCACAATGTGTGGATATTTCTCAAACTTGAATAATTTATGCAAATGACATTCACAAAATAAGTTGTGGTACAGTATAATATAAAAGCAAGAATTGCAGTAGCAATAAGGCATGTCCTTCTCAGTCCTATAACACTGCTTTTATATTTTATACATAGGTGTTATGTCAGAGTACATAGTTTCCTGTGTCCAAGGTAACCTGTACAAACGTTTAAAATTTGTAATTGCAATAACAAAATTTAGAAGTGTTAGCCTACATACCTTCATAGATTATGTATCACTTGGATTATCTTCATCCTTTGCTTTAAATTTAAAGGCAAATTACTCTTTGAAATATTTTCAACCACCCAATGTGAATCAATTCTTAAAGGAGGATAGCATGTTTGTTGTTTATGTAAGCCCAGGCATTTTTTTCTGATAACTGGGCAGACATGTTGTGGTTTTAACTCTGCAGAGGGGTCACATTAGTAATCTTTCTAGGTACTGTATTTTCTAAGACCCTTTTCAACACTTTAGTTCGACTCTGAAACTGCTAGTTGGATATATTTTAATGATTTTTCAGTAATGCTAACCATGCATGTTTCCAAAATGTTAGAAAGACACAAGTGTTTAGGATCAAAGTACAAGATTCTGTCAACACCATTTCCCATAAAGTGCATCACTAATACCAAGCATCAGGCCTTTCACTCTTACTGCATTTGCCCATCATGGTAAACCATAGTTAATAGCTTACTTGTAACATAAAGATGGCTCCTGCCACAAAGTGAGCAGGAGAAACAAACCACAGTCCTGGCTTAGTGTAACATGTGGACTTGAGGATTGTGGTTTGTTTCACTATGAACAGACCTTAGTTGGTAAGCCAAGAAATAAACCTTGACTTCCCTCTGTGGTTTGTTTGGGAGTAAAATAAACCAGTATCCTCAAGTTTACACAGGGGATTGTGGTTTGTTGCTCCCATTCATGCTAGAGGAGAAATTTCTGCGTTTACTGTAAATCATTCGCTATGGTTTATTGCAATGACGCACTAGGCCAGGCATCCCCAAACTGTGGCCCTCCAGATGTTTTGGACTACAATTCCCATCATCCCTGACCACTGGTCCTGTTAGCTAGGGATCATGGGTGTTGTAGGCCAAAACATCTGGAGGGCCGCAGTTTGGGGATGTCTGCACTAGGCCTATATAAAAGGGGGGGGGGAGAAAGGAGCTGCTTGCCTTCTATTCCAGAGATTAATTTCAGCCAGACATCATAGCACGTGCCAGTGGGATACACATATTGCACACAGCTACTTCTACAGATCCAAGAGGTTTGTCCTCAATTTTCTGCCTGGTTAGCCAATCCTCTGCAAGCCTGTTAGGCAAGGGTTTTGATAATTGGCACACGACTGCCATCAAAAACTACATCTAACTTAAAACAAGGAGACTTGTCTGAGGCCAGTAAGCTACTTCTCCCAATAGCCCTTTTTTGTAATATCTTACTGTAAAATAACTCTACATCAAGGAAAAGAAGTACCACACCAGATGGTCTCGCAGCAATAACACTTTAAAATTATTTCCAATTAGAAAGACTGAGCCTCTAAGCAGCATAGGACACTAGTGCAGACACAAGAGGAGGCTTGTAGGACTTATAGTGTACAGTTACAAACTTTTAATATACATATTTGATACAAAAACTTTAGCAAGAAAATGATTCATTTGATTGTAGAATACAATATTTTTGTACAGCATGAAGCATTCAGTTAACTTACCCTGTAGTATAAGTCATATCAACTGTATAGGACTTTCTGTATGTAAAGGCAACCTGCCTTTGGGCTAGCAATTCAAGTACGCATTTGCTGGCATGAATGTAGTCTGATGGACTGTTCTTTAGCTTTGGTGTGTCAGTGACCGATTACAAGTGTCTGACTCTTCATACTGCTTTATATTTAGTGATTAAACGCTGAACAAAATGAAAAGGGGTAACGAGAGGGTAAAAGTGAGCTAGTACCAGGACCAAAAGCACAGCTCCTGCTGCACAGTAGATAGTAAGAACTGTGTTCTCGAATGGAAGAAAACACTTATAGAGAGAGAAGTCGGTTGGTGTTATACTGCCCTGAGAAAGAAAGGGAAACGGCATTTTATAAGATATGGGGCAAGTGGTTGGGAGCCTGTATGCTTTACAATTATACTAATGGTAGAGTTCAGTTTTTCTCATAGCATCAGTGCTCTCAACTGTCCTCTGGATAAGAGATGCAGACAGCTTTAAAACCTATGTTAGATATTCCATTTGTTAAGCACTGAGCTGCCTTGAGACTATTTTGTGCCATTTTAAATATTTTTTTCAGTAAAGAACACAGCAGCTGCTATTTGGCTGGGCAGCTACTCAGGCCGCATAGCACCTACTGGCCCTGACCTGGGGAATGACTTCCACATAACTATGTAGGATTGCAGGCTAAATGTGCTTAATTGTGTTGGATGGTGGCCACTAAGTATGTGGGGTGACAAAGCATACGAGATAAAGCCAGATTAGTAATACTCTCGGAGTGCAGGGGGAGGGAGCACTGGTCTGCAGGTAATCTAGGCCAATAGTCAGACACCATCTATTCCTCAAACTGCTGAAAACATGATATTCTGAAGTAAACTGGATTATCTGGTAAGTAAACACTCTAAACAAAATTAGGGAGACAACATGCTTTCCAAGTACAACTGTTTTAACACTGTGTTACTTACTAAGTGATGAATAACTTTCATCTATGAACTAAAAATTGTAACCAATTTGCTGTCCCCCATGCAAAAGAGGCTGAAAAAGTAAACTTAGCACAGAACTGGTTTTTTGAAAAGAATGAATATTTAAATGTGTTTTAGAACTGGGAAATTTTTTGTGCTTCAGGTTAATCTACTTAGAGTTGTAATCTAGGATACCCAAAGTAAGCAAACTGTGAATTAGGTTCATCTGATAGAATTTTGCTGCCCTATGAGATAGTACGTTTGCACTTTTGAAAGACAGAAGAACCATGCAGAAAAGATATGGTCCTGTGGATAAATCAGCTAAGCAAAAACAAGTCTTAATACTGTTTGTTGCAGACTACTGGTGATTGTTGCAGTCAAATTGTTTACACTGCATCCTCTTTATAGAAACATACTAAATATAGCTTGTATGTAGACATGTTTGTAAAACCTACAAAAAAAATACTTTGCACTATACAAGCAGGATGGCTACACAAGTATGTGCTTTATAAAGTGGGTGCTTTGTATTCAACTTAAGTGTACTTTTGGAGAGGATGGGAGGAGCTGTTTTGTTTTGCTTTTTTACAGGTAGCATCAGTCTGAGAAAATAGCTGATTGCTATGTTGATTTATATTATGAAAAATTATCTGACAAAATAAAAACTATTTAAACTTACCACTATGAAACTAGGATTGTTTCTGTTCCTCCAACTGAATGACGGAATACTGATTTCTGGGATTTTCCCATTATGCAACACTTCACAGGCACTGTGGGTGTGACCACTCAAAATGAGCCGAGGATGAAACCACCATAACAGCTATGAGAGTAAAACAAGGTTGGCATTTAAAAATGTCTGATTTAAGAAGAAGAAAAGTGACACACAGTTTGATATATTTTTACTTTGCTTTCAAGTTTTCCCTTCATTTCTTTAAGTCAATGCTTGTACAAGTTTTCACCCACACATGCAGTAAGATGCTCTCAAATAATGCAGGGAACGATCACACATACAGAAGCACAGCTTGGAGTAGGGGGAGGTGGAGGAAGGATGTCTGCTCTTACCCAGGGTTCTAGGTTCACCAGGCAAGGCCTAGTAACCAGCATGCAGTTGCAGCACCCTGACAACCACTACAGACTACTTGCCCAGCCTTTCTCTGCACCTCCGCTCCAGAGCACAATCCAGTTAAGGATCAGAACACCTACTTTCCTTGGGATGGCTCCAGCAATCTCTCCTACCCAGTTCAGTTGGATCCTCTGAACATGATAATCCTCAACTGCATGAGTGGAGGAGGGGGTTGATTAGTTAAGGCAGGACTTCATGCATACACCAAATGCACAGCCTGACTCGGAGCAGACTCATGCAGTCTTCCTGACTGACTCTGAACATAATGGGCTGCACAATTCTGTGCGTACTTTGCAGAAGCTGCATTGTATTTCTAGTAGCCTTATTTGAGTATGCTCATTTATGACCAGAAATAGGAATGCCATTTGACAAGGAAAACAGCTTTATTTTGATGGTAGTAAAAAGCCGCTGTTACAAACACTATTCTTACAAGAATAGCTCAGAAATCAATGAAATTAAGAATGGATCAAGCAGTGCATGACGAGGTGGGTGGGGGGTGGGAGAGAATGGATAAGAAAGATGCCATTCTTAAGATTCTTTGACTATCCAAGTGCCCTGTTCACTGATACGCACTACGTTAAGCAATAATAATAAAATTACAATTTGCCAATAAAATAGGCATGCCTTTCAGGGCATCACATCTTGACAAAGATTGAACACATTCAACATACCTTTTGAGAAGCTTCTTTTGAAACCACGTCGTACTTCTCTTTAAAGATGTAATTCTTTTTATCCAAAGGAGCAGAATCTTCTCCTGTACATTTTGCGTCACTTCTTCGATAAAGAGGATAATGCTGAAACGGATTAAAGCCAAGAAGCAAACAGCACATTAACAAGACCATAATGCATTTATGCTAAATAAAAGTGCAAAAGTGACCCATTTCCCAACACAAACACACCTGTAATAGAATTGGAGCTGAAGATGGGAGCTTGTCTACATCGCTGCACCTTTTTCTGGACTGACTTGGTTCCTGTCAACAAAAACCAAGCAAGTGTTTTGTACACACTCCTATATTACACGATAGAGGAGCAAATGGAAGAAGGCTGTTTTCAGGAAAAATCATGAGAGATTAGTAGGTCCAGTCTATGGAAAGACAACTCTCCGCCTAGAAGCTCTAACACAAGATGTGCGGATGTATCAGAGATAAAAAAAATGGCTACTTGTACAAAACCCTAACCCACCCTGCAAGTGGACTATGACAGAATAACAACATACACACAACTACAATTGGGTTACAAATAGCAGAAAGCAGCACTTTAACAGCCTAAGGTTCAACAAGAAAGATAAAGTCTGCGCTAGTTTACTATTAAAAAGACCAAGCAAATTGGTCTGCTGAAAACTGAGAAACGGTTTATTAATAAGCCAGAAGACCCCAAGTTACGACAAGGGGAAAGCTACTGCAATCTCAATTCTCAATGATTGTAAATCAAGAAGTTGAATGGAACATAAAACTGCTAAAACAGAAAAATATTGAGTCTGCAAATAAAATTGGGAAGTTGCTGGCTTGGCAACTGAGGAAAAAACAAAGTCAAAATATAAGCGAAATTAAGGTTGATGATAAAATAATAATGACCCAAAAGAAATAAGGAAAAACTTATAAATTTTATAAAGAACTTTATAAGGCACCAAAGGAAAATAAAGAGAAATAAAGAGAAAATAGAGTTTATTTAAAAAAACATAAATGAGATTTCACAAGAAAATAGGTCATAACTGGAAACACTGATTTCAACAGAGGAAATTACTGGTAGGTAATTAAACAAGGAGAGAATGCTTCAGTTTATGAACAGACTTCCGGAACCAATTGTGTTCATAAACCAAGGTACCACAAAGCCAGATACAATTACCTTTGCAACCATCACTATTTTCACATGCCCTAATTCAGTGACGGCATGCTGGCTCTTCTAATGCCATGCAGATAATTCACCCATGAATGTTTTTATATTCATTTTAATAGAGGGTGGTTGCTGAACAACTCAAGGCATGCCTGGAGTATGCGGACCATTTGGATCCCTTCCAATCTGGATTCAGGCCTCATCATGGGACTGAAACCGCCTTGGTCGCGCTGGTTGATGATCTCTGGCGGGCTAGGGACAAAGGTGAAAGTTGTTTCCTAGTTCTGCTGGATCTCTCAGTGGCCTTTGATATCATCGATCATGACATCCTTCTGGACTGTCTAGAGGAGCTGGAAGCTGAGGGCACTGTTATACAGTGGTTCCACTCCTTTCTCCTGGGCTGTGTCCAGAAAGTGGTGTTGGGGGATGAGTGTTCAGACCCCTGGGCTCTCCCCCATGTTTTTTAATATCGATATGAAGCCACTGGGAGAGACCATCAGGGGGTTTCAGCTGGGTGTTAATCAGTATGCAGATGATACCCAGCTCTACCTCTCTTTTAAATCAGAACCAGTGAAGGCGGTAAAGGTCCTGTGTGAGTGCCTGGAGGTGGTTGGAAGATGGATGGCAGCTAACAGATTGAGGCTGAATCCTGACAAGACAGAAGTACTGTTTTGGGGGGGATGGGGCAGGTGGGTGCGGGGGACTCCTTGGTCCTGAATGGGGCAACTGTGCCCCTGAAGGAGCAGGTGCATAGCCTGGAAGTCATTTTGGACTCACAGCTGTCCATGGAGGTGCAGGTCAATTCTGTGTCCAGGGCAGCTGTCTACCAGCTCCACCTGGTATGCAGGCTGAGGCGCTACCTGCCCACGGACTGTCTCACCAGAGTGGTGCATGCTCTAGTTATCTCCCGCTTGGACTACTGCAACACGCTCTACAAGGGGCTACCTTTGAAGATGACCCGGAAACTGCAACTAACCCAGAATGTGGCAGCTAGACTGGTGACTGGGAGTGGCCGCCGAGACCATATAACACCAGTCCTGAAAGACCTACACTGGCTCCCAGTACATTTCTGAGCACAATTAAAGTATTGGTGCTGACCTTTAAAGCCCTAAACGGCCTCGGCTCAGTATACCTGAAGGATCGTCTCCACCCCCATCATTCAGCCCGGACACTGAGGTCCAGCGCCGAGGGCCTTCTGGTGGTTCCCTCACTGCGAGGAGGTTACAGGGGACCAGGCAGAGAGCCTTCTCAATAGTGGCGCCCATCCTGTGGAACGCCCTCCCATCAGATGTCAAGGAAATAAACAACTATCCGACTTTTAGAAGACATCTGAAGGCAGCCCTGTTCAGGGAAGTTTTAAATATTTGAAGTTTTATTCTGTTTTTAATGTTCTGTTGAAAGCTGCCCAGAGTGGCTGGGGAAACCCAGCCAGATGGGCGAGGTAGAAATAATACCATATTTCTACCTCCATAGGACGCAACTGACCATAGGACGCGCCTAGTTTTTAGAGTAGGGGGGAAAAAATGCTTTCTTGAATTGTCCTAGGCATAGCAGCCAACTCCTAGAGGCCTAGGTGCCTTTGACCCCCCCCCCAAATTAAATATTTGAGGAAGCTTATTTTGCAAAGGGGGAAAGCTCCATTTTTTTGAGGATCAGCTCAAAGTTGTGCAGCTTTTTTTGCAAATTGGGGAAGCCCCGTTTTGGGGTGAGGGTCAGCTCACAGTTGTGCATATTTTTTGCAAAGGGGGGAAACTCCATTTTTGAGGATCAGCTCAAAGTTGTGGAGCTTACCTTGCAAAGGGAAAAAAATCCTGTTTTTATGGGGTTCAACTCACAGTTCTGCAGCTTCTCTAGGAAAGGAAAGGGACTCATTTCTACAGTTTCCAGACAGATAATCTAATCAGCCAGTCACATGTTGCTGGGGAAACAAGCAGCCTCCCTCTGCAGACAACAATTGAGGCCTGGGCAAGGGGCCTGAGCGGGGCGGCAAGGGAGCTAGCTCCCTTATCTCCCTCCCCGATCTCTTGCAATCAGCTGCTGAGCGGGTCCTTTCAACTCTCTCTTTCCCTCGTTAGCCTTTAGCTCTTTCTAAAAAAAAAAAGCATGATCTGCCTTTCGCCCCTGGGCAATTTGGCTCCAGGGACCACACATTCGCTCCATAAGACACCCAGACATTTCCTCTTTTTAGGAAGAAAAAAGTGTGTCTTATGGAGTGAAAAATACGGTAATTTGTTTGTTTGTTTGTTTGTTTGTTTGTTTACTATTATTATTTAATGGAGGAAGCACGTTTCCAAGCATTAAGAGAAACAGCACATCCTTCTATAAAGTAAGATGGCGGAGAGATGGAAGAACTCCATGCACACATTACAGCAACCGAACTTCTCAGTAATAATGTAACACATAAAAATAATGTATGCAAAAACAATGTATGCCAAGAAATCACAAACAGAAGTCAGTTTAGAAAGATTATTTTGAGCACCTCAATATACACCGATGAAGTTTCCCAGTGAGGTAATTCTATCCTTACCTGCAGTGAACAGTTGAGTTGATGGGAGAGTTCTGCAAGCTTTGCTTCTGCTGTTCTACAGATAATGCAGCCATCACCCTCAAGAGCAACACTGTTCACCATAACAAAGCTACAAGTACAAGAGAAGAAATAATGACATTGATGTGCAGTATGTCTGCAGTAAGAAGCGGCTCCATGCTCAAAATCAGGAAAACTCAACAAGGTAGACATCCTGCATCAAATCCAGAGAGTGCTGTTTGGTACATGCTCCAGCTGCAGTGCAGTGTTTTCTCAAACCATTGCCCTAAATTCAGCCACTCTGAAGATCCAAAAGGCGTAGTATTCTAGCATTCCTAATAGAAAATATTCAGGGTTCTTCTTTATATTATACTTCAATATTTTTTTTAATTTCTTCAAAGATCTGGTTCCAATAGGGTTTAATCTTTTCGCATTGCCACCACACGTGTACAAAGGTCCGTGTTTCTTTTTGGCACCTCCAGCATAAATTATATTTTGTCTTATACATTTTGTGTAATTTAACCGGTGTCATGTACCTATAAAACATTTTGATCATATTTTTCCTAATTCCTTTGGAGGCTGTAAATTTCTATGAAATTTTGCATAATTTTTCCCATTGTTCTAATTGGATCACTTTCCCCAAATCGGATGCCCATTTAATCATCGTATCCTTTGTTAATTCATTTTTGGTCTCCCATTTGAGTAGTACATTATACATTTTGGAAATATTTTTATTATTATTTTGCAGCAGGTGTTCTTCTAACAGCGAGGGTTCATCCATAAATCCTTTTTGTAATTTATCTTTATTAAATTTGCTATTTATTTGATGGAATTGAATCCAACCCGTCAAAAGATGTTTTATCTCCTCATATTCTTTTAGCTTAAGCTTCCCTTCCTTTTCTTCTATTAGATCTTTATATTTTCCCCACTTTCCATCCGAATTCAACTTCTTCACTGTTAATATTTCAACGGGTGACAGCCATCTGGGGGTTTTGGGGTCTAGCAGCCTTTTATGTTTCTCCCGTATTTTTAATAAAGATTTATTTATGACATGATTGTTGAACCCCTTATTTACTTTAACTTTGTCTTCCCCCAAGTAGGCATGCCAGCCGAATTTATTCTGATATCCCTCCAGGTCTAATTATTTGTGATTATCTAACGTAATCCACTCTTTTAACCACATGAAACCCACCGCATCATGGTATAAATTTAAATCTGGCAGTGCCAGTCCTACCCTGCTTTTTATATCAATCATTAACTTATATTTGATTTTTGCAGATTTATGATTCCAGATGAAATTGGTAATAGCTTTTTTCCATTGCTTAAGGAGGTCAGTTTTGGGTCCTAAAATTGGGAGCATCTGGAACAAGAACAACATTTTAGGTAAAACATTCATCTTAATACGCGCAATCCTGCCTAAGATTGATAGCTTTAATCTGTTCCACACCTCTAGATCTTTTTTTGTTTATTTCCATATTTTAATATAATTACCCTTAAACAAATTATTATTATTTGTAATCCAAATGCCCAAATATTTTGTTTTATTCACTATCTTTAACCCCACTTCTTTTTGTAAATGCTCAATTTCATCCTTTGACAATTTTTTTGCTATCATATTAGGTTTACTCATATTCAAACTAAAACCTGCCAAATTCCCAAATTCCATGATTCTTTTTAATGCCTGTTCAATGCTTTCCTTTGGTTCCTCCATTGTAATTATTACATCATCTGCAAATGCCTTGATTTTATGGACATCTCGTCCAATTGTAATTCCTTTACAATGCTTGATGAAGGAATAAATAAGCAAGATGAAAAAATATTTCTATATGCAACCGCAGCCACAAGAATATTGATCGCCACATATTGGAAAAGACAAGATATACCAAAAATTAGTGAGTGGCAAGGGAAATTATTTAGCTATGTGGATCTAGCGAAATTAACTAATTCAATCAGGGGTAGTAGTAAACAGAAATTTGATCAAAGCTGGGGAAAATTTGGGGATTACATGAACAAACAATGCCCTACACTAAAATCCTGGATTTACTTCTAATGCTCTGTACTGTTCGCAAGGGTTATAAATACAAGAGAAAACATCAGGGAAGTTTATTATGGTAAGGGAAGCAGTAACTAGTTAAAAACTTAGCGAAACAGAGATGATGGCAAGTGGAAGTTTAAGGAAGGAGACGATAGTCTTGTTCGTTTGTTACGTTTGTGATGTTTATTTATTGTATGATTTGTTTTATTTTATTTAAGGTTGAGGAAAAGGATCAGACAAGAAAGCCTAGTGGAATTTTGTATTATATTTTATTTATTTTTGTCAATTTGGTTATATGATAATTTGTATGATTTGTAAGATTTGTTTTGTTTTGTTTTGAATTTCAGTAAAAAATTTTTGGAGGGGGGGGAAGGTGTAGTATTCTACATCATTTTATATGCTTACAACAGGAGTTGGCAACCCTGGGCCAAATCAGGGGTTCTTCACCTTTCCATCTCATTCCTTGCAACCATGTGGCCCCAATCTTATCTCCATGGGTCACATCAGGTAGGCACAGGATTTCTAAAGGGACAAGGAAGGACACGCTGCAATTAAGATGGGAATCACACCTAGGGAAAATGCATTCAGTGTGGAAAAGGTGGAACATCACATTCCTTCCCCTTTTTAGTGCTTCTTTACTTGGGATAGGTGCCAACCAAGCTGGTGAAAGATGGAAGACATGCGTGTGTGCGAAAGGGAGAAAATACATAGGGCAGTGAGCTAAGTGTGCACATCCTTATTCGCCTGTGTGGACCTCCAACCAATTGAAAACTGAAACTGCAACCTTCTCCTTATGGATGATTCTTTGGTCCCAGGTATAACTTAGCACAAAACAAAACAGATATTGTTTTAAGTTCCATTACCGTCCTCTATATTAATATGCATGATATTTTTGAACATAACAGTGCACAATAGGACTCATTCCTAGGTTGATGTGAAAGACTGAAGCCTAAATATGTACTTACGAGACAAATGCTGCAGAACAACTTGGACAAGTGTCTTCAACCATTTCATGAATTTATACCCCACATAAAGTTAAAACTGGGAGCTTCCTGCCAATGGCAGGTACAAAATGTAAATAAATATTTAAGATGCAAGTGAACAAAAAAAAAAGACTCACTTTATCCCTTTCCGAGTTATCAGCTTTTCTGAAGTGAAATTGAAAACCTCCGAAAAACGTTGCAACTTGTATTCCGTCATTCTGTGTGAAATTAAAAAAACCTCTACTTAATTTAAAATAAGTTATATTGATCTTTTTTCTGAAGCTTTGATTTAAAAAGCTAACTATCAAGCTCCAATCAGGTAATGTGTGTATCTAAATGTTAGTTTAAAGTACTGTACAGTCCATCACAGTTCCTTTACACAGGGAGAGAGAAAAAGAAAGGATAGAAAAAGTAGAAGAAAAGAAAGAAAAGAGAAAATGGCAAGTTACTTCTCTTCACCAAAAACCTTTCTGTATTCATACTTCAGTCACTTCAATATATACCAGTAGATCTTATTTAAACTCTTAGTAAAGGACTTCCACCACTTTCCCACACAGTTCTTAGCTATCTTATTTGAAAAAGCATCTGTCATTCATTAATTTCTTTTCCTTAAACTCTTTCCTCATCTGTCAATTTTTTTGGGTTCTCTATATTCTTCACAAGGTTAATCTAGACACAACCAAAATTTTGTATTCGAGCCCTGTTTGCATAAATATTCATTCAAGCATTCCCATTGTTTCTGAATTATAGTCTTTGGTTTATGCCTTATTAAGTCCCGTCAGTTTTGCTAACTCCAGGTACTCGCATAATTTGCTTAACCATTCTCCCTTTGTTGGAATATAATTTCCTTTCCAATGACTTGCTACTAACATTCTCACTGCCGTTGTTGCATACATAAAGATATTAATTTTATCTCTGGGAATATCATTACTCAAAATTCCTAATAAATATGCTTCTGCCCTTTTGGTATATGATGCTTTTATCAATTTTTTAATCTCTTCATGGATCATACCCCAAAATTTCATGCCTGTGTATTCTGGAGGCCAACAGAGCAATTTATTTTCACCAGCTTTTTGTTTTTCATTTCTCACATTTTTCCCTTTGAGAGACTTTCATACCCATGGCCCTGCTGTTGCATTCTTCCATTTATCTGCCAGTTCCTGGATGTCAGACAAGTCAGGGCTCAAATCACTTCCTTCTTGAAGCAAATAAATTCACTTCTATTAAAAAAAAACACCTTATACATTCCTGATCTAGCAGCTTCTGGTATATGGCAGTTAAAGACAGCTCAGTATTAAAACCTGTCTTCAAAAGGTAAAGAACTGAGAGTGTGAACACCTGGATGGAAACAACACCAAGTTTTCTGCAATCCTGGCACCACAGTCAGCTAGCAACACAGAATCTGATGCTGCAAAGAGAATCCTTTTAGGCAAAAGGGATTAACACTCTAGGTGAAGCCTTGATATCCATAATACAGCTGGATTAAAAGGTTTGGCACTCATTTTCTCTCCCTTTATCCTTATTTTTTTGACATTTGGGGAATGCTTGAAAGGGGCAAAACATTTCTCCACTGCCCCGCCAACCAGGCTAATGCTCCACGTTTATAGTCAACCTGCAGCAATGGAACAACAAAACAGGAAGCATCACTTCAGAAATGCATTAAAAGAATAAGTGGTGCATTAGCTGGAAGTGGATTGAAGATTCTCTCAAAAACGTTTTTAACAGTAAACTTGCAATACTGCAACTTAAGTCCACAGCAGCTGCATATTATGGTATGTATCTAATGCTTGATTTCAGTGTTGTGTAAGTACTAAATGGCACACGTGTTGCTCCCAACAGATTGAAGCATGTTAACAAGGCTCCTCCAGCCCTCTATGTGCACAGGCAGAAGAAGGGACAAAGCAACACTCTGTATGATTTTGCATGTGCCCAAGAAATATGCCCCCCCATAGATTCAAACCTATCTTAAAGCATTTAGTTTTATAATAGAATGTTTTTCTCATTTTGACAATTCCCATCTCAGTACTGCATCCTGTTAAAAGAATTACTCACTCATAATGAAAGCCAATGTCGTGGTTGCCAACAATAGCAATTAGCTCAATAGAGGCTGGATGCCTAAACATTTTCTGATAGCGTCTTACATCATCTGACCAGGCCTGCAGGAAAATGTAAAGGTTCTAACTGTATATAATATAATTTAAATAACTATTAATTTTTCATCACTATCATTAGTTATTGCAATTTGCCCCACAATTCTACTGTCAGTAACAGCCATATGGCATTACTGTTACCATGAGGTGGTTAAAAGCATATTATGGTTGTACAGCATTAATGCTGCAATAAGTCAGTAAGTGACCTGCAACAATGCATTTAAGCCCACATAAATAAATCAAAGTAATGTGAACACTGGGGCAAATCTTTCTCTCCTCAACCCCTAGCATGGCAACTTTGACATGGGCAGGACCATCCACGTGTCAATCATCTGAGGTCATGTGCTTGACGGGCAGACCACCCCACCCATCTGTCAAAGTTGGCCTGTGGAAATATTCCTAAACAATACTGAACTCCCCATACATCAGTCAAAGCATGAAAAACTGAGTCCTGCGTTTTGCAGCGGCATCTCCACCTGTCCTACATCCATCATTTGATGCCAGGTGAGTGCCTAGAGCACCTTTTTTTGCCTGAATGCCAGAAACTCCCCACCCATATTAAAAAATAAAAATAAAAATCAGTAACTCAGTAATATTTATCAAAATATAGCATCACACTTCTTTTTGCATGACTCTGAATAAGGGTTGTGACTAATTAGGCACTAATAAGGACACTGACTAACTGGACACTAATATTGACAAAGGGTAGAGTCTCACAATCCTTAACTGCTTAAGTCAACATAAATTGATTTTCAGAGTCTCTGTACATGCTAAATCAGTCATGTGACTCACTAAACCAATATTCTGTATACCTGAAGGAGCATCTCCCCTCCATTGTCCAGCTCGGACACTGAGGTCCAGGTCCGAGGGCCTTCTAGTGGTTCCCTCACTGCAAGATGTGAAACTACAGCACCCGCCCTGTGGAACACACTCCCATCAGATGTCAAACAGATAAACAACTATTTGACTTTTAGAAGACATCTGAAGGCAGCCCTGTTCAGTGAAGTTTTTAAATGATTGATGTTTTATTGTTTTTAATATTCTGTGGAAAGCCGCCCAGAGTGGCTGGGGCAAAGTAGGCAGAATATTATTATCATCATTATCATCATCATCATGCCTACAGCTGCAGCATTCTAAATAATGTGCTGAGTGGAAATCCAAGGTGGGATTCACCTAAAGAACCCTGTTGCAAGACCTGCACAAGGACTTCCAATTTTACAAAACTGGTCCTGGGGCTGGGGGGGGGGGGCAGAACAGTGCAGGGGGCTTTCATTCCATCTGGCAAGCTGGAATACTTGCATAGATGGAACAGTGCAATGTTTAATTCCACCTCAGCTTTTAACACACAAAAATAATCTACTCAGCACATTCACCTATAGTTTTAACTTGACAACAGCAAAAGGGGGGGGGAACCTATGCAGATACATTTTCAAATAGCCTCTATCTAGGTCAAGAGTGGGGAAGCGCTTTCATCTGGTGGGTCAAATCCAAATGTGACACATAGGTGGTCATAGCTGGCTAAAACAGCCCTGTGGGCCAAATTAGGAACTTTAGTGGGTCTAATCTGACCTATGGGTAAGAAGTTTCCAATGTTCAATCTAGGTTTTCCTCACTCGTCTTTGCTATAGACAGAAAATCCGATGGGTAGCTTACTGCTAGCTGATCAATGCCTACATGTTATTGATGCATCTCTCACCTCATCTTAAATTAAGCACTAGGAACGGCTGGCAAAAAAGCATAACATACAGATCTCTCCTAAAAGCACTGAAGCAACTGCCTGGTGCGTGCCAAATATGCCTGCAGGAACTACATAGTCCAATGTGCTACCTAGTAAAGCAGAATTTAAGGAAACTTGGCCCAATGACTTCCAAGTTCTTTAACTTAATTGCTACTGATCAGGATACTGGTTAGCAAAGATGACTGAACAACTAAGCTTTAAAAGAACTGTATTAGATTCCTGGTCTCATTCTTTTGTGCACAACACTTTCAATAAAATCCTATTTTGCTTCATGAACACTTTAATGTTTCACACAATACCAACCTGGGGAGAACTCCATTTCCCTTCATCAAAGACATCACCCAGGATAAAAACTATTTCTGGTTGCAGAAGCCAGAGAGCAGTTTGGAAGGCTCTCTCCATCTGCCATTCCCTAAGAGAAGAAAAAAAGGGGTATCAGTTCAACATACTTAAGTGAATATTGTACCAATGTTGTACTTGTACCAATCTGGCCATGTTGACCTGCTTTGCTTTGTTTTGTCTCCACTATATTGGGTGGGTATTGTAGTCTGAGGTTTTCCTAAGGTAAACGTTTTAATTATGAGTCTTCATCCCACAAGTCTGAAGAGATGTGGTTGTATTGAAGGGCATGACTGTAATAGATTTTGTGATCCTTCTGAATGAAAGCTAGAAATATGTACAGGTTAGTGGTCAGGGGGTTTCATATATAACTATTATGTAAACAGCAACAGCAAAAGGCTTCTAAAAGTAATTTCCAAGTGATGCAAGTTTAAATATGGATTATTTTACATACATTTCTACCAAACTTTCTAACCATGAGGTTGAACCTTTGCAGTGGCAGACCATGGGGGTCTCCAATTTCAGCGGTGCCCTGTGTGATGCTAAAGAATCCCATCACCACCACCTCTCACCTTCCATTCCCCCTGAGGTGCCTCATCCCTAAATCCGCCTAATTTATTTTAAAACTCACGAGGCTGAAATTTTGCAATTTCAATTTGTGCACTTTTTCTTTCTTTTTTACTGACTACTTGGACTGAAGCATACAAGGCATCTTGTCAGCTTGATAAAACACACTGCTTTAGTCACGTTTTCCTACACACAGATGTAGAATACTGGAAGTGCATACCGTAATTTGCCATCATGAGATCAAATAACCATCAAGCCTGGCTACACCCAGTCATTACCTCCTCTAACACAGTGAATGAACATGAATTATTTGTGTGAACTCTAAAGACTATATTTTAGCCTAGCAATAGTCAAGATATTACCATCCCATCAGTTGGGAACCAATTTTAATTGGTGAGACTATGAATGATTTTTGCTACTCAGCCAGCAATACCCCTGGCTCCTTCTTGAGCAGTTTGGATCTAGCATGCTTTATACCAGCTCAACTTAACCCCATGCTACAGTCTGCATTGTGCTCCCCAAAAGGTTGCAGAGCCTAAGAAATGCAAAATGAGTATTACTTAAAATATTACCATAAGAACAATTCCGGATTCTCGAATTTAAGAGAGTTTTCTGATAACAGTATAAAACCCATTAAAAACATTTCAGAATACCTGAGCTTTTTATGTTTTTTTGGTTCTGGTGTGTTACAGCAACATGCAGTGAATTAGAAAATATTAAGAATAATGATTCCTTCAAACAATGAGTAATAGTTTATGATTATCAAATGGTTAAAAAAATCCACTTCTTTCAATAGATATATACTAATGTTCTGGCAATATTCAAATATGAATGAATGGATTAGCATGTAAATAATCAACAAGTCACAGGTTATTTAGTGGTTCATAACCCTGGTTTTCACGCATGCAGAGGCCAGCGGGAAAATATATGTTTATAATAAATTGCTGCCTGTTACTGATATTTAGCTCTTACCTTCTCAGCTTGTCCAGCCAGTGACCACCGATTTCACCTAGTAAATGAGTATCTGATAAAAACATAGCCTTCAAGACAGAATTGGAAGTCTTTTCAGTAGCCCTTGGATCCTGAGCTTCCAATTGCGGCCAGTGACACTGAATTATAACTATGTAATAAATTAAAAATTCACAGAAGATGAACACAGAAAAAGTAAAACACAAAAGCTTCAGTGCAAAAGTGCCTTCTCTCTTCCCCAAAAAACTGTTTGGGATCCTAAAGCGCAATAATGCCATATCAGCCTATAGGCAGGTCTTTCTCCCCATAGATGGTACCAATATCCACCTACTGAGGCCACTAAGCCAAACCAAATGCGTGTTTCAATTTTTGTTCTTCACATCAGACAGGAATCCTGCAGAAGACAGAAAATAATAAATACTATGAATTCAGTAAGTGATCCAAGCTGCTTCCTATTAGGCTCCAAAACACAATGTGAGAATGTTGATAAAAGTGATCTACCTTACAGGACTGGTGTAAGATTTACTGAAGTAGCATAATACCTTCTAAAGCTCTCTACCGGTATAACTATTACTCTAAGTCAACAATAGTGTAATATATTCATTAGGACCAACTAACATGTCATCAAGTAGCAAGCAAGTCTTTGAGTTCACCAGAATTTTCTTCAGAGCAACATTACAGGGGAGAGCAAAAGTGCAGGGGAGAGCGAAGATGTTCCTGTGTGTGATGAAAACGCTCCTGAAATAAACAAATAAAATTGTCCAGTAGCACCTTAGAGACCAACTATGGTAAGTTTGTTCTGGGTATAAGCTTTCGTGTGCAAAAGAAGAAGTGTGCATGCACACAAAAGTTTATACCCAGAACAAACTTAGTTGGTCTCTAAGGTGACCCTGGACAATATACCCCCCCCCACTGCATCAGACCAACACGGCTACCTAACCTTAATCTGAAAACGCTCCTGTTTGCAATTATACCAAGAATTTATATTTATTTCTGCAGTTCACCCAGTGAGCCTCTTTGGTAACAATCGTTGCTACCGGTAAAAACAATCGTTGCTAAAACGAAGCAACAGCGAAGTTCAGGTGAAAGCCGTGGAACAATGCACTTTTCTCTCGCCATTTTGTGTGTGCAACCTCCAAGAGCGAAGAGCTCTGCTCAACTCAAAAGCTTGCTCGCTACCGTTGTGACCCGTTTTTAGTTGGCTGTAACAAAGACATTGAAGGACCCAGGTGGCGCTGTGGGTTAAACCACTGAGCCTAGGGCTTGCTGATCAGAAGGTCGGCAGTTCGAATCCCGGTGACGGGGTGAGCTCCCATTGCTTGGTCCCAGCTCCTGCCAACCTAGCAGTTCGAAAGCACCTCAAAATGCAAGTAGATAAATAGGAACCGCTACAGCGGGAAGGTAAACGGCGTTTCCATGTGCTGCTCTGGTTTGCCAGAAGCGGCTTTGTCATGCTGGCCACATGACCTGGAAGCTATACGCCGGGTCCCTCGGCCAATAATGCGAGATGAGCGCGCAACCCCAGAGTCGGTCACGACTGGACCTAATGGTCAGGGGTCCCTTTACCTTTACCTTTAACAAAGACATTATACATCGGCTGTATTTGGATGGAAAGAGAGAGGCAACCATACATGTATGTATTTAATTTTACGGATCAGCGAGGCGACTTGCCATTTTTGTCAGCTTGTAAGAACCACCCGACTACTTCGCAATCATCTCCCAGGTACTGAGTAAATGGCATCATCATGCAAAAAAAACGAGCCCGCCTCTATTATAATGACCCTCCCGCCGCCAAGGAGGAAGGAAAGCCCCAAGAATAATATTTCTTTTTGGTAGAGCTGGGGAAACGTCAAAGAGGCAGAAGAAAGCCAGGCAGAATTGGCCAACTTTCTCCTGCAGAAGGGGAGGCATTTCTAAGGGGAAACTACCGAAGGCGGAAGCCAAACCTCTTTCCTCTCACAATAAACAGCCCGCTTCAAGCTGGCGCTGCTGCTGCTACTCACCCCTGAGAGGAAACTCCCGCCAGGAGCGGAGCGAGGCTCCCGCGTGCAAGAGACGGAGGACGGAAAAACTCCCCGCCGCTTTGCACGTGTCCCCCGCACGTCTGCAGCGGCGCTTCCTGCGGCGTCCGTGGAACGGCGAAGAGCTCCACTCCGGAGGTCAGGAAAGCGACCGAAGCACTTGCTTATTGGATGCCTCGCTTCCTGGATCGCCTCGTTCTCCAGCCTCGCGCGCCTCTCATTGGCCCCGCTGAGGCAGCCGTTTGATTGGCCGCCGCGTCGCTCTCCGCTGGAGCATGGCGGCTGCTGCTGCTGCTGGTTCGGAGATGGTTATCCTGGGCAGCTGTCCCTGCACAGCTGAGGCGGAGGGCGTGCAAGGGCGATGCAGGGGACTCGGGGTAGCTGGTTTCATTAACTTAGCAAGAGGAAACAATAGTTCGTTCAAATTTATTCATTTTCATTATTCATTAGTTCATGCACACAACAGCATTCCTTTCTCCCACCTCTACGTTTTGTGTTTTTCGTGCCTGTGAAGAGCTTGTAAGCTTTGTAGCATCTTCAGAGGCCAGAGGCCCTCGCCAAGTGTGAAACGACTGGTAGCTACTGGAAAAAAGACTTTTTTGGGCGGTGGCATCCCAGTTACAGAATGCCCTCCCTAGAGAAGCCAACCAGGCGCCTTAACCTGTGAGCCTTTGAAACCACTTGATTTTGGATCTGCTGCCTGTTGCAGTGGTGAGATGTGGCTTAACAGAAGGTTACTCTAATCAAGATTTAAAAGCTGCTCATTGTGAGACTCTGGAATAGGGATTCAACTGGTTTCAGAATGGGGAAGTACTCCTTTCCATATTGGATTATTGCAGCAGGTCTACCTTTGAAGAGTCTTCAGAAGTTACATTTCGTCCAGAATACAGCAGCAAGCATGTTAATGGGTACTTGTTCTTGCCCTGTACTTGTTACTAGATTCTCTTTCAAGCATAAAGCAAAGTGTTGGTGATTGTTGAAGCCCAAAACAACTCAGATGCAGGATATATTGGGGACCACCACCTCTCACCCTCTAAGACCCAGTGAAAATATCATTCTCTATCTCTCACTTGCAGTGGAGGTGCAATTGGGCAGGATTGGCCATGCCCAGATTAGGAAATAGATTGCCCCAGAATGGGCCTGTTGGGAGTTTGGTGGGAGAACTATAGTTAATGAGCATACAAGGATTGTGGTTTGGTTTTGTTTTTGTAAAAACGCCTTGAGTTGCTTGTGGTGGGAAAATGCATCTAATAAATTAATTAATAATAATATATCAGTTTCATCATGGCTTGTTTAAACTAACCACAATTATGAAACCCTGGGCTATAATGGGGATATGTTGTTTGTTCAAATTAAAACTGAATGCTTCTGACCTCTGTCACATACTACAGAAATAGGGGGTACCAGAGTTTTCAAGAACAAAGTTCCATGCAGGTACTGTACATTACTAGAATGCTAAACCAAAGTTTAGTGTTACATCCAAAACCAAGAAATAACTTATTAAAAAGGCAGAAAGGCAGAAAGGCACTGCACAAATTATGCAAAGGATTAAAAATTGGTCAAAGTCATGATTTTATTGCAAAATAAGTGCCTTCCTCATAAGCAAGTTAATATTGCAAAGTACAGTCAATATTAAACTGTTTATTCATAATCTTGGTTGAACATTTTATTTCCACGATTTATTTAAAGTTCCACGATGCCTACCAGCTTTTAAAGTTGATGTAGAAGTGATTCTGTATGTTGAACTTAGTTGTTTCAAACACTTTTCATATTCAGTATTAAGTTTTATGGCTTCTTGAAGTGCATATTTTAGATCTTCTATTTCATCAAAAAAATCCTAAAAAGTAATACCATACACAGTATTTTAATTTCCCACTTTGTCCATTCTTGTATTCACCACTGAAATACACTTATAGGAAACAAACCATATTTTAAAAAAGATTTACAAGAACTCAAGATTTGCTAATGAAAAGTCCAAATTTTAATTTGATTGGAATGTTACTCCTCTTAACATCTAACAGATGCAAGATTCTAATCAATGGAAGATTTTGTGAACTGCAATGTGTGCCAAATCCTATTCAACTAGTAATTAGAGGACTTATCTTCTGGACAAGTTCACAGTGTGGTACTGAAGGCTTGATTACAGATTTTTTTAGTTAATTTCTCAGTTAGTTTGGGGTGTTGTTGCTGTTTTTTGTACACTGAAAAGACCAGTCAAAGAAGTGAACTCAATAGCTCATTTATTAAACCTAAACTGTTGGACTGCCCCTATCCTGCGACCTGTCTAGTCGGATTGTCCCCTCTCCCCCACTTTACATTTTATAACATTTATTTGTTTTAGTATTTGAAAATTAAATCACCTTGGATGTTTTGGCAGAAAGGTGGTATATAAGTGCAATAAGTAATGATAAAGTTACCTTGTCTAATGCAGCAAGCTCATTTCTCAACATTCTTCTTTCCTTAGATAATGATTCATTTTCCATCTTCAGATGCTGAATCTCAAAAAGCAGCTGGTCTATAGTACAATGAAAAACCAGTAAAGGTAAAGGTAAAGGGACCCCTGACCATTAGGTTCAGTCGTGACCGACTCTGGGGTTGCGGCGCTCATCTCACGTTATTGGCCGAGGGAGCCGGCGTACAGCTTCCAGGTCATGTGGCCAGCATGACTAATCCGCTTCTGGCGAACCAGAGCAGCGCATGGAAACGCCGTTTACCTTCCCACTTGGAGCGGTACCTATTTATCTACTTGCACTTTGACATGCTTTCGAACTGCTAGGTTAGCAGGAGCTGGGACCGAGCAACGGGAGCTCACCCCGTCACAGGGATTCAAACCTCCAACCTTCTGATCAGCAAGCTCTAGGCCAGGGGTTCCCCAAACTAAGGCCCGGGGGCCGGATGCTGCCCAATCACCTACTAAATCCAGCCCGTGGACGGTCTGGGAATCAACATGTTTTTCATGAGTAGAATGTGGTTTTTTTAAAAAAAAAATGCACCTCTGGGTTATTTGTGGGGCCTGCCTGGTGTTTTTACATGAGTAGAATGTGTCCTTTTATTTAAAATGCATCTCTGGATTATTTGTGGGGCATAGGAATTCAAGGGCGTACCCACCATTCGGCAAGTTAGGGCAGCTGCCCTACTCTAGAAGCAGGGCTGGTGGGCAGAGGCGGAGCACAGCCCGGCGTAGCGCGAGTTCGCCATTCCCGCCGCGCCGCGCCGCACCCTCCCTCCAGCTCCCCGGCGCGCCCTCTGGCAAGGCCAAGCGCGGCGGGGAACCAGAGAGTGCGGCGCGGCGGGCGGGAACGCTGAACTCGCGCTCCGCTGGGCTGGGCTCCGCCTCCGCCCACCAGCCCTGCTTCTAGGGAGGGGCGGAGGCGCGGAGGAGGCAGCCACAAGCTCGCGCTCCCCACGCGCCTCTGGAGCTTCGTGCTGGGCGGGGGAGCCTGGGGCCGCCTCCTTGAAAGAGCTGCGAGGCACGGAGGAGGCAGGCACAAGCTTGCGTTCCCTGTGCACCTCTGGAGCTTCGTGCCGGGCACGGGAGCCTGGGGCCGCCTCCTTGAAAGAGCTGCGAGGCGTGGAGGCAGGCACAAGCTCGCGCTCCCCGTGCGCCTCTGGAGCTTCGTGCCGGGCGCGGGAGCCTGGGGCCGCCTCCTTGAAAGCGCTGGGAGGCGCAGAGGAGGCAGGCACAAGCTCACGCTCCCTGCGCCTCTGGAGCTTCGTGCTGGGCGCGGGATCCTGGGGCCGCCTCCTTGAAACAGCTTGGAGGCGCGGAGGAGGCAGCCACAAGCTTGCGCTTCCCGCACGCCTCTGGAGCTTCGTGCCGGGAGCGGGAGCCTGGGGCCGCCTCCTCGGAAGAACTGGGAGGCGCAGGCCACGTA
Source organism: Zootoca vivipara (assembly GCF_963506605.1). NCBI lineage: Eukaryota > Metazoa > Chordata > Lepidosauria > Squamata > Lacertidae > Zootoca > Zootoca vivipara. Next base: position 49,326,167 of record NC_083283.1, read on the forward strand.
GCCCCGCCCACATTCCCACTGTGGCCCCTCCCCTCCCGCCCCTTGCCCCCCCTAATTTTGATCCTGGGTACGCCCCTGTAGGAATTCGTTCATATTTTTTTTCAAAATATAGTCTGGCCCCCCACAAGGTCTGAGGGACAGTGGACCAGCCTCCTGCTGAAAAAGTTTGCTGACCCCTGCTCTGGGCTCTGTGGTTTAACCCACAGCACTGCCTGCGTCCCCAGAAAAACCATTAGGAGCTCACTAAAGCTAAATTATGTTACATATTCATAATTTACAAAATATGCTTATACAGTATCTTCAGGCAATTTTCTTTTATAATAACGCCCTGTATCAAAGAAAGTATTGGAATTTAACCCAGCTAGTGGGAAACCTCCATGAATATTGTAGATATTGTTTCAGTTATAATTTTAATAACTTTATTCAGACATAACATGCCTAAGAAACATGATCACAAAGTATATGTTTACCTAAATATTTGCAGGAACAGCTCCCCTTCTTTTTACACACACATTTGTAAGACCCATTTTTTTCCTGTAGTGGATCAGGTTTGTCCTTTGGTAACATCTTTTTACTTTCCAGCTTCTTCATCTTTTGGTTTGCTAAATCAAGCTGGTATTCCATATCATTAATTTTCATCTATGATAAAATAGTAGAGTATTTGTAATAAGCATTTAAATTAATACTATATCTAGCATCCTTGGAAGCACACTTTACACACTTTACTAAACTTTATTGGCATTAGAAGCTAGCAACAAAAACGTGAGAGAAAAGGAGTCAGATTCCCATCCAAATCAAAAGATGAAAGTGTGAGATGGAAATGAGAAACATTATTGACTCAATCTATGCCTGCAACATGTCATACATTGCATAATGTTCATTTTCTGTCAATCAGTTTTGTGTCAGTTATATGAATTTTTACAAGCGTCTTCAGGACTGTCAGCTACACTCATCTATTGGCAAGGGTGCATGCACCTCCAATCCAATAAATGCACTATGCAAGCAAATCCAAATGCTAAACACAATGTCTTTCATCCATAGAGGATCTTAAACATGCAGCCATGTGTTAAAGAAAATATTGGCTTGCTTATTTTCTTTCTTTATGCAAATCACCCTTGCTACATCAGATGCTGAAAGCTAATGTCTATCCCATGCTCCCAAGAGTTTGGAGCTTATATTAACAGTTAACAATAAAACAAGGCACAATAAAAACAAAATGTCCAATTAAATTATGGTTAATTATCCAACACTTGACTAATCCTGGCCATTAAAATGCCAGCCTAAAGAAGGCTCCTCCCCTAAAACCCCACTACTAATTGCATTATCCCCATATCAGATAAATTTACAGTAGGGAATCACTGAGATTGGCATTGTTGAGGGAAATGTCATGAGGACTATGCAAATTAGATGGAACACAAACAGCTGAAAACACACAGTAAATTCCAGTGTGGGCAAGCCCTAAATCTTGAGTACTCTCTTAAAGTAAGAGTTTACATGAAATCATATGACCAGAACTTACAGAAAGTCTTGCAATGGTTTCACATTGTCCTTGGTTTGTTTTTAATTCTTTATTATACCTTTTCTGTAGATTATGATACAACTGGAGTACTCTGGAAGAGCAAACAGACAAGAATGATAACTGCTGATTTTCCTAATACAGATACAGATACAGAAATGCTTGTTCAAACCCCTCTGAAAAGAACTGGCAGCAGGGCTTGGTGGGTTCCATTCACTACATGCAAAGTGTTTGTTTTGTTTTGATTTGATTTGATAAACACTGACATCCAGAATGTGAAAGATGAGGCTTACAGAGGTGGAATGGCTGGGTGTGGGTGACAATGTTGAGTAAAAAGAAGAGAAAAGGGCAAGTACTGTATACCGGGAGAGGCCCTTGGCCTATTACCACTGGTCACAATTCCAGGACTACAGGGAAATTGTTATGTACTAAGCTTCGATCCTAGAACAATAGGCAGGAAGGATCCTAGAATGCAACAACTGATTGGCATGCAGGAGGAGACCAATAAGGCTCCAGGAGGAAAGCAGAATCAGCCAATCAGACAGGACTCATTGTGTAAATGATGTATATAAAAGCCAGAGGTTTGGAGGGAAATTCAATCACTGTTTTACAAGTTGCAATAAAGAGCATGAAATCACTGCAGGACTCCGAGTATATTTCAGGAATGGTGCAGAAGGAAGCTGAGATGGGGAAGTTTGAGACATGACCATAGCTGCCAAGTTCTCCCTTTTTAAAAGGGAAATTCCCTTATGCTGAATAGGCTTCCTCGCAAGAAAAGGGAAAACTTGGCAGCTATGGACATGACCAGCAGAAAAGGACTCCCTGCCCAACTCTACAGATCTGAGAAGGACTGTAGCAATAATAGCAGTGGCAGCAGGAAGGGGAACCCTAATTACCTACTGACCCCAGTGAGATCTAGAGTAAAAAGAATCTAACTGAGGACTTGGTGACACAATTTTAGAATGGCCTAGCTGACAAAAGCAAGATTTGCTAGCTGATAATAACTGTTTATTATGAGAAAATAATGTAACTCACACAGCAGTAAATTGGATGAAACCACTGACAAAAATGTAACATGCCAAAATAGAAGCTCATTTTTTTAAAAAAAGAGAGGGGATTGTTTTTCTTTATCTCAGCTGCAATACTATTCACGCTTAACTGGAAATACATCTCCATGACCACAACTGGACTAATGTTTTACGTAAATATGCACAGAATCAGATTCATAGCAGAGATACATCTAACTATACTTGCACAACTTACCTAGCATTTTCCTTTACTCCTTCATGTTCCTTACGATAAAACCCATCGCCTTTAAGGGGTAAGTGGATTTCTGTTTGAACTGGCACACTAAGTTAAACAAATATGATAATTTAAAATCTCTTCCCCAAGCATGAACATTTTTCTCTATCTTAATAGTATATTCTGAAGCAATTAAAAACGTTAATGCCAAAAATAATCTGTGGCCTCAAAAGCTACATACTTGTATTTTGATTTTTATTATCTGGATATATTATTAGGAAAAACAACAATGAGATAACAGAAGTTCACCAAAGTACATTATCATTGATCATAGAACATGGTCACATGGCCTAAAGGCACATGCATCAGAACATGGTATGAAGGCTATCAGTTTGCTGAGGCTAAGCAGGTCTAGGTCTGGCAAGTAGCTGTATAGGAGACACCCTAGGAACCACATGTACACTGCTTTGGGATATGACTGGAAAAAGATGGGATATAAATGCATGGGGGGGACTGAATATATATGTTCATTAATATTTTTCAGCTGGACAGTCAAGATTTACATTTGGTGAAATTGTTTTTTTGCTCAGACAGAAATATTTTTTTCAGGGAAATAATAATATTTCCACCTCTTAAAAAGCATTAATTTATCACATTTTCAGACAATAAATAATTAATTCATTCAATGGCAGATTTACTTGCCCCATAGTTTTATTATTATATATAAACTACTACTGTGAACATAGTCCTCGTTCAATGTCTTCAACTCACACAGACTTGCTTTAGGAGTACTTTAATGTAAAAACTCTGCAAATATTACCTAAAGTACTACATCAAATATGACCATAAGAGCAATTATGGATTCCCAAACTACTGCTTCTTAAGTCAGCTTTCCTATAATATCTCATAGCTGCAGTCTGCATTAGGTACCTCAAAAAGCTACAAAGTCTGTGGAAGTATATAATGAGCTATTTGAAGACCCAGCACAATTTACAGAGCATGGCTGCGCATGGGAGACAATATCTGTCTAATAATCCCAAAAAATTAACGAGTCAAGAATAGGAATTAATCTTCAATATTTATCCTTCAAGAGAAAAGTATAAATCCATCTATCCAAAAACATACTTTTTCATGCGTCATAGTATAAACACTCCCAAAACTCAAATTTAAATGTTTTGAAAAGTGTTTGAAATGATTTCATAGACTGCAAAGTGCAACCTTACTTCAAACCTGATGCATAGCAAACTACAACCTGTGCTCTTCCTGCCCAAGGGTTTGTCAAACCACAGATCCTATCACCCCTGACCATTGGCTATGCTGGCTGGGTCTAAATCAAATCTTTAGCTGGAAACATGGACATCTAAGGAGCAAAGATATATATAGTCTTACTCTTTCTTTGTGACACAAGTAGGCAGTAACTTCTTTTGCCCTTGCAGTTGTTCTTGTAACTGTGCCCAATCATATTCCAACTGCTTGTTTTTTAGGCGTACGTGCCTCAGCTTTTTAAGCAGCAACTGATTTTCTTGTTGGAGCTGGAAAAGGGAAGAGAAAAAATGTTTCTTATGTTAGGAACAGATGCAGTTAACTAGTGCAATTGAATAGTTATCACTGTGTAAAACATCCTACTTTAGCTTTCCTTCTTTAAGGATGTTCTCCCTTTAATCAAAATACTCGCAAAACCTAACCTAGAATGTTAGTTTCCAAACTCAGAAAAACATTTTTTTTCCTATTTCACATTGTAGAAATGCCAGAAGAACTGTTGGGGGATTTTTCCAGCCCTATATGAAAAAAGGAGGGGTGCACACACTAGAGTTATTAGCTTTAGGATATGTTGGGATATTAACTGGCCTAGAACTGTAGTGATATTTTTATTTTATATCATGTGCAGTATTGTGGTTATTGTAACTAGCATTCTTTCAATTAAAAAACCGCTGAGTTTGAGCACAAATCTGAGTAAAACATGATACTATATAAAAACTATTACTAAGTAGCCCTTATTTCAGGTAGTTTTACTAACTAGCTCCTTTAACTCTAATAAGAGTTGAAAACCACTCAACAGATACAGGTCTGCTAGGCAACTAAAGAGAAACATGACTCAAGTCAACCCATGCACATCAACCAGTACATCAGAACTGGCCCTCTCTCTTTTTATCTTACTTTATTCCTCCTCTTAATATATGCATCTTCTTCCTGTATGCCATCTTTGCCATTTCCTTCATAATTAAGTCATTTTTATCCTGCCTCAAAATGTTCATAAAGGAATTTTCTAAACCAGGACAGCTATGCTTTATCTGCTTCTCAAAGGTACGTAATTTCTTTAGCACATCCTTATAATTTTAATTTATCCCACCACTACTTTTTCATCTAGACAGTAAACTTTAAGGCTATGTCATTTTATGTTCTTTCCTAGAGCTCTGCATACTGTTGTGTTAAATCAGTGTTTCTCAGAGTTTAAAAAAGTATGCACTCCCTTCTATCCTATCTAAGCTTATTAGATATTACTTATATATAGCCTACAATCAGCTCTCATACCACTTTTTCTCAATCCAACTCACATATGCCCCCATACACAGCCACACTACATGACCAAATGTACTAAATAAATGTACAAGAATAGCATTGCCAGGATACTTTGTCTTGTCTTGGTGAGAAAATATTTTATCTGCCACGGTCTAACAAATTCTATTGTAAAATTATGGGGTCAAGTATATGTCCATGTTTATCTTTGGGCACAGACCATTGAAGATCCAGGGAAGTCCCAAAAACATCCCTGGCCAGCTAGTCTCTCTCTTGCAACACCAGTGTTAGTGCAAAACTAAAAATTAAAAAAATGTTTTCTAGAGTGATGTGAATAGGAAGTAATGTTTACTATGAGTTAAGATCACTTTATATTTGTTTCCTTCAGCCCACTTTCCTGCTGGGCAAATGCATAAATTTAAATATATAAAATGAGCATAGCTGTCAACTTTCGGATTAGAAAATAAGGGATCACCTGTCCCGGGGACAGTCTACGGTATATCTAACAATCCAGGATAGCAGCAGAAAACAGCGCTGGAATAAGGGAGTTTCCCGCAAAAAAAAGGGAGGGTTGACAACTATGACAATGAATTAGCAAACATTAAGGAGCAATAACTTGGTGTCTTTCCTCTGTTTATATGCTATAAACAGCTGTATGGCAGCTATAAGAAATGAATATGGGCCGTTCTTCCCAGTTTGTGGAGAGGAACACCGAATCTATCTTTTTAGGTTCTAACTAGCTGTTAAAGATACATACCGGTAGCCCTCTGCTGGGGTTGGGGGGGGGGGGGTTGAGTGAAACATACTGTTTTTTAAAATAATTTATATACCACATCTTCAAACAAAAAGCTTCCAGGGTTGTTCATCATCATAATCATCATAGAACAATGACAAACAGTATCACAAAAGCAATAAAAGTTCTTTGGCTGTCGCCCAACACCATTTGGAGGGAATTCCGAAAGTGAGATGCCACAACCCAAAAGGCTCTCGCTGCAGATAACACGGGGGGGGGGGACGGTGTATGGCAGTAGGAAGGAAATCTGCAGAGGACCTCAATCGACAAGAAAGGCTGGTGTGTGTTTGGAACAAGGGCAAAAGATACGGGGAGAGAGCGGGATCCGCCCAGCCGCCACCCCCTTGAGGTGAACCGGATGCGTCTCTCTAGACACTGACAGTAGCCGCCTAGGGAGCCACTTTCCGTCACTCACTTGGAGGCACCTGTGAACTGACGGCAGCGCCATCCACTTCCCTCCTACAGCCTCCCACACGGAGTGGACGCCAAACATCCGGGGAGGGTCACGTGCCCGCCCTTCCCCCGAAAGAGACAACCAATGAAACGGCGGGAGGGGAGGGGCCTTCCTTTTTATCAGGCCGAAGCCGCCGGGTTTCCAAGTTCAATGGCTTAAACTTAAAAGCCTATCATCTGCGACGAGTTTGCAACGGGAGGAAAGGCCCCCACGTGCGGGCTGTCCAATGTCGCGCCTGCGCTACATGAGTAAAAGTAGTACGGAAGGATTCGCAACAGACGGAAAAACCATGTATCCTGCGCCCGATGAATATTATAAAAACCCTGCCTACTCATAGGCTGGCCCCACGCCGCTAAAGCACAAATAGTGAAAGGGAGCGAAACCGACTTGTTTACGTTGGTAGAAAGAATTCTATGAGGTCATCCAAACGCGACTGCAGTTTCAGGCCCCGCTTCGGAATTTCTGCTTCTGGGTTACCATGGTGACAAGATTCTGACTTGGCTAAGTGACTCCGGTGTCCCCAGCCCGGCACTGAAACGTAATAAAGAGATGGCGACTCGGTTTTGAAAGGAAGTTCTTTTGCGGTCAAAGCTCGTTGAGAATATAGAAGAGTTAACATGCACGCAAAGACTTACGAACTTGAAACTGCCAAAATATAGTATAGCATTGGCTTTTGTAGAACTCTAAAGATACACATTTATTATGGGGAGAAATCGTTAGCTTTTAAGGGTCCACAATACTTTCTGTTTTCACTGCAAGAGACTCTCACAGCTTCCCTTCTGGAAACAGCCAAAATATTAAAATTTAACGTCGTGGGTGTTTAATGAATTTCATATTGCCAATCTTTAAGGCTAAATAGTATATCTGAGTGTTATCCTGCACTGTTTGAGAATGGTAGACACCTGCTTAACTTACTGGCACAATGAATTGATTGAAAGTTAGGTGAGCAAACCTTTTATATAAAAATACAAACGACTTTTCATTTTTATTTGAAGCCTAACAAACCAGGCTATTTTTTGCTGGATTAACTAGACAAGAACAAAAAGGAACTGGAAAGTAAGGGTTGTGTCCTGCTCTGGCTTATCATAATATATGTCAACACTTTAAAAGATAAATTATTAGAAAACTCAAGAAACTGGATAGCTGTAAGATCCTGCAGTACTAAATTTAGATGCACAATGCACCTGCTTCTAGATGAGTGCTTGCAGCCATGAGCTATTTAGCTATGATCCTGTATCCACATAAGTCCCATTCTGTAGGATTTACATCTAGGGTTACAGTTAGCAATTTAGATTTAGCAAAGTTATTCCTAATTTACCAGCTGGCAGCTGCACAGGTTACAGGGAAGTTTGTTACAATTTCATGTCACACGACCGGCAGACCTATTGGAAAATTCAGTACAGTAAGCCCACAAGTTACACACATTTAACTTGTGCATATTCAGCTTTACACACTTGGCTCCCCCCTTTTTTCCTTTATTTTTTTTTAAAGGAGTAGGCATCCGGGGAAAAGACTTTGGCAACCAATGTGTCTTGACTCTTCACTGTGCACAATTTTGGCTGTAGGCATAATCCCCAGAATATTAACCCCCACATAAATTGTGGACTTACTGTAATTTACAACAACAAATGCAATTACAGTGAAAGTGAAATAGATCAGAACACAGTCTCAGTATAAGATCACTATTAAGATCAAATATATGTAGAGATTCCTAATATTTATGGCATACTGGGATGGGGCTATTTGTTCCAATTACTGCTAATTTCTCCTCCCCAAACCTCTCTAGACACACTGCTGACTAAAAATGCAACTAGGTCATATTCCCCCTCCCCCCATTTTGATCAAACCTGGTTTGGGGCAAAATGCATGAAAATGCAATCCATATGAAGGCATCCACACCCCTTCTCTACCCACCAGCCACTGTACAATTGGGAAACACATATGTGCAAATGGGACAGAAATGCAGAGTCTGTATCTTACACTGGTAATGTGCACACAGCCTCATTTATAGATTACTGGTGTTTGTAGCCGTCATAATGGATGCCCAAATTAGCTGCATCTGCAGTTTGTATGCTAACACCAGCCTCTTCCATAAAAACATAATCTTGTCACAATTAATCTTGCAAACATCCAGGATTCTCTGGGTTTTCTGTTTTACTCTCATATTTTATAAATAGGGCTGCCTAGGAAATTTCTTTAGAAACTTCAACTAGTTCAGAGGAGTATGACCAGTTGAACTGAGACCATCATGCTGATCAAGTATTGCCAGCTCTGAAAGGCCTTCACTGCCTTGCTATTGGTTTTGAGACCTAATTCAAATAGCATTTTAATTATTTTATTTATTTTAAAAAAACTTGTAAAGTCCTATGTAGCCTCTCTGAGCACCAGCCTACTCTCTCTTGTTCATGTGACCATATTTCTGGATAGGAATATGTGAAAGAACAATCAGAATCACATACCATGGCAATACACTCTGGAGGATCAGGAGAACATGTGGCAGTGGAAGTAGAGATTTTTCCACCAGACAAACAGAAATGCTTGTGCTGATGGAATGATCTCTTTAGTGCTGCATTGAATTCTGCCCCAAATCTGCACATAGCTGCCAGGTTTTCCCTTTTCTCGCGAGGAAGCCTATTCAGCATAATGGAATTTCCCTTTAAAAAAGGGAGAACTTGGCAGCTATGAATCTGCATGGGTAGTACTGTATTCAGCGAAGTTTTACACAGAGTAAAGCCATTGAAATTAATGGATCTAACTTAGTCATGTTCATTCATTTCAGTTTCAACTATAACTTAGTTGAATACTACCCCATATAAATGTAGGCATGTTGGCTCTGCAGTGTGATCAGTAATTCTACAAAATGCAGGGTCTCCAGATATATACCGTAGCAATTCCATGTCTATGCCAAATTTTCCGAGTAATAAGGACACAATCCTACTCCCATCTCCACAAATTCATAATCATGGTTATGGTTGCATGAACAGGGCTCCAAGTAACACCAATAGGATATTGAACAAATAAACAGTTCTATTTTTATAGGAAAAGAGGTGCTGGAACTCACTCTTGTTCTCTTATAATGGCACCGGAACTGAGTACTGGTGAGTTCCAGCTGAAAAATAGCCCTGCAAAGAAGTAACTGGCATATGAATATGACTAATCCAACAGTCCTGTTAAGTGTGACTTACTCCCAGGTAAGTGTGTATATGATTGCAGTCTTAGTGTCATCCAATCCAACCCCTTGCAATGCAGGAATCCTGCTCACAGCCATCCCTGGGTGGACTCGAATCACCAACCTTCTGGTAACTAGGCATATAAACTGACCCACTGCTGAAGGGACTCCTCTCTGTAGATCTTTTAAAGGAACATAGGAAGCTGCCCTCTAGTAAGTCATGTCATTGGTATATCTAGCTCACTATTGTTAACACTGACTGGCAACAGATACACAGGGTTACAGTTTTTCTCAGCCCTATCTGGAGACACTTGGGATTTCAGCTAGGACCTTTTGCATGCAAATCATGTATATGCTTACCTGGGAGCAAGCCCCACTAAACTCATTGGAATTTATAGCCAAGTAGACGTGTAGGATTGTGCTGTTGGATTTTGGTCCTTCAGAAGAAGAGTAATTCTTTATTTCATTGCATCTCTCTAAATTAAATCAGGATATAGAAACATTGCACATTCATTCTACAGAAGATAGAAACTGCAGAAACCTGGATGAAGTGCAACTTTTACAGAGGCTACATGACTTTTTAAAACATAATGACACCTGGTGATCAAAAGGATTTCAGTCTCATCAGGCAGAGGCTATTTTTAGTCAACAGCACCAAGAAGTCAAGTTATGAAAGTCAGTGTTATGAAATATAGACTTCCTGGGGTTATGAAAGGTACATCAGAGCACAGTTCAACAGCTAGGAAGCATCTGTCATTCACGGTGAACTAAACTGAGCAGTTGGAGGGACTGGGATAAAAATACAGCTCTGTTATTATCACTGTTCCATTGAGCTATGGTTCTTTCATCAGAATCCTTTTGAAATAATTAATCCTTATTTACAGCAAGAACTGGAAACATGTGGAAGTTACTGGACTCCCAGCTCCCTTCATCCAGGACCACTGGCCATGCTGGCTGGGGCTGATGGGAGTCCAAGGAAATCTGGAGCAACACAGTTTCACACCCCTGGGACATTTTAATATACTTTCACTATAACTTTGCCGCATGTAAATTCAAGAACTAAGGCTTATATTTGCACAGGTATTCACTATTGTTCAGCGAAACCAGGGTGCTCTTAAATAATAAAACTTACTAATGTTGGTGATTTATTTATTTATATACCACCATCAATGTAGATGGCCATGTACACAATTAAAATAAGAACTTCTAACCCAAAGAGTGAACAATCCAGTTCGGTGCTAAGTATTTGCATAATTGAAACAAAATTAAAAAATCCTTCAAGTAGCACCTAAGTTTGTCATAGGTATGCTTAAGTGTCCACAGTATCTTTACAAGGGAAGAAGGGGGGGGGGAACCCGGGAGCAACTGGCTACACCCTTCTGAACTGATTGGCCATGCCTCCATGACTTCCTCACAGCCCTTACCAGTCTAGTAGACATTGTGGCAAGTAGCAGGTTTGGTGTGTGCGCGCGCACACACACACAAAATAAAAACATAATACAAATGAGATGTATATTTTTTCAAAAAATAAAATAAAAAGAAAGATAGGATTGTTAACGGTCTCAGCTTTATTGCTACATACAGGCTCGCTGTTCTATCTGTTGTGCAAGTCAGGAGGTAGAAAGCCCCATTGAATTCAATAGCACTTACTTCTAAGCTGGCATGTTTAGGACTGCACTGTAAATCCCTTTCTTTGTATGTTGGTACTTTGGGGGGGCTGCCTACAGTAGTTTTTAAGAGTCCCCAAGCTGTCTGTGATTCATCATATTATAATGAATCAATATTTGCATTATTATTCAGAAGCTGATCCTGCCACTTCTGCATTATGAATAAAGTAGAAGCAGTTTTCTACATACCAGCCTTCATGTTCCAGTGAGTAAGGTTTCATTATGCATAATTCCGGCTGCACACAGAATGTCTCCAAAGCATGCCCTAGCAAGAAAAATCAGGGTGGAAAAATATGTTAGCTGCAGTTGGGACATAAAAGCTGAATACTAAATGAATATGTGGGAAATGTGCTGGAAAATAATGCTCATATCACTTATAACCAAACTACAACAGATATTTTTAAAAGCCAGAAGAGTGTTAAATAAAATTTGTATATTTCACATGTGCATAATTTTTTATAAAGTGTGTTTGGAATTATAGTTCCTGTTTCAATATTTAATTATACTTTCACTAGATATTGCATACACAGTACACTCAGAGAGAAAGAGTGACAGTGATACACAGACACACACACACTTCAAGGTTGCATTACAATACTATCCAGGATGATTTTCATAAAATCGATAATCTTTTAAATAATATTACTTAAATTCCTCCCCGACTGTCATATTATTTCAAAAGACTACTACAGTACTGTGATCATAGTATGTGCCACTGCATTTGAAAACTGATTATAAAGGTTTCACAGGGTACAGTTTGTGGAGGCTCCTGAGTCTTAGAATACCATTACACTAGGGTTTTAGGATCTGCATTCTGGTCTCCATTCACACCTGTGTTCTACATTTTCTCTCCCAAGTATGTCTGTTCATGCCTTTCATGTAGTAGGTATGAACAAGTTGCAATATACTGTAATTGCTAGAACCCTGTAACTCAGGAATCACTGGGCCTTCTCGGTAGTGGCACCCGCCCTGTGGAACGCCCTCCCACCAGATGTCAAAGAGAAAAACAACTACCAGACTTTTAGAGGACATCCCTGTTTAGGGAAACTTTTAATGTTTAATAAGTTATTGTCTTTTAATACTTCTGTTGGAAGCCGCCAAGAGTGGCTGGGGAAACCCAGCCAGATGGGCAGGGTATAAATAACAAATTATTATTGTTATTGTTTATTATTATTATTATTATTATTATTATTATTAGGGCCAGTGAGCACATTTCAAATTTTAAGAGTGCTGTGGGCACCGGTTAAAAAATGACTGCCATGTGGGGCATAGCATAACACAAATTTTAGAGAGAGCAGAGTTGTGAAAATTTTCCCATACAGTAATTGTATTTCCACAATTCTGGATGTAGATATACAGCTTGTAGGTTGTAGGCAGATATGGATATACACAGATACATAAAAGTACAAAGTATCTCTTTTGCTCTAAATAAGTTCAGCAATTCAAGATGTTACACTTGACAAGTAACACTGACTGGCTAATTGATTAACGGACACTACTGAGTTGACATGCATCTATCACAGATATAGTAGGGGCACGGGGCCATTACCATAGCAGCTGGCTTGGCTGGCCACACACTTGCAATTAGCGCTAATCCATGGAGTGATTTACACTTTTGAAGGAAATGAAGCCTTTCTCATGTCCAGTTGCTCCAACAGTAATCTACCCCATGAGAAGGAAGAAGAAAGTGGTCAAGGCAAGTAAAGCAACACTAAGACCTGCTCCAGTCAGACTTCCCTCTCCCCATCTAGGGATAACTTTACATTTTATATCATATGTTTTAGTATTTTAAAATTATGAACTGCTTGGAGGGACTTGACAGAAAGGTGATAAATAAATGCAACAAATAGGTATTTTGAAGTCAAACTGTGAGCATATTTTAAGCATTATGCAATGTGTGTGTGTAGTATTTTATTGTCCGCAGATATGAGATTATATTGCTTAAAAGTTTTTTTAAGTGATGCATAGTGATGCAATAAATACAATTGTGTTTATTATTTTCTAAGTTTATACACTAAAACTGTAAACTCCCACAAAACTTTCACAACCTGGAAATATAAGGTGCAGATTAAGATGCAACATTCTCATAATTTAGGAGCAAATGTAATGTTAGGCTACCGTAGGAACTGACCACATCATTGGTTAATATTTTAGGGTTCTGATGTAACATATCCAATTTCTGTAGCCAATTGCACCATAGCAGGTACATGAAGAACCTGATCCTTTGTGTATTTATGTACATCTGTTTTCAAAGCTACAAAATGTACAGCCTTGAGAAAGTGAATAGGAGGCATGGGTATGGGGTGGAGATGAAAGCAGAGGTATCAAAGGTTCTGCAGAACAGGAGGAAATTGTGGCTTCCTAACTGGGTGTAGGGTGGCCCACCCATAAGGCAAGGATGTAGATCTTCACTCACTGCTTGCTCCTAGATTTTCACTCACACCTCCCTCCCTGGAGGAGTGCAGAGGAGGGAGCACCATTTTGTGGTTCACCTCAGAACGGCGCAATTTTGTCTTGGTCCAGCCCTGACTGGGCGGAAGGTGAAAACTATGTTAACAGATGCCATGCGTGGGAAGAGGAAGATGTAGGAGCTTTCCGTGGGGGTGGTTTGTGTGCAGGAGAGGAGAGGCATGGATATTTCTGCAGGAAATTGTTTCAGAGAATGCGGTTGGCAAGCTCCGTAATTACATGGGGTGGGAAAGGGCATTTCTCGGGGGTTAAAGGGAGGGAAACAGCAAGCTGAAAGACCCTGTATGGCAACAATGACGCTTTGCGGAAAGTGCTCTGCAGTCAGAAGCAACTTCAGAAAGGAAGAGGTGAGGAAGAGACCAGATCTTGAACTGAGGCGGGCGGCTGCCTGAAAGAAGCGAGGAACGTCCTGTGAGCCACATCCTATTTCGCACACAAAAACACACACACGCACCCGAGCCCATGATTCGTCCTCTGCTCAAGGGCCCAGCCTTTGCGGCTGCCACAAGCAGTCGGAACGGCGTCCTAAAATTAGCATCCAGCGAGCGGGCTTTGCGTGGCGAGGAGGCTGTCGCTCCTGGATGGGTGCAAAGCGCCGTCACTCTCGCCCAAGGAGGCGGCGCCTCTGCGCCGTCAGCGCCTCCCCGAGCGAGGAAAGAGGACGCGGGAGCCAGACGGACGAGGAAAGTCGGAGCGGGGACGCGGCGGGGCAGCAGAAGTCAGCCGCGGACCTTGTCCAGCCGCGAGCGGGAGGAGAAGCAGCAGCAGCAGCCCCAGCCAAGCGGCGGGGAAGTTGCACTGAGCCAGCGCTGCGCCCGAGCCCCCTGCTCGCTCTCCCCGCAGCGTCTCTGGTGCGCGCTTGGGACCGAGGAGGGGAGGCCGCCTCACTTGGGCCCCGAGAAGGCGGAGGCGTCCTGGGAGGGAGGGGGGCAGCGGCTGCCATGAAGGCCAGCGGGGAGCAGAAACGGGCCGAGGCGGCCGCCAGCCCGGGCGACCCCTGGAAGGAGTGCATGGAGGTGGCGGTGCAGCTGGCGCTCCGGGCGGGACAGGTGAGCAGGCGCCACGTGGTGGGCTCTGGGGAAGCAGGGGGGGGCACGGGGGAGGGGGGTGGTGTTTCCTTCCGCTGCTGCCCCTCCCCCGACCCTGCGGGTCTGTAAGCAAGAAGAAGCTCCAAACACGGATTGACATGCCTTTCTGCCTCCTTTTGAGATTCGTGTGGGACTTGAGAAATCGCTGCATCTCTCTCTCTCTCTCTCTCTCTCTCTCTCTCTCTCACACACACACACACACACACACAATGTTACCTGCTGGGCAGCGAAGGACCGGGTCTCCTGCTTGCGGACAGAGCTTCTGAGTACCGCAAGCCTTTTGCACGCAGCCTTGTCATTTCTGGCTGGCCGGTCGAGTTTGTGCATGTTTGGCGGTTTAATAGCTCCCTCTTACTCCCGAGCAAGTGCATAAGATTACACGTGGAGAAAAGAATGGGAAGATGCTGGTGAAAGAGAGAGAACTGGTGGACAGAATTACTTTTTCAGAAATGAAGTCAGATGTGGGCAAACTGTGGATTAACAGCTTAGGAGGTAAATGGGGTTCAACTGGGCCAGGTCAAACAAAAGGGCAAAGGAAGGAAAACTACCTTGCATTTCTGGACATTACAGAAATGGCTCTTCTTAACTACCTGGCCTAAAAGTAGCCCATGGTAAAATATCAAAGAAAGCATTGTTGGAACACTTACTTTTAAAAAACAACACATTAATTTGAGGTTGTTGAGTGGGTTTAAACAGGAGTAATATGTATTGCATCATTGCTTTATCTGCATTAATGTGTTCAGTGTCAAGGATGTATCTTGTTAATATTCAACAAGAGTTTGGGTAAGAGTCTGTAGTCCTGATTTCTCTAGGAATGCCTTGCTTTTCCATTGCCAACTTCATATACCATTTAAGGAGCCACATTGTTAAGATGTGGCCCCTTTTTTAAGGGCAATGTGTGGGTTGAAAAAAATGAGTTAAAGGAGATATCAGTTTCTAGTCAGTAGCATTCCATTAACTGGTAGTTGAAAATGTGTTTTTACATACAGTACAGGTAAAGGGAACTATGCATTATAAGAAATCCTAGTAAAATGACCCAGTAGAACTACTGTACATCAATATGCAAAAACAGAGTAGTATTTGAAGGCTTAACAGCAAATTCTGTCTTCCTTTAGCTCAAATGTTTTGTTATGGTAAGAATGATCCCATAACAGGTTCTCTTTCCAGGCCAGGTTGATTGTAATTTCTTCTCAATGTCAGGGTTCAGTCCTGAAATGTGAGGCCTGTTCTCACAAGGACAGGACCCAACTTGCCTCAGTCAGCAATCTGGCCACTAAATTCTGTACCAGCCACAGTTTCCTAACTGTTACCAGGAGGAGACACATGGGGAAGGGCCATAGCTCTGTGGAAGAGCAGAAGATTCCATGTTTAGTCCCTGGCATCTCTACCTTGGACTGAAAGAGACTTCTGTCTAAAATGGTGGAGAACCACTGTCAGTACCTGTATACACATTTCTGAGCTAGATGGCCCTATGGCCTGTGTCAGTATAACACAGCTTCTTCTGAGTTGTCAAATTAAAGCAGAAGTAATAGGTAAATTGGGTAAGCATTCCCTGCAGGACTTAATCCAAAAGCATTTCCCTTTTGATTTCAGTTGAAACAACAATGTGTAAAAATACTATCTCACTGAAGTCTCCCCTTTGTTCATAAAATTTGGATGGCTATCAAGTTGCTAAAGCAGAATTTGGTCGAATGCTGTGGTAGTCGTCAGGGGGAAGATAGGCCCATTGTTCTCTGGAAACAATTGTGTGTGTTTAAGACCACATACAGATAGCCCTCCCTGTCATCCACCCTCTGCCTCTTTAGATGAGTGATGAAACATCTTACCTGCTCTCTTCAGGACAATTTCACCAAAGAAATCACTGTGGAACAATATGTAAAAATACACTTGCGCTTATAATGGCTTCCACCACAGCAAAGTTCTAAATGATGGAAATGTAACCGAATGGATTTTTACATCCTGATCGTGTACATCAACACAGACCGATGTCTCTGAAATATTGGTGACAGGTCACAGCAATACCAGTTTGATTTTTCTTTTTTTTGGGGTGGGGGAAATAATTTTTATTTGATTTTACAAATTCAGTTTGATGTTTTTAAGCAATTCTATATGGGCATAACTTTTGTCTATTGTTGTCTATTATTTGTTGTTTATTTGAGTCAGTTGAGAGTTCTGTGGAGGGAAATGGTAAAGTAATTTCTGAATTAATTTTTCTAGATTATTAGCAAAGCTCTCACTGAGGAAAAACAGGTGTCTACCAAAACTTCTGCAGCAGATCTTGTGACAGAAACAGATCACTTTGTGGAAAACTTAATTGTTTCTGCTCTGAAAGAAAAATTTCCCTCTCACAGGTAGGTCCAGCTATGGTATTATCCTAGGCAATGTCAGGAATGCTTTGATGGTGTTTCCTGCTTGGCAAGGGGTTGGACTGGATGGCCCTTGTGGTCTCTTCCGATTCTATGATTCTAAGTTATGTTTTGAACTGGAATTGAAAATGTCATTCTGTGAATAAGAGAGCTTGGAGAATATCAATATTAATAGGCTGCTTCACACATTGTATGGGTGCAGTTACTGAATTATAGAAACATGTACCTCACTTACACTAGTAAGGTAACAGGGATTGGCTACAGCTCTGTCAAGCGTACCTTTGGTGATAAACTTGGATGTGATGCCAATTGTATGAAGGTGTCATAAATGGATGGGGAACTGGTAACCTGTGGGCTAGGTGCAGCCCATGAAGCTTTTGCATCCATCATACAGCCTCCCCTCATCTGCTCCAGCCCCATGAAGTAATTAGCTGGGACATTTTTTCTTAACCCTAACCGCTGCATGGGAGTGATTTTTGTGGTGGTGAGAGCTAGCCATGGTGAGTTAACCTTCCCCATATGTTGCTACTCTTCTAAAGATTGTGGGGAGCCAGAATGGCAATTAGGCTTAAGAAAACAGATCCCATTAATGCAAATGGGGACCTTTGTTCTAAACCTCATTGCCAGATTGCTGGCAGTGGGGGAGAGAAGGGAAGATTTGTAAATGACTTACAAAAGGGGGATGGATGAGCGTGGGGACCTGTGGTTTTGGTCTTGTCTACCACTGACATGCAGCCCTCAACCTAGCTGGCTCCCCAGTTATGCAATAAAATGCATAGCCCATCGCAGTGCTTTGAGATACATTAGACTGAGAGCTAGTCATTCAATGAGCTTTGTGGTAATTGATGATTTGAACCAAGATGCTTCAAGTGATCTACCAGCCCCAGGAAAAACTTTCCCCCCTCTGACACAGCACCACAGCTAGGAGGTTATAGTGCTCAGGAAACAGGAAGGAGCACTTTGGGGCATTTGGAACATAAGTGAGTAGAGATCTAGGTGGGGAGAGACGAACCTTTTCTCAAAGCATAGCACTGCAATGAGGGGGGGAAAGACAGAACTGGGAACACTTTACTTCACCATCATGATGCTGGGCTAGGAGGGGAGGGCTTCTCTTCTCATCACAGTTCTGTGATGGAGAGGTACCTGCTCCTCTGCTGATTGGCAAAGAAAGGGTGACTGATTGTCCCCAGGAGAACAAAAAAGCTGACCACCTTCCTGTAACCATTCTACTCCTCCAGTTAAACATCTGATGAGAGTCGTTGAGTATGTATAACTGGTTGGCCATGGGCAGGGAGACAACATGTTAAAAGGGTGTGTTCTTTTTTTAATTCTCCTGCCTCCAAGGTCTTCTCAAATCCAGATTAGATTTCCCGTAATGAAATGAATATAGTAGTTTTAGCCTAATCTTAGTGGACATCTGTTCACATGAAAAAAGCCCAACAGCAGCAACAAAAACAGTAACCTTCCCTTTATGTAGGCTGGAACTGAAGGTTGTTTTCAACTAAGTTGCCATTTAGTTTTAATTGGGAAAGAATAGCTGTGAAAAAGTGGGAAAACAGTAACTCTTCCAGATGTACCGGTAGGTAATCTTGTAAACTTGATGTCCTTTGTGCAAGCTGAAACTAATTGCTGGAATGTACACATAGTGCACATGCTTTTGAATTGATGCTTTTGAATTATGGTGCTGGAGGAGACTCTTGAGAGTCCCATGGACTGCTAGAAGATCAAACCTATCAATTCTTAAGGAAATCAGCCCTGAGTGCTCCCTGGAAGGACAGATCGTGAAGCTGAGGCTCCAATACTTTGGCCACCTCATGAGAAGAGAAGAATCCTTGGAAAAGACCCTGATGTTGGGAAAGATTGAGGGCACTAGGAGAAGGGGACGACAGAGGACAAGATGGTTGGACAGTGTTCTCGAAGCTACAAACATGAGTTTGACCAAACTACAGGAGGCAGTGCAAGACAGGAGTGCCTGGCGTGCTATGGTCCATGGGGTCACGAAGAGTCGGACACGACTAAACGACTAAACAACAACAACAACAACACATAGTGCAGCAAAAGGTCATGGGTTGCATGTGCATTATAGCACAAGACATGTTCAAAAATACATTTGGTGTTCTGTGCAAAAATTGTCCTGTTCTTGGAAACAATTCATAGTAAGCATTACTTTCAGTTTAGGCTTCTGATCTCCTTGTGTCCTGGAAAGGGAGGCCAAAACTTGGTGCAGCTCATTCTCTTCATGCTAAACCTTGGTTTAGTGTGATGTCCAAATATGGCAATTGCATGACTAGGGAACCCGCACTGCGATTTAGAGCCAAATAAGACATGATAGTGATAAACAGGCGTTTCCTATTCATGTGCCTGCCCTGTTCTTATATAGAGAAAAGGGTGAGTCTTACTCAATAGTTTTTATTTCAATAGTAATAAAACTACTCATTGCAGAGTGACTTGTATATCTTCTATATGTGCTTCTGACTCTCATCCAAAATGACACCTCTTACCGGTTGTGATGTACAAACTGTTGCTACATTGTAGTCACAAACAGCTTTTCATGAGTGAAGATACTGTGCATGGGTTTCCCTTTTGTGTAAGACCCTGAAACCTCCGTACAGGCCCTGAAAGTCACTTGAACACCTTCTATATGTGCTCTTGGATAATATGCAAAGACTCACAAAGATCCCCTTAGCATAACTTTTAGTACTTTATCTGATGCTTGTTTAAGGCCAAATATAGCAGAAAATAGCTACATTTGGGGATGCCAGTGGCTAAGTGCCTTCCAATAAGTAATAATTCAGTTTTAATTTTCTCATCCATTATAGGTTTATTGCTGAAGAAGCTACTGCTGCTGGTTCAAAGTGCATTCTCTGTGACAGCCCTACCTGGATTATTGATCCTGTTGATGGCACCTGTAATTTTGTACATAGGTAAATACATAAACAGTGCTGCAAAAAAAAAAGCTACACCTGCCTTTTCTCAGGCTCTCTGTCATTCATTATTTTTCTGTGTCCTCCAACCTATTTGAGTAAGGCTTGCTTGCATATAAGGTTGCTTTCTTGAGTCAAGTTCTGCTCCAGTGCTTTGGGAGGAAACTCTGGTGAGTGCATATGCACAAACTCAATTCTAGATGCGTGAGTTTATGACTTTGGGCTTCCCAAGTGTTCTTGTGAGGGGAGTGCACACACTCAGTTCCTTTGTTACATAGTTTGGCTACTATCAAGATAGGTTCTTGCCCTTGTAGTGCCTTGTGGAAGTCTATTACAGGTGGACAGAACTGAATACCACCAAAACACAAGTGGAGGGACAAGTACCAAAAGGGTGTAGTTACTAAGTAGCACAAGAATTTGGAGCTACCATTGCTGTACCATAAACAATAATCAACTATAGTGGTTGGTACCTTAGTTCAGCATACCAGTTACCTATAAAAACCTTATTCAAAGAGAGTCCCTTATCTGAAATCCAGAGAACTATTGGACTAGTACAATGTACCTAAGAACAATAGCTTTTAACAATATACTTTCCTTCTCCATGCCTTTAGCATGGCAGACTGGTTTTGAAACTCATTGGAGATTTCAAAAGAGGGAGGGACAGTTGTAGTTGAATCAGTCATCTAGTTCTAATCAATTGCACATCATCCTAAAATTTGAAGGAGAATGGAAAGGGATTTTCTGAGAATCAAAGCCAAGTCAGCTATGGTATTTCTGCTTCTGCTAGAGGGGAAAGGTCACTGCTAAACTGATCCACCAGATCAGGATGCCCCTAATTCTTTAACCATTAGGCTTGTTTTTAAAAGGTAAAAAAGTAAAAATGTGCAGTTCCTTTAGGTACAAAGAAATTAAGACACTCAGATTTCTTAGCTGAGAACCAACACAATCACATTTATGACATTTAAAGCTGTTGAAATTAACTGTTTAGAGAGCATACTAACAGACGCAACTGGTTTTATTTACACAGGTTTCCGACTGTGGCCGTCAGCATTGGATTTGCTGTTAATCAAGAGGTATAAGCTAAAGCCTTATGTGCTGCTATCATGATTAAGTGAAAGATTAATATCTAACAAACAGTGAGAATCTTGTGAGCTTTATAACAAGTAACAAAGCTCACAGAAAGCCATTTAGGTTACTGTATTTATCTTGAAGTGTTACTCTGTTATAACCTTGGTTTGAATACACCAATTTGCATAATCCTGAAACCAATCCTTTGGTGTTGTGAGTAGTCTTATTATGACCTACCATAAATGAATGAATTCAGGAATCATTCTTTGGGTAAAAGAGTATGTATAAGTCACTCTACCTTTATGTCTGGCAGAAAGTAATGGTAGCTAATCCCAGTTTCAGGGACCTGTTTTTATAAGTAGTCTTGCATGTTTTAATTCTATTAATGTTTAATTGTCTTTTAATGATGGCTTTTTCTATGTTTTTTCTTATTTTTTAATTTGTAAGCCACCTTAAGTCCCTGTCAGAGAAAAATGTGGAATATGTATGTATGTATGTATGTATGTATGTATGTATGTATGTATGTCTATTTTCTTAAATAAGGTCCATTAAAATCAACAAGACTTGTTTCCAAGTAAATGCATTTAGGAGTGTCACACTTAAAGGAAAGGTCAGATCAAGCCATGCTATTCATTTCCTGAGTGACGCAAGGAGCTTCCTGCTCATCAGCCAAGTGGCAGACTTACCTCCTGTTTTTCCCCCCTATTGCCATCTACCTACCTGTGCTGCAACATAAATTTTCACTCTTGTCTCGACTGTTAGAAAACATGTATTGGCAGCCTTTATAAGTCTGCCCTTGATACTATTCCTTCAAGGGCAGAGTAGCTGACTTTGCATTACACAGATGCAATGGTAATACAATGCAGCCTTTTTTCATGCAGAACCCACTAGAATGGAAAAGGACTACACTGTAGGGGAAACAAGAAACGTTGTCTGTTGGCTGGGACACATCCTTGTTGCTAGATGGCAGGTGGAAAGGACAAACTTGTTCCATAGAATAATATTTGGCAAAGACATGTTGCATATGTTGCAACTACATGCATCTTTAGTTCTTATCACCACTCCTTTACTGTATATTCAACACCAGCTATTAGTAACTTAGGATATAACTTCACATGCCTGTGTCAGACTTAACTTATTCAAAGCAACTGTAAAATAAGATATGGGGGTGATGTCAAGTGGTAAAGCAGAGATGGGATACTGAACTTTTTATCTATGGATTTTGTGCTGTAGGTTACTTGAAGCCTCTCTGTCCTGCTACTCCAGGCAGCACCACTCAACAGAATTGGCAAACAAGAGTTTTTGTGCCAGCACTATATCTGGATAGTAACTGGTGCTTAACTTGAAAACTAAGCAGTTGTGTGCATAAAAGATTTCTAGGGGCTTCCTGAACATGTAAGAATTAGCCCTAAAGTGTCTGTGGAGATGGATTAACTAATTTCTTATTGAAATTTTATGTACCTTGTGAAGTTGAAAGTCTGGTATGCTCAAAACCATTTCTTCTTTATTATCAGTAGCATAAACTGCCATTTATATGCATTTTATATAGTGTTAATCTGTTTATATTGCAATATATATAATACAAATTGCATTCATTATCTTTTTCTTTTCCCAAAACGCTAAAGCTTGAATTTGGTGTAATTTATCACTGCACGGAAGAACGATTATACACTGGTAGAAGAGGTCAAGGGGCATTTTGTAATGACAAAAGGCTTCAGGTATCAAAAGTGACAGGTTGGTTTAAGCGCTCTAAAAGAAATATTTTGAATAATGTATTATTAGAGAGTCATTACCATATGTAGGTAGACTTACAGAGCAATCTTCTGCATATTTACTCGAAGTAAGAGCCACTCTGTTTAGTGGAGCTTACTTCCAGGTAAGTGCACATAAGATTGCACCCTCAATGTATCTTCTGCATAACTGAATATATTTTACATTTATTTAAGTAGTCCTTCTTTTCTATACCATACTTTAATTATTGAGCTTAATAGTTTAAAAGAGGCTTTTATAAATCACTGTAAATTTGGCTGCAACAGAACTGGTGACCTTTGCTTAATCTTATGATTAGGCAGCTCTTGAGTGACAGGTGAGTGGACATAGTTCAAATCTTATGAATGGTGCTGGCATGAATCTCTGTACAATTATGTAAAACTATCTGAAAAAATGTATTCTAAATATTACAGCCACTGCAGGGAAAGTATTTTAAGCGTACCCTATTTCATGCTGGGGCAGCAATAATGAAGCAGCCTACTTAGGGTGGATTAGCACTGTCAGCCTGCCGAGTTGGTGGAATTCTAGATTATTTATTACCTATTTCTTGTGGGAAAATATGTTGACTTATTTCTATCAGGCTGGAAGTAGAGAGACCTTTTATTGTGATTAAGGAAGACTAGTAGACTTCTCAATGGATTTTTTTAAAAAAATTAACGTAGGATGTGAAGTATGTGTGTATACGCTAAAGAAAAGTTGTCCAAAAGCTTAAATTCATTTAATTGGTCCTGGAATACTAGGACCTGGGACATGCTTCTAATGTGTGCAGCTCTGAAATAGCAGCATGAGGCTATGCAATCACTTTAGAGGCTTTTTCAAAATAATATGTTAGTTCATGGTGGTAGTATTAATTCTGAATTTGCTGTGATTCTAAGAGGGTAAGACTTTGCTTCCAAATAAACATATTTAGCTAAAAGTAATAAGCAGATTTGTTTTCCATAATTTCAAGACACAGAATTTTGTTGAAAGCTTTTGGAAATAAGCAAGACTCGTAAAAAAAGAACAGTAATATATGAACATGTGAAGCGATCTTATTGTAAAATATCCAAAGATCCTTCACAGTAGAAATTGGACAGTGCTTACTTTGAGAAGCTGTTGTAATAATGCAAAATAATCTTTTGCCTTGCAGATATCTCAAAGGCCTTGATTTTAACAGAGATTGGCCCAAAACGAGATCCTGACACTTTGAAACTATTTCTCAGCAACATGGAGCGATTGCTTAAGGCCCAAGCTCATGGGTAAGATCTTCTTTAAAAAGTAAATAAATCATAAACCTTTGTAAAGAAAAGAACCAGTTCCTTCATTAACATTTCAGTTACTGAGGCCATCCATTTAAATTTAGTGAACCTTAACTTTCGCAGGCATTCTGGTGCACTTACAGAACTCCCTCTGAACCAACTTCCCCATTCACTGCACCATCAAGATAGCTTTTAAGTGTTAGAAGTCAGTTAGTACCCTCTCCTCTTTCTTCTTGCCTGGGAGTTATGAAGATGGGGCAACCTTGTATTGCATTGTCAAGTGAATAGCACAAGCAGACATTGCTTGCAGGATATGATAACATTGTAAAGAAAGGGGAAGATGTTGAGACAAACACCTAGAAACATATGACTGTCTTTTCTTAAGATAATATTTTAACTTATTGTGAATATGCCAGTTTGTCTGTGCAACAAATCATTGGTTAAAATTGATGACTTGTTTTTCTAACCTTAACTCATGAGTACATCCTCATGGGTTGGCTTTATCAATGGTTTTTGTTCTTTTCACAAGTATTTTTGCTCCCACCTGTGATTTATTGTAGGGTTCGTGTCATTGGAAGTTCCACGTTGGCGCTCTGTCTTCTAGCATCTGGTGCTGCAGATGCATATTACCAGTTTGGCTTGCACTGTTGGGACTTGGCAGCAGCTACAGTTATTATCAGAGAGGCAGGTGGTGTTGTGATGGATACTTCAGGTAAGCAAAAAATAGATTTTTATAACACATGTTTATAATGCACATTTATTTATAAAAATATTTATATCACCACATCGTAAAAAAGCTGTTTACAACTATCTATCTATCTAACATAACATAACATAACATAACAACAACATAACAACAACATAACATTTACATACAGGTACCATCAACAGCGGGTGGCGCTGTGGGTTAAACCACAGAGCCTAGGGCTTACCAATCAGAAGGTCGGCGGTTCAAATCCCCGCAACGGGGTGAGCTCCCATTGCTCGGTCCCAGCTCCTGCCAACCTAGCAGTATGAAAGCACGTCAAAATGCAAGTAGATAAATAGGCACCGCTCCGGCGGGAAGCTAAATGGCGTTTCCGTGCGCTGCTCTGGTTCGCCAGAAGCGGCTTTGTCATGCTGGCCACATGACCCGGAAGCTGTCTGCGGACAAACGCCGGCTCCCTTGGCCAGTAAAGTGAGATGAGCGCCGCAACCCCAGAGTTGTCCGCAACTGGACCTAATGGTCAGGGTTACCTTTACCTTTACCATCAACTAATTACTGTATTTTTCCATGTATAAGACAATATTTCCCTCCAAAATTTTTAAGTTTAAAATTGCATAGCTGCCAAGTTATCCCTTTTTTTAAGGGATTTTCCCTTATGCTGAATAGGCTTCCTCGTGAGAAAAGGGAAAACTTGGCAGCTATGAAATTGGGGTTTGTCTTATACCTGGAATGTTGCAATTAAATATATTAATAAATACATGCTGCCATGCATATTATTCCCCCTCCCCAGCCTCACCTCACTAATGGCCTCACGACAAACCCTGGTCTGGTACTCCCCCCCCAGCAGCCCCCACTCCGGACATTGTCCCTTTCACCCGGTTCCCTCAGCCGCCCCCTGGCTACCCAGACCCCCCATTCCCCAAGCGCACTCACTCAGGCAGCTCTGGAAGTCGCAGCTCCTCAATCAGCATTCACATCTGCCGGTGCTCGTGGCGTAAACACACAGGCAGGAGAGCTGGAGCTGCAGCTACAATGGAGTTACACTGAGCTGACAGGAGCAGCTTGCCTCACTGTTTGATGTTTCAATATATGGTACTAAATATACCAGTGTTTTGAATATTTAATAAAATATCAAAGTTGTTCTGATTGGTGTTTAAAATATTTCTTTCTTAATTTTGGGCTCAAAAAATAGGGGGCATCTTATACATGGGGGGAACCTATACACAGAAAAATACGGTAATATGGAATACGGTAATATGGAAAGATTGCCTGCATAAGTCTGATGAGTTTTCAGGAGGTGTTAAAAGGCTGAAACTGAAGGTGCCTGCTCAATGTCTATTGGCAGAGCATTCCACCCTTATTGGGCAGAAAACGTCTGAGTTTTGTTGTTGTCAGATGAATCCCACCAACTTGACAACCAGCTATGCTATTGCAGATGCTTTCAGTGATCAAGTTCAGATATAAGAGTTTAGGCCAGGCATCCCCAAACTTCGGCCCTCCAGATGTTTTGGACTACAATTCCCATCATCCCTGACCACTAGTCCTCTTAGCTAGGGATCATGGGAGTTGTAGGCCAAAACATCTGGAGGGCCGCAGTTTGGGGATGCCCGGTTTAGGCATTCCTTAAGGTATCCTGGACCTAAGATGTTCATTTACAACAAATGCTCAGTTACAGATGGGCAGCTAGTGCATATGTTTTAACAATGATGTCATATGCTATCAGCCATGTGTCCCAGTCAGCAGTGTAGCTGTTGCATTCTACACCAGCTGGAGCTTTGCAGCAGACCCAAGGGCTGTGCCACATAGAGCACATAATAGTAATCTAGCCTCGAGGTTACCAGCACATGGACTTCTGCAGTCAGGCTATCCCAGACCAAACATCTGGTAAAACTCAGAGGACGCTTTGGCATTTTGGTAGTGACAAAAATGTATCCAGGAGTACCCACAAGCTGGGCACATATTCCTTCAGAGGAAGTGCAACCCCATCTAGAACAGGCAACTTACCTATCTCCCAATGGTTGCTTTGATAGAGGGAAGGTGGGTGCGTTCCAGCTAAGCGTGGCTCCTTAATGTCTTCCCATGAAATGGAGGTCTTGCATCTGATGAATTGTACTATATGGGAAATGGTTTGAGTCACAGAGGGGGCAGAGTCTCACATTACTTTTGAATCTCAAGTGCTTGCTTTGATCAAATCCCTCTCCTTTTGTAGGTGGACCTCTAGATCTAATGTCATGCCGAGTGGTTGCAGCAGGTACCCAGGAAATGGCTGCATTCATAGCTCAGGAAATTCAGACTATTCACTATAGTCGAGATGATGAGAATTGACCGGACTTACATATTCCTGAACACAAGGAAACTTGTCCTTTTGGAACTACATTGCTTCCTTCAGGATGGCTTGCTTATAGGATAAATGGTTTAATTGTATGTTTCTTAATACAGTCTATATAGCAAAGGTATTATTAAAAAAATTACTTGCATTATAGGAAGGTGAAGGGAAATTTTAAATTTTTGTAAGCTACTTGGCCCCCCCTTTTTAATGAGAATTTATTTCAGCTATGCTTTAAAAAAAAATCACAGGTATCCCAGATTGAGTTGGCTTCTTGCCTCTTTTAGGCTGAAGCAGAGGGGAAGCGGGGTTTGTACCACATTCAAATATAAATAAAACTTTATTTTTGCAGATCTCAGGTAAATTAGTCTTTCTGCAGCAAAGGGAAAATTGTTTTGAATTGTGTGCCTAAAGTGCTCACACCCAATAGTACTTGAGAATTGTAAACTTAAAAGTGCATGTATGGAACAAACCTTAGATAGTTACACTTGTATTTACTTTAAAGAAAACTACACTCATTTATGTAGCACAGGCAAAAGTGGCAATGACACATATCCTTGAACTGTGTATTATATTTATGTGGGTAACTTAAATAATAGATATTGGTGCTGATCAGAAGATGAAAAGCTGTTTTTCCAACATTTGAAAACCTTCAGCTTCAATCAAGCAGCACAACATAAATCACAGCAGGGTGTTGTTATTTTTTCATGACCTAGAAAATTCAATACAACATCACGTAAGGATGTGATGGTTTTAACCTAGGTAATAGCACTGAGCACAGAACTACCTTGGCAGCCATACACACACATGGGTCACTGCTACACTTGAGTCATTACTATAGGGATGAGGAATCTTATTCAAGTGAGAACATAAGAAGTGTCCTACCAGATCGTGCCAAAGGCCCATATAGTCCAGAATCCTAGAGTGGCCAGCCAGATGTCTATATGGGAAGACCAGGCCTCACCTTGCCCTCCATGGGCCCTCCAGCCTTAGGATGCCATGAGCCCTGAACTCTCCCTTGGCTCAGAGACAGTTTGGACCCCTCTAAGGGAGAGGGGGGAGCCCATTGGCAGCCCCACCTTTGGCTCCCCCAGGACAGAGGGGGCCTGTTTCTCTACCACCAGAGCTGGGGGTGAGCAAGAATGCCAGGAGGGGAGGCAGGCAAGCTGAGCGGGCAGCTCTCTGAGGCCCAACCTGGACAGGTGCAAAGGAAAGGGAACACCAAGCACCCTGCAATATTTAAGAGACTTGTTTGAAAAACCTTCATAGGATGGTAACCTTTCAGGGATTCTTTAGCTGTGGTTCCTGCATTGCATGGAGTTGAGCTAGGTGACCCTTGGGGGAGCCTTCCACCACTGCAATTCTGTGATTCTATGTAGCTTATAAGCAGAACCTGAGTTCAACGGTGCTTTTCTGATTCCCATCAAGTGGAATTCAGAGGCCAGCTGCCTTTGATAGTGGAGGTAGGGTTTACAGAACACTAGCAAAGAAAGTCTCTTCCACTGGGTGCTAATACTTGAAAAGGGCTCTGAAGGGAGATATATTCAAAGGACTGAAGCAAAGCATTTTAACCATTTATTGAAAATAGCATCAGAATCTTCTGTCTTGGCTGTGTTTAGTCAGTTGCTAAGAGAACCATGGAATTGAGTGCTTGAGCAAGAAAGGGTCATGACTTAGGCTTAGTTCTCACAAATAGCAGATAATGTGGTAAGCCTCTTCCTGGACTCTACCATTTGCAGATGTGGGTTCACATGACTGACTGAATGCTTCTCTGTACCAAAAAACAACAACCAATCAACCAAAATTTAGTATGTCGGAGGAATGATCCTAGTTTAGCCATTTCCCTGCCATACAAGTTCCCTAAATGTAGCAGTTCTGTTTATTTTTGTATGGCAGAGCATTCAGTCATGTAAGTCAATACATGCTGTTTCAACTACAGCCCACAAAATATTTCTTTCCATATCTGTCCTTTGTGGGAGCTAGCCCTTAGAAATGATGTGAATCTACAGTTATCCACAGATACTTTTAAGCACAAGTACTCAGGATTGGGATTGTGAGACTGAGCCAGTTGGTCCCAATATGAAAATCGGGGACTAGGAATTTTCTTTTGTTCCAAAGAAATACAACCCTGGCTTCATAAATAGACATCCTACTGTCTAATAGGAGTTTACTATTCTATTTAGCTATATGTGTGTGCAAGAAAAAAGGAGTGTAAAGACCCAAAGAATATTAATAAGATGGTGATGTATGCTGCTCTAAGCACAACCCACCCTGTGAATGGAAAAAGTGACTTGCAAATATTATAAATAAATGTTCTGAATGGAAGGGTCTGCAAAATCACAATACATTGCTGCATGTTAGCCTTGCTGCTGTTACATTTTTTTGTATGTGTTTTTAGAGCTTCTTTGCTGGAGCACTGTATGGTATAAGAAGCAAAGCAGCCACAGAAATAATCCTTTAATTTGGTGCATCTGGTTCACCAAAATACTGTATAGCCATATGATGGAAACATTGTCACACATTGTTAATTTCATTGCAAAAATATTCTGGTGGCTGTGAGTTGTTTGCTCCGTTCCAGTCTGAACATTAATGGCAATGAATGTGTTATCTGTGTGAAATGTCTCATTTTCGCAGGAACAAAGTATTGTGATTTGAGTGTTTGGAAATTGTGGTGTCTCCAACAGAAGGGAAAACTTGAAGAAAGACATGAAGAATGCGCACAATAAATGAACAGTTTTTGTGTAATTGAACTTGTTTTGCAGAAAAGCCCTAAAAATGCAGAAACATTTGTGGATCACCTTTGTGTCTGTCTCAAGCTTTTAATTTGAGCATAGTTTTTTGTGTGTGTTTTGGCAAAGTGAAGGGGAAACAAATTCTAAACCCAATACTTGTGCCAACACTAAACTCATGTTGTGCTTGAATGTTGGTCCTAATAGCTTATCTTATGGCTTAGAGGACTGTCAACTCCTTTGCTGATTTTCTGTGGCTTTACCAGCTAAATGGCAGGGTGGGGGGAATTGGCAAGTTATAGCTTTTTCTGTCAATGACTAGAAAATGTTATTACTGCTTAGTCATCTCCTTAACCCCACCCCCACCCCCAGTCATTACTATGCAGGTACCGTAGTTAACAAAGAAGCTGGCAATCTTCTGTTCAGTAATTCTGAAACGAACAAACTGAAGCTGTGCTAGTCATAAACCATGATGTGTGTCTCTCATTGCAAGTGAGACTGTACAAATATTTAAAATTGAGATAGTACAGTTAAAGCACTGTTGACCTAATAGCACTTATCATTTAAATAGCACTTCAGAATGTTCAAAGCACTTTCCATTTCTCATTTGTAAACCTTTTAACAGTCCTCTAAGTGTAGTAGTATCCTTATTTTGGGGGCTGTGGAGAGAGCCTGTCTATGACCAAGCTAATTCATTGAATTAGTCAAGATTCAAACAGGACTTGCCTGACTTATAGCTCAATATTTTGGTGTCATTTAGCTATGTTAAGGCTGCAGTCTTATACACATTTACATGGGAGTAAATCCCATTTGAGGTTGTGCTACTCATGCATCTTTTCATTTCTTTCATTTCCGTTTTTATAGCAGGCATGGTTGCTAGTCGGAGCCATGTCACTTGAGGGGGAGTGTTGTCAATTGCCCCCCCTGCCCCCGAATGATTTAGATTGTCTATTGCTCTTCTCCCTAGAACAGACATCCCCAAACTTCGGCCGTCCAGATGTTTTGGCCTACAACTCCCACGATCCCTAGCTAACAGGACCAGTGGTCAGGGAAGATGGGAATTGTAGTCCAAAACATCTGGAGGGCCGAAGTTTGGGGATGCCTGCCCTAGAATGTTTTTGATAGCAACTTGAAGAGAGGGTTGGTTTATGAGAATCATGGCACAAGAGAAAAACAGCACCAAAGAACAATGGCATTTGGACTTGGTATATTCATTTTTAATACATATATAGTATTTATCTCTCCCATCCCATCCTTTGAAAAAATAGTTATGGAACTGAGTCTCTTTAACAAGTCTTTGTATTATGTTGGTTATATTTTTTTGTATACATATTACTGTTTTCAACTGAAAAATTATCAGAAGGAAACTGGCCATCCTGACAACCAAAACGTTAAAAAAAATAGCAACTGTGCTATTTTTGGGTAGCACAAAGTATTTTGTTTTCAGGTGCTGCACGATGAGTTTTGTGTGTGACGTTATTCCAACATAAAGAACTCTGGAGTGCATGGGTTTCCTTTAAATGGTTTAGTTTACAATGTTTAGACATAAAAATGATGAATCTCTCTTTACTGTGTGACTGTTATGGTAATTGTGCACCATTAACTGTTGGCTATTAAACCTATTCATATCTGTTAAATACTGCTGTAAAATCTGGTAAGCCAGACATTTCTACCTCTATATGGGGCTATGAGGAATAACTAACGTGTTGCAGCAGAATCCTGTAACTCCTACTATTGAATTAAATAATACTGTATCCATAATTATTAGAAGTATTAATGTATGTTGTCAAAACACTTACATTCTGCATGAAACTGGTTGGTTGAGGAAGTGCTGCTTCATATAATGTACAGTGAACTCACTCACAGAAGTCCTTGCTGCAAGATGTAGTGTTATCTGCTACGGTAGCTTAAAAATGACTAACAGAGTATTGGACAGATTCCAGGAGGGGTAACTGTTGAAAGCTACTAGCTGTTTTTCTTCAAATATATGTAAAATCTGAAATGAGTAAATTGTTTGCAGGTGTTAAGTATAACCGAAAGCTTAAGAGTACAACCCGGAACCCAGTGTTGTTTACTTGTATTACTTGCTTTTAGTAGAGCTGTTGTCTACATCATGTTTATTTATGATCAGCCCTTTCAAATAATTAATAGGACTTTCATTTGTGAAGCACTGTGCAAAATTGCAGCCTTAGAATGCAAGCCAAAGTCTTTCATGTACAGGGGCCTTTGTTCTCTTTGTAAAAGGGAAATAAATAGCCTAGATACATCTAGGGGCTCCCTTCTGAAATGTTTCCTCAAAAAAGAAAGCTAGGAATCCTTCAGCCATGAAACACATACAGATGTGGATCACAGCCATAGAGCGACTATAAACTTTTATAAGTTTAAGCAGTGAAGCCACTGAAGTCTATTTGTCATATTTTAAGGGTTCAGTCACAAGGGAAAAACATGTTATTTGTGTTTACACCAGATGCCAGCAGAACATAGCATTGATTGGCTTAGAACTAGTCACATCATTAATCCTTACCCTGAAACGGTATTTGTGGGGTTTTTTAAAAATCATTTCTGCTTTTTAAAAAGAGGGAGAATGTACATTTAATTGACTCTCAAACAATATATTTGTAGTGTGTTTAAGTGAACAGAATGGAAGGAGGGTCAAGAATACTGAGCTGGCATTAAATTTGTTGGGCATTATATTTATCAAATGCATTTGTGTGGTGATGGTAGTGGGAAAGCCGGGTTTGAGATGCAAGACAAAAGATCACATCAAGTCATGACTTTGTATTTACCACCAATATGTTTAAAGAGGGATTTTTCAAATTACAAACAAATACAAGGGTGCTTGTCATTGCTTAAATATTTCAAAGTGAAGTCAAATTGACATTATTGTTATTATTAAATTTTAATACATTTCAGGTTGGTATTATTGCACACTTCTGTATGTTTGGACAGGTTTTCTAGCAAACTTGTGCAAACAGTCTTCTGTTTGCTGTTAATGTATTCTACAAATAAAAGATTAATACATTTGAAGGTGAAATTATGATATTTTACTATTACTTCTGTTTTCCAATGTATTTGCATCACACATTAATAGCAAGACAATAAATGGAGGGGAAGGGTATACCTGTCCTTAAGGCGAAGCATGTCTTAGTTCCTTGAAAGTGTTGAGTAAGATCCTTGCTGGAACTTGGAGAGCTAACTAACCATTGAAAATATTGGGCTTTTGCATTAATTTTAGGCAATATGTTCTAATGGAGAAGAGAGGGAGGCTTTGAGATGAGCCAATTCCTATAATTTCAATAGAATTTCCTGCCTACTTAAAATTTGAAAGAATATAATCCTAGTGAGCAATGGCTAAACAGGTTCTCCTTGTTTGTTTCCTGTCTTAAAGTTATCTTTCTTTTATCTTGGTGGCAACCATACTTTCGAAGGAGCTTTTGATTAGATTCATGGTCACCAGATTAAATGTGCTGATATTTACACAAGGTGTTAGGATCTTAGGATGTCTCCTCCACACATTTGCAATAAGACTGGTACCACAGTCAAGAGTTCATAATGAGGATCTCTTTTTCAGTGAACTCAGTGCAATCCTACCCATGTCTACTCAAAAGCAAGTCCTATTGAATTCAATTGTGTAATGCTCTGCTGCCTGATCAGATAAAAAATGTTGCACATTTCTCAGATTTGAGCCCTGGCACTAAAAACCAGACTTCAACCCCTGTGTACATTAATTCAGTGACCTAATTAGGATTCTTAAGTGGGAGTGGTGTGTATATCCTGATTCTCTGCAGTCTTTATATCATGGACACTCCCAGCCCCTCTGTCATTGTGTTTAAATTGCATTATAATCAAGTTAAAATGGATGTCTGCAGTGCTGATCTTCCTCTTGGTCTGTTTGAGGGTGAAGAGGAGGAGGGCTTAGCAGCCTGGATGGGCAGGTCTTTGGCAAGCTTCGGGTCAGATGCAGGAGAAAAAGATAATTTGGCCAAGGCACAGGGAAGCCTGTGACCTATGTCAACCAAGCCCCATTGTCATGTGAGGAAGACTGGACCTTGACTGTAGAAGATGTCTCTTAAAACATAATAGTTATATTTACACTTAGGGCAATTGTGTGGTGACAAGGGAGCAGGGCCATGTTTTGAGCACCGCCCCTGAAATCACATCTTCATTGTGCAACCCCTGTGTTATGTGAGGTTGGGTGCAAAGAATTATTGACATGCGAGCACCTACCAACACAAAGGGTCTCTGCCTAATCCGGACACCTACATACTGCTGTCTCAATAGCACAGAACCCTATATGCATGCAGGATCTTATACATAATTTTAAGATAACCACACACAAAGCCTGTTTGTCCTGGGAAATGGGTAAAAGTGGTGGAGGGGCACAGCCTTTAAAAGCTCCCACAATTGCCCTACGTGTGAGTAACGTGACCAGGGCTGATGTTTCCTCATGTACATATTATCTTTGTATTTATGGGGCACCCAGAACTGCTAATATTTACTGGAGCCAATCAGTTGCGGTAGCACATGGGGAGAACAGGCAACATTCACGAGAACAGCATCCTGCTGGCAGGGGTGCCAACATGAATAAAATATGGGTGGGGTGGAGGGCAAGTAAGCCCTGCCCTGTATCAAAAGACATACTATTTGAATGGCAATGTCCATCAACTTTTGGCCAGTCCAGACCCCTCAACTATTATGCTGGGGACAAAGGGACAATGACCCTTCGGTGCTGGCTCCTCTGCCTGCTG
The DNA here is from genome assembly GCF_963506605.1 of Zootoca vivipara. NCBI lineage: Eukaryota > Metazoa > Chordata > Lepidosauria > Squamata > Lacertidae > Zootoca > Zootoca vivipara. Next base: position 49,360,957 of record NC_083283.1, read on the forward strand.
ATCTAGGCCTCAGGCTGCTGACATCTGCCCCTACTCTTTCGCTAAGAGAGGTCTCATCTCTCTCTGGCTCCAATCCTATACTGTATTCACTAATCCACAAGGGAATTTATTGGGGCGTTCACTGTGTACCGCCTTATTGTGCAACCCTATGCACCTTTATTCAGAAGCAACTCTGCGGGAGTTGCAGGCTAGCTGGGGCAGTGTGTGCTAAGCCGCCTCCTCACTGTCACACGTTACCACGGAGGTAGAGGGTGGAGGTTCTTGTCGCCCCCTGCACACACCCAGGCAACCCGCCCGCGCTTTGCGGGCTGCGCCTTCCGCCGCGCCGGCGGCCAAGCGCACGCAGGCCCTTGCCTAAATTGCCTCCCTCCCGAAGGGGCGGTTTCGCTGCGCGCCTCCGCCCGTCGGGGGCGGGACTGCGAAGAGAGACACCTCCCTGGAGCCCCATGGCTCATAAGAGGGCCGCGGCGGGAGGGGGCGCAGACGGCGTTGCTCGCTGAGAAGGAAGGCGAAGGTAGAGGGATGGCGGTGGTGTGCGCGCGCGATTTCGCAGCGGTTTTTTTCCGGTGAGTGATCGCCCAGGCGCCTGCTACCCGGGCACGTTTACTTGGGAGTAAGTCCCGCGGCGACCTTCCTTGGGCGCTTGTTGCCCGATATGCACACATGCAGTTGCATCCATCCATCCATCCATCTCCTTTACGTTTTCGGGAGCTGGGGTATCAGCGCCTGCTTGCTTGCCCCTGTTGCTCGCTTGCTCGCTTTGCTTCCTGGGAATGGGCAGGATCGGTCTCCTGAACTCCTGGCCCGAGCAGTACCCTTGGTCTCCGGCTGCCATCTGGCTCGGCCACCTGCTGCGTCTTCTTTGTCCAGCGCTCAAATCCGGACTAGGTGGCGCTCCTCTTTAAATCCAGGCGGGTTTTCTTTGTGTCTTGGCCGGGCAGGGCGGGAGGTCGGCGTCGCAGGATCCGCACCTCCCAGTCGCTCACACGCTGTTGTGTTTTCCTCGAAAGAACAAGACTATCTTAAATTGGTTGCTTGGAAGTAGCCGCCGCCTTCCAAGATCTAGCCACCGGTTGAATGGACTGGAGGCTTGCTAAAATAACTTGAAAGCAAGGGCGGCGGAGCTGTGTGACCTCAGCTTGTGGGGTTTGTGGAAGCAGCTTCCGACGTAGTGGCCTTTACTCATAGAACGACGTGACTTGCTACACGGCAAGAAAAGACAGACGGGCCTCCCTGCCTGTGGTCTAAACTCAGGTCACACCTTTTGTTAGGCTCCCATAGGTGGATGCCCTTCACCTTTTTCTCCCTCCCACGGCTGGATGCTTGAAGCCGAGCATGCATGATGTTAGAGCCACAGTTCATCCTGTACTCCTGTCTGATGCATTTCCCACAGCTTCCATCTAATCTGAAATCATAAGCTGTGTTTAAGCAGAGGTGTGTGCATTTGAGACATCCTTTGAGCATGTGCAGATGACAGCCTCAGGAGAAGTGAGGAAATGAAGTCAGGGAAAGTGCATCAGCCGAAGACATCCCCGCCCCCTCTATGGTGTTTATAGCAGCATTATACAATGGGGGTGGCAATGGCCTTGTTGAGTTTTAAGCCGCAGGTGCTTGCAAAGCCACAGTCTAGCTCTCAGTCTCTTCTCTTTTATCTAAATAGGGTTCTTTGCCTTGAGATGTCTCTTGCCTCTGACTACTAGTACAGTACATTTGAAATAAACTATCTTTTGGATAAAGAAGCTTCACCCTCTGAAATGCCTCTTGGAACCTGTTGAATTGTTGCAGGTCAACTTCACATTCTCTCTTGAGTAACTTTCACAGCACACTAACTGCTCTCCTGCACCACATGCTAGTGTGCCCCATCACACAATTTGGGAGTTAACCAGCTTGTGCATTTCTAAAGCATAGCTGGCTTGTTTCAGATGGTTTGTATATTGTCAGCAAAGCAGGTGTCTCGTAAAGCAGCTGTTGGGGGAAGCTTATTTGCTCATTGGGATAGATCCTTGTTCAGATCAGCCTCACAGGCCAAATTTAACCATTTGCATGTCAATTGCATGATGTCATTATGGTGCAACATGGTTCCTGCTTGTCAAAATCCCTTGCACAGCTTTGCAAGTCTTCCCAAAGTCTCCTTCGCAAGTCTTTTAACCCAATGTTGGAGGCTTAAAAAAGGAGACTTGAAAAGGCAAGTGCTTTACCATGGTGTTGTCTTAAAGTGGCAAAGCGCCCTTTGAAGGAGGCAGGGAGGCTGATTCAAAGAGCGTTTTTGCCAAGCACTTTAAGACTGGATGCACTGCCTATATCACTGGTGCCAACCCCAGGTGTCTGTGGGGGCTTTGGCCCCCACAATAATATATTTGAGGGAGCCACCCCCCCTCAAGTCAGTGGGTACCGCCAGACCCCGCTCTGCCTCTTTCTTTTCCTCCTGGTCCATGAGAGAGGAGGAGGAGCTGCTGCCTGCCATTGACCACTGCATCTGACTCTGCCCCGGCTCCTTCTCCAAAAACACGATACAACATTGCGCATTGTGCATGTGGCATCACATGCACATGCCTGCACATAGTGTGTGTGACATTGCACATTGTCTGCGTTACATTGTGTGGGCCCCTACAGTCTTCAACACAAGATGATGCCAGTGACCTGTGCTGTTTTCTTTTTCATTTTCCAAAAGGAGAAAGAAAGACGCGTCTTGCAAGCAAAGTCAGCAGAAGTGATCCCCCCCCCCCCCGGTGCTGTACCTTTGCTTGAAAAATGCAAGTTACAAGTTGGGCTGGGGTGCCATATGGGCTTTATTTAATCTGTGGTGGTGACATCTGTTTAGCATTTCTCCACGGAGAGCTCTGGCCACAGTTAATCCTTTAATGTGTTCGTAAAATTACTTTTTACTTAAGACCTGTCAGTGGGGAAAAGAGAGCCTTTCTGGAGACAAATGTCACAGGGATCAGTTCCAAGAATAATTTAAATCTAGATACCATGTATAGCTTGAGCCACAGTGACCCTTGTGCAAGCCTTGGATAAATATCCAAGTTCTTGGAGTTGTGCTCTATAAATGTGAAACTTCTGAACACAGAACAGAAATATAACCATCTCAAGGGAAAGGTCTGCCTAAGCAAAACTTATGGCATGTCTGTTGGCAACTGCAGACTAACATGGATTCTTGGCAGAGTATTGTTTTATAGGACTGCAATCTTTGACCTGATTGAACCAAGTTGGTATTGTTTCTAAGTAAGCTTATATGAGTAGGCTGCATATCCAACAACACAGTGCTGTTGCTTAAGTGAGGGCATGGCTCTTATTTTTTTAAAACAAAAGCATTAGGTAATCTTAAAAATTGATCTGCTATAGCCAAATTACAGAATTAAATATAGGGCAATCATGGCATTAAGGAGACACTCCTAATGCTGTGCTGGGACAATGGTTGAGTCACAAATAACCTAATTTAAAGGTCATGTCCTAACCTATCATCCAATATGGATCTTTCAGTTGTAATTAACCTTGTTTCAGGTTGCCTAAGCAAAGTGTTTGGATACAGGTATACAGTGAGATGAAGTAAGATCCTGCAAAAGTATCCATTGGCAATCAAGGTGACTGGCTAAATGCTTATAAATCTGAAGTGAGACTTTGATAGACAGCCTGTAGAAAGTGATATGGCTGAACAGTATAAAGGACTAGCCACTGCCATACTAATTGTCGGCTGCAGTGTTTTTGCTTTGTGCAGGGGGTCCTCTTGGATTGAGTGCTCTCTATGGAAGCACAGGTGATGTTCGTGGCTAGGAGTGCCTTTTACCAGCTTATGCTGTCAGCTACGACCCTTTCTTTAGGAAGCATATTTTGTCTCAAGTCACATGTGCTGGTTAAAATCAAACTAGACTATTTAACATATACTTTGTTAGGCAATCTTGAAAAATGGCTTGGAACTGTACAGAATGTCAGGGTGTCTGATGAGGGTTAGGTGTTTGGGCAAACCTGTATTCTACATATTAGCAGCCAATATGTTTCTGGGCCCAATGAGTACTGGTGTAGACCTTCAAAGCCCTAAACCTTTGGGTCTAGGTGATTTGAAGGATTGCCTAAATGCATGCAAGCCTGGCCAGGCCTTAAAATTTATCTTGGGAAGGAAGGATGAAAGAAGTCTGCGAACTTGCCAAGGAACTGTTAAGTTTCATTACTGAGTCATCTGCAGTTAGACAGACCACTCTTCTTCTCAAGCTGAAAGGGAAAATGGTGAAAACAGGTTATTTATTGGGATAGAGTGATTTTTTCATAAAATGTTAAAGTTTCAAAACAACGAAACATGGGATGGAGCAATGGATAACTTTCTGAAACAACAATGGGATATCGGCTACACCCAACACATGATGGAGAACATCAATAACCGGGAAAAGATAGACATAACATTTTATAATGATAGGAAGAAACATCACGGACAGAATAATTGCCACACATAGGAAGAACAGGGATATAGTTTGAGTGCCTCGCTTGTAGTTCTATCAATCATGTAATGTGTCAGCATTAACCCAAGATAATTAAAATGGCAAGCAGTAGACACAGGGCCTTCTCAGTGGTGGCCTCACACCTTTGATAATTCCTCCTGAGGAAACTGTGGACCGGATCCTTTATCTTTAACTGGGTTCTGAAAACTTTTCCATTCTAACCATCTTTTTAAATGTTGTGCTGAGTTTCTACTGTTTCCATTAATAACAAGCTAGAACTATCAGTAGTGTGTTGTATTTTTAACCACAGCTGCTTAACCTTTGTAATTATAGTTTATGGAATTGTTTAGCCCAAGTGTTTTAGACGTGGTCTGGTAGACATTGTCAAATGCTTTTTGATAGTCAAGTGTGAATATAACATTCCTTAGTTAAGAGGATGGGCTCTCTTATGCATCAATAACTGGAACAGGAAGCAGGAATTAATATGCTTATCATGAGATACATGCAAGAAGTGAAATTAGGCACTAACAATCATTTATTTGCTCCATACAGCAGATGGCCCTTCTAGCAAAGACTCCAGTTACTAGTCTGTCTTCTAAAGATGCAATGCTAATATTGGAAACAGTAAATTAGACCATGTTTAGGGGCCCACATAGCAAACACACACTATTCTGACCAGCTGCAAAGATAGTCAAATGTGTTTTACTGGACACTGTGGGGATGACACTATATAGCTCATAGTTACATCTACAGATCAAAACAATCACTGTTGGATCAAAATGCCCCTTCCCCCAAGTGCTTAATACAGTATCTCTTTTTCTAGCCTGGAAGAAGGTAAATATTTAGCAATGCATTAATTGCTCTGCATCTAGGCTGTAGGCTGACTTGAATTATACCCGTAGTGCTACTGTGTACTAAAAATGATTTCCTTGCTCTTAAAACTGAAACCATACAATGTGCATTAAACAAAACAAAAAAAACCCAAACTGCTTTCTGTTCTAGATCTCTGGTGTCAGTGGGAGCATCTCTAGGGTCAGTAACAAGACAGACCCTGTTTCCGCCTCTTCCAGCTGTAGCTCGGCCCTTCCGTGTTTGTAACCATGACAGAAGCAGTCGGAGAGGAGTTATTGCAAGCACCCTAGAGGAGCTTATTAGCAAGGTATGCCTCCTGTCAAAAGCACAAGCCTGATTATCATGCCTGGACCTCATTATCTCAGCCATGTGTTCAAAAATTCTTGCTCCACATACACACAGGTGATAGGAACATTCTCTGCTACAACTCTAGAGCAGCCTTTGCCAACCTGGTGCCCTCAAGATGCTGTGGACTGCAACCTCCATCAGTCCCAGCTAGGACATAAAAGGCACCAGGTTGGTGAAGGCTACTGTGAAGTCCTGGATCTAGCAGGGATGTTAACTTCTTGGAGAAGTCTGGTCCTACGTGTTTGTCTTAGCTCCAGTAATAGCTGTATTGGATACTTGAGATACCTTTTCCATTCCAATTAACTAAGCCAGTGATCCATAGCACTCTAGTCTAGAGAAAAGTTCTCCCTTGAACCTGAAGATGCATCTCATCCAACAAAAATCCAACACCTTATTGCATATCCCCAAGGCTCCTCCACAAGTTCTCTCAGTCCCTGAGTGTTAGGAGAAGCAGGACAGCAATTGGGTCCTTTATCCACAGTGAATTGGTCTGAAGGTCACCCAGTGAGCTTCATAGCTGACTGGGGAGTTTCACCCAGGTTTCCCAGGTCCATGTCCAGCACTCTGACCATTGCACCATGCTGCCTGTCCCTGCATGTGATGTGGAGCTGCCCCGTTGTAAGCCCCCTTTGGGGTGAGGCCTTTGTAATGTAATTAATCACTGTGTTTCAAAGATGCCTATGTTTTGCTGAACTACATTTGCACTATTTGTAGTTTACCATTGGACCATGAGCACTGGTTACACATGCATGCCTTCCATGCAACAGTGATCAGCGCTTTGAATTCCCTCTCCTTATCTCCGGAGGCGATTTATATTGCCATGAGCACCAAGAAGAGAAATTTGTAAATATTTGGCCAGCTTTCCTTGCGCAACTTAAGTTGGCAGTGCAGTATACTTGTATTAAACAACACTGTAATATCATGTTCTTAACCCATGTCCCCTTTCCCCTTTTTTACTTTTTAATGGATTCAAAAATTGTGATAAAGTTTATATGGAAAATGCATCTCTTAACTGAACAAGTAGAGCAGAACTGTAGGAATTATCCTCACAAACTACCATTAACCTGACTTGTAGAATGCAGAGGTGTAGAGTGGATTGCAGCTGTCCTACTTAGACTAGATTAGGAGGCTGGGTAGATGGCTTTGGGTTGTGCCTGGAACCAGTCACAGCACCAATTGCTACCTCATACAGTCAAAGCTTGGTTGTCGAATTTAATCCATTCTGGAAGCCCGTTCGCCTTCCGAAACATTTGACAGCCGAGGCGTGGCTTCTGATTGGTTGCAAGAGCTTCCTGCACTCAAGCGGAAGCTGCGTCGGACGTTCGGCTTCCGAAAAGCGTTTGAAAACTGAAGCATTTACTTCTGGGTTTTTAGCATTTGGGATCTGAAGCATTAAAAATGGGAGCTGTTCAGGAACCGAAGTTTGACTGTATCAGCACTGGAATGCCGCATGGATGGAAGACCATCTTAGAATCCTGTGTACAGTACCGAGGATGGGAGTGGGAATGGAATCGAAATGTAAAGTAGTTAAGGTGATTTGGATAATAAAGAGCTTGCTTTGTAGCTGTAGGAATCTAGGCTGCTTCTGCAAGTCACACTAATAATGCCTTCTCCTGGCAGCAGAATTTCTTAAAAATCTATTTTCGATTTGAGTTCTAATCTGCAGGGCTAAGCTAGATGCGACATTGTGAATGTGATCAATATTCACTTTTTAAAAATGTAAATAGCAGCCACAGGGAGGAATTTAACTCTCCACATCCACCAAATCTCTCAAAGTAATTTGTTTTAGAAAGAAGGCCTCCATTGTCACTGATGGGGGCTTTCCTTCTGATTGAAAATAGCAAGGGGAGGGTGCTCTTGCATGCACACACACACACACACACACACACACACACACACACAGCCAGTACTGCTGCTTATATATGTGTGTGTGTTTATTTTCTGTTGCACCTATATAATGAATTCCATGCCTAGTTTTGATCCTAAGCATTGACTTTCCAGTGATAAAAATAAGCACATTTTGGAGGAGGCTTGAACACCATGTGAACACAGGGCTTCATAAATTGGGGCTATGCACACAGCTCTGTTTCTCCTCCATAACTTTCTCCATTCAAAAGCAGTTGGGCTCATGTTAGCTCAATCTATGACAGCTTAATCTATGCAGAATGGTGCATGCAAATAACTTGATGGTACAGTTTCTGAGTAATAGACATTCACGCCTGTGAGCTGCCTTGCTTCAGTAGGGGGTAAGTAAACTAGGATTGCCCTAAACCAGTAAGGGATTTGGAACTAGGTTTTGCTCTCCTCTCTGTATTTTAGACCTTAGATACCTTAATGATTACTGCTGGGCTGATAACACTAGTTCTGGAGGAAGATGGCACAGTGGTGGATACAGAAGACTTCTTCCAATCCCTGGGAGACAACACACATTTCATGGTTCTAGAGAGAGGACAGAAATGGAAGCCAGTAAGTGTTGTTCTGAAAATAGTTTATTACAGAAAATAATAAACTGTTTGCTTTGAGTTTAAACAAAACTTCTTCAGTCTTTCTAATTACAGGCCTAATTACACCCACCAAACCTTGGAGATTGCCCCACCAGGAAGTTTTGGGCAGACTACCCCTCTCTTTCCCATGCCTGATGTCAGGCATGGGAGACTCCAGGTCCCACGGGAGCAAAGCAGATTCAGGCGCCAGATTCCAAAAGTGCCAACTTGACGCAAAGGAATAATTGGGAACAGACTTCTTCTACCTTTTAATTGCCAGCTTGAATTCAGTTGTTGGTATTGTGTCTGCTTAGTTACAAAAGGCAGAATTGTTTCCATCTCCATACTGATGTAAGCATTAATAGATAGGTCACGCCCGTGAAGCCTATTGTAATAAAAGTAGGTATGCTTCTTTGAGAACACATCGTGTTGAGCAAAGTAGAACTCTCACTCTGAATGTGTGTTTACTTGGAAGTAAGCATCCAGAGCAGAGGGTGGCAGTTACAGGACTAAACAGTGTTTCTCCATGAGATGGGGAGTAAAAAGTCATGCCGATTAGCTGGTAGAATTACGTTTTTTCCACATATACTCTGTATTCCCCCACACCACCCCAAGAAGTAAAACCATAAATTTAATAACTGAACAGAGGTTAGGTAGCTGGAGGGCATAAAACAGAAGACAAAGGCAGCACTACCTCCATGGATGACTAGCATAGCTGCCAAGTCTCCCATTGAAAAATAAGGGATCCCAGCGGAGCGGCACCGGAAGTCGTTTCTGCGCATGTCTGGACATGCACAGAAGCGACTTCCAGTGCCGGCTCTGCCCATGATTGGTCAACCACTCCGAAGGGGATTTAGGATGTGTGTGTGTGTCTATGTCTGTACACAAAAGCCTTTATAGAAAGTACACCCTCTTCTCATCAAGCCTAAGGTTGAACTGCTTAAGTAGAATTTGTCTGGCACTCAAGGTGCTGGCCTGTTATTAATTGTGCTATGCTGTATTTGTTCATTTTGCTGGGCAACCAATGTTTAACTGATACATATTATTTCTTGGTTTAATCAGGACCCTCAAATCTATTGGTCACCCTGCCTTGAGGCAAGCCAGAATCAGGCAAGCTGCAATCTGATCCTAACCATGTTTACTCAGAAGTAAATCCCACTGCATTTGCATGGGCTTTCCCCCAAATAAATGCGTATCAGATGGCAGCTTTAATATTCCCTCCACACAACTTGATCTAGCATTGACTCCAAAGGTCTGGACCAGTCTTTCTTCAGTGTCCCCACTTTTTACATGAGTAGAATGTGTGCTTTTATTTAAAATGCATCTCTGAGTTATTTGTGGGGCATAGAAATTTGTTCATCCCCCCCCCCAAATATATAGTCCGGCCCACCACATGGTCTGAGGGATGGTGGACCGGCCCCCTGCTGAAAAAGGTTGCTGACCCCTCTCTCACCACAAGGAAAAGGAAGATTCCACTCTGCTTTTTCTCCCAAGGCCAAACTGAAACAGATGAAATTCTGCCCCCCAAGGAGGTCAAATGGGAATTTTGCCACAGGTTTTAATAGAGCTAGGACCCCTCCCCCCAAGCCAACAAACTAGCTCAAGGCTTCTGGTTCCCAGTTTTCTATTTTAAAGTCTCTGGGCTGTACACAAAGTACGTTTCTAACAACGCTGCTTTTGGGGAAATAACCGTGATTTAAACGCTTATCGATCACGGTTTGGAAAGTAGCAGTTTACGCATATCAATAAGCTTATCACTCTTCCCTATAGCACCTGTAACCAAAACATTGTCCCCCCCCCCCCAATGATTAAAAAAACTACAATGACTTTGAGAGAGTTAAAACGCCTGCTTAATTATTATTATTACTATTATTCAGCAACAGAATTTTGCCAATGCAGAGGCTTAAAAGGGGTGGCTGTCTAAACGGTAGGCAAAAGCAACCACACATAACACACACTAAGAACATGATGGCACATACAAAAGGGTGGATGCGCAAATCACCCCAACACACACACACACAATATCTTTTTATGTGCACAATATACAGCACTGCACAGGGAGGAAAAAGATGCAAGATAAGCACTGCGATCTACTTTCAACATTAAAATCTGGCAGTGATTTTAAAACTCTCCCCCCTTTTTTTGGGGGGAAAGAGAGCCCCGTTTTTAGGGTCAAAGCTGTTTAGCTTTTTTAGAGAGGGGGAGTCCCCCATTTTAAGCCCTGTTTTATTGGGGTTCAGAGAGGAAAGTTAGCTCCCTTTTGGGGGTGTTCTGGGGAAATTTAAGGGGGAAGGGGATTAGTCGCTCACCAAAAGATTGCTGTGAAAGCAACCTGCCTCACAGCAAAAACTCCATCTTCCCTTCCAGAGATCAGGAGAAAATGCAGGGAGGGGAGAGGGGGAGGGGCCAGGTGCTCTTGCCTCTTAGGCAAAAGCAAAGGAAAAGGAGACCACGATCGACTGGAACCTCCTAGGCATTGAGTCGATCCCGATCGACCTGTCGGACGTCCCTGCAGTAGATGCAGAAACGCATGCGGAGGCAGGGCAAAGGAGGAGGCTGCTTGGCTGGGGAAGATGGTGCCTTTGCAAGCGGCTGCTTCTGGGGAAGAGGGAGGGGAAGGTTCAGGGAGAGGAGCTGCGTAAATCCGGGAGATTTAAGGGATATTTTACCATCCGGGCTGCCAGCGGGAAACAGATTTAAATACGGGGGTTTCCCGCTAAAAACGGGAGACTTGGCAGCTATGATGACTAGTGAGATAGAGAATGCTATCGCCTGAACCTTGCTCCTCTGATTTGCTTCTACTGATTTGTTTCAGTAGAAATCCCGAAACAATAAATGTTATATCTGACATTATATCACTTGTGTTAAATCTGGATACTAAGATTATTCTCCAGTGTCTCTCTAAGCCTTTAACTAGGTGGTGGTGAGAAAAATATTTCCCAAACTGCTCCCACATTTTTCAAACAACCTGTACCGTATTCTGGTAATTGTAAACTTAAAAGGGACTCAAGAGCATGATTTGAAACCCATTTTGGTGGTCAAACAATAGTTCAAAGGCTATTGATTAATTTCTGTTCTCAATAATAAGTTAATTATGTTGTTTTTTATGTTGTTCTTATATTCAACAAATGAAATATTCCAAAAAAAGTTACTAGTTTTTTTAAAATCCTACAGGGCTCTTGGGTGTATATAGGTGTTGTGAGCAGAAATATTTCACACACTTGTTTTTCTTTCCTCTGAATTAGGGGCCAAGACCCTGCTTTGCATCAGTACAGCAGCCAAAGAAAATGGGGGTGGCAAATATCACCTTGGATTTGTACAAAGTGAACCCTAAGGACTTCATTGGCTGCCTAAATATCAAAGCTACCTTTTATGAAATCTATTCTGTGTCATATGATATCCAATGCATGGGAGCAAAGGCTGTACTGAGGTAAGTGTGTGCCTCTAGTTCAGACTCAACCATGCATAGGTGAAATTACACCCAAAAGTCCACAGCTGAATAACTCCCTTATTAGGACCAACCCAAAAGTCTGACATGTGGCAAACTTTCAACCCCTCTGGAATCCTTCATTGGACAAAATGTTAAACAAAGCAGTGACTCTTAGGGTGAGGGGGAAATCAACAAAAGTTGGGGTCAGTGTTGTGGTAATGAGACCATCATGGAGATTTGAGTGCAAGGTGGAGATTGCATGTGTGCAATTTCCTCCCAGGTGCCACTGTTTATCAAGCTAGGATTCTGGGATAAAAAAGCAATGACTGTTGTCCCCATTCATTGACAAAACAAAGCCTTCTTTCCCACATCTTAAACAAAGCACCTGGGTTCTAGGACAGGCAAAGAGCACAAGTAAAGGGAAACATGGCAATGAGTTACATTACAAGAAATTGTGTGGAGTGAGAGTTGTCCCAGTGTCTATCACTTTACACTTTGAACCACATTTGCCACTTTAATGTCCATACACCTGTTTTGGGATTTGATATTCATCTGCCCCACCATGAATAGCTTGCTTGACAAAATTTGCCACCTAACTGCTCACTCTCTACTGCCGTCCACTTATGAGCAAGATAAGAATCACTGGTCCAAGTGCAGATCCTTGAAGTAGCCAGTATAAATGCTGCTCTGATAAAGGCTATAATAAGTTCAATATAATAAATAATTATGAATATAAAGGTTATAATAAATTCAAATAGAGAAAAAAATTATTGATAACTCTGCTGTCTGTTCAAATATCTTAATGTGTTGTACAATGGAGGCTAAGCAAGCTACACCTGATTCCCTAGATACATGGTGAGCTGCTAAATAAAGGCATGAGCAAGTTGAATGTTCAAGGAATTGGCAAGCTTATGAAATGACCTGAGGGTTCTTGATGTCTCAGACTCTCAGAAACACTAGGTGGTGGTAGTGCCTAAAATTTCTGAAACAAGTACTAGAGTGCAATGATAAGGAATTCCCTATAAAAATGTGGGAGTTACAAATGCAGAAGGACTCCTGCAGATATAGCAAGCACTGACATATTTTTAGAAGTTATTAAAGTTGCGATAGTGGGATAATATCCAGAAACAACAGCTTTGGGTCTGTTAAGGTAGGCTACTGATCTGATCCATTATATCTTAATGCTTGCTGTAGCATGAGGAAGCAAGTGAATATATATTAGAATAAATTCTAGCAGTCCCCTGTAGGAAAGTACGAGCCTTTCTGACTTTCAGGTTAAACTTAATTGCAAAGTAAATATACTTAGAATGGCAGCAAAAACCAAAAAGGAACTTCAGCTTGATATTTCAACATAAGAATTTCAGAACCTTTCGCAATAGCATGAAAAGAAAGCAATATAATAAATTGGCATAGAAGTTTCATATAAAATGGCTAGAGCAGGCACAGGCAAACTCCGGCCCTCCAGATGTTTGGGCTACAATTCCCATCATCCCTGACCACTGGCCCTGTTAGATAGGGATGTTGGTAATTGTAGTCCCAAACATCTGGAGGGCCGAAATTTGCCTATGCCTGGGCTAGAGCAACACTAAAACATATTGTTAACAATCTTTAAAATACCTGGATAATTAAAGATTGTTACCAGCAGCTAAAATAACAATGTCAGTGTCACGTGAGATTGGGCATTCCATAACTGGGATGCTCCAGTTGAAAAGTCTCTTTTTTGCTGACCACCTGACGGTGCAGGATATCAACAGATCTTTGAATGTGGGCAGGTTGACATGGGAGTCTGTTTTCTACAGGTAGCTGGGCCCAAACAATTTAGAGCTTTAAAAGTTAGCATCCAGCTCTTTGAATTGGACTTGGAAGTGAATGCTGCCAAACATTCTACACTAATTGCAGCTTCTAAACCATCTTCAAAAGCAGCTCCACATATAATGTCACTGCCCTCCGCCATGCTCTGATAACCTTCCATTTGGCTAACTGGCTAGGCTATCCCTGCCCAGAAGTATTCTGTGCTACCACTTGGTCTTCTAGCAACAAAGCTGGATCCAGGAAAATCCTTAAGCTAAATTCGCTGTTTCAGGAAAAGTGCAACTTCAGAAAAAGTGCAGAGCCTGTGCTGGTGTAAATTGTATATGGACAAAAGTAGTAATGTGTTTTCTCCTTTTGTGCAAAATTTGAATTTATGTCTAAGCTTAATGTGTTTCTTTTTTTAAGGATGATGCTTCGATATCTGTCACATATTGCACAAGTTACAGGACATGTCCTTCTTTACACTGGAACATATGTGCTACAGTTAATGGGTGACTATGAAGAAGATCGGCTTACAAATGGAAAGCGCTAACTAACACCAGCATAAGAGCATTTTATTGCTGGTTCTGCAGCTGATACTTAAGCATTTTTAACTTAAATATATTTATAACTTAACACATTAAATGGTCAAACTGCACTCTAATGACCAAAAGTTTAACTAAACTAGCTTTTTTCATGTACAGGTTTTTCATTAAGATAATGATGTCATAAGTGTAAATATGATTGGAATCTTTTTAATGCAGTGGAAGAAGTGTTTCATAGAAATTACTGTGCCATAAGCTTCAAAAATGAAGAGTTGTGTGAATGGGAAGCAGGCATTTGGTGACTTATCAACTGAGATGTGTCTGTTAATTAGCATATAAACAGCCATGTAGCAAATTCTGATTGGAGGTGGTGACTGTTTGCAGAAGTTTAATATTAATCTCGCCTACCACTTAAAACTGTTTTTCTTATAAATAAATTTCCAAGCTTCAGTATTTCAAAACTACATTGTTGTGCCATTTCTCAATACCATCTCACTGTCACTGCTGCAACAAAACATGTCTCTCCTGTATCGGTGTCTTGCAGCCACAACAGGTGCTGTAACCTTCCAATAGTTTGACTTCACCCCAAAGGCTCACTCCTCCATTGTCTTCTGAGACAGACTGAGGTCAACACAACACACTCACTAAAATATGAAGCTTTCAGAAATTTCCTCGCAACCTTATGTTAATAGTTCAAGTGCTTCTCTTGTCACCATCATTGTTGGCAAATTTAAAGACTGACCTGCTTTTAACAGGTTAAACATTGTTTGGGATTTAGTTCAATACTGAGACTTTTAATTACTGTACTACAGTGGTACCTCGGTTTAAGTACACAATTGGTTCCAGGAGTCTGTACTTAACCTGAAGCGTACTTAACCGGAAGCGAACTTTCCCATTGAAAGTAATGGAAAGTGGATTAATCTGTTCCAGACGGTCCGGGAAGTACTTAACCTGAAGCGTAACTTTCCCATTGAAAGTAATGGAAAGTGGATTAATCTGTTCCAGACGGGTCCGTGGAGTACTTAACCTGAAGCGTACTTAACCTGAAGCTAACTTTCCCATTGAAAGTAATGGAAAGTGGATTAATCCGTTCAAGATGGTCCGTGGAGTACTTAAACTGAAAGCACTCAAACTGAAGCATACTTAAATCGAGGTATGACTGTACTTTCTTCGTTGAACTGCTTTGCCAGATATGAAGTCAAATCTGTATATGGGGAATGGGGAATTTTACAGCTGAAAGAAAAGCACCAGGTGCCTTCTTCCTCTATTCAATCAGACAGGGGAAATAAAGAGCATCAAAATAAAGCAGTGGTTTAGGGGAGGCATTTACGTTGGGGGAGGTCAGCTGCTATTATTCCTTTCTGCATCCCCATCTTGGACCTCTCTCACACCTTGCACCAAGGAAAAGTATGATGATTGCTATGTTAGCAGATGTAGAAATGAATCTTAATATGTCGCCATGGCACTGGGAGACAAATATTTATGGCTGCTGTTGGACAATATGCCCTGGATTATGAAGCCTGGGACTTTATAAAATGTCACTATTACAAAGACATTTGGTAGTAGTTAATATTAATTGTGTTTTTATACTACCTTTCCAAAGGAACTGGCTTGGTGCACAACGTGATTTTTTTTAAAAAAAAAATACAACCAGCTAGACACAATACATGTTTTAGTCATGATTTTGTGCCACACCTATCCATGGAATTCAAGTTTCCATCAAGGCTCTGCCCAGGTATGGACCTACTTAACTTCAGCAAGACTATTTCACCATGTACATTCAGACCATGTTTTGGGGCCAAGTATGACTTGCTATTGTTCCACCGAATGGTAAACAGGCTTAAATTCCTAAGGCTAAATACAACTGCCCTGCCCACCCCACCCCTTATTCTTCATCTAAATTGAAAAAAGTATGTGGAAGAAACAATTGTGTGTAGAAATTACAAAGTCCATTTTGTGGGTTGCAGGTGAAGCCTGATTCACCATCCTTGCCCATGCTGGTGTTCCTTTCACAAATCTAGTTGTTGACCCAGGGTGTACTAGTAACTGAATAAACAGTTTTCCTGCCTCATCAAGTGCAGCATTTTTATAAAACTAGTGTTTATCATTGTCTGATGGGGTGGGTCAACTTCAGACTTGGCAGAAAGAAGCATTTTGATTTTTGCTACAATCTAGAGTTATTCCAACCAGGTACAAAATGACGGTATCAGATGCTTCCACAACAGGGCGGTCCAACTTTCCATATCAAGTGGGCCAGTAAAGTACTTTAACATGGAACCTGTGGGCCACACACTGCCTTTTCCAGCAGAGAAGGGGAGCGAGGGCAAAACTTAAAGCCCTCCCCACCCTCATGCTGCTTTTCCAAAGCCATATAAGTGATGTATCAGGCTTTGGGAAAGAGGTGCAAGGCTCTGGCAGAGTCCTAGAGCCCTCCCTCCCAGCTTCATGCCAAAACTGGGAAACAACAAACTAGGCTTTGAGAAGGAGGCGAAGACTCTAGGACACTGTGAGAGGTTTACCCAGAGGCCTTAGGAGCCGTATGTGTGTTGGACTGCCCTGTTCTACAGGCTTTGAATTGAGTACAAGGCTGTGTTGAGCACATGCTCATCCCAACATGCTTCTCGGGGCTAGATTTCACTGTCATTACAACACAAATCCACCTGTAGATTTTTCAGGCTTCCTTTATTTCAGAAAGGGATGCAGGTGGCGCTGTGGTCTAAACCGCTGAGACTCTTGGGCTTGCCAATCAGAACGTCGGCGGTTTGAATCCCCATGATGGGGTGAGCTCCCATTGTTGCTCGGCCCCAGCTCCTGCCAACCTAGCAGTTCAAAAGCATGCCAAAAATGCAAGTAGATAAATAGGTACCGCTCCGGTGGGAAGGTAAACGGTGTTTCCGTGCGCTGCTCTGGTTTTGCCAGAAGCAGCTCAGTCATGCTGGCCATATGACCCGGAAAAACTGTCTGCAGACAAACGAGGACTCCCTTGGCCTGTAAAGCGAGATTAGCGCTGCAACCCCAGAGTCGTCTGTGACTGGGTCCTTTACCTTTTTTATTTCAGAAACCTAATTTGAGCTCCAGAGGAGCATTTTTGTTGGTTTTAGATCTAAAAGAGCTAAATTTGGGGGCTTTTAGTAATTGGTGGCTACTTTCTACTATTCACTTCATGTGTGGCTTTAAAAAAGAAGAAATGAACCACAACGAAAGGAAAGAATTGCATAAGAATTGTACAGTATGTACTCATTGGGGGGGGATCAGTATGATTGTAGTAGAGATACAGCAAGCACTATGTGATTGGATGTGTCCATGAGCAGAATGGGGAGGGAGGCACTTTTTGGAATTCCCCCTCCTCTCTCCCCCCCAAATCTGTTGTAGAAGATCCTCCAACTTTCTGCTGCAGATTTGGCAGAGGGTGGTGGGGTGGGGAGGGAGAATAACTGAAATTACCTCACTCCTTGTTCTGTTTATGGATTAGGAACACCAATAGAATACCACACAATTTATCTCACCATATTAGAGAAGCCTGTGTGTGCTGCCTGTTTATAGGCATATTCAAAACTCTTGCTCCCCTTATGGCTCTTTATCTTTAAGCTGGATATCCTTTAGCAAGACTGATTGGATTAAAAAAGAATTGGAGTGTATGCAAACTGATAGCAATTGTGTAAAAATCTCTTCGGCTCCATTAAACAAGGTAGCAATTAGTGTCAAACATCTTCAAAAGGATGAACCTAACACCACAACTAGGAAAAATTGAACTGGAGGAGGAGAGGAAAAGCAGTAACACCAATGGAGTACGGTAAATGATATTAAGGCAACAAAATACTTTCCTGTGGCACAGGTTGTGTGACATGCCAAGGTGTTATGTATTGTGGCTGTTGTAAATGTCTGCATGGACTATAAAAAAGGGAGGTGGGAAGTGTCAATACCTGATATAGTTGGCTTTTGTTGTTGTTTAGTCGTTTAGTCGTGTCCGACTCTTCGTGACCCCATGGACCATAGCACGCCAGGCACTCCTGTCTTGCACTGCCTCCCGCAGTTTGGTCAAACTCATGTTCGTAGCTTCGAGAACACTGTCCAACCATCTTGTCCTCTGACGTCCCCTTCTCCTAGTGCCCTCCATCTTTCCCAACATCAGGGTCTTTTCCAAGGATTCTTCTCTTCTCATGAGGTGGCCAAAGTATTGGAGCCTCAGCTTCACGATCTGTCCTTCCAGGGCTGATTTCCTTCAGAATGGATAGGTTTGATCTTCTTGCAGTCCATGGGACTCTCAAGAGTCTCCTCCAGCACCACAATTCAAAAGCATCAATTCTTCGGCGATCAGCCTTCTTTATGGTCCAGCTCTCACTTCCATACATCACTACTGGGAAAACCATAGCTTTAACTATACGGACCTTTGTCGGCAAGGTGATGTCTCTGCTTTTTAAGATGCTGTCTAGGTTTGTCATTGCTTTTCTCCCAAGAAGCAGGCGTCTTTTAATTTCGTGACTGCTGTCACCATCTGCAGTGATCAAGGAGCCCAAGAAAGTAAAATCTCTCACTGCCTCCATTTCTTCCCCTTCTATTTGCCAGGAGGTGATGGGACCAGTGGCCATGATCTTGGTTTTTTGATGTTGAGCTTCAGACCATATTTTGCGCTCTCCTCTTTCACCCTCATTAAAAGGTTCTTTAATTCCTCCTCGCTTTCTGCCATCAAGGTTGTGTCATCTGCATATCTGAGGTTGTTGATATTTCTTCCGGCAATCTTAATTCCGGCTAGGGATTCATCTAGTCCAGCCTTTCGCATGATGAATTCTGCATATAAGTTAAATAAGCAGGGAGACAATATACAACCTTGTCGTACTCCTTTCCCAATTTTGAACCACTCAGTTGTTCCATATCCAGTTCTAACTGTAGCTTCTTGTCCCACATAGAGATTTCTCAGGAGACAGATGAGGTGATCAGGCACTCCCATTTCTTTAAGAACTTGCCATAGTTTGCTGTGGTCGACACAGTCAAAGGCTTTTGCATAGTCAATGAAGCAGAAGTAGACGTTTTTCTGGAACTCTCTAGCTTTCTCCATAATCCAGCGCATGTTTGCTATTTGGTCTCTGGTTCCTCTGCCCTTTCGAAATCCAGCTTGCACTTCTGGGAGTTCTCGGTCCACATACTGCTTAAGCCTGCCTTGTAGAATTTTAAGCATAACCTTGCTAGCGTGTGAAATGAGCGCAATTGTGCGGTAGTTGGAGCATTCTTTGGCACTGCCCTTCTTTGGAATTGGGATGTAGACTGATCTTCTCCAATCCTCTGGCCATTGCTGAGTTTTCCAAACTTGCTGGCATATTGGGTGTAGCACCTTAACAGCATCATCTTTTAAAATTTTAAATAGTTCAGCTGGAATATCATCACTTCCACTGGCCTTATTATTAGCAGTGCTTTCTAAGGCCCATTTGACTTCACTCTCCAAGATGTCTGGCTCAAGGTCAGCAACCACACTACCTGGGGTGTACGAGACCTCCATATCTTTCTGGTATAATTCCTCTGTGTATTCTTGCCACCTCTTCTTGATGTCTTCTGCTTCTGTTAGGTCCTTACCACTTTTGTCCTTGATTATGGTAATCTTTGTACGAAATGTTCCTTTCATGTCTCCAATTTTCTTGAACAGATCTCTGGTTTTCCCCATTCTATTGTTTTCCTCTATTTCTTTGCATTGCTCATTTAAGAAGACCCTCTTGTCTCTCCTTGCTGTTTTTTGGAAATCTGCATTCAGTTTCCTGTATCTTTCCCTTTCTCCCTTGCATTTTGCTTGCCTCCTCTCCTCCGCTATTTGTAAGGCCTCGTTGGACAGCCATTTTGCTTTCTTGCATTTCCTTTTCCTTGGGATGGTTTTCGTTGCTGCCTCCTGTATAATGTTATGAGCCTCCGTCCATAGTTCTTCAGGCACTCTGTCCACCAAATCTAAATCCTTAAACCTGTTCCTCACTTCCACTGTGTATTCATAAGGGATTTGATTCAGATTGTATCTTACTGGCCCAGTGGTTTTTCCTACTTTCTTCAGTTTAAGCTGGAATTTTGCTATAAGAAGCTGATGATCTGAGTTACAGTCAGCTCCAGGTCTTGTTTTTGCTGACTGTATAGAGCTTCTCCATCTTTGGCTGCAGAGAATATAATCAATCTGATTTCGATGCTGCCCATTTGGTGATATCCATGTGTAGAGTCGTCTCTTGTGTTGTTGGAAGAGAGTGTTTGTGATGACCAGCTTGTTCTCTTGACAGAACTCTATTAGCCTTTGCCCTGCTTCATTTTGAACTCCCAGGCCAAACTTGCCAGTTGTTCCTTTTATCTCTTGATTCCCTACTTTAGCATTCCAATCCCCTGTAATGAGAAGAACATCCTTCTTTGGTGCAATTTCTAGAAGGTGTTGTAGGTCTTCATAGAATTGGTCAATTTCACTTTCTTCAGCTCCGGTAGTTGGTGCATAAACTTGGATTACTGTGATGTTAAAAGGTCTGCCTTAGATTCGTATCGAGATCATTCTGTCATTTTTGAGATTGCATCCCATTACAGCTTTTGCCACTCTTTTGTTGACTATGAGGGCCACTCCATTTCTACTACGGGATTCTTGCCCACAGTAGTAGATATGATAGTCACCCAAACTGAATTCGCCCATTCCCTTCCATTTTAGTTCACTGATGCCCAGGATGTCGATATTTATTCTTGTCATCTCATTTTTGACCACATCCAGCTTACCGCCATTCATGGTTCTTACATTCCAGGTTCCTATGCAATATTTTTCTTTACAGCATCGGACTTTCCTTTCGCTTCCAGGCATATCCGCAACTGAGCGTCCTTTCGGCTTTGGCCCAGCCACTTCATCAGCTCTGAATCTACTTGTACTTGTCCTCCGCTCTTCCTCAGTAGCATGTTGGACGCCTTCCGACCTGAGGGGCTCATCTTCCAGCGTCATAACTTTTATATGCCTATTGTCTTTGTCCATGGAGTTTTCTTGGCAGGGATACTGGAGTGGCTTGCCAGTTCCTTCTCCAGGTGGATCACGTTTAGTCAAAACTCTCCACTATGACCTGTCCATCTTGGGTGGCCCTGCATGGCATAGCTCATAGCTTCTCTGAGTTATTCAAGCCCCTTCACCACGACAAGGCATTGATCCATGAAGGGGGATATAGTTGGCAGCCTGTGTTTAAACTGGTGGATCATAAATTGTGTAGACATGTAGCATCTCTGAAACCACAGCATGTTTAAACCATGGCTCTAATGCTGTTTGTATTGAAATGAGTCATATAGTAAAGTATTATCCTGCCCTGCTGTATATATTGCTCTGTTAAGATGTAAAAACATTGCTTTTTAAGAGCACGACTGCATTTATTAGTTATGTTTATATCCAGCCTTTCTTCCACAGAACTCAATAGTTGGGCTCCCAGGTGGTCTCCCACCCGGGCAGGCACTGCTGAAGCTCAGACCTGCCATTAAATGCCTTCCAATGTGCCCTGTGACCACATACATGTCTGTATGTGTATAGCATTTTGCTGCAAGTGTGTGCACTGTTGTCATGTATATGAAGCAGCAGGATGCTGGTCTGCGACCGTATTAATAAATTCATTCATTCATGAAGCAGCAGCACACATATTTATCCAGTCTTCATATGGAATTGAAGACATCCTTTTTCACCACTGAAAAATGTGTGAATCTGCTGTTTAAATCACAACACATGCTTTTGTTTAAACAGGAAAAAATCCTTCTTTACACATTCTGGGGCTCCAGTCTTCCTGAGGAAGTTCAGTAGGGCAGGAGAAAAGAACGTCATTTCTGCCTACTGGATTTTGCTCCAATAATCCATTAGTATTTCTTTAAAAACAAGAAGTCGAAGCAGAACGCTTCAGGTTTTAATCAATTCATGGTGGAAACTAGTGCTTCCTTGCATTCACAACAGTGGTATTTCTTGTGTGACTGTATTACCTACTGCCAATCTAATGTTAACGAAACAGTGTGACTGTCTAGCTTCCAAAAAAGGAATTCTGTCTCAAGTACTCCTATTTGACTCAGACACTGCTCATATTCTGTATGCAAAGATACTCTACTTCCTGATTTGATTTCCTATTGACTTTTTTCCTCTTGGGGAAACAATATTTATAGTCCAATATTTATAAAGGCCTATCTTTGCCTCAGCTATATAGCTGTGACTCTTCCCAGTGCTAACAGATCAATTTTACAAAGTGATGGGGCCGGACTAGAATTATTATTCAAAGGTCCCACACAGGTTTATTCTGTTTTCAGGTCTCTTCATTTCCTGTCCTTTCTCAGTAAAATCACATAGACTACAGGTGAGGCATGGGTTTCTTCAACATTTTTAAGTAGACAAACATTTACAGATTGAGGCCTAGCAGGCAAAATTCTAATCACATGTGTTTCAATGCCAGGGAACCAAGTTCACCTGCAAGTTTGTTTCCAGTGTGTCTCATTCTCATTGTTTTTTGCAGAGGAGAAAAATGTTTGAGATTAGAGAAAGGGCTCAGAGAAAGGCAGGCAAATGCAGGAGCTTGGGAAGCTAACAATGGAATACAGCAGCTAGTACATCATCAGGTACAAGAGAGTTGGGTAAATAAATGCCATATAAACTTTTCAAAATCTTTTTCAACTACAGTGGTACCTCTGGTTAAGAACTTAATTCGTTCTGGAGGTCCGTTCTTAACCTGAAACTGTTCTTAACCTGAAGCACCACTTTAGCTAATGGGGCCTCCTGCTGCCGCCGTGCCGCCAAAGCATGATTTCTGTTCTCATCCTGAAGCACTGGGATGAAGGTGATTAGACCCAAAGTTCATCCATCACATGAAATAGGCACACTTCTATCATTTGGGCTGCTGGAAACTAAATTGACAACTACATCACGTGGACTGTGTGAAAAACATATGTGCATAAGCAGCACCAATCCCATGATAAACTCCTGTTTGAAAGCACCCTTTCTCACCTATTGATCCATACTCATGGATATGCTTAGCTGTTAGAACTGCCCAAGAAAACTATTAATAGGATTTTGATTGCTGCTTGCTTGCCTGCCTTTGCAAGCTATAAATTATAGTATTTTAAAATTCCTTCATTCAGCCTTAAGACCTGCTTTGAGAACCTCAAACCTGACAGACGCTTTGATCCAATAAAAGGTAGCAATTTTAGCCACCTTGTGCTTCTCAACTGCTTTATTGGCATCTGCTTAGCTTTACATGCTAAAAAATGTGTTTCTTGATGGTTGTGGTGGGGCAGTTTAGTTGGCCACAATGCTAGTTAAGTTAGTTTCGTTTGCACATAGTTCTTTCTTTCTTTCTTCGTCCCTCCCTCCCTCATTGCACATTGGGTATGTTTGCAACTGTGAAAAATTATACCTTTCATCATGGTGCAAAACTAATTAGAGGGTCCATTTGTTGATAGTTGTGTTGAATAAAGGGTGCAGAAATGTTTCGTCCTTGACTGTAAATGAGAGTTTCTGTTTCTCTGATGTTTGTGCCATGTTGCAACATTTAATGGGGGTGGGTGAGGAATCGAAGATGTTATAGTTCACTGAGGTTTGGGCAGCCTCTGTGGCTAGGAGTGCATTTATACAGCTACAGCTGGTATGCCAACTACAGCCATTCTTGGAGTGGGGCAGACTGGCCACGTTGATTCATGCACTGGTAATCTCTAGACTGGATTATTGCAATGTTCTGTGTAAGAGGCAACCTTTGTGCCTGGTTCAGAAGCTCCAGCCGGCGCGAAATGCTGCAGCTAGACTGCTGATGGAGACAGGCTTCTGCCAGCACTAAAAGCTAGTGTTTAAAAGCTTGCAATGGTTACTCATTTGTTAACAGACTAGGTTCAAGGTTCTTGCATTAATTAACAAGGCCCTTACAATTTGGGTCTGTAATAAATTAAGGTACGCTTGATTCCTTATAACCCAGCCCCAGCTGCTCTGGGCCGCTCCCCACAAAATATTTAAAACACAATAAAACATGGTTCAGATGCACAGTTTGTAACTTCTAGAAGCCATTTAGTCAGTATTGTGGCTCTAATCCTGTGGAACTCCCTCTCAACTGAGATTAGATAGCCGCCCCCCTTTGCTGAACTTGACAAAGACTTTCCTATTTCAATGGGCATTTTATGTATGTTTCTGTTTCTATGGTGAATTTTTAATTGTTCTTCATACTTTTAAAAAACATGTTATGCACACTGCTTAGAAATTTTTAGTGTTAAGCAGTGTAAAAAAATCATGAAATGAGTAACTATTATGTTTATTTACTTAACTTTTTACTAATATTAATATTTCTGAATGAATCTGATACCCTTTATTCCTTTAATAATATCAGATGGTTGTTAAATGCATTTTGGATGTCAACTATACACGAAAACCTCTATGGAATCAGACCACTGCCAAAAAGCAGAGTCTCATCCTGCACATTAGTCACCCAGAGTTGCATGACAATAACAACAACCCTGGATAGTTATCCCATTCAAGGAATAGCAATGTTCTGATGTCTCTAATGTGTGAGCACTGATACTATACTTCAGAGATGCTGTTAATTAAGCCTTGCTGGTGTGAGAATTTGCTTTGGCTTGTTGATTTTCATCATTATTCTATGTGCTTGTCTCTGGGACCCTAGATACTATGTTGTGATGTCATATTTTTACTGTTGATTTTTCACATTTGCCTATCATTTTTCTACCTAATAAGACATGGGAGGAGCAGGCTTAACAGTTAATCAGGTGCTTCCCAAAAATAAAGTCTTAATTTGCTTCTGCTCCTAACTGGTTACTGATACATACCTATATACCCAGGATTGGTCTGGCCTCTGAGGAAACTATGTAGGCCCAAATGCTCTGACTGCCTTCTGATCCAAGGATAAACTCTGTTTTCAAGTTCACTCACATGGTCAGCTGGTGATGAGACCTGTTGGTTTCCCTACACAACAAAAAAACAACCAGTTACATACTAAAACTTACAAGCAAACATTTATTTCAATCCTTTAACAGTATCAATAGGCATTTAAAGCCTAACAAATTATTTTGTTTATATTGTAGAAGATCAGATTTATATAAGTAGCTTAATTTTTTTTATTTTTCATGTTAAATTTCATGTGAAGCTGGAGTAAGGGCAGCAGAGGTTTTGCAGTGGAAACTGTACTTCTTTAAATGCTGCCAGCACAGAGATTACAAAAGTGCCTTTACTCTCCTTTCTCAATGCAATACATTATGTTGAGCAAATGATATGTAATGTAATCCCATGTTTTGCACACACTGTTTAACAAATGGGCCTTGAGATAGATAGATTTTTTTTCAACATGGGCGGCCTTTGGAGTGGGCCCTGGAGGAACAGAGGCCATACTGACCTCTTTACATTCTCAGCATTCATATGTTCTTAAATAATGGGTATGGTAACATAGCTAACAGTTTTTATTTGTGTGTAACAAATGGTTTGGTCGCTGAAGAAAAAGTTTCAAAAGTAAATCACATGCATCTATGTGACAATTCCACTCTGTATGAAGTTTTGCCACACTCTTTGTGTCGCCTGCTGAAAGGCTATGTTTATACATGGTCAACACATAGCAGTCTTGTTTGAGAGAGGGACTGTGTGGTGGGGGCAGGGTATACTTCTTCTTCTTGTTGTAACTGGCTGCTGGAGCTGTGGAGCTACGGCTTCTGTTGCCATGTTTATCCTTAATCTGGTTGGGATTGTCCGGAATTGAACCATTCCCTCTCTGGGTGGAATCTGAGCAAATAAAATGTCAAGAAGCCTCAGAGTAGTAGGCTGAACTACCATGTATCATGGTGCCAGATACATATGAGCTAGTGATGATCAATTAGATCAGAGGTCACTAACTTGGTGCCCACGGGCACTATGGTGCCCATGAAGGCTTCCCATGGTGACCTTGGGGAAAACTTTGGCTTTATTTATTTATTTATTTTGTTTTTTTTAAGTAAGTCTCTAAGCCCCTTGAAAGAAAATAACGGGACAAAATGTGCAGCTACCTTCTCAGTGGTATCTGTGCAACCAGAGTAGCATGGCTACTTTTTTATATATTCCCTCCATTAGTTGTGGTAGGCTAGTGGAGATTGCTTAGACCAGTCTCTTTCCTACAACCTAAGTTTCTTTCTTGACAGGCCGTGACAGACTCTACTAGCTAACATAAATGCTCCAAAGAAAAACCCCACACAGAATGTTAACATATTTCCTGAAAAGCAGGAAAAGGCTTAACAAAACAGATCTCATGACAAACAAATTAGGGAAGTACTGCAGTAGTGTTTTTCCAGAGCACTAAGTAGCCTTTTCCATTTCTTCTTCTTAATATCATACATAGGCTGCTTGGAATTAGGTGACTGTGTCTTGGGTACTGAACAAATTGACCACTGAACTTTTTTCTGTACTGTACAATTTGCCTCCATTTATTCATTATGTATACCTCAGTCTTCAGTGTTTAAATTACATCTTACAAAGCCTGTAGTGCACATCCCTATGTCTTAAGACTATGTGCTTATTGAAATTAAGGGTGTCAACCAGTGTATTTTTCAGTGCTTGTCCTTCTCTAATCATATGAAGTTTAAAAAGGCATTCATATTAGAGTAGAGATTGTCTGAGACATCATCAATTCAAAGTTAAGTTCCATTGACTTAAAAACTCACTTTGAAATAGGTAGGGCTTCAACAGTGATTCTCCTCTCTCCCAAATTTGAGTAATCTCTCTGCTAGCCAAATACAAAACTGTTGCTTCCAGCTCTTCTCACAATACTCTCCTAGACGAAGCTGTTTCGGGCCCACCCTAGCAGGTGGGCATGACTTGGATTCCAGCTGCTTGGAATAGCCAACTGCCCATTAGTGTCCATTGCACTTAGACCATACCAAAGTGTAAAGTAAGGGCCATTTCACATAGCACCATGACTCATAATTTTTTTTATGATGTATACACTTGTCCACTAGAAACAGAGTAGCCAGGAGCTATTTATTAGTAACTGAGTCTTAAATCCCGTATCACTGGCTATGTTATTTCTATAGCATTAGTAGCAATAACTCAGGTGGGATGAGGACAGAGATTTACATCCGTTAAAAATCACTTATGCCGATAACTCCCTGGTGCTTTGGGACATAATGACATTTGGGCTAAACATGCAAGGGAAAACAAGGTCTCTCCCTTGAGGATAGCTTATTAGGCGGTATTTGGCTACCCACTGCTTTACAGTGGCATCATCCATAAGATACAACGCCAGAGAGCAATAGTGTCATTGTGTTTGGAAGAAACAAACATCTAGCCAGTCCCAGCAACAATTAATTATCAAATATTTCATCTGCCTGATTTTTCTTGGTTCTCCTGTTCATTTTCCCACTGCTCTGTCTGTGGACTTTATAACTCCCTTATAAAGGCTCTTAGGCCTGGATAGCAGGGTCACACAGGTGAAACCAGCCACCCTCTGTTGGCAACCACAGTTTCTCTCCCCCTCCAGTTCTTCCTTTGGAAACAACTCCTTTCTGAAGGCTCTCAACCCTCACAATTGTTGTTCTGGCAGCAGCTCCCATGCAAAGGTTCCTAGGCCACACAGTGGGGCCACACAGGTACAGTCAACCCTAATGGCAACCACAGAGTTTCTCTCCCATCACAGCAAAAGTTTTCCAAATTTTGATTGCTTGATTACTCTTCCTTTTCACCTTCAGGTGCACCAAGGGGCTAAATTAAATTAAAAAATATTAAAACAGTAAATACAGTAAATAAAACTAGCCAAACATAACAACACTTTGAAAATTGCTCACAAAAAAACAACAACAACAACATAGAAACAAGAGCAAGCACTGACTATATCACAACAGCCTAAATCCAAAAAGTCTACAGTAAGAGTTTTGAATAGATCTGGCACCCAGGGCCAGCTCCTGGTCTGAGAGCAAAGTGCCGTCTGATAGGCCCTCACCTCTCTTTACAGGCTCTGGGACAATAGGCTGCAGTAACAACAACAGCAGTGAGTGGCTACGTCTAGCTGCTGTTTAAATTTCCCACAATGCCCCAGACTGAAGCTACATCAGGAACAAAGGCAGACATGAAAACTGCAGCGAGACCCAGCCATCTTGCACTGTTTAATGCACTGGGTTGGAAAACTAATTTTAAACCGAGGGGCAGTGGGACTCAGGGCAGATGTCAGCGATGAGCTATTCCAAGTCACTGAGGCCCAACCATCAGTTGCCTAAGGGTGCCAGATGCTAACTTTGGTTCTTCCAGCAATGTCCCTTGAGAGACAATTTCATAAACAAGGTGCCCCCACCCAAAATATACGGCACCTGAAGAAAGGGAATGGGGTGATGGGGAATAGATACATTACATATTATTTGGAAGTACCTAATACAGGTTGAGAGACTTCACAATTGTCCTTTTTCAGGATTTGTACTAGTGACCTAGATCAGCATTTCTCAACCTTGGATCCTCAGATGTTCTTGGACTGTAACTTCCATAAACACTGACCACTGGCCCTGATGGCTAAGAATGATGGGAACTGTAGTCCCACAACACCTGGGGACCCAAGGTCGAGAAAGGCTGATCTAGATGCTGATTCCTGAATTTATATTCATCTGTTCCTCCTCATTTTGGATTTTCAGGAACCATTACTGAAGGCCTGTCAGTTATTTGGAGACAGCATGATACAACTAGTGGCCTAGGCTTGGCACAAGTTTTACAAAAGTTAGAGGATAATAATGCATGAGGCAACTTAAAAGCACAGAGGCTTGCAGTCTGCTCAAAATGTTAAAGTGCTTTCAAAGAATGAAGTGAAATGTCATTCATATATAGACACAGTCCCAGCGAAGGCTGGGCAGTGGGGCAGAGCCAGTTGCTGTAGCATTTTCTCCCCCTTCCTCCTCATTCTTCTGTGAAGTTGCAGAGTGAGCAGAGCAGGGAGGGTGAATCACAGACCAGGAGCCAATAAAACGTTCACGGAGGCAAGGACATTGTGCATAGCTGACAAAGTAGAGTCAGGAAAAGAGAGAGAGAGAGAGAGAGAAGCAGAAGCAGAAGCAGAAGCAGAGTGATCAGGAGCTTGTAAAATATCAGCATGAGGGAAATAGTTCATATCCAGGCAGGCCAGTGTGGAAACCAAATTGGAACCAAGGTAAGGGGAATTATTATTATTACTAAGTTGTATTTAGCACCCGGTGGCTCCAGTTGTAAATCCTTGTGGTACAGTAGGATTTTCTGTTTTGTGCTATTGGGACCCTCTTTCTTCAGACACCCTTCTGCAAAATAAGATACAGTACTTTTGGAAAAGTATGTTTAATTCATTAGTGCCTTAAGAATTTAGGAAGAAAGTTATAAATATTTTTTTTCTCCTAAGAGTTTCACTTGTTTTGGGGAGAAGTTTCTTGTTCTGCAGCAAACTCTGATTATAATTTTGTGTGTGCTCACATACGCTAGAGAGTGGGAAACCACCAAAACGGGAACTAAATAGCTCATCTCTTCCATGTTGACCATAAAAGGTTCTGGAAAAAACAGAAACCAAGGGAGAAAAAAAACTAAGGCAGCAGCAGAGATGGGGGAATTAACCCAAACTAGAAAGGCTGCTGGAGATTTTAACCGTTTTCTCTGTGGTTTGAAATCTTGATATGAATCTGCTTAGCTTTTGACCTCTATCTCCCCACCCCCACCCCGGCAACCCCACTCTATATATTCTCTGCTGTTCAAGCCTAGAGCAGGGAGGGGCTCAGAGGAGCAGCCTTCAAACATGCCAAGAATTCGGCAGCTGTTGCTTCAACGCATGCCTTAGAGGCCTTTTCTGTCCCTGCCAAGGATGGGTGGGTTTCGATGACTTGCAATTAATGGCAGAGATAAAGAGTAAGGGAAACATGCATACACAGAGCTGGGTGTGTGGGGAGAGAGCTATGAGGATGACTACCTTCTCAGATAGTTTGTCTCACTTTTCTTTTCCTTTGCCACTCAAAAGTTTTGGGAAGTGATAAGTGATGAACATGGTATCGACCCAGCTGGAGGCTATGTTGGTGACTCACCATTGCAGCTGGAGAGGATCAATGTCTACTACAATGAATCATCCTGTAAGTGCACCATTGTTGTCCAAGGGCTAAGCATAATGTGATCTTATGGGAGGAGAAGCGATGAAGAAAGCAAAGAGGTTGCTCAGTTTCCTCTATGTACTTGATTAAGTGTGTGTGTATGTTGTTCAATCTCAGCTGTTACAGTTCTATGCTCACTGCTTACTTTGTTGGCAATAGCAGGCAGGTAACTTAGAAAGAGGGACGAGGGTGGCACTGTGGGTTAAACCACAGAGTCTAGGGCTTGCCGATCAGAAGGTTGGCGGTTTGAATCCCCGCGACGGGGTGAGCTCCCGTTGCTCGGTCCCTGCTCCTGCCAACCTAGCAGTTCGAAAGCACGTCAAAGTGTATATTCCTGCGTATAAGACTACTTTTTAACCCAGGAAAATCTTCTCAAAAGTTGGGGGTTGTCTTATACACCGGGTCATATTTCTTATATGGCGAGCATATCCCAAACTCTGTATTTTAACTGGAAAAGTTGGGGGTCGTCTTATACGGCCAGTCGTCTTATACACCGGAATATATGGTAGATAAATAGGTACCGCTTCGGCGGGAAGGTAAATGGTGTTTCTGTGCGTTGCTCTGGTTCGCCAGAAGCGGCTTAGTCATGCTGGCCACATGACCTGGAAGCTGTACGCCGGCTCCCTTGGCCAATAACGCGAGATGAGCCCGCAACCCCAGAGTCGGTCATGACTGTACCTAATGGTCAGGGGTCCCTTTACCCTTTACCTTAACTTAGAAAGAGTGTGTGAACTACAGCTTACAGCATCCTCAGCAAGCTTTACCAATGGCCAGGGATGATCAGAACTTATTCATTAACATCTGGCAGGCCAGAGGTTCCCCACACGTGGCACAAACACAAAAAATTGGTACTTGGACACATAATTCAATGTATTTTATTTCAAAATTTGAAACGAAACTTTAAAAACAAAAGGAAGATTTGCGAAGATTGACTTAAAAGTGCTTTGAGCAAACTGGAGTGGAATCCCATATGGAATAGGAGGAAAGGGGAACTAGACAGGAGGACAGTCTCAGTGTGCTGTACTGCACTTTGTCCTCCCCCCCCCAAAAAAAAAGTGGAATAAAATATAAGCTAATTTCCTGGCTTTTTATTTTCTTGCACAGAGTAGAAACACAAGCAGCTTAAGGAGACATCAGTTTCACCATGATCCTCCCTTCGCTAGCTTAATGCTGAAGGGCTGACCTCATTGCTTTGTGTTTGTGCTCACAGTATTGCAGTCTTCTATTTTGTAGAGGCCTTCAGCTTCTACATTCATGGGAAAGCTTTTCCCTGTCCCACAGAAACCCATGTAGATTATCTGGTTCTAAGTCTTCCTGCCAATAGTTAATTTGTAAAGAGAGAAGAGCCCATTACTTAAAACACTTTGCTTCCCACTTCTGTCCCAGATATGAAGGATGAGGTGATTAGTCACTCAAGGTACTTTCAGACTGGTGGTGTTTAGTACTATAGTTCACTGTTCTTCCGCTGAATCGTACATGCGGAATTGCTAATGACTTTCTACACATTGGAGGATGTAGTGCTCTGAGTAGTCTATCCAGCTGTGTTCCATCTACACCAGGCATCCCCAAACTTTGGCCCTCCAGTTGTTTTGGACTACAATTCCCATCTTCCCTGACCACTGGTCCTCTTAGCTAGGGATCATCTGGAGGGCCGCAGTTTGGGGATGCCTGATCTACACTACTAGGCATAACATAACTGTGTGGGTGGGGTGAATGGAACGTTCAATTGAGCATGTCATTTTAGCAGCATGGCTTTTAAAAATAAAAATGTGAAATTCTGCAGTATACAGTAACATTGATTAATTTAAGCACACTTGTGCAACTAACTTAGCAGAACATGCTTCTAAAATTAACGGGAAACGCAGCATTTTAAAAAACGAACTTCTCAATTTGCACTAAAACACGTCTTTCATATAAGCACTGATGCTGCTTACTAGAAAGCTTAATGGTGAAAAATAGTGAAAAATGTGGAAAACACAAGAGAACAATGATTTTATGGTAACATCACACAGATGCCCTGTAAAAAGCAATAAAGACTAATGAATTTACTATAGTGTAAGTCTTAACTGACTATAGTTCATTTTGTAAGATGCATCCATTGGCAGGTATAGAAACACAGAACTGCAGAGGAAAATAACGTAAGCAGCAGTGAGGTTAGAAATAAATGAAATCCAGAGTAAATGCCTGGTGTGGAAGCACCCTCTCATATAAAATGAAAGTTCTTTTCCACATGTATATAAGCAGGACTTGAATCTTCTTCACCTTCCAAAGGATAAGTCTTCGTAGTGAACCTCTGAGCCCATGCTCAATTTAAAGACTGCTTGTTATAAGAGTTATAGTGAGCAAATGATCCTGTTCAGCTCCAACCTTTAACTTAATGAGCTCCAAGCACTTTTGCCTTTTGATTTAGGAAAGTTCATGGAGGACAAAGTTTGCAGCACCAGCTAAGCTAAGCCATGATTCACTAACAGCAGTTCCCTAAATGCCAGGAACCATTGTCCCAGCCCAATAGCATAAAATCCTGCCATTCTTTACAAATATGAGCATGTTAAGCGTTTGTCCTGGATGCATTCCAGACTGGGTGGTTCATTCTCTTTCAACTAAAGACTTCCAACACTTTTGGTTGGGTTAGGCCTGCCACCTCCCCTCCTTCCATTTCTGGCTGATCAGTGCTACACAGTGCCTGTGATATCTATCTGTTCTAATCCCCCTGCAGTTCGCAGCATTGTTAGCAGATAGGAAGGGAGAAAGCAACTTTCCAGCCATGGTGGTGCCTGGTATAAGAGATAACAGTGAGACTATACCTCCTCTTTACATCTAGTTGTTTAAAAGAGTCACATAAACTCAGCTATGGACTCTGCTTGCTAAAGTAACTTTAGGGGTTGACACAAGTAGGGAAGCCAAGAGCTAATACAGGCAAGGGAAACCTTTGAAACCCACACCCCCCAGATATGGTTGAACTACAGCTCTTGATTTGCCTTAGCAAGTATGGGCGATGGCCAGGGATAAGAGGAGTTGTAGTTCAGCAATATCTAGAGGGCTACTGATTCTCCATTGCTTCTCTGTAGTGTGAGTCCCAACCATATATATTTGGGAACAAGCCCCATTGAACACAGTGGGATTTACTTCTAAGTACTGCCCATTGCTAGGGACCCAGGTGGCGCTGTGGTTAAACCACTGAGCCTAGGGCTTGCTGATCAGAAGGTTGGCGGTTCAAATCCCTGTGACGGGGTGAGCTCCCGTTGCTTGGTCCCAGCTCCTGCCAACCTAGCAGTTCGAAAGCTCGTCAAAATGCAAGTAGATAAATAGGAACCGCTACAGCGGGAAGGTAAACGGCGTTTCCATGTGCTGCTCTGGTTTGCCAGAAGCGGCTTTGTCATGCTGGCCACATGACCTGGAAGCTATACGCCGGCTCCCTCGGCCAATAATGCGAGATGAGCGCGCAACCCCAGAGTCGGTCACGACTGGACCTAATGGTCAAGGGTCCCTTTACCTTTACTGCCCATTGCTAATGGAAAAATGATAGCATTTTCCTGTTCCTATATGTACAATTTTCTAGAAGAACAAAACTTAGAAGAACAAAATTAATTTCTTTTAATGTTGATTTCCTAACAAATGTATTTATAATGACTCCTGTCACCCCTGACTATTGGCTATGCTGGTTGAGCCAATTGGAGTAGGAATCCCACATCTGTAGGGCCAGTGGATTCCTGCCCCTGCCTCAGGATACGTTTACAACCAGTGTCCTTTATCACATGTCCTTTCATTTCATCTTTAAATTTGTTGTCCCAGTACTTATCTCTATGTTTCCTCTGCATGTGCACTTCTTCCTCTCTAGATTGTGGGCTCATGTTTTCTATTGTTTTGTTTCAAAAATAGCACCAGCTTGCACAATTCTATTCAGGTACCTATAAACTTGCTAAGAACTTTAATATGATATGCAAACAAGGGATTACAGGGGGTGGGGGTGGAGAAAGCGATCCAGGGGCTTGTGAAGTTGCTGCATTGTACAGAATGGAAACCGCACCCTCTGTCACCAAAACAACTAAGCAAATTTTATGTGGTGAATGTAAACAAGATCAGCTGGGAATAAAGACTTTGACAATACTGTAAAGGAAAAGGGTCAGGCCATTGGTCACAATAAGGGACATTACGTTATATTTCCCCAAACATTTGTGGGGAAGTAGAGCTATACATTAAACTGAGCTACTAGATACAGTGATAAATAATTATAATTATGTATTTGATGTAGCAAGCAACTGTAATAAATTAAATCCCAAAGCAAGATGCGTTTCATTTTTCTTATAGCTCAGAAATATGTGCCCAGAGCAATCTTGGTGGACTTGGAGCCTGGAACCATGGACAGTGTGCGGTCTGGTCCATTTGGACAACTCTTTCGGCCTGATAATTTCATCTTTGGTGTGTATATGATTGTCCATTACAAATGCAGGTGGAGTTTGGTGTATATATTGCAGCAAAGTGCAGAAATAAATAAATTACTCCTGGCAAACAAACGGTTCTGGGTACAGTACAAGCTCATATGGCCTTTATGGAATCATGAGATTAACAAAAAGGTCTAATACTAAATGATGGGAGGGGGAAGAGGAAGCAAGTAAAGCCTGACGAAAACAATCTATAGGTGGTGACTTAAGAAGGAATAAGCAAGGGAAGACTCTGTTGCCTTTCTGTCTCTCATCCCAATTGGGTCAGGTAACCTATTGCGAGCATTGCTGCTTTCCTTCTAACAGATGATGAAAATAGGAAGGAAAATGTAAATCGGGGTGGGAAAACTGTGACTTCTCAGATGTTGTTGAACTCCAGTGCTCACCATCCCTGCTTCATTGGCCATGCTGGTTTAGGCTGATGGGAATGAAAGCCCTAAAACATCTGGAGTGCCACAGTTCCCCACTCTGAGGTAACCCTTGTTTACTGGCAGTTTGGGCCAATGTCTCTCTCTAAGTCAGGAAAGGGCACATGACCCACAAGCTACATGCAGATTGTCAGTGCATTTCTATGTGACTTTTCTGGAGTCTTTTACAAAAATGAAGTAGTGGGCTCTTGGCCACATAATCACAATGCTGACCAACATTGTTGGTCTTGAAAATGTGCAAGGAGAATGAGAGATGCACAGAATAAGCTATCTGTGACTGGAAAATAAAAGTGGTCCAGTCAAAGTATGGGTCTATGGGGTAATCTCTTTTGTAAATAATTTTTTTTAAAAAGTCTTTGTAAATGATTACAGATTTATGGAGTGCTTTTGGACATGATGAAAGCAACGCCTTGGTTTTAAACGTAGTCAAAACAGTGCAGCATTTTATGTTACTTCTGTGGTGCCATCATGCCACTATGTACTTGAGGAACATGTGGAATGTTTTGGACATTTTGGACACATTTGGCAGTTAAATGAGCTCTCAGTGTAACTCTGTTTAAATGTTTCCCACAAAGTCTATGCTTAAATGCACACAGTGGATAAATACGAATATTTCGAAGGTGGTGAGGACAGCATTGCTGCCTACATTCAGAGTCCCTTATTATTTCATGAGTCGTAAACCTATTCACCTCTTCCCCTTTTGTTGTGTTATCTCAGGACAAACAGGAGCTGGAAATAACTGGGCCAAAGGACATTATACGGAAGGAGCAGAGCTGGTAGATTCAGTGCTTGATATAGTAAGAAAAGAATGTGAACACTGTGATTGCTTGCAGGGATTTCAGCTCACTCATTCTCTTGGAGGAGGAACAGGTTCTGGGATGGGAACGCTACTGATCAGCAAAATCCGAGAGGAATATCCTGATCGGATAATGAATACATTCAGTGTCATGCCATCTCCTAAAGTCTCCGACACTGTTGTGGAACCATACAACGCCACACTCTCAGTCCACCAACTGGTTGAAAATACAGATGAAACCTACTGTATCGACAACGAAGCCTTGTATGATATTTGCTTCCGTACTCTGAAGCTTACCACTCCAACATACGGAGATCTGAACCACTTGGTGTCCGCTACAATGAGTGGGGTAACTACATCGTTACGTTTTCCTGGTCAGCTAAATGCAGATCTGCGCAAGTTGGCAGTGAATATGGTTCCATTCCCACGCCTACACTTCTTTATGCCAGGATTTGCTCCACTGACTGCCCGAGGGAGCCAACAATACCGGGCTCTCACAGTCCCGGAACTCACGCAACAGATGTTTGATGCCAAAAATATGATGGCAGCTTGCGACCCAAGACACGGACGGTATTTGACAGTAGCTACAGTCTTCCGAGGTCCCATGTCCATGAAAGAAGTTGATGAACAGATGCTTGCCATTCAGAACAAGAACAGCAGCTACTTTGTGGAATGGATCCCAAATAACGTCAAAGTGGCAGTTTGTGATATAGCACCCCGTGGCCTCAAGATGGCCTCTACCTTCATCGGCAACAGCACAGCTATCCAAGAGCTCTTCAAAAGAATCTCAGAGCAATTCTCAGCCATGTTCAAGAGAAAAGCTTTCCTTCACTGGTTTACAGGAGAAGGAATGGATGAGATGGAATTCACAGAAGCAGAGAGCAACATGAATGACCTTGTGTCGGAGTATCAGCAGTACCAAGAAGCGACAGCAAATGATGGAGAAGAAATTTTTGAAGATGAGGAGGAAGAAATTAATGAATGAAGTCTATCAAATGCTGTTCTAAAAATTATTAAGTCTGAATAGCTAGCTCTAGTGCTAATCTTTTGCAGGATAGTAAAGAATATAACAGACTTATTTTTCAGGACTATGTTGTTTTCCTCAAACTGTGAATCAGAAAAATCACCTTAGGCTGCAATTTTAAGCACAGTTACTTGAAAGTGAGTGTTGATACCAGCAGGACTTGAATCATCAAAGGAAATGTGTTTTGCAGTGTTATTGAGGCTTTTGCGTGCTATTCTGTACTAAGTATATAGTATTGAGTTGCTGGGAACAAACTGTTAATAAAAGGAATGGAAAAAGTCTAATATTTCATATATTAAATGCATACCTGTATAAATGAATGCTCAAACATAGACATTTAAAGACTAAAAAAATAATACCATTTCTTTACACTAGTAGCTGGGATGTCAAACCTCACACAATTTTATGACAGAATCTGAGTCCTTCACTGGGGTTAAAAAACAGGAGTGTTGTGCTTCTCCATTCATTTATAATATTGAGTTGGCATAGTTAAATGGTTAGGTCTTTCATTCAAATGCACATGCCCACACATAACTATTCTCACTCCTGTGCCTTTCACAAGTACTGTCAGTTCACACAGGGAGATTCTGAACCAAAAGGCCAAACAAGTGTTCGGTGTGAATCAAGTGTGAGCCTTCCAATACTTGCCAGAATCCTCTGTAGCAGAGGCAGGGCTTGCATGAGAGACTCATCATCACAGAAAGCTTGGGACCTCCATACTGACAAGCTAACAAACGTGATACTTTCCTGCATAGGAAGTATTTGCCCTTTCATTTTTATTATCCATTTTTGTTTGGTTGATTGTGTTGCCAAGATATTCATGCAAATTTCCCCTTCCCTCTTAAGAGACTTAAGTATTCCTTGCAACATTCAAATTAACTCACAGCATCATGTTATTTCATGTCTGGATATTTCCTTCTCTTCAACATTCTCAAGCCTCATCCACTTCCCCCAACTACAGCAGTTGAGCAAACAAGCATATGAACAGACCTCCCATTTGTTGAGCTTGTTCTCCAATTTGAAATTTTTTAAAACTTGAAGTATAGTATGAACCTTAAAAATCCCACCTGCAGTGTCAGGAATTTCATAGCAAAATCCTATGCATGCCAACTCAAAAAGCCCCACTGAAGTCAATAGAGACTTACCCCAGGCAAGAGTACCTAGAGATGTAGGGTTCAGAACTTGCAGTAATAGAGAAGTATGGAAATTAAATTGAATAGCTGGTTAGAATGCTCTGCCAGAGCTGAGGGTTATTACATGCACGTTAGCTGCTGCTCTCCAGAGAGATACTTCTGGGTTTTAGAAAATATAAGAACCGGAAAACACAGTGGCGGCCTCCCAGTAAGAGCAAATAGGACACTTCCTCATAAATAGGCGTCTTCAGCCAGCTCTTACCTGCCTGCCTTCTTAACCAGTGAGGTGGCTCCTGCCTCTTACTGGTTCTGGGTCCAGCTACAGTTCTCTGCCTTCCACCCTACCAGTCCCAATGGACACCAACCAGCACTGGGAAAACACTAATGATGATGATGATAATTTATTTATACCCCATCCACCTGCCTGGGTTTCTCCAGCCACTCTGGGCAGCTCTCAACAGGATATTAAAAACATGATAAAACATCAAACATTAAAAACTTCCCTAAACAGGGCTGCCTTCAGATATCTTCTGAAAGTCAGAGTTATTTCCTTGATATCTGATGGCTGTTCCACAGGGCGGGTGCCACTACCGAGAAGATCCTCTGCCTGGTTCCCTGTAGCTTCACTTCTCGCAGTGAGGGAACTATCAGAAGGCCCTCAGCACTGGACCTCAGTGTCTGAGCTGAACGATGGGGGTGGAGACGCTCCTTCAGGTATACTGCGCCGAGAGCATTTAGGGCTTTAAAGGTCAGCACCAACACTTTGAATTGTGCTCAGAAACGCACTGGAAGCCAATGTAGGTATTTCAGGACTGGTGTTATATGGTCTCAGTTTCCCCTCTGAGGTAGATCAAATTATTTCCCAAAACTTAACTGGCACCCGTGTTTCAAGAACCTGGTAATGGCTTACAAATAGTAGTAGTATGTGCCAATAATCTTCAACTTCTGCCCTCTGTTAATACAAGCATCCATGTCCTTCATGGATGCAGGCCTTCTCATGAATGGCTTCTGCTCCAATACTCCATTTCAGCTGAGAGCAAGACAACTTGGTGTCACTTCCCCCTGGTTTGTGGTGATGCCAGGTTCATCCTGAATACCAGATTCAATGACTAGTGTGGCAATCACATTCTGAAAAGTATTTCCTCTAGGCCTTCCACCCAACAAGAGTCATAGATGCATCATCTATACATAAATATACAATTTTACCACAAAGCGCTTTTATTCATAGCCTCTCATGCCTGGAGGATTTGTTCATGAAGTCCAGTGTGCCAATTTTCTTTAATTGTTTCCAAACTGTATTTACAAAATACAATACAATCATATGTTCAATACTGTACAACTGCCAGTAAAAAAAAGAAACCTTTATTAAAACAGCAATAATATAATTTAGACTTTACACATTATTCCAGCCTCGGACCCAAAATTCTATTGGAAAAGCTCTTTAGCAGGCTTCAAATTTCACGATGGACACCAGCACAGCTTTTTTTTCTTTCTTACAAATGGCAAGGCAGAGATAAATTTATAGAGTTGGGTGATAAGAATATGTTTCTGCAGAACAGAAGAAGTATTGTCATAAATTACTTTTGACTCCTGGTAAGCACCAGCAATGCATTTATTGTGTGCTAACAACTTGCATTTGATGGAGGCTACTTAAAGACAGGCGGATGATTTCCCGTTATCCATAACAGTGCATTAATCTAGGTCACCTTAAATGTATCTGGTGATGGGCAAGAGTTGCACAACTCGGTTATGGATCTAAAAAGTTGAAAGAAGGGGACTCAGTCCAGATCCATAAGATGCATGGTCTCTCCTTATTTTGTGCAGAGTTTTAGGAAGCAGCACCTACTAGAATCTGAATCCTCCTCTGTCAAATACAACAACAAACCCTGTCCTGGCTCCACCACTGCTGCAGGCTTGCTTCTTTCCAGTCAAGGATTCTTGAAGACTAGACTCTGACATGTTTTTCCATTTTCTTTCAGTGTGCAACACAAGCACTGTGCCAGTTTATACAACACCATATTTCAACACTAAAAAGGCATGTCTCCTGTAATCTGTCTGGCAATCTGCTCATCTGTCGTCTCCTCTTTCTCCTTCTCACGATCTTTGTTCCAGTCTTTAAGGCCTTCTGGAAGTGACGTGTCTTCATCTAAGCTGCCTGTGCCTTCAACAAATTCTTCGTAAGTAGATTTTTCAGCAAATGGTCTGGGGCCAAGCATTTCAATCATATCACTTTTATCCAAAACCTCCTTTTCTAGGAGTTGTAAAGCAACCTGAAACAATATGCACACGTATCACATAATTTGTATAGAAGGTATAGCATGTAAATTGGCTTTCTTCCACGGCATGCAAGATAATAACCAAGGATTTAACCTTTCACTGTGTATAACAGAATCAAAAGTAGCATATTGCCAATAGCTACTATAATAACCTCTACATTGTTTCTAATGCTAGAGTATAGTCAAACATACTCTAAAAACTAACCATTAAGAAGCTCACGACTGCAAGGTATTTGACGTACCTACAGGATGTGATTATATCAATGCATCCTGGTTCCAAACTTCCTAAGGAATACACACATTTTGCTTTCTCTGAGGCAGAGTTGCCCCATTTATTTAATGTTAGGAAAAGGGCCATGTATACATCCTCATGTCCAGAACAGGGAAATTATTATTATTCTTTATTCAATTTGTATACCAACCTACAGGTGAAACTTGGAAAATTAGAATATCGTCAAAAAGTGCATTTATTTCAGTAATGCAACTTAAAAGGTGAAACCAATATATGAGATAGATGCATGACATGCAAAGCAAGATATGTCAAGCCTTTATTTGTTGTAATTGTAATTATTTGTCATTAGGCAGGTCAATTATACATGGAATGTAATTAATGAAATGTAATAGCAATGTTTATTTTTGCGTTATTGTAATTATTTGTTTTATTACTGTGGAATTTCCAAAGGAAAGCATTTGTAAAAATTAAAATAATAATAAATAATAATAAGTTGCATTACTGAAATAAATGCACTTTTTGACGATATTCTAATTTTCTGAGTTTCACCTGTATACCTGCAGGTCCCTATACAACCACAATACAAAAAATACAAAATACATAATAAAATGAGAGCAAAAACAAACCAATACCCCCCTTCCACAACACATTTAAAAGGGCATCGGATGGTTAAAGAGGAACATTTTCGCCTGGTGCTTAAAGGTGTAACCGTTTCTGTAAGCAAATGAATACGTACCTTTTCCACCTCTGCCTTCTTCTCAGTTAGGAGAGACAACGTCCGTTCGTAAGCTGAATTAATAAGCACTCGCACCTCTTCATCTATCAGTCTTGCAGTTGCCTCACTATATGGTTTTTCTAATACCATGTCTCCTTGCCGAGGAAGCTCAAATGAAATTTGCCCAACTTTTTCATTCATTCCAAACTGAACAATCTGAGGATTGAATGGCACACATTTTTAAGTGCCTTAGTCAAGAATGCTATGAAAAATATTAAGAGTCTTTATTCTAGCTACAATGCTTTAGTCTTAGCAGTTGCAACTAACCAAAATCTGCACCAGAGATGAGGAATCTGTGGCCCTCCAGATGTTCTTGGACTCCAACTCCCATCATCCATGACCGCTGGCTATGTTGGCTGTGGTTGAAATGGAGTCAAACACCTGGAGGGTCCCAGGTTTCCCAACCCTGATCTACATTACTGTCAGGATTTTAACCCTGAAGTAAAAATAAGCTATTCACAATCGTATTTATCCCTGTAATAGTCCATGAACGCTTACTGGGAAAGGATAATGTTAGTGTTTGGATATGGTCATTACTAATTACAAAACTGTTAGAAATCTATTGCATCAATAATCTGGCTCTTGAAGTATTCATAAAATATTAAGACAACCAATAGTAGCATCCAGGCATCAAAATGCACTACAAATTGTAAAGTATTGTATACTACAAAAATATAAATATTAACATGTACCACCAGCATACAAATTATATTTTTTTCCAGGAAGAAACAGTGCTAGACTTTAGGGGGGGGCAAGCCTCCATAACAAATCATTAATATATACCAGATATCAGAAGTATCTTTGTGGCCTGAATGGTGTATAAAGCATACCAAAACAATACCAAACAATAATCTTTTACAGTAATTTTCAAATCAAAAAATATAGAGTTGTTGAGAGGCATACAAACCTGAGCATATGCACTCTGAGTAACTTTCCTTAGATCATCTTGGGCCCCTGTTGTAATTCTTCCAAAGAAGATTTGTTCTGACACACGCCCACCCAGAGTCATGCACATCCTGTCAAGCAGCTGCTCTTTGGTGTAAAGATACTGCTCTTTCGGCAAGTACTGAGCATAACCCAATCCTTTGCCACGAGGAATGATAGATACCTTGCGCAAGGGAAGAAAAAATATTTAACTTAAACAATCCAGCTTATTCCAGCTGGAACACATGCAAACAGCTAATGGCAGCCACAAACTTGACTGACCTGGGGGAAAGGGTTTGTCTAAACTATTCCTGTTACAGCAGATCCCAAAATGCTCCCATGAATCAAGCCAAGGTTGATGGCATAGAATTATCATCAATGTGTAAGTATCACAGAGGTGGTTGGGGACGGTATGAAGCTAGCAGAACTCCTCCGCTAGGAAATTCAATAAATCATATTAATTCTGCTTTTTCCAGACAGGTAAGTAGGAAGCACAGAACGGTTTCCTATAGTTCAAAGCAGTGGCAACAACTGGTATGGAAGTGAGTGAAGCTGCCACACTTTCTACTGCTTCCTCAGCAGCTGCTCAGAATGGAAGTAAAATATAATATACTTTGTTTCTCCTTTCTGATTGCTATGCTAATTATGATTAGCGTAGTTGCTGGAAGGAAGCTGAAATGCTAGAATGTACCCTGATCTCGAAGCAGAACTGAGATTCCCTTTATCTAAGGTTGACTCCTAGTAATGCAGCTGCAGGCCTGAGAAAGACACAAAATTCTGCATATACTTTGCTCTTAAGAACTAAGCTGGAATGCAGCCATGTGCAAACCTTTGTGAGATCCTTGATTGTAGTTGTGTCATGTCCTCTTTCATCTTGAGTACACTTTCCTACCAGTTTCTGAACCCCTAGTTAAGGAAGATTACTTAGGCACAGATACCTTGTGGGTCCTGGCTCATGATTCAGAACACATCCCACCATATCTTCTTTAAACAGTGGCTAAAACATCAACTTAAAGCTACCAACCCACATTTTATCTGAAAATGATAGTCTTTTAACATTTACCAGTTGGGAAAAATGACACAATTCAGACCTCAGGTTAATAAGCTTTTTTTGCCTGCACACGTATCCCAGTTACAGTGCAAGCACTTTTTTTTTTACTTCTTCTAATACCTAGAAGCTTGTAATTAACCATATTTTTCCATTTTGTCCAAACTAAGAAGCTGTGGTTACCAGTTTCAGAATAAGCCAGGCTAATATAAATCCAGCATTTAACCAAGTGTTTTAATATCCTGACTTATTCCAAAGCTAGTTACCATAGCTTCCTGGTTTGGATGAAATGGGAAACCAAGGTTAAGAGACTCGATTACTCATGCTCCAAAGCAAGGGATGAAGGGTCTGTGTGTGAAGGCAAAAGGCTAGTTTATATCTAAACTTACTAAGCTGAATTCTGATTATCCAAATGTGATCATTGTATAGCAAGCATCTTGCTAAGTCAACATACCTTGAGAAGTGGATCAGCATGTTCCAGAAACCATCCAGCAACTGCGTGGCCAGCTTCATGATATGCTACTGTCTTTTTCTCCTCTGGTTGCAATACTTGTGTCTTCTTTTCCAAACCTTTGATTTAAAAAACCCAAAACTTTACTACTGAGGTGCATATTTCTAATTTGGTGATAAGATAGCCCCCTAGAGCCAACTGATTTGGGGTTTCCTCCATCCCCTCACACTTAACGGACTATTGCAAATAATGGAGAAATATTTACTGTTCGATATAATGGAGCACTAGCTTCTTAAAATTATTCCCCCCTCCCCACCATAATCAAGAAAGAAGATTATTGTTTGTATACAGCAATTAAATTAAGAGATGAACAAAAGAACTGACCCACAACACTGGAAGAAGTGTAATCACAAAGGCTTACTGTCTCACCTC
This sequence comes from Zootoca vivipara, assembly GCF_963506605.1. Taxonomy (NCBI): domain Eukaryota; kingdom Metazoa; phylum Chordata; class Lepidosauria; order Squamata; family Lacertidae; genus Zootoca; species Zootoca vivipara. The sequence goes on from NC_083283.1 coordinate 49,404,850, forward strand.
CTATCACTCGTTCAATTGCTTGCTCAAAGTGTTTTTGGTTTATGGCATCTGAAAGATGTCGTGCAGCAATTAAGGCAGCTTCATTGCATACATTAGCTATGTCTGCTCCTAAAAGAAAAGAGTGAGGAGACAATAAACAGAGCCGTTTCCAAACATAACATCCATCACTTAACACAATGAGGATAACCAGATATGCAATCAAGCACAATAATTAAAGTTCCCGCAAAGCTGCACATTTTAGGGTGGGGAGAGTAGTCTTGTTGTTGCTATTATTAAATAAAGAGGAATCAGAAACCCTTGATGATCTATTACAAATCATGCAAATTCTGCAGTAGATAGAGAGCTAACCTCCGCCCACCTCCAATCTGTTATCACAATTTCCTCGTAAAAGTGATAAAAAAATACTTCTAGAAATGTACCAATTACACAGGAGTAAAGATCACCTACCTGAAAATCCAGGAGTAAGTGATGCAAGTTTTCGTGCTAAATTATCTCTATTCAAGCTACTATCCAACTTCAGAGGCCTAAGATGAACCTTGAAAATAGATGCTCTTCCCTTTATATCTGGGGGTCCTTGAAGAGTTTAAAGAAAAAGCAAGTAACTTTACAATTGCAAACATTTCTGCTTTCTAAGTCCCACTGACCAGCTTTAGCTAATATCTCCTCTCTGTTCTCATAGTTATGAGGTCAAAGTTGTCTACCAAGATAACTTACCAATGAAGATCTGTCTATCAAAACGTCCTGGCCTCATAAGTGCAGGGTCCAGGATATCTGGCCTGTTGGTGCCTGCCAAAATGACTACATTTGATGTGGTATTAAAACCTGTGAAGACAATAAAAACCAAAACATTAAATATTCAGTAGTGAAAATGTTTTTTTTTCCAAAAGGCTATTGTGAATCTTAAGTATGCTATTTTGTAAATTCTGAAGTGACCAGAGTATTGGCTATTCTGCCTTCTGTCAAGGACTTAACGACTGAGCAGGTGAAGAGAACTACACCATGTTAAAGAATGAGGAAAAGATGCAAAACTATTTCATACTATGTAATATGAGTGCTTACAATTCACAGGACAAGGTATTTTCAAAATTCTGAACCACTGCTACTACAGCCTACAACAGCCTTATATGGCAGACAATAGCTTATGAAATGGGAAACAAGTCAAAGAGCAGTATCCAACTAACTTATACTCAGAGTAGACCGAGTGAAATCAACAGGCTTTAGTCATGATGCCACCCACAGAGATTATGGTTTATGTCCCGCAACCATCTTGAGCAGATCTGAGTGTGCCAAGGGGGCTGGAGTGGGGAAAGGTCCCACTGTGCAAACAGAAGTCTGTTTCACTTGCACACTGGCAGAGTTGGCTACAAACCAGGCATGGGCAAACTCCGGCCATCCAGATGTTTGGGACTACAACTCCCACCATCCCTAGCTAACAGGACCCATGGTCGGGGATTATGGGATGGGAATTGTAGTCCCAAACATCTGGAGGGCCGGAGTTTGTCTATGCCTGATACAAACCTTAATGTACAATCCCACACAATTAGCAATAAGCTTACAAAACAAAAAGAACAGAAAGATGCTTTCAGCTATGCTCATTCAGTATAATGAAAAAACAACTACCCACTCTTCCTAAAAAAGATTATGAAATCTAGGTTATATCCAATGTCAGTCATACTGTGAATAGGCCACTGAAATCAACAAGTTAAATCCATTTATTTCAATGGGCATCATCAGCTTGTGACTAATAGATATCATTCTACCTTTTCCTTCTTACTAACAAAAAACACAACATTTTCTTCAAATGTGTTATTACTAATAAAGCCACCCAACCCTTGAGGGGGTTATTGGTTTGTTTTTGTTTTATTACTTGGTATGTATTTTGTGGAGGGCACCAGGCTGGCAAAGCCGGCTCTAACCAGCACCTGCCTACGTTCCCTACTGCTTTTTAACAGCCAGTTGATTTTTTACATAGGTTTTCATAACAACGTTTGGTTGTGTCCCCATGCAGCTTGTTTCATACCAATAGGAGCTATTTCCAGGTAATTTGTTTAAGAATGAAGTGTTACTCTATATGTAAGTGGAAGTAGGAATGATAAAAGTTTAAGAAACGAAATAGTTACCATCCATTTCTACTAGCAGCTGATTCAATGTGTTTTCTTGTTCACTTTGCCCTCCAAAGTTACCCCGTCCTCTCTTCCTTCCCACTGCATCTATTTCGTCAATGAAGAGAATGCAAGGGGCATTTTTACGAGCCAGAACAAATAAATCACGAACCTTTGCAAGAGAAAAAAGGTACTTTCAAAATCATGTAATGCCACATAGCTGGTTGTCCATCAACACTACAGAATACACCACAGAGATAGTATTCATGTCATTGAAATAGGTATACAACATTAGACTCATTGGTCCGTCTATCAGGAAGATTATATTGCAGCTAACATGTTAGGTTATGAAATAAATTGAATGCTTTTACAGTCATACCTTTGTTTTCTAACAGCTTAGTTCTTGAACGTTTTGGCTCCTGAACACTGCAAACTCGGAAGTGACTGTTCCGGTTTGAGAACTATTTTTGGAAGCCGAACGTCCAACGGGGCTTCCGCGGTTTCCAATTGGCTGCAGGAGCTTTCTACAGCCAATTAGAAGCCACACTTTGGTTTATGAACGTTTTAGAAGTCAAACAGACTTCTGGAACAGATTCTGTTTGACTTCCAAGGTATGACTGTAATTTGAAAGCTGTAGAAATCAAACTCTAGAAAAGTGTTTAGAACCATGGGTGGTATTCAACTACTACATCCTGTCAGCGCAATGATTTCTACTTGTGCAATGGGACTCCCCCCCCCCCTCACTTTGTGTGCCCTCCCCAAATCTGCTCCAGAAGATTGGGAAAACCCTTAGAACAAATTTGGAGGTGCACAGAGAGAGGACATTCTGTTGCACAAGCAGAAATCCCTGCACTGACAGAATGAGACTTCGTGAACAATGAATTCCACCCAATGTTTTTATTTCTACATAAGTACTTGAAACAAAGGCTTTATGCTGGAAGAGCCAACAGTGTCCAAAGTACAAGAGCTAGACTTGGATGAAGGAGACCTTGGTTAAAATTGCATCTCTCCCTCAGAGCTGGGACTACTTAAAATAGCATAAATTTCCTACATAACTCCATAGAGAAGCGTGGAGAACCTTTGTGTACACTGATGCTAAATCTAGTCTTCCTGCAACAGCCATCAAGTTTAGAATACCATACCCTTGTCCTTATCAACTGTTAGTAAAAAGAAGAAGAAGAAGAGAGTGGAAAATGCAGCCAGAGGGCTACAGCTCTGAAGCAATAAGATTTCCTAGAAACTGAGTGAGATATCAGAGTTATTAATTAAAATAGCTTGCAGCCAGCTCTTTAAGATGAACAGCTATCTCGATCGTTACTGAAATTTAGTGAATTATCAAGCTTTTGGCCTACCAACCTTGACTGTGTCCTTTTAACAACCGACACTGCAATAACAGAGCAAGGCCAAAGACTTACTCTAGCAGGACCCACGCCGACAAACATCTCTAAGAACTCAGACCCATTGACTGTAATGAAAGGGACGTTGGCCTCTCCGGCTGTTGCTTTTGCTAGAAGAGTTTTCCCTGTGCCTGGAGGTCCTGTCAAAATAGCTCCCTGTAAGGTTTGAGAAAGGGTAAATATTACTAAGAAATAAAAGCAGTGCAAATATTCACCATAAATTTTCTTCAATATGAGTCAATATATTTAGAACTCTGTTTCAGGGAAGTATAACATGTGTCCTAGTTCCACAAATAACTCAAAAATTTCTTTTTCCTGAAATGTTTTAGTGCTTGAAAAGGTAATTTGAATTTCACAAAATTGTGTTTTGAATGGGAGTGCAAACTGCAATAGAGCTAAAGTAACCAATATTTGATCATGATAACACAAGATGGTCAATTTAAGAAGTCTTCACAAGATTTATGCACTATTTATTAAGATCCACGAGGAAAAGATACTCTAGCCTAATTTTTGGCTCTATGCTAATTCAGATTTTTTAAAAAAACAGTTTGGACAAATAGTATTTGCTTGCAGGTAAATCTGAGTAAGAAAGAACAGTGTTCTCATTTTACTGAAAGGAAAGCATAGAGAACAAGAGAATTTCATAATGTCACTAAAGGAAGATTCAGAGGCTATGTGAAATGAGTTCTTATGATTCCACAAACTAATCAAAGGCTTTTATTCTTGTGATCATATTTTTAAAATTCTGATGTTAGGTTAGAATATAGGAAGAATGCAAATTGTCACTAAATTCAAAAAATTCATCTCCAGCTAAAAGAACTCAATAAAGTAATGAAGTTGGCACAATAACGTTTTTATTCTTGAAACTCCTTACCTTTGGGATCTTTGCTCCAAGATTCTCGTACTGTTTTGGGTTTTTCAGAAAGTTAACAAACTCCATTATTTCTAATTTAGCCTCCTCACAGCCAGCTACATCTTTGAACTTCACATCTATTTCATCCTTTAAGACTTTGGCTGTTGTTTCACCCACACTGAAGAGTCCTCCCATTCCCCGTCCTGTTCGGCCCATTCCAGAAGGTCCTCTTCTTAACGTGTAGAGCAGAAAGCCAACTATAAGGACCGTTGGCAACATACTCAGAAGAAAGGAACTAAAAATAAAAGTTGGGAGTTATTAATTCATTGTTTCATAACAAAATATGGGGTTGGGAGGAGACACATAAGAGCAATTTCATTATGAGCAACTTTGCTCAATAAGGTGCAATTTTAGTTAAAATATGCTGGGCTACAACGAATCATACACAGTTCACAGCACCTTTCTGATTCATAATACAAATGTGTGCTAAAGCTAATGAATTCCTAGATCAGGCTAACTTTATCTCTTGCTCTTTCTTACATTCCCCATTAGTTGGCATCCATCTCAGGAGAAAATGGAGGAGTGCACTTTTGTAGATGAAGTCAAACCCCTGGTGGTTGTAGAAACTGATACGGGAGAGACATGTTTTGCTGCAGCTGGGGAAGATGAAGGTGTCCAATTGTGCTGCTGCAGATGCACCATGGCGTTTCTTCTCTCTGCCTTCCTCCCAACTGTTGCTCCTCCTCTAGTCAATGCTGTAGAGGCATAGCCTGATTGCCTGTCTCCAGGCACTGTAACCGTCTGCAAGGGATTCCCACATGACAGGGTTGATGTTGCCAGCCTTCAAGTCCCGTTTGCAGACATATATGTAGTCTGCAAATGAGCCTGATGCCAGCTCCCCCCAGAGCACATTCTTAGGGATTCTGCCATCTTCCATTCTGTGGACAGGACCACGACTACGTAGAAGTCGCAGAGACAGGAGTCTGAATATTGTGGGAATGTGGGCTTGGGAGACTCTGTCCTGCCATGTGATACCCAAAATCCTCCTGACATAGTCTATGTGGAAGGCACTGAAGTGTCATTCCTGGCAGGTGTAAGTTGCCCAAGTCTCACTACCATGAAGCAGAATCCTCAATACGCAAGCCTGGTAGACCTTCATCTTAGTATTAGCATCACATCCTCCCATACCCTTTTGGAGTGAAAAGCCATTGTTGGAGCTGCCTTGCCAATTCACTTGTCCAGCTCAGCGTCGATGCAGAGATTGCTGGTTATGGTGGAACCCGGGTAGACTTGTCTACCACCCCAAGTGTGTGGTCACCAATGCTGATGCGTGGAATGCTGATAATGGCTCAGGATGCTCATCCCTATCAGGCTGATGGTAAGGCCAAACTCCTTGCAGGCTTGGGCAAAATGGTTGACGAGTCTCTGTAGAGTGCTCTGAGTGCTCTGCCAATGCTGTGTCATCTGCAAACAACATCTCTCAGGTAAGACCCGTTGCACTTATGTTTAGGTGCGGAGACGTACCACGCTGAACAGACTCTGTCACAACAAGGTAGGATGTCCACCTAAGCTTTACAAGATGATAGTGTCCTTCCACGAGAACATGCAAGGCACCGTCCAGTATGACAGCTCATCCTCGGTCCCCTTCCCTATGAAGAGCATTCCCTCTCTTTGACATTCCCATAGCCTAGTGCAAATGAGAGAAAACTCTACTTCTTTCCCCATGCATATGCCAAATAATTTGAGAGTGGTGGATGATAGCAGTTACTGACAAGCTCAGCCAGAGACTAGCTAGTCAGCAAGCCGATTTTAAAAAGTAGTATCATATATTCCACTACAATTCCAATCATTTAAAACACTTACCCATCACTCTCTGCTGCATACACTACAGGTATCCGGTTCTCCCCTTCTATCCCCATCTCAAGCTGTGCAGTTTCCAAGTTCCGCTCAAATGTGTCCACACTTCCAATATTAAACCAAACATATTGCTGTAAAAACAAATATAATAATTCATGGTGTCTCAGTTTTAGCATTTTAAATTAACCTGAGAGAGACAAGATAATAAAGCTTATTTTAATATAAAGAAGCTTAATTGAATATCCAGAAAGTTACAATACATACTTAGCTTGCCACGTAACAACTAGAGGCAGAAATTTGATATGCTGGTTTTAGTTGCATCATTTCTATTTGCCGAATAAAACACCTCCACTGAATGTGCATTTCTGAATGCTAGAACGGCAAAATATTTATAGGACTTCTGCCATGTCTTTCATGGATGGCAAAAGTATTTCTATTACAGTGTTATACAATACTATATAAAAGGTGAAATCCCTAATAGGTATGGTGCAGGGAAACCACACTTGCACATCATGTTCTGCATCTTTAAGCAAAAAGCATGTGTAGATTCCTACAGTATGTAAGGTGCACTAGACATCAGATTCTGTACATGTTCAACACATTTTGTCATTTACTTGCAAGGGCACAGAGCACAGCCCTTGATACATCAAAATAACAAACTGTCAGATCCATATTTAATACTCTATACAGAAATGTTTACAAACATAAATTATTCAACCCCTTAATGCATTTGGTGAATTGAAAAATTTGATTTACCCCATCAATTGGTGACTTCCCTGGGGTAAAAACCACTCTAACAAAGCGCTTGTTCACCACTTCTAGCTTGTCCACCTGTGAAAGCACAAAATACATTTCAGACAGTAACTTTTTCCTCCCAGGAGAAGCCAAAGATTGAACCACAGACCTTCTGCATGTAAAGCACAGTCTCTGCCCCTGAGCTAGAGACCTTCCCTTATGCTGTATCAACACGACCCTGTGAGATGTGAGTGTACTGAAACTGCTGAGGGCTGTTTCAAAATCAAAAACATCCAAAATCTGCTTTTAAAAAGTCTGGCCCAATACATTTTAAGCTCAAAACCTTTCTTCCAAAAGCAGAGGTCCCCAAATATAAAACTGATTCCTTGGCAAGGTACCAATTCTTTGACCCTACCATGAAGCACAGAAGGTTGCAGGAAGAGCTTTGCCTTCATTTGCACTCAGGGCTTGAATAAGGAAACTGTGCTTTTCTGCTGTTCCTTTCCACTTTGCCAAAGCTCCCTGCAAGTGGGATAAAACATTGCTTCTCCTCTGATCCTTCTAGCAAGCATGCAGGGACACAGGGTAAGGTGGAGTGCTGTTTCATATTGCTGCCCAAGGCTTGGGTAACACAACAGGAAATAAGAATGTGTCAGTGGGGCCTTGACTCAGCTTGAGTCAAACACAAAGGAAACAGGAGATCAGCCTGCTGTTGCTTTTCTTATCCAAACTATAGTGTGAATGAAAGCTCTGCCCTCTCTTGCCCCAGTGAGCAAGCAAGTTCTGAGCGAGCAGGTTCTCAAAGTAAATAACCGTCCACTCTTGAAGAAAATGCAAACTTAGGGTCTCTCTTTCAGCCCACTACACTAAATTTATTCTTGAACTCTCTTCAATAGTTTTAATAGCTGCTTGTTGTGTTTTTTTGTTTTGCTATTTTAATATTTTAAATTCTTTTCCTTGGGTTTTTAGAAGCAAAGGCAGGAAAAGTTTCAAATAAATAATATGCCCTTAAAAAGAGCCATGGAGCTCAAAATGTCTTAGGCCATTTTCTAACAATATGGCTAACCTCTACTTTTTGCCAATTGCTTTTGTTTCTGGAATAGAAGTTCTGACCACATGCAGTAATTTTCTTCTTCTTTCTTTAATACAAATTCATCCTCAGCCTTTCCAGCTTCAATTAAATTATAGCCCACCCTGGTTTACACTCAGTCACAATGGATAACTTATTCTGTGAAATCAACGTTTCAGCTGAAGGTGCCTCAGTGCTACTTACCACTCCTTTGGAAAGGTAGTTGTTGGCAAAGTCCTTCCACGTGATTTCTCTCCCAGCATTCCTGAAGAAAACGTAGTATGTAGCAAAAGCCCAGAAAATTGCAGTGCCCATGAAATAAAAACGGAACTCTTTGTCATCCCAGGGAAAGTCACCCTAAAGGGGAAAAGAGAAATAAGGAATACTGGATTGAGATTGACTTTTGTATGTGAAAATGGTGGGTTTTCTGATCTGCAGTCACAAAAACAGCCCTATGTAAGCACCAATTTGTAAAAGAATTTTTTACAGAATAAATAAATATTGTGCATTAGCCTACAAAGACAATTTATTCATAAAAACATGCAAAAGTGTCCAGAATTACAGTCATGCCTTCATTTCCACCTACAAACCTTTCTCTATTAACTTGGTGGAGAGGCAGATTCACATATGAAATGTGGTGAGCTTTTCTGAGGTGAATGGGAATGCTTGCTTTGCAAAAGCTCACTGCAGGTGGGCCTTGAGTCAGGGCCACTATAAAGCTTAGATTCAAATAATCTTTCAGAGAAATTTAAGAAACATGTAAGTAACTGAGTTTAAAAAACCATATAAATCAACAGCATCCCCATGGTGAAAATAATCTGAATAACATTCAGAGAAGCAATGGTATATTACAGAACTGCAAAACAGAATAAAGCAGGTTGATAAAAGCAGTGTCACCAAAAATATGAATTGGGACCTTTTGTATTCTGGACCACCAGCTAGTATCTTCTTTCTTGCCACCTTTTTTCCCTCCTCCACCACTGCTTCCTCCTCCTCCTCCATTGGTTTTGGAAGGGCGCTGGGAGTTGGCTTGCTTTACATCTACAAAAAAAGTTCACACGCACGTTTCTACAAAAACTAGAAATCAAGTAAGCCAATTTCCCTGTAGTACTTTGTTTTGTTACTTCTGTAATCTTTACACAACACTGATTCTTACAAGATTAACTGCTAGATTAGATGTTACAACATACAGGGCTGTCTACAAAAATAGCCTTGGCTCATCTAATCCCAACCCTTACTCCATACCATGGAACAGATCTTACTTTATGCTGCGACAGCAAAATGTTCTGTGCCTCCCCACCCTGTATCACTGACTGCTGATGGCATGGCGCAAGGAAACACAGAACATCATGATGCCACAGCATGAGCAAAGCTCTAGCAGAAAGCATCAGGGGGTTGGGTGGGCCTAAAAGTGCGGCAGCTGTTTACAACAGAAGTCCCATATTTAATGTCCAATTTGTTTTTAACACTCAGAATCTGGACTAAGTTACAGAGATGTTACAAAGACTACTTATATCATGTAAATGAAGTCCTCTGAGAATTCAGTAAAGGCAGTATATAAAGATTATTATGATGCACTACACCAGGACATGTGTTTAGGTGGGGAACAGTAATGACTATGTAAGAACTCACAACACAGTGAGAGCCTATTAGGAAGAAAACCTGGTGTAAACTGGTTATTGTTGGGGTGTCTCAAACAACGTATCATGGTACATCCAGATAATGCTTTCTGATTAGATAGAATCCAGTTTTTAGTGGAACGATATTGAAAGCTCAGTTTTCCCAACTCATTTCCAGCTTCCAGCTCCCTTCTTTATTATGTTTAAATATAGTACCCATGTCACTGTAGCTTTGGCCCTCTTTCGTAACTGATTCTTTAACAAACATTAAAAGGCACAGAAGACCAGGGATATAAACAGGCCCAGTCAAAATGCTCATGGAAAAAATAACACCACCACAAACATCTAACAGAGAATTCAGAAAGTGAATATGGTGACGCTGGAGCAGAAACATATAAATTCTACAATGTGAAGACCTGGCACATAAAATGTGCCAACAGAAGTCACAAGACAGAAGTAAACTGTAGGAAATAGTGACCCCTTACATGGTTACTTCCTCCAATTCAAGTACTGACCACTGTCAAAACTAGGACACAGCAACATGGGCTTGTATATAAGAGCAGTCAAAATTAATAATAACCAAAGTGACATTTATTCTACATATGAGCCTCAAGTGAAAAAGCAGACTGGTACCTTTAGTTTCTCCTTCTGAGCCCTTTGTTTCATTAGGTTTCTTTTCATCAGGGAAATATTTTTCAAAACCTAGTAAGGAAAAAAGCAGTAATAAAAATTGAGTATATTGTATTATGCTTGAGGCAGTGAAGTGTGTTTGAGGGAACAGGAAAAGAGGTGGATATGTGAGTTTCACATATCTGATAAAGCTAAACAGGAGGGTGGGAAAAGGAGGAGATAAAAGTGTGTGTGTCATTTAAAAATATTTATGATAAAGAATAGTAACTGCCCAAGTGCCTATCAAAAGAGCCTACCCTCTAGTTTCTAGAAGAACTACACTGCTGAAACAACAGCAAAAAGGTAGGAAGGTGGAAAACTGGAAGCAGACTTTTTTGTGGAGAGAAAGGAGGACTATTCTGAGAGCTCAGTCAGCCCTTGGGCTGAAACAGGTGAGTCACAGCACATATGTAGCTTGAGATAGGGACAAAGAAAGAATAATATTCCTGTCCAGCTTTAGGCCTGGGTTTCACTTGGAAAACACCTTGACTGCCCTTGGCGGTTGATTTAGACCGGGGATGAATAGTGAGCACAATCCTACTGGCTCTCCTGGATCTCTCTCTTTTTTAAAAATATCATTTTTATTGATTTTCTGCTGTTTTCCCCTTACCCTTTACAAATTAAAATATACACCAACACCTGTTTTACACATATTTGAACTCACATTTACATTCACCATTTGTCAAAATTAACATTTGTGTTTCCATACATTTTTGTTTGATTGACTTCCCTTCTTCCTTACTGTCTTCTTATATTCCAAATTACTTTGCACATTGCTTAAGCCTCTCCTGGATCTCTCAGTGGCTTTCATCACCATCAATCAACACTATCCTTCTGAACTACTTGACTGGGTTGGACTTGGAAGGCACAGTGTTCTGCTGGCTCTGGTGCCTCCTGGATAGCTGATTCCAGATGGTTGTGATGAGGGGACCTTCTGTTTTACCCCTTGAGTTTTGGCTTTGTTTTGTGCTCTGTCTCCCATGCTTTTCAACATCTGCATGAAACTGCTGGGAGAAGTCATTCAAAGGTTTCAGCTGCCATATGCAGATGACGTCAGCTCTACCCCTTGTTTCCACCTACTCATCTCAGGGAGGCTGTGGGACTCCTGAACTAAATGGTTTGTAATTAGGTTACTTGAAAGACATATGTATCAACCTGTCAGGAACCCATGCTCATGTTCCCACCAGTGTGATCATTTAGGTTGGTGGGCAAGAAGGAAAGGCCCTTCTCAGTGATGGCCCAAGATTGTGCAACAATACAAGAGAGGAGTTTTGTGGGAGATTGCTCTCTGGCTGCACATTATGCTGCAAAGATGGCAGGACAGCTGTGCTTAATTTCTAAAGAGTAAAGTGCTAGGGCTCAGGCCACATCTTTCATTCTGAGTGAGGAAACAATGCAATTAAGGTGTAATTGTTCTGTAGCTAGGCAATACCGGTAGGTCTCTGCACATTCTCAGAGCTATACTCTTTCAAACATTCTAGTGCAGCTCTGGTATTAGAGAAAAAAGCATGTTTATTTCTATGCCGCTTCCCATAAAATTGTGCCTTACCAGTTTTAAACACGTAATATGAATAAGTATAGTAGTCAATAATATAGTAAGCTACACAGTATTATTATTTTACAGCAAAAAAATTACCTTTTGGAGGTTGGGAGAAGAGCTTCCTGTAAACAGCAATTACACTTGCAAGGACATTGCTTCTGTTTGTAGGAACTTGTGTGGCCACGTGGTCATGAAGCTGAAAAAATGAGAATTGTCACTAAAAAACCAAGACAGTTCCTCAGCATCTTTTCAGCAAATAAATCCCAGAGATTTCAATGGGGCTTACCATACTTTCTAGTAAGCATGCACATAATTGCTGCCTTAGGTTGCAATCCAAACCCTAGCTGGAGAGCAGTGGGACCGCTAAGGCATCCACAGCCCTGCTGCTCATGCTAGCCCAGACAGGGGAAGTGGCAGGCAAACAGCTGCCCAAGCCTGGAGTTGTGCCAGCGATCGGGCCCACAATGGGACTAAGATCATTATGTGACTGCTCCACTGGATCCAAGACTGACTCAGCCCTTCCCTGACCCCAGAACACACTGTTTCAGGGCTATCTGTCTGTATGTTTGTGCCAGTGGATACAAACTAACATGGGTAAAGGGGCTGGCAGAGCTGAACACAGCACCATCTCTGCCCAATATAAACACCTTTCTAGAAAAGGGTGGTTGAATTGCAGCCTTAGACTGCAGTTGTATACATGCAAGTAGGTTCCACTTGAAGGCCTATTTTTGCAATATGAAATAATGGTTATTCATTTAAAAGCAGCCACTCTCCCAGTTTCACAAATATCCTGGCACATTATTTTACATCATTGGAGGTTCTCCTGCACCACCCCTGATGTAAAAGATGTCCTTTGGTTTCATTTCTCAATGGGTACTCTGGATAGGTACACCTGGAATGTTGCCTGGGGATGAAATATCACAAAATAACAGGGTAAGGGGGGTGAGCAAAGAGAGTGAAAGTTCCCTAGTCTACAGTGTGAGTAAAAGCAGTTTACTCCATCATGCATCATCTTACTTTTCCAAATGAGAAGCTGAAGCAAGTTTACAAAGAACAGATAAAAGCAACTCTCAACTCACCTGAGCTAGAAACCAGCTCACATATCACTTCTGTTATGAATTTAGCAGGTGACGTTAAATAAACCACTGTCTCTCAAACTCACACTTTGCCCTCAACCCAATATACAACAGGGGGATAATAATGATATACTTTACAGGGTTGCTGAAAGACGATGATGGTGATGATGATGATAATAATAATAATAATAATGCAAAAGAGTGTACAGGAAGCTCTTTGAACACGCAAAAGCACTGTACGAATCCTTTTGCACACGAGAAGTTCAGTTCAGTGGTAGAACCCATTTTCTTCATCTGCAAAAAGTTCCAGATTCACTCTCTGACATCTCCAGGAAAGACCGGTCAAGATTTGCTTTTAAAAAAATAATTTCTCAAAACTGCCAAGAACCTCTGACAGTCAGTCAGCGAAGCCCATTGTGAGCTTGTTGGACTAAGGAATTGTGACTCGGTAAAAAGCAAAACCCGCATATGGCTATACCGAGTATCTTTGATTCAGTCTAGCAAAGGTGAGATGCTAAGCTAAGCATTTCTCAGCGTCACCATTACGGTGCTGAAACAGCTACGACACAAGCAGCTTCTCTCTCTTAACCTTCGGGGGATAAGAAACGAAAGCTGCCAAATGACTCTATGGGGACGGGACTCCCTCGTGGCGCGGCGGCGGCCCCGGTCAACCTCCAGTAGGCGCTGCAGGAAGGGCGGCGGTGCCCGGGAGGCGCACCCCATTCCCCTTGCGCCCTGCCCTTGCCGTACACGCACGTCACTCACCAATCTCAGGTAGCGCGAAGGCGCTGCGGGGCCTCGCCCCCAAAGCAGCCGCTGGGCCCCGGGGATCCCGCCGGGGGAACGCCGGCAGCAGCCTCGCGACAGCCACAGGCAGCGGTGAGCCATAGTCGCCGAAACAGGCCCAGCGGCCCCAAAGCACCACTCTCTTCACTCACTCACTTACACAAACAGGCGAGGGGGTGGTTGGGGGAGACCTTGGCCACGCCCCCGACGCCGCGCGTGACGCATCACGGCGCCCCCATGACCCCTCCCGCGCGTGCGCGCAGCCTTCGCCATGCTCCTCCTTTTTTCGTAAGCCCCGCCTCTTTTGGAGGCTTTGCGAGTTTTGCGCTCTTTCTCCGCCATCCCTGTGCAAGAGCGAGACGACCAAATTGAAGTCTTGCATGCTAGATCTATGGGGTTCTCCGAAGCGCAAGTGTAGAGGATCCATCCAGCCGAAACAGCCAGAGAGGAGTTCTAGAGAAACTACTCCCCACCACGCCAACCCTGCACAAGTAACTAGCAAGAGCGTGTGGGTTTCGTAACTTTATAGAACGCACAGTTTTGTACATAGATATTTCCATTCATAAAAGTTTTCTCCAAATTCCAACGTATATTTACTTGTACAGCTGTCTTTTTTGGGGGAGGGGGAGCGATACCTGGCTTCTCAGAAATAGCTGATTGGCCATTGTCGCAACAAGATGCTGATCTAAACTACAGATCCTTGGACCAATCCAGCCTGGTTTTGTGTACGTCAGGTGTGCCTGCAGCCTGATCTTGTGCGTGTTTCGTCTGAAGTCTCTCGGAATTCAGTGGGACTTACTCTTGCACGAGCGTGGAGAGAACTGCAGCCTTTACAGTTGTTGAAACTGCGGCCGCAAAGCGAGTATCAGGTGGAAGCCTAATAGCTCCAGGCAGCGTCTTCCTTGCTAAAACACGACCCCTGTTTGGTATTTGTGTACCCAAGGCAAACACACCTACAGGGTGATGGGTGTGTCTGCTGAGGCAGGTTGACACCAGTGGATCAGAAGTCCATGAACGGCGAAATCACATGGCGTCTAGGTCACTCACGTAGGCCCCGACGGCATTAATTAGTTACATATACCGTATGTGGAAGGGGAAAAAAGTGATACCTTGGGATTTATTTGCAAGGTCAGTCGGACGGAGACACTGTATAACCTCGACCCAGGAAAGTGGAACAGAGTTCATCATTAAAAGAAGCCGGAAGCTGCAATTATCCGAAGTATTTTAATCCTCTTTGATTTTAAATTGTCCCAATACTACGGTCGCTGCCTACTGATTTCTGATTGCATCTCTCATTACTTTACCCGCTCAGAAACTGTGATGAGACAGTTCGGTGTAAATTGCAGGCCTAAGCACATTTATTGGGGGATAGAAACTGAACACAGGACTTCCGAGTAAAGTTACATAATCCCATGTTCGGTATTTTCGAGGACTCTGTTTTGATTACTGTCAAGTAGTTGGGCTTAATGCATAGAATACAGTAACATTTTCTCCCCAATTATGTGTGTGTAAGAACTGACATCGGTAGATGTTAACACTGAGAATCCAGAGGCAAGTTTTCCCGCGCTCTGCTATGTATTCTAGCGATGGCCCTAGAAATCAAGGTCAGTCGTGAGACCAGTTTCAGTTTGCTTAATTTTCTCTAATGTAACAGGCTTGCCTTAAGTCAACTTGAATTTAGTTTAGTTTTGAGTTACAATGCGTTTGCAAGCGGCTTTGTACAATCTCACGTATATACACTTGAAAATCATTCATTCTAAGTATGTGTGCGCATAGGACTGAACCTTTTCCCCTTTAATAAATACGCGCTGCAGAAAACGTGGAAGATATTCTTCCGTGAAAAATGTGTGACCCGACTTTATTCGCATCCTAAACCTGGTGAGACTGAAGTCAGTAAGAGTCAGACGCCACGACGACACAAGATGCCACTCTTCTGCTTTCTGTTCAGGCAAAAATCAAAACACACCCCATGCCAAGGGCAGCCTGAGAATCCCACGCTCGGCTCACGCCTGATGCAGCCGGTGCAGAGGCGCTACGGGTCTGCAGACCCGCGAGGCAGAGCGAGTAGATCCACCCAGGAGTCACGCAATGGGCAAGAAACGGCGCATTTCCAGAGCCTAAGTCCTGACGTCACTGGCGAGGAATGTGAGCTGGGCGTCCCTGGTTCAAGGTCTACACACGTCCTTTCTCCGGGCGTCGAAGGGTGCAGGGAGGCGGGAGCGAGCCGGGTGTCTTTCCAGCGGACAGGAGCGGCGATTGGCTGGCGCGAGGAGGAAGGGAGGGTGGCAGACGGCTGACGTCATCGCTCACCCTCCTCCGGGGAAAAGCGCCGCCCTTTCCTTTGGGGCCGAGAAGCCGGTTCTTTCCATTGAGCCGCCATTAACGCCGCTCCTTTTACAGGATGAAGATCTGGAGCTCGGAGCACGAGTTTGGGTAAGGCGAGGACGGGAGTGGCGCGTGTTCCGTCCTTGGCTCCGTGCCCTTGACAGCAGCAGCCTGGGCTTGCGGAGGGACAGAGAAACCGTATTGCCTACACTGACTGGCAGCGGCTCTCCAGGGGTCTCTCCCTGTCCCATCGGGAGATGCTGGGGGTTGAGCCTGAGACCTGCTTGCAAAGCAGATGCTCTGGTAGTGAGCTACAGCTCTTCTTTTCAACTGAGCTATGGAGCTTCCTTTGGAAGGAAAAATGAACGAAACTCCCCTCTTCCCTTCTCCGTTTCCGCCTGGTATACAACTCGTGCTTTTTGGTCACCGGGCGAGGACGTCGGTAACATCCCGCCCCGGCGCGCTTGCTCCCTTACATAGGACTTTAAAGGGCTTTAAATATGGTCTGTCGTGGGTTTGCCCACGCGTGTTCCCAAATGCCTGCCTTATTAAAGACCTTTAAAAATGTTGTCTTAGTTTCCCTTTACGTTCTCTTAAGTGTTCTTGTGTGACTCACATCTTCCTTGACCATGGGCCGAGGACTGTTGGATTGATGCAGTTTGAAACAAATGGTGGACTCCAGGTTGGGGAAGGCTGGCCCCTGCGCTCTGTCTATTGCTATCTTTTTATTAGAGAGGGAAGCAATAAGTGTTTCTCCATGCAGTGAGCTGTCCTGCAAATGCCTGTGATATCTGGGGCAAAGGTGACAACTTCCTTTCTTCAAGGTCGTGTCATGGTAACATGCCTTTGCTGCATATACTGCTTTGTAGAACTGGTTTCTAAAAATACCCCAGTGTAACTAAAGTATGTTGCTATTGCCATGAATGTTGCGGACAGAAACTTGGTAGGCCTTTGCCACTCTCGTCACCTTCAAGGGTTAGAATTGCTACCCAGAAGATGTTGCTCTTGAGGCTTTCCATCGTTTTAATGGGGTTTGGAATATTTTTGAGTGTCAAAGGCCCTCAGACTTTTTGGCTGGCCATTGTTACCAAAGCTAAGCTGGTGATTGCCAGGACTCCTTGCCACCCTTTCAGTGTACTTAGAATTCGGCTGCTGGTCCCTGACCTTCCCCTGCATCTGTGCACAAGGACATCAGCAATCTCCTGTGTGGTTACAGTCCCTATAGTAGTGCTGAAGTTCAGAAGACCTCAGCTGTGTGTACAATCTGTTCTCTGATCACTTGGGACTTAATGCTGACAATGGCCCAAATAGCGATCATCACTTTCCTAGTCTGGAGCTAGAGCGAATGGCTGGGCTTGTTTTCTTGAAGGTGGTTGAAAAGACCTGAGCACCAAAATGGGCAGCCCCAATCTTTCTTTTCAGCTTGAAGTTAGAGATGAGGGCATGGGATCTTCCTCTTCAATTTATTATGTCCTCTGAAACTCAGTTGACCTCTGGTTAATGATCCCTGACTCTTCATCTAGAATCTGGAGCAGAAGGATGGGACTTTTCTTGTCACTCTTTCCAGGAATGATGGAATACTAGCGGGGTGCATAATTGTGGACTTCTGTGGACCACTCTTTTGGTTCTTCTAAGAAATTGAGCTGTAGGACACCAGGGACATGGAGGCAGTGGCGCAATTGTTCTGTCTAGCAATTTAACAGGGAATTTTCTTTAGCACTCCAGGGAAGGGTGGCTGAAAATGGGAGGAGAGGTTGCCACATTTTGCCTCTGTACAGACGTGTAGGAAATAACATCATGACAGTGGCTTCCTGGAATTTTGCTATAAAACAAGCTGAGACACTGCCTGTAATAGCTTGTAATTAAATGGGTGGAAAGTAGGTTATGATGTGTTCAATGGGTTTTGTTTTTTGCATTGCCATAAAAAAGGCATATTCTTCTTCCAAAGAAAGAGGGGTTGAGACCCTATAGCATGAGTATACTAAATTAGCAGTATGGCTTTGAAAGGCTCCTGAGACTGACTAGCAGTTAAGTGCAATACTGTACCAGATCACTGATGATGTTGTTGGCTACTTGCAAATAGCCAAAGTGCCATAAAACAGTTTCCCAATAATGAAGGAAATGCTTAAATTGCAACACCACACACTCTTTTTAAAAACTAATGTAAAAGTGTGCTTCTCAAAAGTGTGAGATAGCAGTGGAGCTATGCAGGCTGACACTGAATAAGTGTGATAATCTCTGAATTTAAGCATGACTCTCTCTCTCTCTCCCTCCCTCTCTCTCTCTCTCTCTCTCTCACTCAGCCTTTATCTTTGTGAACAAGGCAAGAACAGCCCAATGTTAACTCCCTTTACTTAGTCACTGGGTTTCATAAGTTCTTATTAGCTTACTGAAAATATTTCACTACCGAGTTAATGTTACTTAAGCAATGAATGTTTTCTGGAAATGAAAGATATATGCTACACAGGAACATAGAATGTAGAAAGCTGGTGTATACCAGGTTAGACCATTTGTCCATCTAGCTCAGCTTTGTCAACACTGAATGGCAGTGGCTCTCCAACTTTTCTGATGGGAGTCTTTCCCAGTGCTTCTTGAACCTTGGAGCATTTTCTTGCAAAGCATGTTCTATAACATTAACCTAATGTTCTTCCTCTTATTTTGTTATTGTGCATAATACTTATACAACCACTCTAAGCATGCTTGAGAGTGTCCTATTGAAATCAGTGGGACCCAGTTCTGAGTAAGCATGGCTAGGATCCAGAATTGATTTCCTATTGCTGTATCAAATGCTTCCTCTCCAGAGGAGAACTTGTGCTAAATAAGTACTGAAAATTGAAAGTGGTGTTTCTTGCCTTTAATATCTGTCACTCTGCTGTGCCTAGAAAGAGCTGTCATCTACACTAGAAGTAGTCAATGTTGTGCCCTCCAGATATTGTTGGACTGCCACTCCCACCTTCCCTGACCATTGGCCAAAGTGGTTGGGACTGCTGGGGGTGTAAGGACAACAGTCTTTGACAAAGACTGTCACTAGATTGGCAAATCTCTGATCTGACCAAAGTTTATATAGCACTATATTCTGAAACTTACTTTCCTCCAGACGTCGGCACTGGAGGATTTCCCAACTCTCTGGAGTAGATTTTAAGGATGGAGGGTTGCTGCAGGGGGACGAAGGGGAAGTCCGATTTTTGCAAGCAGAAATCTGTTCTGCTCTTGTAATGGCAGTATTAGATACCACCTTATACATATAGCACCCTTATGCCAATGTGCTTAAGGTAGTTAACAACCTAATAGACTGAATACGAAGAAAGTGACAGAGTTGGAAGAGAAAAATACCGTAAGCAAATTCAGGTACCAACTCTTACATGATATTAAATACTGTGTTTTGTAATGTATGCTTTATATACCATAAATACAAACCAAAATGTTCAGTTTTAATTAAATTGCATTGCATACAGAGAATTCTTAATGCATTGCCTGCTTCTCTTTCATTTCATTTCCCCTAGGCATACATGGGATACTGTAATAAAAGCTGCCATGAGAAAATATCCCAATCCTATGAACCCATCAGTGGTGGGAGTTGATGTCTTGGACCGAAGCCTTGACAATCAAGGAAGGTTGCACAGTCACCGGCTACTTAGCACTGAATGGGGCCTACCAAGTATTGTAAAAGCGGTAAGTTTGTTTTAACCACACTGGCTAGTGGTATGCTGAATCTTTTTATGAAATAAAAACACATGTTCTATTCTTGACTGCATTGCACATAATGACTCTCATAGTAAATGCTCAGGCTAAATTTCCTTTAGAGTTGCAACACACCTAGAGAACCTGGTTCAATAAGACTCTTTGTTCAGATAGGGGCTATCACTGCATTCTTTACAGAAATACATTTATCACCAACCTTTTTGATACTTTGCTTGACTGCTCGTTTTGGGTTACTGTGTTAGTAAAGGTAAAAGGTAAAGGGACCCCTGACCAATAGGTCCAGTCGTGACCGACTCTGGGGTTGCGCGCTCATCTCGCATTATTGGCCGAGGGAGCCGGCGTATAGCTTCCAGGTCATGTGGCCAGCATGACAAAGCCGCTTCTGGCAAACCAGAGCAGCACATGGAAACGCCGTTTACCTTCCCGCTGTAGCGGTTCCTATTTATCTACTTGCATTTTGATGTGCTTTCGAACTGCTAGGTTGGCAGGAGCTGGGACCAAGCAATGGGAGCTCACCCCGTCACAGGGATTCGAACCGCCGACCTTCTGGTCAGCAAGCCCTAGGCTCAGTGGTTTAACCACTGCGCCACCTGGGTCCCAGTGTGTGGTACTGTGTTAGTACTTGCTTTTATTTCCTTTTTTTTTAAAGATTCTGGGAACAAGTAGAACTATGACATACATTAAAGAACATTCTGTAGTTGATCCGGTGGAAAAGAAAATGGTACTGAGCTCCACAAATGTAAGTAATAAAGTATTGTGTATTGTATTTGCTGGCAGGACCAGGGAGTTGCTGGCTATGTTGTTTTACATACTGCCTGTTTGAGGCAATCCTTGCTTATGTTGGGAAAACGTTGCTATTAGGGCATAGCAGGAACCAAGACTAGCATTCTCTGTGTATGCTAGATAACTTTAGATTTTTGTTTTTTTAAAGAAATTGGGATTGCTAGCTTTCCGTTCTCTGATGAAATTATTTCTAGAGGATCCGAAAGTTCTTTGTGGGCAGAATCCAACTTTGCACGAGTGGACTTCCACTCACACAGTGGGACTTCACCATCTCCTCCTCCTTCTCCCTCTGTGCAGTCCCAAAATCTGCTCCAGTGGCCCCCAGCTCTCTGGAGTAGAATTTGAGGGTGGGAGGGCTGCTAGGGGAGAGCAGGGAATGGCGAGTCCTTCCCACACACAGGCAGCTTTGGATATAAGTGTGTGTAATTTGGCTGGCTATATGCTACTTGAAGCTTGTAGCTCAAGGCCAGGGAATTGAAGCAGGCCAGCAGGCCAAATCCATATCTCCCTCACTCCCCATGGGTCAATTCTGGCATCTGGGTTGCCCACCAGTCTACCTGGTGACTACCTGGCACCGTCCTCATCATCATGTCATCAGGTAAGGGCTTCAGAGGAGTTCCCTCTCAGCATTGATCAACTGATGGGTGCTTTGAAGTCTGGTTGCAGCTGTGGTATGGATTCAGGCATGCTTTGTATCCAAACCACAGCTGCAACCAAACTTCAAAGCAGCTTTCTCCCAATGTCCCTCAGCTTATGAGTGCAGAGAGTGGAACTTCAAGGGGTCTCACTCTCTCTGTCCATCAGCTGATTGGGGCTGACAGTGAGCTGTACCCAACTGCACATCGAGTTCACTGGTTGGGCGCTCCCTAAGGTAGCGAATGCCAGCCACATATTTATCTGTCCCAAACCTGGCATCACACATGTGGAGGAGTGGGTAGGGTTTGTGACCTAATTAGGCCTATGGGCCGGAATTTCCTTACTCCTGCTGTAAAATGTGACTTTAATTCCTTGAAAGTTTGCTTAGGATACAGCCTTAAAGGTAAAGGGACCCCTGACCATTAGGTCCAGTCGTGACCGTCTCATCTCGCGTTATTGGCCGAGGGAGCCGGCGTACAGCTTCCAGGACATGCGGCCAGCATGACAAAGCCGCCTTAGTTGATTTTAAAAATGCAATTTATCATTTTCTTTAAGTAAAGTAAACAATCTTTTTTATTATGTATTATGCTAGATAATACTAAGATTAGTTAAACTAATTTTTGCTTCTTTTTATCTTTAAGATAACACTTACAAATCTTATATCAGTTGATGAAAGGTTGGTATATACGCCACACCCTGAGAACCCGGAAAAGTAAGTTGGAATGTCTTTGACTTTCAGTAAAAAAATGTGATGAGGGGGAATCCTTTTTGTACTGATAGTTTCTGTCTTTCCCCTTACAGGACTTTGTTAACTCAAGAAGCAATTATTACAGTAAAAGGTGTTAGCCTCAGTAGTTACTTGGAAACTTTAATGGCAAGCACAATATCTTCTAATGCTAGAAAGGTAGGTGTGTGGCACAGTTTTACTGGGTCACAGTTGCTAACTTTAAGGTGGTTCATTTAAAACCTAAAACTCAAATGTTTAAGTGCATTATACTAGTGTTGGTATCCCATAAGCCCAGGGTGCTCTCAATTATACACAATTCACTGTAAGTCAGTGATGGTCTGTAGAGCCTGTCGTGTATTCTCAGTCTGCATGTATTTCCTTTTAAGATTCAAAGCTGTGTATGGTATGAAGTCAGGAAAAGTGATTGTTGTCTCTCACTGAGACAACAGCAGCTTACAGCTAGAATGGGGGTAGGGGTGATAGTGTCTGGTTGTGTGATCAGATTAGTCTTGTTTGCGGTTCACAAAATACCTTCTCAGGTTAGTTATTGGCTTCCGCAGTGGGTTGCTTGAGCCATATAGGGTTATATGGGAAGCAGGCAAATCACCTCCTTACCTTTTCAGTGCTGAAAGCAGAGGAGAGAACTAAGGTGGTGTCATATCTGAACTTTCCCTCATTACCCAGACACTTATTATGTACAGATGTCTCTTGTTTTCTACTGGGTGTGAGCACATGTTCTGGTTGTCCTATTTGTAGTGTTAGGGAGGGAACTTATTCCACTTCCGATGTACAATAAACCAAATGCATACAAAGGCTGTTAGTAGCAGAATAGGAGACAGATGAAAAGGAACTGTTCCTCTAAATCAGGCATCCCCAAACTTCGGCCCTCCAGATGTTTTGGACTACAATTCCCATCATCCCTGACCACTGGCCTTCTTAGCTAGGGATCATGGGAGTTGTAGGCCAAAACATCTGGAGGGCCGCAGTTTGGGGATGCCTGCTCTAAATGTTATGGGTGAAGAAGTTCTCCTAATGCGCAGACTTCCGGCCGTGCAGTGGAACTTTCCATTCCTTTCCCTGTGTGCCCTCTAATTAATTAATTATGTACACTGTTCTTCATGCATAGATCTCAGTGCGGTTCGCAGCATAAACCTATTCTGGGAATTCCCCCAACCCTCCAGAGGATATTTTATATGCAAGCACTCCATGCATTAAAAGATACAGGAAGCTGAACTCCTGACTTCTTTATCTGGCCCTCACCTCCCTCCTTGCCTTTGCTGCAGCTAGAAAACAACTATCCTGTTGGAGTAAAGATTATCCCCCCCCTTGCCTAAATGCAGCTGGGATGGGGATGGTTAACCCTGCCTCCACATGTATGCTCTAAAGCACCTTCCCTGTGCTGCGGTTAGGTTTGTAAAAAGGTTCCTAGTGACTCCGGCCTAATTGCGGCAGGCGGGTGGAGTGTTGTGTGTGGTGAGAGAGAGAGCATGGGATGGCCATGCCCACTGCTGACACAGGGCCCTCAGAAATGGGCTATGAGAGAATGTGACACAGCCCATCCCTGTTCTCAGCCCGCAACAGTTCAGCATGCTGGGGACTTCCGTGAGTACATGGTTGGGATTTGACTATAAAACAGCAAATGAATAGCTCAGCCTTATAAAGAGTATTATTAAGGGGGAAATGAGCATTTCAGGTATTGTAATCCTAAACAAATACTTCTGTTCTCAGTCCCCCATGACTTCTGCACTTGTACAACAATAGATTATCAATACATTACAGGTCTCATTCAGGTGCTTTACTGTTTCTTCTTCATTCTCTTTTAATCCTATATAATGCAGCCTGTTTTAACTAAGTTTCCTTACAGGTGATCCCTCTCTCTTTACCTTTTCAACTTAGGGCTGCTTCACACTTGCGCACTACCAGATTTCTAGGCAGAAGTTGCTCTATAGGGCTCTGGTAGCACGTCAAATGATCCCAAGTCTAGGATGAGATGCATCTGTCAGAAGCAGGCATGCTCATTGGAGCTCAGATTCCTTTTGCCTAACTTATTCTACCGGGATGCCTATTTATGTGTCTTCAGCATCCTGCTTTGGCACTCAGTTAAACCTTTACTTGATATAATTGCTTGTTACCAATATTTGATAAGCGTGTTACTCAACAAGGTAGGCTTAGTCATAACTGTTACATCCATTCACTTTCAGTAGGTTTACTTGGACTTAGTTGGATATCACTCTCGGTTTACAATGCTTGATTTTCCTGTAGGCTCTTGAGATTTACAAGACTGTGATGGTGGAATAACTTTTTGTCATAAGTTGTACATCTTTTCTGTATTACTCCAGGGGTGGGATGCTATTGAGTGGACAATTCAACATTCTGACAGTGTTCTAAGATAGCAGTCTCTTTCTACAGCTGCATTTTGTACTAATTAGTGGTAATACCAGCATTTGTTACCTTGGTACAGCATTTCAGCTTCTAGCAAATCTGTGCATGTTGTTGTCATGTTACTTGAAAGCCTGCATGCCTCGTATATATACACACATTGCATATAGAGGAACAGCACCCTTATTCTTTAACTCTGGAATTTGGGGGGGCGTCCGTACTGTCTAATGCTTTGACACAGGAAAAGGTTCTTAAGAACCTGCATGTGTGGGCCTTTAATAAGGCCCACCTTCTGTTCTTTGGTAAATCTCTTTTGAGTAAGTGGAATACTGTTAGAAGAACTGTTGCACCTTGGCCCCAGAGTATTTTGGAAGTAGGTGAAGTACAACCAGTCCTCTTTATCCAATGCATGGAATGCTTTGGGGTGAAATACTTGAGGTTGTTAACTAGTTCATGCTACTGCTGGACTTAGCCTACAGAATGGCAGTTCTTGCCTATCAGTTTGGAAATACGGTCCCATCACTGCTTGGACAGAAGGGTTCTCATTTAAAAGAAAGCAGTTTATGAAGTCACAATTAGAACATTAGCACCTGTTTATTTGGTCCTTGTTGGTTTTTGCTTTTGAGGCAGTTTAAAATCCGTGCAAAAAGAATGCAAAAAGAAGAAACTGGTTTTCAAAAGTGCCAGCTATTAAGCTTTATTGTCGCTCAGTGCACTTTGGAACTGTCATTCCAACTGTCATGCCCGATAGGCAGCAGCATTTATGTAAGTTGCTTCAGAAAGTCCAAGATTGGTCCTGAAGAAGGAACTTCTGTTCTGAAACACATTGTACTATCATAAACTTCAGCACTTGGCACTTGTGAGAATTAGGTTCTACTTTTTCTCTTTGCATTATTTCTAGTGTCTGTGCCTCCCTTTATTTTAATTAGGCAGGAATCATGCAAAACATTTTGGCTGCATTTGGCTGCATGTTTTGTTATGAGCACGAGCCTCACTCTCTTCTCCTGGCATTTTGTGAGGGGAGATTAGAAGTGTTCAGTTGCAGTTTTGCCCCAACATGGCCAACTGTGGTTTGCTTGTTTGCAAAACCAGGATCAGATCCAGGATCTGGGAGAAGATGAATTGGCAAACTACAATTTGTTACAGACTAGAAATTGAAATAGCTTCTCTTCCTCCACATGTAAGTGGGGAATAGGGGGAAATATATGAACAACATACCATGATTCTTTTTTTTACATCTAAAATCCAGGCTTTTATCTAAACATACACTAATATATAAATAGTTTTGCTATAACAAAGTAGCTGTTTTTGTCTAAATGCATTGTTTTAAGAGGCATTGCTAGCATCTGTTTGACTTGCGAGGAACTTCAGTGACCACCTTTTCATTCCTTGAGCTTGACTACCAAGCTTAGAAACAGTTAATTGACTGTTGATCCTGCCCTTAAAACCCTCAATTTTCATTTGCAGAATACAGTTACCAAACATGCCTTAGTGTTGTGGCATACTTAACTACTCCCAATTTTGGAGTGTGTGTATATATTACAAAAAAATAATAATAGTAAACTCTCACTGTATGCTTTCAGTTTTACCATTAAGCCTGTGAAATGTTTCAGAGTTTAAAATTTTATGCTCTCAATAGTTTGTTAAGCAGTGACCACTGAAATTATGTCCAGTTCTTAACTCTCATTCTGTATGTTCAGTGTACTACCACCATGTACGTAAATCTATCAAAAGGTGCATGCTTCAGTTGGAAATATGCTTGCTCAAGTCATATACTAATATGCTGTTTTATGGTACAACAGAAACTCAGTAAACCAATCCTCTGTCAGATTGTTTTTGCTAGTCCCGTGCATGTTAAAAAGAACCCCAGTCTTTTTGGTTCAGCATTTTGTTTTTAGAGGCTTGCCAGATGCCTATGGGAAGGAAATAAGTGAGTCGTCAGCCCAATAGACCACTCTAACTAAGGTAATTTCAAACACAACAAAATCATGCAACATGCTCAGTTACTATAAAAACAAATGGCCAGTCCTCCCAAGTAACACCGGCCAGACTGGATCAAACTTGACATCTGCTCAATTGCAGATGTATATATCGTTGTTCCTGAAATAATTACTGGCATGGGGGAGTCTGTTGGGGACTTTTTGCATTCAGATCATGGTGTGTGTGTGGAAAGATAAGCTGCCTCTCCCTACTGGCTGCCTTCCCAGTAAGAATCTGTCTCCCTGTGAATGTAATTATTTAAGATGCATACTACATATTAGGCAAATGTCTAGTTTGGTCCTAAAAAATCCAGATTTCCGCCCTCTCCTTAAAAAAAGCTGCAACCTAGTTCACCCCACCAATGTGCTTAGAATCTACTCAAACCAAGCTGTCATTTCATTTCTTAGAATATGTTAAGATATTCTATGCTTTAAGCCCCAACACTTGTATTTAGTGTTATAGCATGGAGGTTTGTTGATCAAAAGCACTTGGTGCTGTAACAATGCAATAATTCCTGTTCTATCTCCCATAGCAATCCTGTGAATTTCTTCATTTGACATGTCATATATGTCTGTTGTTAGTGGGGCCCTTTTTATTTTTTATTTCATTCAGTTGAAGGATTGGGTTGAAGGTGGTTGGTGCTGACCAGAGGCCAGGAATGGAAAACACTTCAAACTGAATGGTGTTTTCAAAAGTAACAAATAATTGAAGAAATTCAAATAATTCTGGCCAGGTGCTTTGGGTCATATCCACACTACAGTCTTTTCTACAGGAAATTCTGGGAACTGTAATACCATCATCCAGTAACAATTACTAGAATTGTTTAGAGAAAAACATGGTTGTGATATTCTTAAAAGCCCAGTATAAGGTTACAGTGTAGATAAGCCCAAAGGCTGTTTCTTCAATCTATTGGTTCATTACACTTTTTATTTCAAAACTAAGGGTGGCTTCCAGTTAACTTGTTCCATCAGAACAAGGATTTTCACTTCCAGAAGGAAACTTCCCCCTCTTCTCTCACTGTGCATGCCCCATGCCCTCCCCAAATCTGCTTTATAGGTTTGGGGGGTCAGCAGAACACATTTAGGGTGCCAGGGAAAGGAGAGGGGGATAGTTCTGTTGTGCAGATGGAAATCTGCACACTGACAGAGCAAGCTAGTTGGTTTGTCAGTTTAGAAGCAACAAATTAAATTATATAGCCATATCTCTCTCTCTTCCAGGAGTGTTGACCTGAGCTGTTAAGTTTACAGATTTCAATTGAGCACGTTTATATCCAGAAAGATTGTGTAACTGTTATTTAATCCAGTAGTGTTCTGTTTCAATTAAAACAAGCATCTATAAAAAAATTAAGTTGGTAGTTAAAGCAGCAACAGTGTAGTACCGGCTTAAAACTAACAGTAATTTAGCTCAGAATGTTAAGCTTTAAGCTATTTAGTATTCTATACAAACACCAGGCTTTTCATAATGCTGATGTGTGCACAGTTTCACTGTATATTCAGTTTCACTGTTTCAAAGAAATTAGTTATAGTCTAGGTAATAAGAGGAAAGGCAGTTCTTGAGCATAGGTATCTTTTGAGCACATGCTAAGTGGCCTTTTGCATCTGGCCAGGTGATTAGGCTCCTAGCCTGAAAACTTATGGAGGCTCTCACTTTTTTGTTGAGTTTCTCTACTTGAGGTTACTGAGGTTTTCTCCTCAGTTCCACTAGTGCAAGCACTTATAACTACGCACGAGAACTGACCCTACCTTCACATCCTCTAAATCTGCCCTGAAGGGTTGAGGGCAAACTCAAAAAACATTTAGAGGGTGTGTAGGTTGAAGCAGTTCCATTGTGCAAGAGTGCTTGCACTGGTGCAACTGTTGAGTTGAATACTGCCCAGCATGTGTTTCAAACTCTTCTTATTTAGAGTTGCTTTCTGTAGCTAGGGTGCACTTGGTCTTTAGGCCCAGTTAAACTGAATTCTTGCAAAAGCGGTGCTCTTGCTTCTTACGTTGCTCTGTTCTGAGCATCAGTGATGGTTATTTAGTGTTTCAGGATAGAGAGTAAACAGGATAGGAAAGAAACAATAAACTATAGATTCATTAATAACGTTCATTAGGACTTGTAACAACTTTTCCACTGCTAGGATGAAGCAGAAGAAATTGAAGGGGAAAAATATTATTGATGGGAGAAGGGCAAATATTAGGCCTCATGTCTGTTCTGTTGCAATCTTACCATGGTAATGGAGGAAGCCACAGAAATGTGATAGGAAAAATTTCAGGTTGCTCAGAGGCTTGCTGGGGATAAGAAGTAAATGATGCTTTGCACTTTGGAAAGAGTGGGTAGGAGGGTGATGACTTTTCTACAACCTCATTTCCCTGTATCATAATTTGATGAGCTTTCATTAAAGATTAGATAAAATCTTACTTTCAGAGAGATTTGATTAAAAAAACCCTCACGCACAAAATGATTTTAAAAAAATTATTTATCAGTTTTTTGACCATTTTTGAAGTCACTGTAAGCAGATATAAAATTGAACCCAAGCTTTAGAGTCACATATATACAACATTATATAGGGTTATCAAACACACAAGGGAGATTTTTTAGCTGCAGTAACAGTATAGACGCCGCTAGAGGATGATGCTTTGCTACCTCTCCTGTAGGTTCTTTTCCCAGCATGTCCGGCAGGGTCTGCTGGCTGAATTTTGAGGTCCCCAAAAGGGGCTTTTACCTTGCGCAGGTGTGACATTTGTATACCCTATGTTGCTAAGAACACTCCCCATTGTGGAATGTGGTGTTGTGTCCAAATTTGATACGAAATATATATAGAATTGTTAATACAATTTTATGAAATGGTAAAACGGCATACCAAAAAATTAAGCACGGTTTGTGCGTAACCTTTTTAAATATTTCAATGGAATATACCTCATTTTAGTCATTAATAGGCAAAGGTTCATCCATTTGTGCTACAGGAAATAATTCTTGAGAAAAAAATATGAAAAAGTCATCACCCTAGTGGGTAGTCAAAACTCTCTCTAGCACTGATCCAAGTGCAACAGTCTCTTGTAATTGTGCCTTGCTAGACAGATCTAACATTTGTACTCTACAAAAGAGCTAGCTTGTAGTCTTGTAACTTTGTTGGCCTATTATTACTAAGAAAATTGTATTGTCTAAGCAGATCATCATCCTTCAATTTAAGGTTTTCCTTGTTACAGAAGCAAAGGTGGACTAGAATGAAATAATCTTGTAGTACAAATTCAATGACGCAGTTCATTATGAAACATTCATAATTCAGAAGACAACAAAGCAGTTTGCTTTGGGAGATCTTTTGGTGTCTGACAGAGGAAAGATTTAGAAGTTTAACATCAATGTATCTGGTCAATCCACTTAGCTCTTGTGCCTTCTTTAACAGGGTCGAGAAGCCTTAGAATGGGTGATTGGCGAACTAACTTCGACGCGAGAGAGCATGAAGTCTGCAATGGCAGCAGCATCAGCGGAGGACTGAGGGAACTGTGACAGAACTTTATTTTTCCATTATATTTTTTCCTTGCCAGGATGGATATTCCATTGTTTTTTATTTAGAAATATATATGTTTATATAACAAAATTTTTAAGCCTTTCTAGGCCCCTCTATTTGTCCACAGTGTAAGTTAACAGAATCTTTTTTTCTTTTTCTTTTTGGCTTTCCCATGGCCTCTAGTTACAAGTGTACAAATTTGATAGAGTATTGTGACCTTAAGTCCTACTGAAGTTAAATGGATGTGGAACTGGCAGAGCAGATTGAAGATCGACATCTACATAAGTACCGATCAGAGCTGAGAGAATAGACTTCCCATCTTATATAACCATTTTCTTGTACTTGAAATTTATTTATTTATTTCTTTAAAAGTGCAGCTGCCGTTCTTATTCTGTAAATGACAAATAGGTACAGAAAGCACTGGAGATCTCTCTCTCTCTCTCTAAAGGCTAGATAAGTATAGTGGGGAGGTGAAACATGACACAGGAGGTTGACAGACACCTGATGTGATCGTCTATGTAGTTCTGCAACACAACCTTCCTTTTACTTAGCGGAGCCTGAAAGAAGATCTGAACAACCTTCCCTGAAATGAAGGCTGGTGTGCAACAAAGTTCCATGGTGGATTGTGCCCTTTGTTGGAGGCTAGAGATCTCCTCCCGAGACTTTGTCTTTGTGGATATCAATTCTTCCTTGCACTGTTAAAATGCAGATTCTGAACAAGGTGTTCTAGCACGTTACCTCCTAGTATTTATACTGAAACCACTGAGAGCGGCCATTTCGTTGTGGTAAAAATGGCTTGAATCCTCTCTTGTTAATTTTTGTTTTTATTTTTCAGTAGCTAATTTATTTCCATATACAGTATGTGAATATACACTCTGGTCACTTATTATGTGAAGACAATTGATACCTCAGTGGGAAGTACTAGGAAACTTATTTTCTATATGTAATTTTTAATTCTAACAGAAAATGGCATATGTTTGGAGTACTTAGTTGTGTAATTCATTTCTTACTTTTAACAATGGATACAAGACCATAAAGGATATTTATGGCCCACCCCACATTTCACACCCATCTTCTGGCACTCTGCTTAGCGGTTCCAGGGAGGAGACTGTTTCATAGTGGGAGGGGGGGATGTGATGTTGTGAAGCACAACCACCTCTCCCACCTAGCCAATAGCTTTCATCATTGAGCAAGTTCAAACTCCATTTCTGACCTCTGATTTCAATGGAATTTTCTTCTGTACAACATCTAGAAGTAGTTCTATTGAAGCCAGTAAGGACAGAGCACTTGCTTCGAACTAGGTAATGATGGCAGTAGCCCTAGATGTTCTACACAGAAGATTAGAGAAAAAGAAGAGTGAGTAGCAAGCTTTTCAATGGAATTATTTTAGAAGCCTTTTTTGCTCCCTTCTCCCACTCCCACCGGCCTGAATAATCCATGGCATTAACAGTTTTTAAGCCCTGGCAGAAAAAGAGCTTCCTTAAAATGACCAAAGCATTTTTTCCCCATTTCAATATACTTTGTACAAAGAATAGTTAGATTACAAAGAGCCTGCCTTCTGTGAAGGGTATCAGGCCCATCATGGAAAGAGGCGGTGTGGCTGAGGCAGAGAAGTTCAGCATTCTAGCCCGTATGTGTGTTCATTGCAAGAAGTGGACCAGTTCACCAAAGTCACCAGCTTTCATATGGAATCCTTCACCCCACTTCCTTTATTTTTGTGTTAAGGTAAACTTGTCCATGCTTATTCATGTGCACTTGTTCCTTCTGTCTTCTATACAATTGTGGTCGAGTTTCCTTTAATAGCATAGCTGCCAAGTTATCCCTTTTTTACAGGGATTTTCCCTTATGCTGAATAGGCTTCCTCGCGAGAAAAGGGAAAACTTGGCAGCTATGTTTAATAGTCCTACTCCTGTCTCCTAAAGGCGACTAGCCTCACTCTTTCTTATCTTTGCTCTTTCTTGTTCCTTCCATGGATCTTGGCTGATGGAACTCTCATATGATTGCAGCTCCACACAGACTGTCACTTGGTGTCTTGCTTGGTGCGATGTTGTCTCTTCAGGCCATTCTCTTAGTGGATCTTAGAGCCCACAAACCTCCGGGCAGGCAAGCTTGATACTATTGCTTTTATATTGTTTACTTACCTAATAATGACCATAGTCTTACATTTTCATGACTAGCACAGATTTATTAGATATTGAACATGGCACAGGAATATGGGCTCCTTTGGGAGGAAGAGCAGGATAGAAATTTAAAAATAAAATAATGGAAAATAAAAATACGTTGCATTTTGACTCCTTAGCATGTGAAAATAGAGCATGTGCTCTTTCGATCATGGCTGCCACTACCCTTGCTTCTTGGCCCTTCACATCTTCAGTTAAAGCACTCCATGCTTTTCCTTTGTCCTTGATGGCCCCGGCGTTCTCTGTTGTAGATGACCGGAAATCAAACATTTTTATATCTAGTAGCTTATCTACCTTCCTGAAACTTACCAAAACCTCACCCTTAGGGCGTTCCCCTTTTGTTCTCTCTTGCTGTACCACCTTCTGCCCCTGATCATTCCAAATAACCCTTCCTTGAAGCTTAATAAAATCAAAAATACAGGAGCTGAGAGAATCTGCATCGCTTCCCTCACAAGTATTGGCTGAGTGGGACAGTACCACAAAGGGATGGTGGGGCAACAATTTAGGACCTTGCCCATTCAGCCTTTTCCTTTACCCTGCATGGTCAGAGTTTGCTTTACTTTAGGAAGAAGTTATTCTTCAAGTGACAGCACCTTTCTGAGTAGGACTCTGAAGAGAGTGTTTTAAAACTTGCTTCCAGGCTCTGTCTCACAACTGTTACATTCAATGAGAAAATTGTCGTGCATGCCATGTGTCATTCCAGGGTAAGGAGAGTCTCTAGCTACTAAACCTCTTCCTTTCTCGTGGTTATTTAAAGGAAAGACAGTAGTTTTCAACAGATAGCAGTAACCTTAACTGATACCTAAAGTTCTATTGGCCTATTTCACTAACAAATACTGATATTTGTTGGGAGAACTGGGTGTTAGGCAGTACACTGTCTCCTGCTGCACTTTTTGTTCCTATGTCAAATATAGGCAAAGCTGCTGTATTTCTAAAAATTATGTAGCACAGGGAGCTGAAGCATGTCAAGTACAGATGAGGAGTTGCACATGAGAAAACTGCAGTTGTTGAAATGGTATAGTAGTCCTGTCTTTCTTGGCATTTGGTCACAGTTCTTTATTTAATCCTAACTACCTTGATTGTTCAAAAACCACTGCTTTTCATTATGTAAACAACCTTGATTAACACTGCTTTCATGCAGGTGCCATTAATGTGAAGGTGTGCTTGTGGGGAGGGGGGCGAGTGCTTAATCAGCTGCGACTTGAAGGATAATTGCATGCAGAAGTGTTTCTCTTCCTGTATACCTGCCTTTATCCACCTGCGCTTAGACTGTAAGCTCTTCTGAGCAGAGAATCTCTCTATCTGAAATGTTAAATGCTATGGACATCTGGGGCTATAAATAACATGACCTACTTAAAAATAGCAGACTGTCTTTTCTTTTTTTCTATATAGTAAAACAAAAGACTGCTTTTGTGTTAATTGCCAAACGGGATGATCATGCAGTACACAACTGAGTCACAAACACTAAAAATAGCACAAGGGAGGCCGGTAGGTGCCGCCCTGGAATTAACCAGCCCATCATCGCAATTAAGAGGTTTTGGGAGAGTACCTTGGCACTCATTAATTGTGGCTGAACTATTAATACAGTGCTTTTATGTTATTGCCACAACTAGGGCACACGGAAAATTTAACTTATTTGTTATATCAGTACTTATAGGAAAGAAAGAGGTACCCTTTTAAAAAACAAAACCTGTCTTCACTTCCTTTTCTCCCAGAAGTTGGAAACCACTTACCTATGAGTAAGCCCTATTAAATAGAAGATGTATTAT
Organism: Zootoca vivipara; assembly: GCF_963506605.1. NCBI lineage: Eukaryota > Metazoa > Chordata > Lepidosauria > Squamata > Lacertidae > Zootoca > Zootoca vivipara. The sequence goes on from NC_083283.1 coordinate 49,438,527, forward strand.
TTTGCATAAACATGCAAAGGATTGTACTATGAACCTACTGAGAAAGCTGAGCTTGTACATTGGCTTCCTTCTTAAAGAGTTCTTGGTGCAGGGAGAGATGGACTAACTGCAAGTACGATATAGCAAAATAAGATGAGGGACCAGTCTTAATTGTGCAGCCATCAAAGTGGTGATTGTAAATCTTGTGAAAACAATCAATGAAACTTAATTCTAACCTTTGGGGAAAGTCCCACTCTCATGTGCTTACATAAATAGCGGAAAAGTATGCAGTCGTACACACAACTTACTCTCTGCAATATTGGGAACTGTATTGACCTGATGAAGCAATGAAGACATCAGTACAACTTTTAGAATAGGTTGGTTTTTTTTTTAATTTGTAATGCATAAACTGCATATCAGTATTACATAACAGGAAAACAAGCAAAATAATTCTATTGCCCTTTTCATTTACAAATGGCTACCCTGGTGCATCAGAAGCCATACGAAAAACATGCACAGTCACATCACAAAGGAGGAATTGAAGATCTAACTTTATCTTGTGCTTCCAGATGTTTTATTAAAGGTATGCTGTTCCTCAACCCTGCAACTACACATAATTAAGAGGGTTTTGATGGATGCAAATTTGACTGAGAATTTTGCTTTCTAATATATAAGGTTACACAGCTGAGATTTGAAACTTATGCCTAAAGGAAGTTATAAAATGGGATACAAAGGATATTGAGTTTTCTTAGCCTAGTATGCTGATAGAATTAAGTTATTTAACGAAGCAATAAGACTGAGCATGTTTTTTAGAAACTAATCTGTGAGTTATTTCTCCTGCCAAATATATTTCAGCTTAGTTTACCTTTCAGTATCTTTACTACCATTCTTTTCTCAAGTAGCTCAAGCTGGCAGGGCTGGGTGGCTTAATTTATCCTGATGACAACCCTGTAAGCAGGTAAGACTTTTTAAAAGAGTGACGTTGGTGGGTAGCTTGTAAGTTGCTTTGGGTTGCCTTGGGCAAGATAAAGTGACTAACAAATTTAATTCATTAATAATATCCATTCACATGTAAATTAATTTACCCGCATGCACACCACAAAAATGAACACATATTGCTTGTTGATTTAGAGGCCATATAGTAGACCTTCTTTTGCCATTCCTGTTTCTTGCCATAAACTCACAGGTGCAGAGCTCTATCCTTAGTTCTCTGCTTGCTTTCTAAAATCAGCTAACTATGAGTTGGCAACAAAGCTAAAGACAGGCGTGGGAATTGAAAGCAGCATTCTGCTTCCTTCCCTGGGGCAACTGGTCCTTAACAAGAGAGGAGACCTAGGTTTAACTACTGCTTTCACACTTGCAGTGCAGGATCGGTAAAAAAACAACCAACCAACCACTAATTGTTGAGGTAGTATGTTTTTTATGTTTATCTCTTTATATTACTTTTTTGTTGTCTGTGGTTTCTTTTTGCCTACTGCTTAGATTTTTAAACCAGCAGTTTTAAATAAATTTAAAAGTATTGATTATAGCAGTCACCACCAACTTTATTGTATAAACTTTGTTCTGTAGGTGCTCCGTTGATGGATAGTGCTGTCTAAAAAAGCCTGTCAAGACATTTGATACTACTTTAGCAGAGATACTTAACATATATTTAATATGTACCCTTCTATGGACACACTTTGTTAGCAAGTGCAGATCTCTACATGCCCGTTTTCCATTAATTCCATGTCTCTTGGTTTAGAATGATGATCTCTGATACTAGTTTAGAAACAGAAATCCAACCAATAGGGGGAAAGTCATAGCACAAGAATACTGCAATACTAAATTTTGTCAGCCATAGCAACTTATTGCTACAGAGCCTTTCTACCACGAAACATTCAGCATTTTAAGTCTTTGTAAGTGCAAATCTAGCTGGAACTCCACAAAGGTGCTTGTATAGTCATTACACTCTTAGTAGCTTTGAACAAGATTTATTTATTTATTTTGTCTTTTTAATAGCAAAAAGAGAAATGGGTTCTCCATATTTTAATTCAGAAAGATTTAATTTAAAAACAGTACAGTAAACTAAACTGCCAGGGTATGTTCCTCTTTGGCACCCATCAGATTGTACAAGCTACTTTGTCTGTGTGATGTATTTTATATCCAATTTTGTAAGACCTACCAATCAATTGTATTCTAAAAACTGAAAAGTACTTAAGCTGGTGCTTTTAGAATCAGTAGTGTGGAGACCTCACCTCCTTTGTAACACATTATAATATTTTCCACCTGCTTAGAATTTTCCTTAACATGGCATTACATCATGCTCATTCCAGAATATCACTTTGTGTTAGCTTAAGCCAACACACACTTGTTAAATGGGTACCTAGCAGTTCGAAAGCACGTCAAAGTGCAAGTAGATAAATAGGTACCGCTCCGGTGGGAAGGTAAATGGCATTTCTGTGTGCTGCTCTGGTTTTGCCAGAAGTGGCTTAGTCTTGCTGGCCACATGGCCTGGAAAAACTGTCTGCGGACAAATGTTGGCTCCCTCGGCCAGTAAAGCGAGATGAGTGCTGCAACCCCAGAGTCGTTGTGACTGGACTTAACTGTCACGGGTCCTTTACCTTTTAAAATAAATAAATCAGGTAATCAAACCCCCCAGCAAATAAATAAATAAGTAAGTAAGTAAGTAAGTAAGTAAATAAATAAATAAATAAATGCCAGCCATTTAAAACTAGTTGCATGGTCATTTGGACCCAAGTGTGGTCAGTGCCATCTTGGGGGAAAACATCCACCATCATGTACGAAACAATATGCAAATTCAATCCTTCAGAAGTCAAATTTATGTCACAGATAAAAAATTCTTCAAAAAATACACAATACAAATATCAAGTAATTTGGAGTAGAGTTTCATATATATCGATTGCAAATGACAGAAGGTCGTTTGAATTTGCTAACATCATGAACCTTCAAATTACTTTTAAAAAACCAAAAAAACCAACAATCAAGTATTTGAACCTGAACTAAAGTTATTTTTCAGAAGTAATCCTGAAGGCATAAATTATATGCAACAGTATTCTTGATTATGTCATAAACAAGAGATTAAGAGTGCAATCCTAAACATGAGAGAATAAACACAGTAGGATGCACCATGGGAATATGCAGAAGATTGTGCCGTGCAGTTTGCATCTAGAGTATTTAAAATTTCTTATCCTATAAGCCACAGTAGCTTCTGTTTTTCCGCAGCTACGAACACAGTCAGTAAGTTGCCTGATATTTTAAAAATCTTGCATTTGGTTTCCAGTGCAACTGGCGAGGGGAGGGGGAAGAGCACTTCTTTCTCCTCAAGGCAGAGAAAGAGTTGTGGAAATTGTGGAGGTGAGGGATGGAAAGATGGTCTACAATTAAAATACTTGTGCTGTTAGAACTCCAAAATTGTGCTAACAAGTGCCCACATGTGATACCATCACTTGCCTAATACCTGTTTGGTGTCTCAGCATTTCACAAATGAAAATGTGAAACCATGCGTTATTAAAAGGGAACCACTTTTCATAGAATCATAGAGTTGGAAGACACCACAAGGGCCATCCAGTCCAACCCCCTGCAAAGCAGGAAACACCATCAAAGCATTCTTGACATATGGCTGTCAAGCCTCTGCTTAAAGACCTCCAAAGAGGCCTTTTGACTCACTTCACTTGCAGTAACCACAGGAGAAGAACTTTTTCTTAATAGGGATAGGCAGAACAAATGGGTTAGGGAAGAGGGGTGATAAGTTTGAATTAATATGTTATGGAATATGCTTCCTTTGGTAGAAAGGTCTATTTAATCTATTTTCTGACAGAATTTACACAATTAATGTAAATGTAGTAGTTGCAGACACTAAGGATTCAGCACAAATGACATGTAATTAGAAATGCAGCTTGAGGTACAGAAATGTTTTAGAGAAAGTTTTTTAAACTTCAGTTTGTGAATCTTGTGCCAATTAAATACTTTTTTAAAAAAAATAGGCCATCAAAATTGCTTTATTGCTATTCTTCAGATAAATCTGAGAGATTTTCTGCCTTTCATGCAGCCCAAGTAAGTACTAAAATATTCTTTTCAAATATTGTACAGAGTTATAACAAATTATTAACACAGACAAAAGCTATGACAGAAAGGCGTTTTTATTTTCCTCATATTTCATATTTAAATAAAGGATTTCAACCAAAATAATAATAGAGTAACATTGTCACCAGGGATGCATAAAAGTTCTGTCTGCACACCAAGGCATTGCAAAGGCTTTGTTGCCACCTTCTGCAGAGCTGAGCTAGCTTGGAATTTCCCACAAAATATTTTCATGTACAAAACACACAATCATTTTACTGGATGCAGGTTTTCTACAATACACTTGGGGTACTTCCTAGATTTATTAGTAATTAGAAAAATAAATGCTTTAAAGTTCTTATGGTGCCAAGTTTGCTGTTCTAGATAGTCTTTTTCCTCTTTAAAACTCATTTAAACATATGTATGATTTCTGATAACACAGAAGTTGGCTCATTCAGCTTATTTTAAATTTCCTCTTCACTCTTCATGAGAAGGTTGAGTCTCACTACAAAGAGTGGTGGTTCTCTGAAGTTAATATATTTTACACATATTTACAAGTTGATACGACTATGTTGAAACAGAGTAGGGCACCAAAAAGCTTCACGTTACAGGCAGCTTTCTGTGATATGGAGAAACAGAGCGAATATCCTTATTACTTGGACCACAGTTGGAATATTAATGGCAAGGTGACAAGTATGTTACGTCACACAACACAATGCTCAAGCAACCAAGTTTTCCCTCAGGCTTCAAACAAGAAGTTTGTGGAACTTCCTCCCCCAAATTAAAGGCCGGCATGTTTCCTTGATCCTGACAGAAAGAGTCAAAGAGGAAATGAGAAAAGCAAAGGGTGACTGAAAAATATTGAGCTTACTGGTGGCAGTTTCGATTAAGATTGAATGCTGCACGTGGCAGTAAGTGCATTGTCAAAGGGAGAAAAAAGAAGGAATTGTATTGCATGTGTGCAGGGGTAAAATTACTGAGACGAGGTAAGCAGCCTCCACTTACAATATCGCTGGCATTCAAGGTGACTCATACTGTCACCACTTCAACCTCAAACCCCTCACCTCAGAATTTGAGTGGCCCTCTACCAGAAAGATCCCCACTTCACTCCCTGTATAATCTGACTGGACCCATAGGAGCACCAAAGTTCATGTGTGCAATACTAATAAAGAGCCTGGGAAATCTAAAGAATATTTAATAGAACGAGGCAATGACACGAGTCCCAGCCACATTTTACAAAAAGAATTCAGGCATTTGTCTGAACACGTGAACTCTGTATCTGTAGGCAGGAGATAGCACACGCCAGTCCTGCCCCAAACATTTGTTCCAGACCTTCCCCATGTTGAGCAGGATAGGTCTATAAGGGCATAGTACTTGCATTCCCTTAAACTTGCGTAGAACACCATGCATGATTGGGTACCCTGCTCAACCTGGGGAAGGCTGGAGACTGAGCGTGTGGGCTGATATAGATGGGGTTGTTGGGAGTAGGCTTTCCATCCATAGATGCATTTGTGTGTCCAGGCACATATCAGAATACACCTTATTTCTCTAGAAAAGTAGCTAGATAACCGGTTCTTGATAAAGGCCCCAGATTGAGGAAATAGAGCAGGTTAGCTGCATGGAAGGAGAAGAGATGACATAGAAAACCTGCAAAGGTGAGAAGCTTCTAGCTGATGCCTCACCTTACTGGGAGCCATTGCTGATGCTTTTGTGAGCTGTGAGGTGACCCCTTTGCTGCCACACAATTGTGTGACATTTATTAATAAAATGTATCAAACTATAAAAGGAATACGGTAGGTGCTTTCAGTCCGTTTTTTCCAAGCTGGTTAATGGAAAAAAGAATATAGTCTAACAATACTTCTCGGCCTGATGTCGTCACAATGTAATTTTATCATTGGGTTATGTCCATTGGTGGAACTCTTGTGGCTTTCCTTGTAGGAGTATTTTATTTTGCCATTGAGAATTCCTCAATTGTGCCAACAGTGCCAGTTTTGTTTGTAGTGTAGACACGGCCTACATTTGTTTATCCAATGAAAATAGAGTAGTCCCAGAGTGGCTTAAAAATAATTGGACCAGAGACCCCATTGCATCCTAAGACCCCAAACATTTGTGCTTGTGCAGTTAGTTAAATTTCAGATATTAAAGCAGCAATATCAGGCTTTTAGTCTTTACATAATAGCTCTATTTCTTAGCCTCTAATGTTTTGGTTTTGATTTTCTTGGAAGATAAGACTCATTTCTCAGCATATTTTCATTAAACAAATGTCTGGATAGAGGTTGCATTTAAGCAGATTCTGCATATTTTGGAAGTGAACTGAGATGTCTCTCATCAACCTAAAACGTGAAAATGAAAATTCAAATATTTGAATCCTTCCTATCATATACCGAATACTGATATTAAATATGGACCTAGCCATTAAAAACGAGAAAGGATTATTGTTCCTGTCTACTGGATGATCTGAAAATATTTATAACTGTGCTGTTATAAATATAAAAACAACCCAGCTGCATACTCTACACTAAGCTCCAGTTTGTTTACATTTAAAAATCGGAATATAAAAGAGTGCAAAAATGTGATGTTTGGTAATATTCCTGGAACTTCAAAACAGCTAGACAGTGTTTCTCCAAACCTTTAAAAAAACCTACCTCTCAATCTGAGACAATCCTGCCTCAAATTTTTGCAGGGTATAAAATTTCTTTACAGCCAAGATACAAGCCCCTGTAAAAATGGGGCTTATAATGGATATGCTTCCAGACCCTTAATTATAGCAGTACTTATGTGTTCCACTATAATACAAATATACATATGATCTATTTTCTCAGGATTGTCACCCAGAGAATGTTCTTTATTTTACAAAAAACTCATTAATATTAAAAAGTTGCACTTATCTTGCATCCCCTCCATAGAGAGTATTTTGCTTATGTTTAAAAGCTACAACTAACAACTACTGCAACTAACATTCAGAATACATTCAAGATAGGGAAGAAACTGCTATTACTTTAGACATAACACACTTATCATTATACTGGAACAAGTAGCAGCTGCAGGAAATAGTTACCCAAAAATCCAGGCTTCTAGCTTATTCAATATTTTATCCTAGAACCCAGACAGTATAAACTATCTAGTTTGGATTGATCGACCATGCTGAGCACATCCTTTAAAGCTTTGTGCTATACCATAAGGCATTAAGAGCTATGGCCCCCGTCAATTTTCTGTACAAGCACGGGCTTGTGTGCCACAAAGACTGAAATGTAAATGTTAGTTGGTAGTAAATGCCAGCATAGTTCAATAATTACAACTGTGCTAACACCATTGTGTAGTGCTATATTTTGACTCTTTTCTTGAAAATTATCGAAGGAATCAACACTAGAAAAAATAATGCAAGTAAAGGCGCTCTTTGTACACTGTGCCACATACAAAAAGGCAACAATTTCTAACGGACATTTTCTTCCTGTGCAAACAGTTTTATCTACTGACCTGCTGCATAGCCCAATTTCTTACTTTCCCTCTGTGTATAAATTATGGAGTGGCAAAACCAGTGATCTAATGCAAATGTAAGCTGTTGGGTAGAACAAAGGAAAAAAGTCATTCTGGTTTCACCGAGTTCTCTCAAAGCAAAGAGAAAGGCACACAGCTCAGATCTCATTGATAGTCCTCTCAGAAGGGCAATACTCTGAGGTGCCTGGGGAGGCCATGTAGAACGACTGGGTTTTCCTTTTTAATCTGGCTCGCTTGTTAGCCAGGGAGAGGCTGCGGCGGCTTGAATTGATGATTTCTGAAATGAACTTTTTGCAGTCCACACACACTTCCATGGTGCTCCAGTCCTCCATTAGCTCTTTTGGAAATAGTGCTTCTTCATCTGATTTATCTACAGACTTGGACTTTGAGGATAACCTGAAAACAAAGCAACAATTCTATTCTTATTAGGGTTATTTAGCTTTCCAATTGTACTAGAGAGGTGACCTCTGTGCACTCTAAAAAACAAATCTCTCTCACACAGGTCTTTTTACTTCCTAACATATTGTTTCAGGGGAGATAGGTGTTTCTTGTGGCCAGTTATGATTAATAGAAAACACAGATTAATCATAGCAAAATTGTGCTATTTGGCTAACAGTTGTGAAGGCATTGGGATGGGGGTGGTGCTGTGGGTTAAACCACAGAGCCTAGGGCTTGCCGATCAGAAGGTCAGCAGTTCGAATTCCCGCGATGGGGTGAGCTCCCCTTGCTCGGTCCCAGCTCCTGCCAACCTAGCAGTTCGAAAACACGTCAAAGTGCAAGTAGATAAATAGGTACCGCTCCAGCGGGAAGGTAAACGGCGTTTCCGTGTACTGCTCTGGTTCACCAGAAGCAGCTTTGCCATATTGGCCACATGACCTGAAAGCTGTACGCCGGCTCCCTCAGCCAGTAAAGTGAGATGAGTGCTGCAGCCCCAGAGTCGATCACAACTGGACCTAATGGTCAGGGGTCCCCATTACCAGCTATGAAGGCATTTATGATCTTAGAAAATGTTTATATACAAGCAAGATAAAAATAAACCTTTGCAAATTAGATTCATAAATGATTTTGCACATTGTTTCTATAACTTTAATGGCAACCTTAAGTTGAAAAACTAGTTATGTTTATCTAACAAATATTGAAACAAATTTTATGACTAGTGAGTACTAAAAAAAGACAATTGCAAATTCAAATTTTAATTTTAAAAAGCTAAGCAAGTTCTTTGCTTGCAGCAAAATCTTAAAAACTAAACATTATGTCCCATTGCAGCATCCTGTTCATGCAAATGAAACTTGCCCTTCTGCTATGAACTTGCAGCCCTTTGTGCACCTCCAAAATCTGCTCTAAAGAATTGGGATGATGTGGAGCTGATTGGGAGAATTAGGAGGGTGGTGATGAAGAGAAATTATGATGTATCTGTTGGAGCAACACTGGATTTTGACAGTGGGTTATTGTGACTTGAAGAATAGTTAATGAAAAGAGTATTTCTCTAAAGCGACTTCAGCATGCAAGATTGGGTGCACAGATAAATTTTAATATAATTTTAAACATTAATGTGAAGATCCAAAGAGGCACATGTGTACATAAAATCCACTTATTGAAGTTTGGGTTGTTGTTTTTTTAGGGGAGGTAGGTGTGCCAATTTCCTCTTTCAGAAGCTACACCAGGAAGCCCACCAACCTTTGGGGGTGGCTTTTCAGCGAGTTTGAAGGGCTCCCACAAGAAAAGGGAGGTTGAAATGCTTCTATAGATTGCACACCTTTTGATCACTGCCTGGAAACTTGTTGAAGGATAGGGTATAAAGCTTTCAGAAGTACCTATAGTACACTTCTAAAAGTGTAATAGTACATTAGTGGCAGTATACATCTATTTGCTGGAAGTGCGAGAAACAGAGAGGTGACTTCTTCCACATGTGGTGGGAATGTTCATTGACCAAAAAGAAAAAAAGGAAAATAAAATATCATTGGTCTCAGTGGATTTTTGTTTTTGTTTTTTTGCTTTTTCTGTTAAAATATACAGGTGGTTTAGTATGACAAGAACATAAGAAAGTGGCATCATATATGCTGTTGGAAGCAAGAACTGTTAGCAAAAATGGTGATTAGCAACCACACCAACTGTTAATGAATAGCCATGTTAATGCATTCTGTCAGATTTAAAGAGAAAAGCCAAAGATAAGATAAATTTGCCACAAATTGGCAGCCATTTATGGACTCGAACAAAGCTCTATGGCTGAGCAAAATATATTGTTGTTTTATACTGATTTGAAGTCAGGTTTGGCAAGGATGGTTAAATTATAATTTACTGTAATCCATTTTATACAGTCTTGCCTATTTTTCCACTTTTAACTTTGGTTATTTCCTTTTGAAATAGAATACAATTTTGTGTTTAATTTTGCACCTACCGGTAATTGTAATTCTGCAGTGTTCTGTTTACATTTTTACTTATTCCCCCCCATTTAATTGTATTTTAAAAAGAGAGAGAATAGTAGTAAGCATCTACAAGAGCATCTTAGAAATAAATATATGTAACAATTCACCGCCCACAAATAAAATGAACTATGGAATCTAGACCATGAAAGTAGCTGGTAGTAAGTAGATAAGCAGTCTAATCTTAATCAAATGTATCACTTACCTTGGCATGCCCCTAAGGGACCGGTGATGGCTAGTGGAAGGTTTATCTGGCCTCATAAAACTCTCTCCTTTCTGTAAAGCCGAAGGTCCCAGAGAAAAGATGGGAAGTGTAGAATATGGCTTTGATGGCAGGCGCATCTGTTAGAAAGGAAAGATAATAACAATTATAGATTGAGCTACCTAGAGACAGTGCCATTATGTGGGCTTGTACAACTTTCACAAGCATATTCCCAGTGGCAATGACCCAGAATTTGTGAACAACAGAGATATCAAAGCAATACATTCCCTGCAGACTTCTACAGGAGTCCCGTTTTAAAAAATGTTGCAAATACTGTACATATATTGCAAACGTTGTAGGAAAAAATATATGAGTGCATGAACACCACTGTGTATATATGCCAAGTATATTCAAAGCAGCACATGCTTTAAACACTTTTTTTGGGGGGGCGGGCTCTGCTGAATTGTTTTCCTGTTGTACTTTGTAGTTTTGCATGAAGATAGCAAAGCAGCTGTTCCTGATGAATCACACCATAGATTTTAAGAAGATGAAGGATTTATAGGTTTCTGAACTTACCTTCTTGCAACACTGTGAGCATACAGGCCTATAAAAGAAAAAGAAAATACGTGACTTACTTAGCTAAATGTAATAATATTTTTGCAGGACAGCACTGGATACGTCTCTTCAAAAGTTGTATTGTTCTTTCCTAGTAAAAATGTTTTACAAGCTACAAACTATTTTTGAATTTCACTGGCTTTAGCTTAAATACCAGAACTCAGGAAGAGGCAAAAAATAAAAACAAAGGATTGTCATCGAAAGAATCTTGAGCACATGGCCTGGGTCTTGCCCAGCTTCATGTCTCAACTGCAGTTCTGAGCTACAAAAGTTTGCCTAATTTTAGGGCATAGCTTAGATGAGGCGTTTAGGGGCCTCACAAG